>NC_084939.1:20387500-21040833 GCF_958298935.1 Phragmites australis
CCGATGTTTGGATCGCGCGAGAGCACCGAGATCATTTTGGTGCCTAGTTGCATAGACAGGTGATGTATAAGTAGATAGAGTGTGCTCAATTGACTATGTTGGCTCACAGACCATCAACTACAATCCTCACATTCCAAGGATATGACATAAATGGCTATACATTTTATACGAGAGCTCAGGATAATAAGAGTGGCAAGCAAAATAGCGGTGTCTATATAGATGCTTGTGACTACAATGGAAATAGGGAGACCTACTATGGATTCGTAGAGGAGATCTGGGAGCTCGACTATGAAGTGTTAAAGGTTCCTCTTTTCCGGTGCCAATGGGTTAGACTCCCAGGGGGTGTGAAGATCGACAAGTACGGTATGACTAAAGTGGACCAAAAACTTGTTGGATACAGAGAAGAACCATTCGTATTTGCGAATGATGTTATGCAAGTCTTCTATGTAAAGGACCCATACCCAGCTAACAAGGAGGAGCGCCACGTGGTTCTTCAAGGAAAAAGAAGGATTGTCGGAGTGGAGAATGTTGTTGACGAGGAAGACTACAATCAATTCGACACGCTACCTCCTTTCGAGGAGCACATTGACCTAGGTCCCATGGAAGACATCGACAAACCTCCCTATGTATGCCGTGATCATAATGAAGGGCGAATCATTAAGAAAAAGTAGCTAAATTCTATTAATTACTATATATGAATTTGTTTTAGATGCAATTAATATACCTCACTTTTATTATGGAACCTTCGGTTTCTAGTTTATGGTGGAAGATGTCTTTATTATTGAGCATATTGATTTTTGATTTTTAATAATGAATTAGCAATAGCACAAGCTAGCACTATTGCTATGTATTACTATTTTTTATTTTTAATGAATTACCTATAGTTATGAGCATATTTGTTTTCAATTTTTAATTAATTACCTAGAGTTATGAGCATATTTATTTTCAATTTATATTGAATTACCTATAGTTATGAACATATTTATTCTATTTATTTATTGTATTAGAAAATTGAACTAGGAAATTTAGGTATATACAAATCATAATTTTGGTATATAGCAGTCTTCACAAGGCTTTTTCAAGCCAAACAAGGATTGGGACGAGCTCACCTTGGCCCTAGGAAACAAGGAGCACGGTGGTCGCACACGAGGCGTTGGGGTGATGGGTTAGAAATTTGGATTCCCAGGCGACATCAACAGTTACTAGAGTCGAAAGAGATCCCAAGCACCGCGAGATGCAGAACGAGCGGCAGAACAAGCTAGGATGATGGAAATGTTTGAACAAGCGCTAAAAAAGGAGAGAGAACATACAGAAGAAAAAATAGCATAAGCAGTATCCCAAGCCCTCATGCGTCAATGGGGTACCATTGTGAGGGAACAGGAACGGCCGAAAGCATCTCCTGATGGTGCGCTCTCTAGCCCCGGTGGTCGTCGGAGTAGCTGTGCATCTACAGGAGTTTTGGGAGCTGAATCCATCACTTATCCTGTGGACCTCAACACAGCACAGACACCGTGTGAACTACACATTGGTGCTAGGAACCCAGCCATCAACTCAGAAAACACGATGAGGTTCCGCAGCATCCAAGCAGACGACATCATCTAAAAAGTTGGTGGCATCTAAGTTGGTGGAACCCAAGAATGTCTATTTACTGACTATTGATGAAACCAAAAAGATTGTGGATGCCAGTGTCACGTCTCATTTCCATCCTCCACCACCTTCACCGAAGCCTATTGTGCCTGAAGATGCCATGAAAATTTTCACGAAAATGGCCAAAGTTAAACAGACGGGGGCAACTTCAAAAAAGCCGCCGACTGAATATGAACGCATCAGTCAGAAGCAAGCCAAGAGCAAGTCAGGCCCAATCATTAAGGATGCTCCAAGCATTGTAGACTTCCTAGCTGAATCAAGAATAACAACAGAGGAAGTAACACAACTTACTGTGGGAGCGGATTTCCAAAAGATGGATGTTACATGGCCGTTTGAGTTAACCATAACTTTGGTCAAACCAGATATAGGAAGAAACCTTACAACTCAAATGCACCGATTACATCAATGGTACTTGGAGCATTCCAGACAGGGTTTTCAAGTGTTCCCCATAAGATATACAGATGATTATTTCCTCAATGGGGATGGCTCCTTCTGGGTGTATTTCAAGGACTTGTATGAATTGTATAAGGCAGATGCCCTTGACGTGGCTATAGTCAGAGTGTGAACTCTGTAAGTGACTTATGCATATAATTCACGTTATATGATCTTGTACCTTAAAATTGTATAGCTAACTTCTCTCTTTCGTAGAATGGAGATCCAAGCATGTAGACAAGACATAGATAAGAAAGTAGGATTCATCAATCCTGGGCTTGTGTACTAGAAACTTATAAGTGAGAATCCAAACTTCACTGAGGACTACTTATTGAAGTGTCTGCTTCACCACCAATACAAGAAACTCATACTCTTACCCTATAATTATGATTACGTGTTTGCGCGCTAGGGCATCCTCATTTTATAGGTAACTTGATTCTAGTACTATTTTGCTATGGTGACATATTATGTAGTTTTTATAGGATCCTCCTTGTCATCCACCCAGACTTAAGCAACATCATTGTCTTTGACTCACAAAAGAGTGATCAGATGACTTACCAACACCTCATCAACATGCTAAACAGGTTAACTCGATCATTTAATCTTCTCAACGATTGCATCTAAGTTTAATTGATATTCATATTCACGTACAGGGCATACACAAGATACCAAAAAAAGAGTATCAACTACTTTCCATTCAAGAAGCAATATGATGTAAAAACTGACTTTCAGGTATGCAGGGAATATTCATTTGTTGCATTTACTACTGAATAAAAAAGTTCAATTCATTCCATTGACGAATCCTTCCCTCTTGATGTGTATGTGGCAACCAGCTGGCAACAATCTCTGTGCGTTTTATGTTGTTATTAACATTCATGCATTCAGCCCGGACGAAGACGCTGTTAGGTTCAATGATCTTGAGGTATGAAATTAATAACATATCGATACCTTCTTTTCAATTTCTATACGTGTTCAAGGACTAATTCTTTCGATTCTTCAAACGCGTTACAACCTGCAGAAATACATGCCCTTCAAGAACAGATCGCCGGGTTCTTCTTAGAACATATTATCAACCCAAACGGCGAGTTTAATGAACCGATCATGCCATTCACGCATCATAGATCTTCAGATGATACCATTTCCTCTAGTAGAGAGTAAGCGACAATGACGAAGGCTACCAAGGGGATTGACAACGTATTATATTTTGCCAAATGACACGATATTAATGTATGTCATTAATTACTATTTATTAATGAATGATATGAATTACTATGTATGGTGCGAAGTTGGTATCGACGAGATGTCCTTCCAATGATGATGCGAAGGAGGAGCAAGAAGCAGTGGTTAGGAAGCATGCCCAGGATGAGGATGAGAGGCTGGCTTGTCAGCTGTGCGCTGCTGAGGAGAAAGAAGCTGTGTCCGTAAGCGTGCCCAGAAGGAGGAGGACGGGAGGGTTGCCTGTCAGTGTGCTGTGGAGGAGGCCAAAGGCTCAAACCGTATAGGCGTTCAGGCGTCAGACTTCGATGTCTTTGACACACCGGCGAGCCTGGAGCTTAGGCGACGCTTGCGGTCGATCAGGTGTGCCTGGGTCCAACGCTCCACCACCATCGCCCCCCCCGGCATCCCCGAATGTACACATGCCAACAGTCGACAGTGCGGAGACGCGGTCCTCATCACGGGAGAGGATGTAGAGGTACAGGTAAAGGATACTGGACTGGCTGAACTCGACCGACTTTTCAGGGGGTGACCTGTGAGAACTATTATGTACATATGTGTGTTTGTCGATGCCTATGACTTGAAATATGTGTTTATTACTATGTATTAATGATGTCATTTATTATTGATTTATATTAAATATATGTATCATTGTATGCATGTATTGAGAGAGAGACGGAGAGATCGAGGAGTGAGAGGGAGTACAGAGAGGACAGAGAGAGGGAGGAGGGCGCACATGCATCTCTGTGTTAATTTAAGTGATTCTGGTCAAAATTGAAGTCCAAATTTCAAAATTCTGGCATACACCTACACTACCAGTACAACATCTCGGTATACACCTGTGCTCCTCTACATATGCATACGCTGCCCTCACTACTGGATACAGTGAGCACTAGCAGGAGCACTTTCAAGCGAGATCATCATCGTAATCCTCTACTGGTTGCTAGTGCATATTCAGATGCTCCAATAATCAGTGCTAGCTAGCAATGTTACTTCTACATTGCTATTGCACATTCAGATACTGCTGTAAAATTTGCACAACTGTCCATCAGCAGCGCCGTTGACAATATCGTCCATCGACGCGTGGTCACTGGTCGCATGCACACATGGTGCGACCTTTTCTTTATCTCTCTACGCGACGTGTTCAATGCCACGGACGAAAAAGAATCGGATCACATGCACGTGCGGCGGTCCTTTCTAACGGGGCTGAAGAGTGCAGCCAGATGCATATATACGTGTTAAAGTTCTTTGGTCTAGCACCCATGTTCATGCATCGTGCTGCATGCGGTCTGTTCCTATATTCAGGACATGCAGCTGCAGCCTGCATAAGATCGTGCTGCCTGAAATACGCATCGTGTTGTCAGCAGCTGCCCGACGATCAGATCTGTGATCTTCACGGAAACAAGTTGATGGGCACACTAGAGACACAGTTTAGCGACTAGTCATTGCGCGACCTGTTACTTATATCACTTCGGATCGTGCCCATTTATAGACCCGTTACTGATACCAGACAATAGGTGACAAGTCATAATATTACCCGTCACCAATAACATAAGTGACAGGTAATAACTAAACCCGTCACTTATGACTTTATTATAGGTGACGGGTCCCCCTGCAACAGCAATAAGTGACGGGTCCTGTTATGAACAGTCACTTATAACATGGCAAAGGTGACGGGTCTCCCTAGGCCAATTATAAATGATGGGTTATAATGCAACCCGTCACTTATGACTCTTAATAGGTGACGGGTAACCTTATCACCTGTCACCTATTACTCGACTCTGTTTTAAGAGTTGGCCAGCCACTGTACGGGTGAACAGTTAATACACAGTGCCGTCTATACAGTGGCTGGCAATTTTCATTGTCTCTTCTAGGGATTCTCCAATATCTTGTTGATTTGAAGTTTGAATTAGTGTTAGGTCTTTGAAGGTTCGTATCTCCCCCTTTCCTCCTCCTTTTCTCTCCTCCTCTGAACCATAATTGGTAGATTTGTTATGCTTTAAGTTGTAATCGACTATTTTGCATGTTTATCCAAAATCTTAGTACAAGTGGTTGTATTTATGTTAGATTTGATATTAGATTTTCCGGATCTACCGCGAGATGCCACATATCTAGTGTATTTGTAGGGAATTTTAAATCACGTGCTTGACTACGAAATTAAGGTCATTGTTAATGAAAAATGAATTTTTTTACATTAATTGTAGATGACAAATAGAAGTTGAATGTACCTCGAGACCCGGACTTGTTCGGAGTACCTGAGTGGGGTAAAGCATTTCATGAGTGTTGTCTTGGCGAATATGAAAGACCGTGGTAAAACGGTAATGTATTGTCCATGTCGCGACTGAACAAATGAAAAGAAGTTCCCGAAACTAGACAATATCCATGCACACTTGATCATGCCGCCACAGTGACCATCGTCGTCGCCACCTCCAACGCACTCTCCGTCGTCCCCAGTCTTCTCCCCATCTCTGAGCTCTCCTCCACGCTGGCCTACTCCTCCCCGGTCTCCGACTCCCTGACGTGCTGGCCTCCTCCTCCCCGGCCACCTCCTCCCCAATCTCTGACTCCCCAACGGGCCGGCCTCCTCCTCCACGGCCACCTCATCCCTGGTCTCTGAGCTCTCCTCTGCGCCGGCCTCCTCCTCCCCGCTCACTGAGTTTTCCACTTCCTTCCTCTGGACAGTGAGTTGTTTTTCGAGTATTGCTCTGTGATGATGCTTTGGACAGTGAGTTGTTTTTGGAGTATTGCTCTGTGATGATGTAGTTGAACTGAAATTGAGCTCATTATCTAAACACAATAGCATTTAGGCTTGAGTGGTTGCTATGGACATGTGTGTTGGTGATACATTCTGAGATGTTTTGGAGTCTTGCTCTGTGATGATGTAGTTGAACTGAAATTGGGCTAAGAGGAGGCTTGTGATGATGCTACTGTCACTTTTGTCTTGGCTAAGTATGTTCAGTTTGGGCCCTCTGTTTGATCACATCAGCACTGTCCAGAGAGTCTTTTAATTTTTGTCCACGCTCTGTTTGCTAGTTGAAAACTTAGGTAATAGCCCAATTAATGATGAGTTCAACAGAACAATTAGGGGGCAGGACATTTAATATCTTGGGGCCAATTTTTATACATAGTCTGAGAGCAATTTCATATATGTTTCATGCCTACTGTCAGATCTTTGAGCAATTTCATATATGTTTCATATGCTATTTCCATGTCATGTGTTAGATATCCATATGGTATGCTCCTGTCATTATTGTTTTTATGGAATATGGATATATATATATATATATATATATATATATATATATATATATCTGCACTTATTATTGCAGCTTTTACAACAATCCACTATATTACTCGATGATGAATTGAGAACACAATATACTAAACTTGATTTCCGATCTGAGTAGTATGGTTGCGAGCACTATATTACTCGATGATGAATTGTTGATCTGAGATTGGGCATGTCATGCTAAGTACAATAGTTTCGGCTTGATTACTCTCTAGGTTTTAGTTGGCTTTGGTAGCTTCTGGAGATGAAATGATGTTCACTTGTGTGTCTATGCACCTAGAAATCATGTTGAGTTCATTCTCCTGTGAGCTTCCATTCTTTTTGGTCCATGGTCTGTTGCTGCTGCTAGTCCTAAGTGTGGTCACTAATTTTGATTCCTGATATTGCAGTTGCTATAGCTTCTAAGTTGCTGTCTTTACTTATTTACTCTCTGTTGGTCAGTGTGTATATGTCAACACACTGCTATTGGCTTCTCAGTTCAAAATCTGTTAATTCTCTGTTGAGGCAGCAGCAACTTCCATGATATTTTATCTCTAGAGAGCTATGTTCACATTTTGGAAACTAGTTGAGAACTTAGATGCATGCCTAGTCGATGATATGTCTATGTAACAGCTAGGGAGTAGGAACTCTGAGTCCTGGGGCCAGCTGTAGTGTTCTGAGAGCAATTCATTTGCAATATCAATTTGCTGCTCAATCATTGTTTTAGACATGATGTATGATTATCGAAATTAGCCTTGATTCCTTTTCTTTCCTCTATTGAGAACAGAGTATACTACACTTGATTTCCATGGGGTAGAAAAAGGCTGTCACCCATAAGAAACCAAAAGCACAAAGGACGCTAGCACTAGAGGGCCCCCTGGCACAAGATGGGGCAGATAGGAGCCCAAGCCCGCACCTGGTGTCCTCCTTTGGCAGTAGCGAAAGCCAGTATCACAGCCTGAGGCCTGACCTATCTCCGAATCAGGAGAGCCAACATCAGGCAAGTGACGAAGAATACAATCCTACTGAAGAGGTATTGATGCGAGCGAGTCAATACATTTAATACTTTTCCCTTTTTTCTCTCTAGATGGCGGTAGCGCAGTCTCCGAGCCAGACAGCTGGTAGTGTTGTACGAGTCCGAAAGCCAATGACACAAACACAGTGGCTGACGGACAAGGTTACTGTCACGGGAATCGATGCTGACGAGCTTCCTATGGATGAAAAGGTCCTGAATAGATTTTGGAGGGTCGTAGGGCTCATTGCTTGGGAGAGGGTGCCGATAGCGACTAAGTTCGGTGACCTCAGTGATGAAGCGAAGAGGCACTTGTTCAATAATATCATGATGGAGTACCTGGAGTACCCTGGAAACATGAGCGAGCATCAAAAGAACGCCGCAGTCAATGCAGCAATGAAAGCGATCGCAAAACTTCACCGAAACTTTAAGAGTAAGTTTGTGAATCGGTACTTAGCAAAAGGGGACACTCTCCGAGAGCTACAAGCACTTGAAACTGGAAGATTGGGATGCTTTTGTGTAGATGAAGAACTCAACGCAGCTTCGGGCTCAGAATAAGCATGACCACATGACCGGTGCAACTGGGGATGCTGGGAAAAGGGCGAAATGGTAGGCAGAGGATGAGAAATTAGCCAAAGAATTCTGTGAGAATCCATGGAATCAATTACCGGGATGATCATGGTCATATTTGCGAGCAAGGGGTGAGCTGTCTGAAAGGGGGAAATCACATTCAGAAACAGCGAAACCCAGGCAATCGTAGAAAAAGTCAAAGAAAAGGCAGCCGAAGCCAGCCAAGGTTCTTTCACGGGGTTGGGGAACGTGATGTTCTCACAGCGGCGCTAGGAAACCCGGAGCACCTAGGTCGAGTGCGAGGTGTATCAAGTTCCCAGGGCTGGAAATATGGCTTTCTCAAAGACATCAGGATGTACAAGAAGAAGAAGAGGTTGGGTGTAGTGGACATGGATGCATTTACACGGGACATCACCCAAAAAGTTTACTCAAGCATCATGGGGTAGCTTGCAGCAAAGGCAATAGTGATTTCCATGCCACAGGATTTTAGCTCCTGAGCTGCAGGGAAGAGTAGCTGTACCTCCAGGGAAGTCGAGAAACAAGTAGTTGCTGCTGATATTGAGCCGGATACAATTGACCTACTAGAAGGGCCCACATCCTGCAACCTTGTAATCAGGCCTGGCGGGTATCACATCGAGGTTGCAAGGGGCCAGGTTCTTCCAGGCGTCTGTATCTTACATACGATCCCAATACGTGCAGGCTATGCCGTGGTTATGGTGGACATGGTACATAGCAATGCCACCGATCACGTGTTGGAGGTCCCCCCCCCCCAATGAGGAAGTCATAATTCTCGGTGAAGCTCTTCATCAAAGGATCCAGTGAAAGAGGGGAGACATCGTGGTCTCCAGTGCATCGCAGTCTAGATGAGCTCCAAGTGCACCGCCGCTGCGCTGCTCACTTCCAGAGAAGGTAGCTTCACTGCCTTCTCCTCCTCCAGAGAAGCCAGCTTCACCTCATTCTCCTTCCCATCTGGTAGGCTCGCTTCCAGACACAATATCGTCTCCGCAGAGAGCCCAAAAAGGAAGAAGGAAAAGGAGGTCAAGAAGAAAGGCTCTAAGAAACCCCTGTCAGAGATGTCGAAGGCCATTGTACCAGCGAAGTCGAAGGCCATTGTACCAGTGAAGCTGTCCATGGACATTGCACCAGTGTGGAATCAGGCCAACACGAAATTCAAATATGGGAAGCCCTTGATGATGGTAGATGAGCTAGCAAGGGTGGGGAAAGCATGTGTCGACCTCCATAATTACTACATACAGGTTTGTAGAGACAGCAATGCTCAATCCATAGTCGTACAATATAAACGATGACACTTCTTAAGTGATCAAGACAGCTACATCATTGTGGGTTTCAATGACTTATACGACCTCTTCAACCTTGATGGCCTGGACGTATCCTTATTACGGGTTTTAACATTGTAAGTCCCTTGATACTAGATATTCATTAATTAATACCATTAAGTCTTGAATCTAACTATGTTCTTATCTGTAGGCACTTGATGAAAGAAATAATAAAAAACAAGGATCATGTCGCATTTCTTGACCCTGAGGCCATTACAATATTAGTCGTCCAACTTCACCCCGACTACGCTGTTAATCATGTGGCCAGGGCAATGCAACAATACTCAAAAGTGAAGTACTGATGGGCGACCACAACACCAGTGGCCATTGGATCTTATTGAACATTTGTGTCGAGTGGGACTTGGTGTTCTACGTCGACTCGTCAAGACCAATATCTACAAAAGGCAAACTTAGATCGCGTGATTACAGTACTATAAAACAACTCCTCAACATGTAAGTTCTGCCTGACTTAGTTCACATATTAAACTTTTCTAGCATTCAAAGGCTCCATAATTGACCCCTCTTTATGCAGGGCTTTTGACAAGTACCTTCGAGCTCAACCTAACTACGACGCAAAAGTCGGCTGCAGGCTGACACACAAAACCAGGTACGCGGTAAGTGCTACCAAACAAATTACCAAATATTCTCCATTGTTGTTTTTTTTCCTTTTCATCTAAAAGTAAAGTTTCTTTTTAGGAGTGCACCAACAAACACCGGATAACACCTGCGGATTCTATGTTGCGTGGAACATGCTCCTCACGCTACGAGGAAAGAATATCAAATCCCCCAATGAATGTTCAATACAAGATTATTCACAGATTCTATGTTGCGTGGAACATGCTCCTCTGGTGCACTCCCAGATATTCGACGACGGATCGCTGAGTTCATGGTGTTTGAGGTCATCAGCCCACAGGGTGAGTTCCACTATAGAAGCCGTAAGTTGTGAAGTCTTATGTAATTATGAGTTGATCGGAACTTTGTAACATTTGTGGTTCTGTACTGAATTCATTTGAACTTTGTAAAATTTGTAATTCTGTGATGAAGCGAGTTCTTATACAAGTGTGTTTGTCGATATGTATTTGGATGCGTTGCTATTGTTTGCAGGGAGAAGATGGCTGCCAAATCCTGGCACGTTCCAGGATGCAACCAGGAAACAGCTCATTCCTACAGGGCAAGAGAAACATAAGTGACGGGTAAACTGTCTACCCATCACTTATGTTGTTTATAAGTGATGGGTAACTAAGTTACCCATCACTTATTATACGATACAAGTGACGGGTGAAGAGATCACCCGTCACCTATAAATTTGGCCCCAGCATATAGGAGACGTTCATAGGTGACGGGTAATAGTTATTACCCATCACCTTTGTTCATCATTGGGACCTGTCACCAATGACTAGTTATTACTGACGCATTCAGGGTGACGAGTATGGTACTCGTCACCCATGAATGTCATCACTTGTCACCCATGTCTGTTTTTCACGTAGTGGTAGTTGGTAGGTAGCCCATTCATGCATGGCAACCCGCGCCCACACATGCTGTGATCATTACCCTAAAAATAGTAATAAAAAACATACAACATCACATATGTTTATTTAAAAACCATCACAGATAAATTCCAAATATACGGTTAATAGGCAAAAGTATTTGTGACATTCCTAGCCATCTAAGAGAGTGAGAACAAACAAACAATTTTGTTAACGTGGAATTGGGCAACACCTCAGCAACACGGATCTGTCAAGGATACTTGTCACTTTTCGCAGCAACGCGCAACTTGTTTACAAGCAAACAAGCAAAGGTTGCGACTGACAACCTCGGAGATCGCCGCCCGGATGATTTATGAGCAATTTGACAAAGAACTACCACCCGAACCACAAGGATTCGAAGTAGCAGTAAAGAACTAATCCTAAATTGCAGGAAAGTTAAGACAAAATAAAAAGTAGATGCAATAGATGTGATTGATTGATGGATATACAATCAGCCTCCACCCCTCAACTATTTATAGGGGGGGTATGGTCTTGATCCTAGGAATCGAAGTAGGACTCTATTCCAACCCTAAACATGCCTTGTTCGGCTACAATCGTGAAAGAGATCCGAACAAATCAATGAATGTACTTGGATTCGGTTTCGGATTGAACACCAGATGGTCTGTTGAGAACAAATTCCAGAGCATCAGACCATCCATCGAGTTCACTCCGCCGAAACTCTAAGACTCGGTCTAACACACATCGAATAATCCGACGTTATATTTATATTCACCGGAGTATATCACCGGACCAATATTTACAAAGAGTAGCTTTTGACAAGAGAGCACACCTGCCCTCACCGGATGTTCCGGTATACACTAGACACACTCACCAAACTAATATTTGCAGAGAACAATTTTTTTGCAAAGTTTTCCTTTTCAACGCACCGATGGATCCGGCGATCCTCAAAGACATCAACGGATGATTTTCACAAGAGAATATTTTTTCAGCTAACAACCTTCTTCTTCTCACTGGATAGTTCGGTGATACCCTGGAATCTCCACCGGACCATTTATTCCAGAGAGCCGATTTTCGACGCAAATTGACCTTCTACATACCAGATAGTCCGATGTTTTCACCGGATCATTCACCGAACTATTTTATATAGAGAGCATGTTTTATTGCACCAAATTCAAACTATAATCATTGGATAGTCCAGCGATGACACGACATTGATCACCAGACTATCCGGAGTATAAAAAAAATCTAGTCGTGCCATTTTTTGCCATCAACACATGCCCCCCTATTTTTTGGTAAAGCTTGCGCACCGAAAATATTTTTACATTGGATAATCACGAATACCTCATCTTCTACTCTAAGTTATGACTTAGGGCAATACAAACAATATATCGGCCATATGTGCATGTTCTAAGGGCGATGATAATCACACCAGCCACGTACAGTGATATATGTTAGGACGATAGGAAATTACATCAGTCATGTATAGTTACCTTCTCAAGCATCTGGCCAAATGCTCGGATAATATTTCTTCAAGTATTTCCCACTGATAGCGCGAGGCATCTTGTCTCCTCGTACATATTGCAGTATATATGAATTCCCTGGTACAATTCCTACAACTTTAAA
Source organism: Phragmites australis (assembly GCF_958298935.1). Lineage (NCBI taxonomy): Eukaryota > Viridiplantae > Streptophyta > Magnoliopsida > Poales > Poaceae > Phragmites > Phragmites australis. The sequence continues at coordinate 20,400,092 of NC_084939.1, forward strand.
AGGACCTTCCCAACTAGGAGACCACTTCCCGAATTTATTATCTTTAGACCCAATAGGTAAAATCGTCTTCCAAACTAAATCCCCTATTTGAAACGATTTTGCCTTTACTTTCTTATTGTAGGCTCTAGCTACTCTCAACTTATCCTTTTCAATCTCTATCAAAGCTTTAAGCCTTTCATCATTGAGGTTATCTACAATATCTATTATTGTATTATAATAATCAATTGCTGACAAGTCATTTTGTCGTACCACTCTCAATGCACCAAGATTTACCTCTATGGGTAAAATAGCCTCTTGTCCATACACGAACTCATAAGGAGTAACCTTAGTAGCACAATGATTAGATATATGATGAACCCACAATGTTTCACTCAAAACCTCATGCCACCTTTTTGGATGTTCTTCTATCTTCTTCTTTATAAGCTTAATCAAAATTTTATTGCTAGACTCGGCTTGTCAATTAGCCTGAGCATAATATGATGAGGAATTGAGAAGCTTAATTCTAAGGGATTCGGCAAACTCACGCACTTGATGAGAAATAAAAGAAGAACCTTGATCTGTAGTTAAAGTTTGCGGAATAGCGAATCTATAAATAATATGTTCCAAAATAAACTTGATCACCTCTTTGTGTGTCATGTTCTTCAGGGAATGACCTCGATCTACTTTGTGAAGTAATCCGTAGAAACCAAAACAAAGCGATGACCTTTGGAAGATGATGAATGAATTTGGCCGATGAAATCCAAAGCCCATCCTCGGAATGGCCATGGTTTGGTGATAGGATTCAACATAGAAGCAAGAGCTAACTGCATATCACCAAACTTTTGACATGTTTCACATCCTTTGTAATATCTAGAGCAATCGTCAAACATAGTCAGCCAATAAAAACCAGCTCTCCTTAACAACCACACCATTTTGTGAGCCAACTGATGTGTTCCACAAATACCTTCCTGTACTTCACCCATAGTAATTTTACTTTGCTCTGAACCTAGACATTTTAGAAGCAACCCATCTATGTTTCGGTGATACAGTTCACCATCCAACATCACATATTTTAAAGCTTGTCACCTAGTCTTTCTATCTACCGATGAACTAGGATTTTCTAAATATTCAATCATCGGCTTTCTCCAATCACTAGACATATGCAAATCTGATTTTTTGAGCAAAACCGAATCTTCTTCCTGTTGTTCGGCCAAAAGAACACTAGCACAAGTAACAACGGTTTTTCTAACACAAAGAAAATCCCTCTATTCACTCGATAACCGGATGCTTGTTGGGTTAAATCATTTGCCCTCATATTATCTTCTCTAGATATGTGAACGATGGTGAAATCATCTAAACTTGCTATGATATCTAAGCATCTGTCCAAATAGCTATTTAGTGACCCATAAAAGCATTGATAAACTCTAGAAACTTGTTGCACCACTAATAATGAAATCACCAAACACTTCTACATGTGTCATGCCCATGGACTTTAAAATTTCAAAACCAAACAAAACAGCTTCGTACTCGGCTTGATTGTTGGTACAAAAGTATTCTCAGCGAACTGATGTTTCAAAAACAACACCTCTAGGTGAAATTAAAACAATGCCAACACCTTGACCTTCCCTACAAACCGAGCATCAAAATATCATTTCCATGAACACACACTAATCAAACTAACCAATGCATCACTATCAATACGATGATCAACAGTAAAATCAGCAACGATTTGGCCTTTCATAGACCTTAACGGTTCATAAGCCAAATCATATTCAATCAAAGCATGTGCCCACTTTCCAATTCTACCACTCAAAATCAGCTTTTGCAACATGTACTTAATAAAATCGGTTTGGCATGAAACCACACAAGTACTAAAAAGCAAATAAGTCTCAACTTGGTGCAAGCATAATATAAAGATAAACATAATTTTTCAATAAACACATACCTTGTTTTCGCATCCAAGAGATGTCGACTCAAATAAGTGATCGCGTATTCTTTCCCTTCGCTTTCTTCTGTAAGAACAACACCTATTACCGTCTCTTGTGAAGCAACATATAGCCGAAATGGAATCCCGGCCTTGGGTGCCTTTAACACGGGAGGTGATGACAAATAGTTTTTGATGTCATCAAAAGCTTGTTGCTGTTCTGGCCCCAAGTAAAATCGGCTTCTTTCTTTAACCGAAGTATGGGATTTAAAGCACTAATCTTGTCGGATAAGTTAGATATGAAACACCTCAAATAATTGACCTTTCCTAGAAATTTTTTAAAGTAGAACCAGCATTCTTTAAACCAAATGTCATAACAACCCATTCAAATAAACCAACAAAACCAGGGCAATGGAATGCCATTTTAGGCAGATCTTCTTCGGCCTTGAAAATTTGATTATAGCCCGCATTACCATCCAAAAAACTAATAACTCTATGACCTGAAGCATCATTAATCAACATATCAGCGACAGGCATAGGATATTCATCTTTAGGAGTAGCTTTATTTAAATCTCTAAAATCAATGCACACTCTCAAATTATCACTATTTTTCTTCTCAACTAGGACAATATTAGATATCCATTCAGCATATCTACAAGGACGAATAAACTCCGCAGCGAGCAATTGGCTTATTTCTTCTTTGATTCGCCCATACATATTATGATAAATCTTTCTAGCCGGTTGTTTGTGAGGTCTAAAAAACCCAACTTTATGGGAAGCCGATGCTCTACAAGCTCACAGCTAAGTCCCGGCATCTCATGATACTCCCAAGCGAAACAATCGATATATTCTTTGCGTAATGCAATCATTTCACCTTTTTGAACATCATGCATGTTTTTATTCACAAAATGTCAGCCTAGGAACAGTACCATCTCCGATATCTACCTCTTCTAATGGATTAGTCGACGAAAAACCTTGTCCTAGCTTTTCTATCTCATCAAAATCTTCAATAGTCTCACAAATATCGTTCTTTTTAGACCGATATTGCTCCACATGCTGTTGCAACCATTCTAAATTATTTTGTTCATTCATTTATAACATTGCATTGCTAAGCTAAGATGAAGAAATTGGTTGTACAGACACGGGTACAAAACCATCTCTAGTAGCACTAAGAAAATCATATCCCGAAAGGCCTTGACCTGAAAAACATTGTACATTCCCATGTTGCCAATCTACCGAAGCATCGGCCAAAGCAACAAAAGCCGATGTATCCACATGTACAACCTCTATTTCATCATCTACCCATTGAGTCACGGCCTAATAAAATGTTGTAGTTACCTTGCACGTCGGTGACAAAAAAGGCCGTAGGGACCGTCTTGCTCCCAACGGTGAGCTCCATGGAAATTATGCCCTTTGCCTCCGTAGGCTCGCCGGTGAAGCCATTAAGTACCAAGTTTGTCTTTACGAGCTCTTTGTCTTCTTTTCCTAGCTTCTTGAAAACTGAATATGGCATTAGATTCACGGTGGCTCCACCATCCAGTAGCATTCTTGAAATTGGCCTTCCTTTAATATGCCCCTTGACATACAATGGTCTCAAATGTTGGCTCCACTCTTTGGGTTTTTCAAATATAGCTTCCTTCGGACCAAGATTTAGTTGATCAACCTCTTCATCAATAGCCCGAAACTCCGAAGGTAAAATAAAAACCACATTGATATCCATATTATCATGTGGCGGAATGCCATCTCTAATAATTGAAGAATCTTATATCATATCATCTTCATCATCACTATATGTTACAATAGTCTCTATGACTTGCTTTACTCTCCATTCTTGCCGAAAAGGCACCATTGGCTTGATTTCATTGAATACTTGATCTCTCACCTTTTCAGCTTGTGCTTCTCCCAACTCTTGCTTGCGTAACCTTTGTAGCCTCCTCTTTTGGGAATGTGAGAGACCCCTAGGACACCATGGTGGCTTCAGCTTAGTCCCGGGCAGCACGGACTTCTCCTTTTCAACCTTCCAATCGTTAACCTAGCGATCGGCTTTGAACTAGAAGTGGCTTCTTGAACATTTGGCGCCATGGGTTGTTGTACTGCTGTAAGTGGCACCTCCTTCAGCTCAAGATCATTACCAACCACTCCTACAACTTCCACTTTGTTGTTGCCACTTCATCCGTCATTAGCCGATTGATTTTGCATTTTGCTCTCATCAACAACCGGCTGTTTTTCTTTCTGTTCCAGATCTGATTCCTCATTAGAAACACTCATGTTCTTCACACAATATACCTTCTTAACATGTCTCCCATCCCTCCTATCATTTGACTAATTTTTGGGATCAAACCGGTCTTGTTTAGGACAAGATAGTTTGTCAAACACCAAAGGTCGTGGTGCTGTCCACCCTAGGTGAAATGGTGCAAATGACATAGAAGGTGGTGCCCAAGGTGCACACTAGCCCCACGGTAGACATGGAGGACAAACCATCGGAGGAGACCCCCAAACGAAGGGAATAGAGCTACTGCAATATTATCCTCTCATTGCCTCCTCCTCCCTTCAAACTCACGCTTCGGAGGTGACCTTGGACACTTAAGAGCATTGGGCTTTTTGCCTCTTTTTTGGCCGGCCTTGCCACTCTCATACTTAGTCAAAAGTGTATCAAATTTAAGTTTTGGCTTCTCATGCTTCTTGATAGCCTTGTTCTTATCTTCATTCACTTTCCAACGTCCAATTTCTGGACTTTTAGGCTTGATCATCTTTGGGCTTACATTATTATCACCAATGATCACACTCGTACCTTTAGTCGATTCGGCTTGAAACGGCTGAACCAAGACCCTCTTCCCTTCAAAGTTCATCATGTTGACGGGGAATGGATCATTATCTAGCTTCACCTTAGAATTTTTAGCAAACTTCAATCGTCCTTCATTAATGGCCGATTGAACCTATCGACGGAAAACATTGCAATCATTAGTAGCATGAGAATATGAATTATGCCATTTACAATATGCACGTTTCTTAATCTTCTCAAGTGATAGAATAACATGATTAGGAGAAAAACTAATTTGCTTTTCTTGTAACAAGAGATCAAATATCCTATCACATTTAGTGACATCGAATGTGAATTTCATCTCTTCATGTGTATTCTTTTGTGGAGTCAGCTTCAATGCGGAACACACGAATGGCTTAGATCTGGACTTCCATGTCCATTCGGCTAAACACACGTCTACGCTATCATCATCTGACAAATCATCCTCATATTCAACTGCATTAACACCCGGACGATCCACCTTGTGTTTTTCACTAAACCTTCGAACCCGATCCACCTTGTGTTTTTCACTAAACCTTCGAACCTTTCTATGTTCTTTCGCACGGTTTTCTTGAGCCAGAGCCTGCAGAAAAACTTGATTCATTTCTGAAAATTCTTGCCCCTCTAACCTCTCTTTGATGTGTGCATGCAACCCGGCAAAAGCTAACTAAGCTAGATCCCTATCGGAGAGCGAAACATTGAAACATCGGTTTTTAGTATCTCTAAATCTTGTAATGTATGCAGAAACAAACTCATTATACTTTTGTGTAACCCATGTCAAATGAATTAACCTCAACTCTGTGTCTCTACTATAAAAGTATTCACGAAACTTTTGCTCAAGTTGCACCCATGTATAAATAGAATTAGGTGCAAGCGAAGTAAACCAAGTAAATGCATTGCTGGAAAGTGATAAAGGAAATAAACATAAATGACAGGCATCGCTAATACTGGCTTCACGACATTGTGCAAGAAATTACCCTACGTGTTCCATTGTGGTTCTACTATCCTCCCTTTAAACTTGACAAAATCAGGAACCTTAAACTCACAGGGATATGGAATCATATCATAATAATTAGGATATGGCTTTTGATAAACATGTGCCCTCCCTTTAGGTTCTACCCCAAAGTGCTCCCTCAAAAGACTAGCCATCTCCTCTCTAATGCTCTCACGTCTCATAGGTTGTTCGGCCATAGGCCGAATAGGATATGCACTACTTTGTGGAATGCTTTGCGGAGGCACTACGAGCTGCGCATGTGTAGTATCTAGTGGAGACACATTGAAGTAAGTATCTGGCAATAAACTATAAGGGATGCTAGTACCTTGTGGAGGTATGGGATGTGTGCTATACGCCACAGTATCGTATGGAACTAGCGGCATGCTTGCTGAAATTTCAGTAGCTCGGTTATTAACTATGTGTAGAACTGAACTAGTTATGCTAGATGAAGTGCTTGGAACCGGAAAAACCAATGACGAAACCTCCGTTTTATTAGTATTCAATGTATTAAACGGAGGTATTGCCACATTGATCCGGCTTTGAATTTGTCGCACCGGCATGTTTTGTTGCGTAGGTGTGGGTGTCATAAATTGTGCCGATGAACTAAATGGGACATGCTGAAATTTGTCATAGTTATTAGGATTTGAAGTGCTAGCATCAAATGACAAAGGATATTTCAATATGTCCTTAATGCTTTGCATGCATTCCTTAATGCTTTGCATGTCAAAAGCTATAGAATCACAACGCCTATTAAGAGATTGATCTAAACCCTGAGCTAAATATCAATATTATTACTCACAGCAGCTCCTCAGGACTGATCAACAGTATGCAGAATGTATTCTTGCAAAGCATGGGGAACATTACTTACATTGGGATTTACCTTAACTTGGTCGGCGGGTGGTGGAGAGTCTTCTTTCTTGAACATGCCTTGCTGAGTCTTCACATAGCGTGAAAGGAGATGTTGCCAATGTCGTTCCACCTCGGTGTCGAGTGCCAAATGCGTCTCTTCTGGCAACTCATCGTAGAACACCATTATGATGTTGTCTTTGTTGATCTCCGAAGTAGACATGGCTAGGGTTTCAGAATTCAGCCAAGAGATAGCCAAAAAACTTTGTCCCCAGCGGAGTTGGCAATTTGTGTTGGTGCGGAATTGGGCAACACCTCATCAACATGGATTCGTCAAGGATACTTGTCGCTTTTTGCAGCGACGCGCGACTTGTCTACAGGCAAACAAGCAAAGGTTGCGACCGACAACCTTAGGGATCGCCGCCCAGACAATTTATGACCAAATCGATAAAGAACTACCACCCGAACTATAGGGATTCGAAATAGCAGCGAAGAACTAATCCAAAATTGCCGGAAAGTATAGACAAAATGAAAAGTAGATGCAATAGATGTGATTGATTGATGGATATGCAATCGGCCTCCACCCTCAACTATTTATAGGGGGAGTATGGTCTTGACCCTAGGGAATAGAAGTAGGACTCTATTCCAACCCTAAACATGTCTTGTTCAGCCAAAATCGCGAAAGAGATCCGAACAAATCCATGAATCTACCTCGATTCAGTTTCGGAGTGAACACCGGATGGTCCGGTGAGAACAAACTCCAGAGCACCAAACCATCCAGCGAGTTCACTCGTCCAAAACTCTAAGACTCGGTCTAACACACACCGGATATTCCGATGTCACATTTATATTCACTGAAGTATGTCATCGGATCAATATTTGCAGAGAGAAACTTTTGACAAGAGAGCATACCTGTCCTCACTGAATATTTCGGTGTACACCAGATACACTCACCAGACTAATATTTGCAGAGAACAATTTTTTTGCAAAGTTTTCTTTTAAACACACTGGAGGATCCGGCGATCATCAAAGACCTCATCGGACACTTTTCACCAGAGAATTTTTTTTCTAAAAACCTTCTTCTTCTCACCAGATAGTCCGGTGATACCCCCAGAATCTCCACTGGACTATTTCTTCCAGAGAGCAAGTTTTTGGTGCAAATTGACCTTCTACATACCGGATAGTCCGACATTTTCATCAGATCATTCACCGGACTATTTTATACAGAGAGCATATTTTACTGCACCAAATTTAAACTATAAGCATCGGATAGTCCGGAGATGACACGACATTGATCACCGGACTATCTGGTGTATAAAAAAATTTGGTCGTGCCATTTTTTGCCATCAGCAGGTTTTACTAAAAGGCCATCGGTGTGTTGAGGACTCCTAGACACAAATAGTTTTTCTAAAGAACCGTCTATGTGTTGTTGAATGAAACAAATAGCTATGTATAAAATACCGACTGTGTCTAGTAGCCGTCAACACACAATGGGTCTTTTATGAAAACCGCCTATGTGTTCTCGCTCTCAAATGACTAACCTCATAGTCTTATGTGATGAATATTGGAAGCCCTCCGACATGAGGAGCCCCTATTATGCGTGTTTGTCCAATCCTCCAAAGGTAACATGATAAATCGATTGGTGGAGTTTCTACGTTGATGATCCAAAGGCTCGAACAAAACAGATCGAGAACCCTCGCAACCACTACTCCGTGGTTATCAACCGTGCCAAGACGTGGTTGACCTCGCCAAGAAGGCTTTTCCTGCAAGTAAATCGAGAACACAAGCAAGAACAGGTAGATGCAATCTGAATATTGCTAATTACCAATGAAGTACTCAAGTTTGGGGTTCAACAAACTGATAAATGGCGAAACTATCCAAAACAGAATAATCTAAGCTAAACATAAGCCTAAACTATGATGGCTACTGCATATATATAAGAGGGGACGTGAGGAGGTCAACGTAGGGTTGTGCAATCATAGAAAGAAGCATCCACAACCTGGACTTTGACCCCGAGAAAGAAAGAACGGATACCAAATGTTGGAGCCTAGCCCTAGGATCGTTCTCTCTTTCTCGCCGGACGGAGGTAGAAGATGAACAGTAGACACACCGGTTTTTGGCGACGAACGCCGCGGCTGGCGAACGGCCTGTATCTTGGCTATCTGTTCAACTCCGAGGACTCAGGACTAGCCTTACACAAGGATTACATGGCCATATATAGGCCCAGCGGCGTCGCAACGCCCACTCAACCCACTACGGCGAGCTTGGCGCGCACACACGCACTCCCCGGGGAACTCGGCCTTCTCTGCGTTCCGAGCCACAAACTCCTCCGCAAGAACCGTTCTTCAGCTTCGCTCGCACGCCAGGTCGCGCTCCCTTCCGCTACTGACGCCACGGCCAACGACTCGACCATCCCTGCAACTGCAGCTCTAACAAACTTGCCAGTACGCGCCGCACGCGATACTGAACTCGACACTGGACGCAAACACGAGCACGCACTCGTGCACCAACAAGACTCGACACACACACACCATGGCCTAACACACGGCGTGGTTTATTTTTCTAACAATCAGCAAGCTGCTTGAGCACCCCCAAGTGTTCGACGGCGTCGGCGTGCTTGTCGACGTTGGCGGGGGCACCGGTGCCACCCTGGCGATGATCGCAAACCGGTACAAGCACATCAGGGGCATCAACTTCGACATGTCCCATGTCATCTCTGAAGCTCCATCGCTTCCAGGTAATCATTAATTTATTTGGTACTTGAGTTGACTATGAAAAAAAAAACCAGCGAACAGTTTCTGCTAGAACAGAAGTTTCCTGAAATGATTGTGGCTACGAGTGGCACTAGTGTTGTGCTGAAGTTTTGATCTCGTGTACAGGCGTGGAACATGTAGCTGGAAGTTGGTTTGATAGCATACCCACTGGAGATGCAGTTTTTATGAAGGTATGTTTCCTGATACAAGAGTTTTCCTCTTCGCAATTTCTGAGCAGTCTGAAATGCTTCATTCTAGTCCAACTAAATGGTTCTTCATTTTAACACTTTCTCGGCTTCGCGATATAAGTCGATAAAATACAACATCAATTAATTAGCGCATGTATGCTTGTGCAGTGGATCCTCCATATGCAAAACGACGACGACTGCATCAAGATCCTGAAGAACTGCCACCGAGCTCTCCCGGACAAGGGGAAGGTGATTGTCGTGCAGAGCATCCTGCCGGAAACCCCGGAGTCGACACCAGCTGCACGGGATTCCTTCACCATGGATATAATCATGCTTGTCAACTTCAATGGTGGGAAGGACAGGACGGAGCAGGAGTACGCCAAGCTTGCCAGGGATGCTGGCTTCGCGGGCGCCTTCCGGTCAACCTATATATTCTGCAACATTTACGCTCTCGAGTTTACCAAGTAGTTATACTTGTCATGAATAAGAGCTACTAGCTCACCTGCGTACGTATGATATGTTTGTATTCTCGAATAAGCCATAAATTTGTATATGGCATCTATCTATCTATCTATCTATCAATCTAGGACTCATTGTTTGGTTTCTGCCAGCAATAGATAATGCCTTCCACTTCTTTCCAATCAATTTTGTAATGCGGGAAGAGTCCAAATAAAATTATTTATAACATAGGTAGAGTACCAACTAAAGAACTATTAAACCATGTTGTTTACCATTGAAGCTCAAGTACGCAAGTCAAATAAAACAAAGATGTAAGGTCAATTTGTGTACGTAATCAGTAAGACAGATATAACACCAGCCAGAAATAATCATGTTAGGTGCCGATTTTATCTCCGAAGCAAACAAAAAGTAATCATGCTGACAAAAAGCGAATACTCGGAGTACAAGTTGCATATCAACATAGCAAAGGGTTAGCAATAAATCATTCAATCTATGGAACAAGGGTATATCATGAAAAACATACGAAACATCCATATCTTCTAATAGAATTTGCTGCCCCTCTTCCTCTTCCTGCAAGTTAGTTTCAAATACATTCATACGATAGGAAAGTCATCATCGAGTGTTCTCGTCTTCCCGATTCCTCTTCATACCATTTCTCCGTCATGTGTTCTTCTCGTCATTCTTCTTGTGATATCCCTAGTCGAGGTTGGAGTGCCCTGAGGAAAATCATTTTTTTAGATAAAGAAAGTTTTTATTGGACTCACACAATTACATCAAGATAATACAACCACGCTGAGAACACTTTCGATCTCTGCGTAACTAAGATGTACATAGGTTGAAAAAAAGAAAGGAAAACACAATAAAAATTTATCACAAGTGGAAACATGAAATACTAAGGCGCGCCGATCCTCAAACTAGACCACCATTCATGATCCGAGGTAAAACACTTCCTGACCACCTGCACCAAATGCTGACACGCTGCTACAGCCGCCCCTAACATGACTTTTGGTTTCAAGTCCTTCCTAATACCCCATAGTCAACTACAAAATATATGTGATACACTACGAGGCGCCAATACGTGAAAAAAGCTCATGGGTGATGGGTAATGACCTTCATGAGTGACAGGTTCCGCACCTGTAACTGATGACTAGTCATTAGGGTAAGGACCCATCACAAATAAGGTCATTGATGACAGGTCATATCGTTACCTGTCACCTATGAGCGTCTCCCATGTGCTGGAATGACAAACATAAGTGACGGGTAACCTCTTAACCCGTCACTTATGTCTATCATCCATGTGCGGGGAGGAATACATTACCTATTGGAGCAAGAGTTCATCTTGCCCCAGTAAGTACGGTGAGAGTTTCTTCTAAGGAGGAAACTCAAGCTTAGAGACCAAGTTTAAGAGGAAGAAACACCACGAATGTATTGATGGTAGGAAAAATGGATCGATCTGGGGGAGTATCACATGTTCGTTGTGATGCGTGTTCTATATCCATCTAGCCCTCTTTTTCTGCCCATGCATAGCTTGGTGTACAAGTTATCATAATGTACAAACATCCGGGATCCAGCCAAATTACTGAGTCTTATCCCGAATGACTACCTTCTATCCTATCGGACGATAAATATCCACTGTGGTAATTATCGTGGTGCCTGCCGCCTGAATGGGGTGAGCCGGTTGCCAATTGCAGCTCGACGTCGCACTGTCAGGGGTGTCAGGATAGCCCTCATCACGCCGAGGTGTCAGAGTGGCGTCTATTCAGCCTAGGCTTTTAATGCCGGTCACTTTCGTGCAGAAAAAGCACGACCGACGCTCCCCTCTTAGCAGATGTTCCCAGGGCCTGCTGACTCACCTCGCTGCCGCGAGGAAGGTGGCCTGATCATCCCGAGTTGGGGGCTTCAGGAGGCATAGAACAGGGAGGTGAAGACATTGGGAAGCGGGACCCCGGAGGGCTGGAACTTAGGGAGGCTGAAACTTCAGAGGACCAAGGCTTCGGGAGGCCATGTTTTGGAAGGCTTCGGGAGGTTGAACTAGTGAAGCCAAGGGAGGGCTTCATAGGTGCGAAGGAGTAACGTGAAAGGATCTGATGATATCAGAGATAGAGCTTTTAACAGAGGGTTCGGAGATCAAGGATCCAGAGGGACCGGGATGGTGATCGTCGACCGTTATCCTCAGGCTGGTTTATTTTCCCCCCAACAGTACCACCTCATTCTCGGGCCCTGATGTTTCGGAGGGGGGAGAGGATGTAGAGGAAAAATGAACCCCATCCTGGTATCGTATCAAGGATGCCTGATGGCGTTTCTCTGTCCTTCGGAGTCGCCAGAGTAGAGGTTTCATGTAGGTTTGGAGAATCCCAAAAGTTTGCCTGGCGGGACAAGACGTGCCACTACTGCGTTCTGACTGGATAATGCGAGGAGTCGCCTAGGTCTTCTGCCCGCGATCCTGTCACACGTCGAAAGGGGTTTGTGTCATTAATGTGACGAGACGACCGCGCGAGAAAACGAGGCATTTCGTCATGGAGTGCTACCGCATGTTGGAGGGAAACTAGATAGGGCCACGACCCCCTCCCCTAGGAGTTTTAATGGGAGGACATGACGACGTTCATCCAGCTTCCTCTTCCGGACCTATGTGGCTGCGTGGCTCGGGTATAAAGCTGGGGTTACGCGGTTGGAGTCTCCACAGCCCATGAGCAAGCAGTTAAGCTTGAGTATGGAATCATCTTCCTCCTCGGAGACATCGATGATCTCGATGGTTACTTTGGGAGCCGGGCTGTTTCGGTCGTCGGTAGAGGTGTCAGAGGTGAAACAGCTTCCTCCTCTGCAGGGGGAGATGGTTGTTTGCTGCTTCGGCCTGACCTTTGGCCAGGGAGGGCATGCCTGTTGAGATCATCGATATCTCCGATGACGACTAGGAGATCGACTAGGATCTCCTGCTAAGGGAGAATGAGCCTGCATCAGTGGGCCCGGTGGCGAAGCAGGAAGAGGTAGGGAAGGCGAGGGAGAGGGATTTGCCGGTGACATCTTCGGACTCCTCAGCATCCTCTGGCAGCTCGGGAGCCGGCTACTGTATCGGCCTCCGCAACGGCAGGCCGCAGATGACGCGCATACGCCGTCTCATGTGTGGCCCCTGCCGGGACCTGTAGGAGGTAAAGGCGGTCACTGGGATGACGTACTTGGTGACTCCGTGATATACCCATGTCACGGTAGGACTTAGTCACCTTGTACTCTTTCTTGCCTTGTTTTGCTCCGTAGGGATCCATCTTCTTCGTGGCAATTTCTGTATGGTTGTTTTAGTTTGTATCCCTTGGATGTACTGGTTGTTTAATAATATAATGTGGATCTTCGGGAACAGTCGTGACTCCTTTTGTATCGCAATGCGAGAGGACCTTTCGAATGGGTGGCCGCGTGCATGCGTGCTTTCGTGCCTCCAAACCATACTTCTTCATCCCTTTCGAAGACGATGGCTAGTTTTTCTGACGATCGGTGTATACTTAGCCTAACTAAGGAGAACCGGGTGGAGTAGTGACTATCTCGTCGTCTCTGGTTACCGCGTACTCCTTGGGCTCGGTTACTACGTACTCCTTCCTAATTTGTTCCATATTTCCGACTCAGCGAAGTCCCTCTGGAACCTTTGGAGATGAGCTCCGGAGGTGGTCCTTGACCCTTCGGGTTCCTTAGCAACTGCCCAGGTTGAAGGCAATGATGTGTCAGAGGCGCAACCAAAGGCTTAGGTAAGAGAGGCAGTCTGCGACCCCCTCAGGCCTTAGCCGCTGCCCAGCTCCAGAGGTATTCCGTCTAGAGCCTGGCAACGGTGCGTCGGAGGCGAATACGAAGGTCGAGCGGAAGAGAGGGTCCGCGACCCCCTCGGCCCTTAGCCGCTGCTCGGCTCTGGAGGTATTCCGTTCGGAGCCTGGCGACGACGCGTCGGAGGCAAAGCCAAAGGCCGGGTGGAAGAGAGGGTCCGCGACCCCCTCGGCCCTTAGCCGCTGCCCGGCTCCGGAGGTATTCTGTCCGGAGCCTGGCAACGACACGTCGAATGCGAAGCCAAAGGCCAGGCAGAAGAGAGGGTCCACGAACCCCTCAGACCTTAGCCGCTGTCTGACTCCGGAGGTATTCTATCCGGATCCTGGCGACGTTGCGTCAGAGGCGAAGACGAAGGCCGAGCGGAAGAGAGGGTCCGTGACCCCCTCGGCCCTTAGCCCCTGCCCGGCTCTGGAGGTATTCTGTCTAGAGCCTGGTGACAGCGCGTCCGAGGCAAAGCCGAAGGCCAGGCGGAAGAGAGGTCCGTGACCCCCTCGGCCCTTACGCGCTTCCCAGCTCCGGAGGTATTATGTCCGGAGCCTGGCGACGGTGCGTCGGAGGCGAAGCCAAAGGCCGGGTGAAAGAGAGGGTCCGTGACCGCCTTGGCCCATAGCCATAGCTCGGCCTTGCTGTCTCTGCAATGGATAGTTAGGTGTTCCACTATGTTTCCCGTGCCTTAAGGCGCGAGCTTTTATTAAATGTTAGTATAACCCTCATAAAATAACATGTAAAAGGTGTTTTCGGAAGAGATGGTAGGGTAATGTTGTTACCTTTTACCATACGTGTTGGAGTCACGTGGGTCATACCTTTCCCTGTAGGGAGGGGGATTTTGTAGCCCTCTGATTTGTTTGCTGTGCCTTTCTAGAGGCTAGCGGGTTTTGTACCCCTTCGACACAGAGGTGTTTGGCCTTCAAGATCCCGGGGTACTTTTCCCGTTAGGTCCTTTCAGAACCTTTTCGCCCGGCAGAGTTCCCGGAAAACATCCGATTCACGAGGGTTTTTGAAAGTCTTTCCATTTTGGCGGAGGTTTCGTAAAAACTTTCCGTGGTGCGGAGGTTTTGGAGAGGCTCTCCATTTTTGTCGAAGGTTTGTAAAACTCTCCGTTGTGCGGAGGTTTGGAAAAGGCTCTCCGTTTTTGCCGGAGATTTGTAAAAAATTCTCCGTTGTGCGGAGGTTTGGAAAGGCTCCCCGTTTTTGCCGGAGGTTTGTAAAACTCTTTGTTGTGCGAAGGTTTGGAAAAGGCTCTCCGCTTTTGCCAGAGGTTTGTAAAAAACACCCCATTGTGCGGAGGTTTGGAAAATCTCCCTGTTTTTGCTAGAGGTTTGTAAAACTCTCCTGTTGGGGATGATCTTCCGCCCCCCCCCCCCCCACTTCGAAGGGAACCGTGAAGTCTACTGGAGATGCCACGTGATAGCCTTTGTGGTTTTGTTACAGGGAGTTCATCTGTTAGCGGCGAAGATCGTGGAGCTACGTTGGTCGAAGGGTGCAGGCGTGCTCGCATCTTCGACTTCCCGGACCGACGAAGACAAAGGATTCCTTCGACTGAAGAGCGAAGCCCGGGTCCGTAGTATGCATCGTTCGTAGTGGGCGAAGACGCAAGCTAACCCACACCGGGGGACGAAGGGAATCCGATGGGTATCCGAGCGAAGGAGGCTTCGACGCCCTTCGGAGAGATGAGTCACCTCGACACAGTGGGCCCAATTTCGATCACCCAGTGTACTTTTGTAATTATGCGATTATGCTTATTTGTACCATAATGCCCCCGGATATTCCGGAAATGTAGCAGGTAAGGGGGTAGGATTTGTAAACAGCACCTACGGTTGCCAGGTACGGGCTATAAATAGAGCCACAGTGCAACCGGAAGGGGTATAAAAAAAATTGTTCCGCCTCCAACACGTGTCGCTCTGAGTGCCCTTCGATATCTCCGTATCGGAAGGCTTTCCTTGTTTGGGAGCCCAGTCCCAACAGTTGGCGCCGTCCACAGGATCGAACCCACGAAGACATGCCACCCAAGAAGAAATCGAAGCCAGCCGGAACAGCGGAGGCGTTGCCAGAACCTCCAGTCGCGGCTGGGCCATCGGCTGATAGACCCACTTCGGCCATACCAGGATCAAGTAATGCTTCAGCCAGGGGAGCTTCGGTCGGACAAGAACGACATTGCGAAGTTGAAATAGGACCACAAGAACCCAGTGATGGCCGCCAGGGCGGAGCAGTCCGGGTTAGCACGGAGCGAAATGAAGAATGGGAGGAACTCGACGACTTCGCAGAGTTTGAGCATGAGGAAGAAACAAATGAAGAAAGAACAGCAAGGCTAGAAGCCGAAGAGTTAGAAAGGCAGCTAGCACAGAAGAAGCGCATGTTGGATGGCCTATCAGCGAGTTGGAAAGCCGCAGAGTACCGCACACGGGCGGATGAAGCTAGAAAAACATTGGAAAAAATCCAGGAAGAAATCGATATGCTCCACCAAGCGGAGGGCATGTCTCGCTGGCCAACGCCACCGGGAGACTTGATACGAGCTTCGCAGGAGATTCAGTGAAGGTCGTCCATGGGAGACCCGGAGTCCCCTCTGGCCATGGATCTGCAAAATCAGCCATGGCTGCAAGGATTCAAGATGCCCAGAGTGGTTATGTTTGATGGAGAGTCAGACCCAAGAGAATTTGTCATGAGTTTCGAAGCAGCTGTGGAGTCTGCCGGAGGGGATGATACAACCTTGGTGAAGGCCTTCGTATTGGCCATAAAGGGGATCGCAAGGTCCTGGTACTCCGTGTTGCCCCCGGGATCCATATATTCATGGGAGCAGCTGCGAAGTGCATTATACAGCAACTTCCAGGGGAATCGGGCAGACAAAATCACCGCAACCGACCTCTTCACGCTGAAACAGCAACAAATAGAAACCTTGCAGAGCTACATGCGCCGCTTCGTACACATACGTTGTCAGGCGAAGGGGTTGAGCGAAGATACAATCATCGATGCCGCGATACAGGGCATCAGAGGTGGGCTATTAGAAGGAAAGCTCACGAGAAAAAGACCCGAAAGTGTCCAAGAGCTGCTCAACAAGATGGAATAGTACTCAAGATCTGAGCTCGATCATCTCCGAAGGAAAAACGAAATGGCAGCTTCCAAAGTAAAACAACATGCACCGGCTAGAGAGGCAGGCAGCAGCAATCCTAGAGACAGACTGCACTGTCCAAGAAAGCCCGAAGCCTCTGACTATCCAAGGCAAAAAGAAGTTAATCAGATCAATCCGAGCCCGCTCGAAGCCATTCAAGGATCAGGCGAAGCTTACAGCGTGGCCAATAGGGGAGGCCGAGCGGGCAGAGGAAGAGGCCGTGGAGGCCGAGGAGGATGGGTTCCGCAGGACTCAGCAACCTTTTACTGCGAGCTGCATGGCGAAGGAGCCGGCCACCGGACCAAACAGTGCGCACAGGTCGTGGCTATGAAAGAAAGCTTGGCGAAACAGTCTGTTGATCACGCAAGGATAGTGCACCATGCAACACTCTTCGGAAGAAGCGAAGGGTGGCAGAACCACAATCAGAACATGGCATTTCCGAACAAATGGCAACAAATTCCCGCACCACAGTATGCACCTGCAACTTCAGCTCAGTTTGATCAAACAAGGCAAATGAACCTCCAGGGGGAGCTACCTCCGCCACCACCGAGACCCGCAATCAAAGCACCACCAGAAAGTAGCAAATCAATCAACATGATAAATCGTGGGTACAATGTGGTGTTGGCCATCTCAGGGGGATCAAACCAGCAGACAGAATCTAAGAGACAACGAAAAGAATATGTGAGAAGGGTCAACCACGTCGGAGTGGGACCAACGTACATCAATTCAAGATGGTCAAACATTCCCATTGCATTCTCACAAGAGGATATGAGGGTCTTAGACTATCCACACACAGATGCCTTTGTCATTATTGCAAACATCTCAGGAAATGAAGTACACAGGATCTTGATCGATGGAGGAAGCTCGACGAACATTATCTTTGCTGACGCCTTCGACAAAATGGGGCTGCAACGAAGTGACTTAAAGCAAGCTGGATCGCCATTGCTAGGCTTCGACGGAAACACAATCAATGCTCTGGGAAAAATAACAATCCCAATGTCGTTTGGCGAAGAGATGAATTTCCGCACAAAAGACATTACCTTCGATGTGGTGGACATTGGTTACCCGTACAATGCGATATTTGGAAGGGCAGTCCACAATACATTCAGAGCAATACTGCACCATGCATACTTGTGCATGAAGATGCCTAGCCCGGAAGGAGTCATAAAGGTGTTGGGAGATCAGCGAGTGGCTAGACGAATCGAAGTGGGAATAGCTCCAGGAAGAAGAAATGTCCACACGATAACAGACCCTTCGATGGGTCGGGAAGAAAGTTGCAACCAGCCGAAGATAGGAAAGGCAGCGAAGGCTGCACCAGAAGGAGCGACCAGAATAGTACAGCTAAATTAGGAAAAAGAAGATAAAAAGGTCACTATAGGAGCGGAGGCTCCGGCAGAGGATCAGCAACAACTTGTAATGTTCCTCCGCGACAACGACGATGTCTTCGCTTGGTCTCCCAGAGACCTGCAAGGAGTAAGTCAGAAAATCATTCAGCACAACCTAAATGTGGACCCCAAAGCGAAGCCAAGGAAGCAAAAGCTTAGGAAAGTTTCAGGCGAAAGAGAAGAAGCAGCGAAGGCTGAAGTGGAAAACTGCTCCATGCCGGAGTCATACGCGAAGTAATGCACTCAGAGTGGCTGGCCAACCCAATGTTAGTAAGGAAAAGCAATGGAAAATGGAGAATGTGCATTGACTTCACAGACTTAAACAAAGCTTGCCCTAAGGATGACTTCCCATTGCCTAGAATTGATGAGCTGGTAGACTCTGCGGCTGGCTACGAGATGCTAAGCTTCCTAGATGCTTATGCAGAGTACCATCAGATATGGATGGCGAAGGAAGACGAGGACAAAACGAGTTTCAGGACCTCCTTCGGCACATACTGCTTCATGAGGATGCCCTTCGGACTCCGAAACACTGGCGCCACCTTCACTATATTGGTGTAGACAGTATTAAAATCACAGCTAGGACGAAATGTCTTGGCCTATGTTGATGACATAGTGGTCAAAAGTACCAGAAGGAGCCAACACCTCGAAGACCTGCAGGAAACCTTCGACAATCTGCGAAGAGCAGGCTTAAAGTTAAACCCAGAAAAATGCGTCTTCGAAGTACAATTCAGAAGACTACTAGGGTTTTTGGTGTCGAAGAGAGGCATCAAAGTGGATCCTCAGAAGATACAAGCAATTTAAGATATGAAACCCCCACAGAACAGAAAGCAAGCTCAACGCTTGGCAGGAAGGTTGGCGGCACTGAACAGGTTCATTGCAAAATCTGCAGAGCGAAGTTTATCATTCTTCAAAGTGTTAAAAAGCTCCGACCCTTTCAAATGGGATGTGGAGCAGCAAGCAGCCTTCGATGAGTTAAAAAGCTACTTGACGAAGCTTACAGCACTAACCAGCCCGGATCCAGGCGCGGATTTGCTGTTATACATAGCGGCATCCCCTTCGGTAGTCAGCGTTGTACTCGTGCAGGAAAAATCCAAAGACAACAAACTGCGCCAAGTACCAGTATATTATGTATCAGAAGCTCTAGCAGGCCCAAAAAAGTCGTACACAGAGTTGGAAAAAGTAGCGTATGCACTGGTAATGGCATCGCGCAAGCTTCGCCACTACTTCACGCCTCACAAGATTACAGTACCAACTTCCTTACCCCTTCGCGACATGTTTGAAAACAAAGAAGCCATCGGAAGAATAGCGAAGTGGGCAACGGAGATTGCTCCATTCATGATCGTTTTTGTGGCAAGAACATCATTAAAATCGCAAGCACTGGCAGACTTCGTGGCGGAATGGACACCCTTAACTGAAGCCTCGGATGATGAACCGCCAAAACCTGTCTGGACTGCATATTGCGACGGAGCTTGGGGAGCTACGGGAATAGGAGTTTCAGCAGTATTGTTTTCACCTATGGGGACGAAGCTAAGATACGCCACCAGGTTAGAGTTCCGCTCTACAAACAATACGACGGAGTACGAAGCAATCCTCCTGGTACTTCGCAAGGCGAAGGCTTTGGGCGCCCAGAGAGTGCTTGTTAAGATTGACTCGAAGGTTATAGCAAGTCAAATTGACAAGACATTCCAGGTGAAAGAAACAGAGTTGATTAAGTACAGAGTAGCGGTGCGAAGAATGGAAAAATACTTCCTCAGATTCACAGTCAAGAGTATATCAAGAAATGATAACTCAGAAGCAGATGAACTAGGGAAAGCGGCTTCGCAGAACCTGCCTATGCCTTCAGACGTTTTCTATCAGAAGCTGAGCAGTCCAGCCCTTGAAGACAATTTGAACCAAATGCGTCTCGTTGCAACAGTCGAAAGCGAGGACTGACGTTCTCCAATACTGGCTTATCTTCACGGTCAGAGAGACATCGAAGATCAGGTCGGGGCAAAGCACATGGCCTAGAGGGCCAGAAATTACAAAGTTATGGAAAATAATTTGTACAAAGCCGGGGTCTGTGCACCGTTCTTGCGATGCATATCCCAGAAAGAAGGACAAAACCTGTTAAAAGAAATTCACAGCGGGTTGTGCGGTTCCCATATCAGCACAAGGGCTCTGGTCGAAAAAGCATACAGGCAAGGCTTCTATTGGTCGATGGCTGTAAACGATGCAGGTCAATTGGTCCGAAGTTGCCAGCAGTGTCAATTCTAGGCGAAGGGGTCAAACAGACCAACGACGAAGACACAACTCATTCTGCCGATTTGGCCACTAAGGCGGTGGGGAATCGACATTGTTGGACAGCTGCCGCCAGCTCCAGGAAATCTGCGATATGTGGTGGTTGCAGTAGAGTACTTCTCAAAATGGGTGGAGGCAATGCCACTCGTGAGCATAACATCAAGAAACATACAGAAATTCCTATGGCAGAATATCATATGCCGCTTCGGAGTCCCAAGCGAAGTAACCGTGGAAAATGACACTCAATTCGATAGTGCGGGTTTCAGGGGTTTCTGCAATAGTCTGGGGATAAAAGAAATTTTTGCATCCGTATACCACCCACAATCTAATGGGGCAGTTGAGAGAGCGAATGGCATCATCTTCGCTGGTGTCGTGAAGCGTCTTCAAGGATTGCCAAAAGGGAAGTGGGTCGAAGAATTGCCCAAGGTACTATGGTCATTAAGAACAACGGTTGCAAGACCAACCGGGTACACACCATTTTGCCTCCTCTTCGGCGAAGAGGCCATGACCCCAGAGGAATGCAAAACCAAATCATTCAGGGTCAGGAATGAACCAGAGCAATGCGAAGAATTATCATCGAAGGATGCCCTTGAAGAAGTAAGATTGCAAGCCGTAGAAAATCTGGCCAATTATCAACAGGAGACAAGAAAATGGAGAGATAGGAAATATGTTCGAAAAAACCTTCGCCCCTGGAGATCTGGTGCTACGAAGATTCGGTACAACAACATCGGTTGGAAAACTTCAGAGTAAATGGGAGGACCCTTTCTTAGTAAAAAGATCGTTAAGACCTGGCTCATATCATCTAGCTAATATGGAAGGTGAGGAGCTTCCGCACACCTGGAACACAGATAATCTTCGCAAGTCCTACACCTGAAAGACGGCGACTAAGTCCGAGACTCCAATGTAACTTTTCTTTCACAATATTTCTTGTAATCACATTGTAAGGGTACTTCACACTTTTCCTCACAGGGGGACCCCTTTGTTAGAGGTTTTTAACGAGGCAGGAACCCATGTAAACATTGATATAGTAGTACCCCCAGAAAATATTGCTTGTCTCGAGTACTAGTAGTTTATCGTTGAAGTGCGCCAACCTAGGGGTGGATTGGCGCACCAATCGACGACGCGAGGGCGGTGCGAAGTGTAAGAAAAAAGACGTACACTTTCGACCGTAAAAAATATATATATATATAAAAAGAGAGAACGGGAGTACAAAAACCATCCGGGGGCCAAGAGTGCTTGCCCCCGCACCGAAGTAAAAACAAACCATTGGAAGAAAAAACCGAAGTGTTACTTGACCTACGAAAAGGCGGCGCACTTCGAGTAAAAGTCGGGGGCTAAGAGTGCTTGCCCCCACACCGAAGGAAAAACAAACCTTCGAAAGAACAAACCGAAGTGTCGCTTGACCTACGAAAAGGCGGCGCACTTTGAGAAAAAGTCAGGGGCTAAGAGTGCCTGCCCCCGCACCGAAGGAAAAACAAACCTTTGAATGAAAAAACCGAAGTGTTGCTTGACCTACGAAAAGGCGGCGCACTTCGAGAAAAAGTCGGAGGCTAAGGGTGCCTGCCCCCGTACCGAAGGAAAAACAATCGTTCGGAAGAAAAAATCGAAGTGTCGCTTGACCTACGAAAAGGCGGCGCACATCGAGAAAAAGTCGGGGGCTAAGAGTGCCTGCCCCCGCACTGAAGGAAAAACAAACCTTCGGAAGAAAAAACTGAAGTGTCGCTTGACCTACGAAAAGGCGGTGCACTTCGAGTAAAAGTCGGGGGCTAAGAGTGCATGCCCCCGCACCGAAGGAAAACCAAACCTTCGGAAGAAAAACCGAAGTGTCGCTTGACCTACGAAAAGGCAGCACACTTCGAGTAAAAGTCAGGGGCTAAGAGTGCCTGCCCCCGCACCAAAGGAAAAACAAACCTTCGGAAGAAAAAACGAAGGGTCGCTTGACCTGCGAAGCGGCGACGCACTTTGGGTGGAAATTAGGGACTAAAAACGCTCGCCATCGCACTGAAGAAAAATCAAACCTTCAAAGGATAAGTCGAAGGGTCGTCCAACCTAACAAAAGGTGAACTAAATGATTAAGACAAAATTGTTCGGCCAACGGCATAAATCTCTATAGGCCGAAGTTACCTGCGACTAAAAATCGGGGGGGGGGGGGACGGGGTTTTACAAAAAAAAAAAAAAACACAAGTACTGTGTAATCGCAGGAAACTGCGGCAAAAATCAGGGGAACGGCGTCGCTCGGTACGTCGAGTCCGAAGCCCCTCCCTACCATAAGATTTGGAATGTCTCAAATCGCAAACAACGCTTCGGGCGCCATGTCGCTGAAGTATAACAAGAGAGAACAAGTCGTAATGCAAAGCCAATTTATTCCGCATGGTGATCAACATCTGGATCAACAAAATCCTTATACCAATGGCTGAAAGCAAATTCAAAAGCAACACCTTCGCTGCCGTGAAAATGCATCGTTGGGGCCGGTGGGGCCCCAACATGAGTCGAATATGATGGGGATACCCGGACATTATCTTTGCCACCGTTGTGCTTTACTACTTGCAAAGAGGGGCCACGGCGATAGCAAAGTTGCAGCCGGCGCAAAACTGGCTCTTTGTCTTGAGGTTCAACCTTTGGTTCAAGGAGCACAGACGAGTCTTTGACGTCTCCCCTCGCTATACGGCGCAGATCACGTTCTGCTCGGCGACTAGCTAGCGTCGAAGGACTAAGGGATTTCCAAAAAGCTTTTGTCCTAGCATTCATATCATCATATGACCTACACTTCGCATACCAATACCGCTCCAGCTCGATATCGGCATGACGACGGTGAAAGGATTCCCAGCAAGACCAAGACACATAAAAATTGTCCCTCATCATGGTCAAGGGGACAGCTTCTTCGGCTACCTGCGCAGTGTCTGAAGGAAGGACTTGCGCAGGGAGCGCAAAAAGTCAAAAACACTTCGATGTAAATATAAGATATATTACACAACCAATGTGTTACATCGTCAATCACAAAAGTGAAACCAAAAACAAAATGACCCTTCGCGCTAAGTCAACCCACCTTTCCAGTATCTTCGGCCGTCGTGGTCGCTGCTTTCAACGAGGGATCATCCCATGCCTTGGCCTGGAAAAAAGATGTTTGATTACAAATAATTTATTTATGACCTTCGACCAGATAACAGAATCAGTAACTCAATGTAACCGTTGTCGGTTCATCTCTGCTTCTCGAAGAGCGAGCTCGTGGTCGTGCTTGCACCAATAGTTGGTGGTAAATGATCGAGCGGTGCTCTTCGACGCTTTTGTAACGGCCGAGGTCGACAGGTGCACCGGATACTAGAAGGAGGGCCTCTGGAGAGCAGTATGATGGTCACAACCCGTCATCTCGATAGACTGCACAAGACTTCGGGCGGCAACCATCAGGCAGAAGTCACCATAAAGTTGCGCGGCAGGCAGGAGGCTTCCGCTGGTTTCGTTGATCCAACTTATAAGTCCCCCCAGCCCGACAAGTTCTACTGATGGGGGAGTCGTCGAGGCACCAATACCTTCGAAGGTATGGCTGATGGCTTCGCAGGCGACAACTTCCTTTGGCTCGAGCTCCCCAATAACATTAAGGGCATCATCGGAAAAAGCCTTCGCCTCGCTCAATTCGAATTGCAGCCGCTGTGTTTTTGCCTTCTCTGATGCACAAAGTGCCTGTAGGTCGCACACTTGCGCCTCAGAGGACTGTAGGTTTTGGCGAAGGCAGCTTACTTCGCTTTCGGCAATCTGCTTCTCCGAGCAAAGGGTGCTGAGCTCTTTTTCAAGTTGTTCCAGGTGCGATTCAGCATCCTTTGCTCGGCGTGACAACTCGCGCTTTCAGCCTTCGGCTTTCTCTACTCGTTTTTGTAGCATGTCAATCTGCACGTGTGCGCTCCATGCCCGGGCTTCAGAATTCTCAGCCTGCTTGCGCTGAGCCCGCGATAGAAGCAAAGCCTGCAACGTCGAACACAAGTCAGCAAAATACTAAGTATAATAATGTAAGAAAATAAACAATATACCTTCGCAATAACCACATCAGAGGCATCGAGCAGCTCGTTGGTGGACTTCTGGGGGAGAGGAATTTCGAGTTCGGGGAGGACAAAGGTACAAAAAATCTTCTTCGCGTCACCAACCTCCCTGGCGCTTGGCTCAAAAGCGGCAGGCCTCAACGCCTCAGGCGCAACGGCCTTCGCATCAAGTAGCCCACCGAGGCCCATCAATCCCTTCCCGCCGCGGCGGGGTGCACTCGGCGTCGATGCTTCGGTCTCAGAGGATGAGCTCGAAGGCGAAGAGGGCAAGGAGTATGCCACCACTTCAACATTGTCGGTACCCTCGGCTTCGGGCTCCTGAGTGGTGGCCTCGGGTATCGTCCCGCCTGTCAACTCCTCGTCATCGCTCAGTATCAGTGTTGGAAGATTGATGCGGGAGCAGAACAATGACTTCGAGGCCTGGCCCTCCTGTGCGCCTTCGGAACTCCCACCGGGGCATATCGCGTGAGGCAGCAGAACCCTCCGGAGATGTTTCTGCATGAAAAACTTCAGGTGCAACTTCGCGTGGCCTCTTTCGGAGGGTGAGAGCTTTCTTAGTCTGGCCTCCCTTCGGCGATTGCTCAGGGTGCTTTCTCTTCATTGAAGGGCCAGCGGCGGCCCCTTCGCCTGCGTCTGCTGCTGGGGAACCTTCCATGCCACTCTGCAGCACAGCGGCGATCTTCGACCGTTCAGGATAGGATAGGCCTCGATATTCGAAGACTCTATTCAGTCTTCGGATAAGGCCCTGGTCGGCACAGAGCTGTGCTTCGCCTGGTTTGAACTTGCCGACCAGCATTACAGCCTTGGCCTCTACTTCAGCCACAGACAAATCTGGAAAATATCAAAACCATTAAGCAAGGACATGCAAATTGTATGAGAAACTATGGATAAGAGAGTACCTGCGAAGCCATGTATAGCAGGGTGGGGCCGGTAGAGCCCCTCGGGCCCTTTTTCCCTGAACTCCGAAATAGCCCAACCACAGCTCAGGGGCCAGACTCCGGCAGCTATGAACTCCTCCACCAGGTCGCGAGTTGAAAGATATGTCGCGCACCTGGCGAAGGCCTCGAGAGCCATTTGTTGCGACGACTTCAGTCGCACATCTGGTGTGCTATTTCCCTTTACCTCTTCGCATCTTGATACGAGATATTCCTCAATGTCCACCTTGTGGTAGACCACCATTGGGTCCAGTCGCTAGGCCACTTGTTCTTATACACCACGATGGGCGTAGATAGCCCAGCGCGATATGCGAAATTCAAGCACCCATAGTGAGCCTCGCTCTGCACTCCGCGAGTAAAGACTGGCTTGGGTTCGTGGTGCAGTCGGTGTGCAGCAGCGAAGGCCCTGGTAGACGCCTTCACACCCTCCGGACGAGCTGCCCAGGCGAAGAGACCCATCCTCACTATGGCGTTGGGGGTCAGTTGATGCAGATAGACTTCGAACAATTTTAGTACTTTAATGACCATCTCATCGCAAGGAAGGCGAAGACCGGCTTGGAAATAGTGGACAAACACAACAGCCTCGTCATCAGCTGGCTCCAGTATCTCCTGTTGGCCGGGAAGCCAGACTTTCGAAACATCGCTGATTAAACCTTCCCTCACAAGGCTGGCCAACACTTTGCCGTCCACTTTGGACTGCCCGATCCAATAAGTCTTTGGTGCCATCTGGTCCAAGGAGTGCCTTCAACAGCAGATCGCGCGAAGAGTTGAAACCGGGGGCTTCCTCCAAAACGCTCGAGAAACTTTAGACGACTTCATACGAGAGCGACAGCTTTAGCAAAGGCATGGTAAAAAATATTGACAGCGGCCCAATATTTATAGTGCGAGGCGGTGGCGGTTACAATTGCCCGCATCAAAAAATTGAATTGGCACCGAAAACCATGCTTAGGTATACATCAAGAACATTAAATGCGGGCAGTTACTGAGAACTTTCGGCAGTTACCAAGGAGCCGTTTGTCAATCAATAAAAAAAACTTATACACAACAACAAAACTCAACGGCATGCATTGACCCCAGTACACTTCTACAGGCCGAAGGGGACGGCGTTGAGATATTTCGCAGGCTACAGGCTCGGCCTATCGAAGATAAACCTTGCCAGTAGGGGGCTATTGTTGGGGATGATCTCCCGCCCGCCCACTTTGAAGGGAACCGCGAAGTCTACTGGAGATGCCGCGTGATAGCCTTTGTGGTTTTGTTACTGGCAGTTCATCTGTTAGCGGCAAAGATCGTGGAGCTACGTTGGTCGAAGGGTGCAGGCGCGCTCGCATATTCGTCTTCCTGGACCAGCGAAGACAAAGGATTCCTTCGACTGAAGAGCGAAGCCCGGGTCCGCAGTCTGCATCGTTCGCAGCGGGCAAAGACGCAAGCTGACCCAAGCCGGGGGACGAAGACGATACGACGGGCATCTGAACTAAGGAGGCTTCAACGCCCTTCGGAGAGATGAATCACCTCGACACAGTGGGCCCGATTTCGATCGCCCAGGGTACTTCTGTAATTATGTGATTATGCTTATTTGTACCATAATGCCCCCGGATATTCTGGGAATGTAGCAGTTAAGGGGGTAGGATTTGTAAACAGCACCTGCGGTTACCGGGTACGGGCTACAAATAGAGCCACAGTGCAACCGGAAGGGGTATCAAAAAAAACTGTTTCACCTTCAACACGTGTCGCTCTGAGTGCCCTTCGATATCTCCGTATCCGAAGGCTCTCCTTGTCTGGGAGCCCAATCCCAACATCTCCGTTGTGCGGAGATTTGTAAAAGGCTCTCCGTTTTTAATGGAGGTTTAGTAAAGCTCTCCATTTTCACCGGAGGTTTTTGGTAGAGTTCACCGTTTTTACCGGAGGTTTGGTAAAGTTCTCCGTTCTCACTGGAGGTTTGGTAAAGCTCTCCGTTTTTACCGGAGGTTTTCGTAATATTTTCCGTTCTCACTGTAGGTTTTGTAAAAGCTCTCCGTTTTCACCGGAGGTTTTGTAAAGCTCTCTGTTTTTACCGAAGGTTTTGGTAAGGTTTTTGATTCTCACCAGAGGTTTTGTAAAGCTTTCCATTTTTACAGGAGGTTTTGGTAAAGCTCTCCGTTTTTACCGAAGGTTTTGGTAAGGTTTCTTGGCATGTATTAATGTCAAAGGCTCAACACACTATCGGAGCTACGCAATACCTTCCAGGAAACCTAGGCAGTCTTTCCTTCTTGGTGACCTAGGCATGCTACTCCCGTGGTGTGTAGGCTTGACGTGCTCCCAAGGAAACGCCCGAGATGCACCGCAACACTGTCCACCAAGGATGTGCCCTGGCGCATGGCATTTATATGACCGAAGCTGTGCAATGCCTTCCAGGGCACCCTGGGCATAATCTACCTTGCAGGTGACCTAGGCATAAGCGGCCCCGCCAATATATAAGCATGTTGTGCAGAGAGGATTCCTTGTGACAGCATTCCTCAGAGCACCACATCCTCACATCAGGGCAGTCCCTGATATGCGGCATCCACACACTATCGAAGCTACACAATACCTTCCAGAAAACCTGGGCAGTCTTGCCCCCCAGGTGACCTAGGCATTCTACGCCCGCGGTGTGTGGTCGCCACTTCCTACCAGGGCAAAGCCTACCCTCCGGGAAACCTTTTCAGGTGACCTTGGGTTTAGGCAAGCGATGCTTACTAGTGCGTGGGCTTGTCACGCCTCCGGAGAAATTCACCGAGGGCGCCGCAACTACATTACCACGGAAGTCCCTTGATAACCGGCATCTACACACTATCAAGGCTACACAATACCTTCCAGGAAACCTAGAAATCTTGCCTTCCAGGTGACCTAGGCATGCTACGCCCGCGGTGTGTAGGCATGTCGTGCAACGAGGATTCCTTGCGACAGCATTCCTCGGAGCACCACAACTCTGCCACCGAGGACATCCCCCGGGGCATGGCTTCGACACCCGAGACTATGCAAATGCCTTCCAGGCCACCCTGGGCATAATCTGCCTTGCAGGTGACCTAGGCACAGGTGGTGCCCATGGGTGCGGGCCTCACTGTCTATCGAGACTACGCAATGCCTTCTAGGAAATCTAGGCAGTCTTGCCTTCTGGTTGACCTAGGCATGCTACATCTGTGATACGTGGGCTTGTCACACCACCCGAAGATGTCCTAGGGGTGGTGCCGCAACACGGTTAATCAAGGAAATCCCTTGATACATGGCAACAACACTTCTGAGGCCACACAATGCCTTCCAGGAAACCTAGACAGACCCACCCCCCAGGTGACCTAGGCACGATGCGTCTGCGGGAGTGCAGGGATGTTGCATGGTTTATACTAGCTAAGTTTTGCAGTCTACTGTTGGCAATAAGAAGCTAGTTGTAGCATGAAACATGGCTAGGTTAAACAACTGCTCATGCTAAATGAGAATGTAACTTAATCTCTACTATATCTACTTAGTAGCTATCTTATTGCAAAAGACTTCTAACAATATGGTTGGAGGCCTCCAACAGACTCTAACCTTGCCGCATGAAAGACAGATCACTAGGTAAACTACTAGGTAGTTAACAGTGGGCGTACCTTAGTAGGAATAAGGCCTCTATCGTGAGGCTTGGTGGCCTCGAAGCCTGTGGCTAGGCTAGGATAGGCGGTGCTTGGTCCCCTCAGCCTTTAGCCGTTGCCCAGCTCCGGAGGTAATCCGTCCAGAGCCTGGCGGTGGCACGTGGGAGGTGTGGTCAAAGGCTGGTTGAGAGAGGTGGTCCTCGACCGCCTCGGCCCCTAGCCGCTGCCTGACTCCGGAGGTACTTCATCTGGAGCCTGGTGACGGTGTGTCCCTGACTCAGTTCTTGTTGCTGGGTATGGTACCATTGGTAGTAGGGTTGGTGGTGATGGTGCAAGGTTGAGGGGCCGGGGATTCGCCCGGGAGTTTGCCCAGGCCTCCGAACTCTGTGTCATCCTTTGCCGGCTCCTTTTGCTGCCAGGTATTCTGCTTGCCTTCCGAGGTATTCCTCCCGGAAGGTCGTGAGGGTGCGATAGTCGTTGGTGTTGTGGACACGCCATGGTCCGTGCAGGACGCACCTGTGTGCCTCCG
Source organism: Phragmites australis (assembly GCF_958298935.1). Classification (NCBI taxonomy): domain Eukaryota; kingdom Viridiplantae; phylum Streptophyta; class Magnoliopsida; order Poales; family Poaceae; genus Phragmites; species Phragmites australis. The sequence goes on from NC_084939.1 coordinate 20,429,683, forward strand.
GGGGCACCGGAGCTTGGAGTTGTCATTGGGGTCGATGCCGAAGGAGGTGTTCCCTGGAGCCTGTGGTTTTCCCAGGGTTTCCTTCCCCCTTGGGAGACCATCGAGGCCGCCCGGTGAACCGGCTTTTGGAACCAAAGTGGTTCTGACTATGCCTCCCCGGACAAGGCAGGCTTGGAGTTCCTTGCGCGCGATTGGCGTTGTGAGGGCGGTGTCGGATGTGCTGGCAGGGTCCGTGCCCCTCAGAGCCCTCTGTCTAGTTGGAACCCTTTCTTGCTTGAGGGGCCCAAGGAGGACCTTGGGTGGACAGACTTTCGAAAGATGTTGCTCGCTCGGGGTATCCCAAGTGTGGTCGAAGGGGATACCTGGGGACCAAGCCCAGTTGGGAGAATTCCTAGGTTGGACCGCCCAGAACCATTGGAAGGCGGCCTGCTTGGCTGTGGCTTCGGCCGCGTCCCCTCCTGAGGTGGTGAGGTCTTTGTTGTATAGGGGCTGAAAGGCCTTTGCGCCGTCTGGAGTTCCTATACCGACCCAGGGTTCGGGGTTGGCCAAGGTCGGAGGAACGCCGTCCCACATGGCAGCAGGGGTGGAGCATGCATACGGTGTGTATGGCTGAGACAGCCATGCATATGGTTGCATGCTTACAATGGTGGGTATGGCATCTTTAGCCGATTCTCTGGTGGTTTTCTTGGTGGATTCCTACCTCTCTTAGCACTTCTGTTTCGAGTCCTAACGGACGAAGCCACTGTTAGAGCAAGAGTTCATCTTGCCCCAGCAAGTACGACAAGAGTTTCTTCTAAGGAGGAGACTTAAGCTTAGAGACGAAGTTTAAGAGGAAGGAACTCCACGAATGTCTACCTTCTATCCTGTCGAGAGATAAATATCCATCGTGGTAATTATCGTGGTGCCTGCCCCCTGAAGGCGGCTATCAGGTCGCCAATTGCGGCCCTGCGTCGTACTGTTAGGGGTGTCAGGATAGCCCTTATCACGCCGACGTGTTAGAGTGGCGTCTATTCAGCCTAGGCTATTAATGCTGGTCACTTCCTTGTAGGCAAAGCATGACCGGCGCTCCCCTCTCGGTAGATCTTCCCAAGGCCTGCTGACTCACCTCGCTGCCGTCGGGAAGGTGGCCTGATCATCCCGAGGTGGGGGCTTCGGGAGGCATAGTACAGGGAGGTGAAGATGTTGGGAAGCGGGACCCTAGAGGGCTGGGACTTAGGGAGGCCGAAGCTTCGAAAGACCGAGGCTTCGGGAGCCCGTGTTTGGGAAGGCTTCGGGAGGTCGAACCGGCGAAGCCAAGGGAGGGCTTCGTAGGTGCGAAGAGTACTGTGAAAGGATCTGATGATATTGGAGATAGAGATTTTAACAGAGGGTTCGGAGATCAAGGCTCCGGAGGGACCAGGATGGTGATCTTCAACCGTTATCCTCAGGCTGGTATATTTTGCCCCAACATGACTCGTCACTTATATTTAATATAAATGACGGGTAACCAGGTTACCCATCACTTATGTATACATTACCCTATGAGAATATTCTGTTTCCAGGCTACATCCTGGAGCGTAGCTAGGATATAGCAGCCATCTTCTCCCTGCGAACAATAGCAACACACCCAAATCTATATCGACAAACATGCATATAAGAACTCGCTTCATCACATAATTGCAAAGGTTACAAAGTTCCAATCAATTTATTACAGAATCACAAATTTATAAAGTTCTGATCAACTCATATTACATATATAAGACCTCATGACCGATATTTTAATGGCCTCAGGATCAATACATGCTATGGAATCCTTCCTTAGTATTCTTTATTTCTTTCATCAAGTGTCTATAGATAACAACATAGTAGATCTCGTTGAGAGGTACAGTTTTGATATAAAATTTGTCCACATCCGACTTCGCATGAAAAAGTTATGAATTTTTTAAAATAAGCTGTCATAAACTATCACTGCCGGCTCTAGCCACCAACCGGCAGTGATGCATGAGCCGGCAGTGGGCAATGGATAGTGATAGTCAGAGAAACGATTGTTCATGTGCTGTTTGAGTGTACGCACGCCTCTAATGTTTGGCAACAACTGGGTTTCAATGTTATAGCTTTGGGAGACAACCACAATGTGTACCTCACATACACTGGGCATGCTAAACCGGAATGGACCACCATCTTCATCGCGGTGGTGTGGAACATATGGTTGGCGAGAAATAGAAAGGTATTTGATGATACAGTGCTCCCGGTGCAAAGGATGAAAGAAAATTGTGTTCAAACTCTTGAGCTTTGGGCGCACAGAACCAACAAGAGAACACGCGAGTCAACAAGGCCTGGACATCAAGATGGACATGGCACGTTTAATGTTCATGCACTCAATTATATGTTATGTTAAATTCTTTGTGCACTTAATTGTATATTTTTATGGTTATACAACTATTTTTTCTTGTGAAAATTTGCAGCTCCCGTCATAAAATATTAATTCCATGTATACTCTTCTCATATCAATGTGTTTCTATAGCACCGTGAACGACGACTAGAGGGAGTGAATAGGTATCTCACCAAATTCTTGGATAATCTTTTCCTATTCTTTCACTCAACACACCTCAAAACAACAAGCGGAAGTAATAAAAAATAAGAGGGACAAAAGGCAACGAGTCATAGCTAAAACTCTTGCAACTCCAAACACTTAGATCCAAAGATGATAGTCATCAGGTGAAAAATACTCCAAGTTGCTAATCTAGAGGCAAGAGAATTCAAGACCAATATTGAATGTAAATTTTATGTCTTTAGCAATAAGAAGAATTACTTCGACGCGATTAAAAATTGCAGCTCATCAACAAAAACGAAAATTACACCAAAAACCCAAAAAAATGCAACCAAGCAAAAGAACCAAAGGAAGAAAATTAGAAGGAGATTAACAAAAACATAAGAGTAAACATAAATTTCATAGAGAGAGGAACTCCCTGACTTTGGTAGATTATAAAGTGTTTTTTCTCTTAAAAAGCTCTCACCTATTACAAAGGATAACCTTGCCACTTCCTTTCTTCTAAAATTCAATCACACACAACTCAAATATCTATCTTACCCCTTTCCTAGAACCCTACTCCTCTATTTATAGACTTCGGAAGCTTGCATAACCCATAAGCAACCTTGTTCCTAAAATATCATTCTCTTCCAATACACTCCTAACTATCTTTGGGACATTTTGGTACAATTTCTTTTCCATCAATCGAACGGCCAATGAGCCTTCACGATTTAGCTTTTCCTCAACTCAAGCTTCGCTATGATACCACGTGCACCTCAAGACTTCTCATGCTTTTGAGGCTAAATCGCGAAACCCCTTGCACGATTCTCAAAACGTGACTCACCGTTATTTGCTTACATCTTAAGCAAGCACTCTGATGTCGACGCGTGTAATCCGTCTTACGATCTCGACCGCCGGCAAGCCTCTCCCGCTCCTAATCTCTCGGGCCACCTTGTCAATTGCACTGCATCCCTTTTGCTTGACTTTGTTAACACATCATCTTTATCCATCTTCCTATACTCTGCTTGCTCTCCACCTGTACAGCTAAGATCATCTTTGACTCCATAAGACCTCTTTAATCTTTCGACACCGAACACCTCACTTAGCTTGGATCAATTCAGCAGAGTTAATCAGTGCTAGCTAGCAATGTTACTTATACGTTGCTATTGCACATTCAGATACTGCTGTAAAATTTGCACATCTGTCTATCAGCAGTGCCGTTGGAAATACTGTCCATCGGCGCGCGGTCAGTGGTCGTATGCACATATGGTGCTGCCTTTTCCCTACCTCTCCACGCGACGTGTTCAATGTCACGGACGAAAAAGAATCGGATCATGGACGTGCAGTGGTACTTTCTGACGTGACTGAAGAGTGCAGCCAGATGCATATATACGTGTTAAGTTCTTTGGTCTAGCATCGTGCTGCACGCGGGCAGTCTTTATATTCAGGACAAGCAGCTGCAGCCTGCAGCGATACGATCGTGCTGCATGAAACACGCATCGTTTTGTCAGCAGCTGCCCCAGGATCAGATCTGTGATCTTCACAGAGACAAGTTGATTGGGCAATAGGTAGGTAGCCCATTCATGCGTGGCAAGCCGCGCCCATACATGCAGTGATCACTACTATAAAAACAGTAATAACAGACATAACATCACACCCGATAGGCGAAGTATACGCGGTATTCCTAACTGTCTAACAGAGTGAAAACTCAGCCGGTTTTATTAAAAGGCTGTCTGTGTGCTGATAGTTTTTAAACAATGATAGTTTTTTCTAAAGAACTATTTGTGTGTTGTTGAATGATACAGATGACTCTGTATGAAAAACTGTCTCTATCTAGTAACCGTATATACACAGAAGGCTTTTTAGGTAAATCGTCTATATGTTCTCGCTCTTATATGATTTATCTCATAGTCTTATCTAATGAATATGTTGAAATTTATTATTCTGACTTTTCCTATTTAAATATTTGGATGATTATTTGGCCATCTATATGGCTTTAAATGAAAAGATTATCCACTACAAAGTTGTACATCTCATCAAGTTCTACAATGTTCATATAAAGTTTGTCCACATTCGACTCCATATGAAAAAGTTGGTTTCACAATCCGTGCAATATTAAGTAAAACGGCAATAACTTTTGCATACGGAGTCCAATTTTGATTGACGTTTGACCTCTACTTTTGAAGCTAACGAGAAGGTGCATCTGAAAAAGCTACAGGTGTTAACACATGTATCTTTCTTGACCCAAAAAAGACTCAAAAGTCTCTCGACAGGATCAATCGAGAGCGCGGCCAGGGCTTTAAGGCATCTCTTGTGTTCCCGCATGGCTGATTTTTAGGCATTAATTAGTTATCCAATAAGGTAAAAAATTGTTGTGGCAAGTAATTTAAAAAGGAGATAGAAGGAGGTTGTTTCTTATGAAAGAAGCTAGCATTTGAACAATACTAGATAGAAGACATCGTCTATAAGACAATTAATTATCTTAGAAAACCCGAAGAAACTAGCAACGCATATGCATGCATTGAAAACTTGTTCATTAATAGCAATTTCTTACTCTCTCTCACCTTAGATATCACCTAATAAATAAGACATTGAGAGTGGGCTAACGTGACAAACGTTAGTTGATTAGCCTAACGACCAATCAACAACGATGTGCATATAGAGATGCGACCACGAGCATCCAATAAGAGATTAAGTTGGCTGCTACTATCATTCAGGCGACTGAAAATGGGTGTTCCCTCAGGCGACGAAGCTCAACCATCGATTTGCAGACGACTCTCATCTTATCTTCTTCCTCACTCTCGCTCAACCGATCCCACTCCCACAGTGATCCCCTCAGCCCTCCAACATCCGACCGTCTCCAACAGTGTTCCAGCTGACGGATCTGTGCTTCTCACCCCACCGTCCTAACCAGGCTGGCCTACTTCCCCAGGCATCCCTTTAAGCCTAGGATGCACACCGATGACCTCTGAAATTGCGGCCACTTACCTCCACCGCTAACCCCTCTGAAATCGCCATCGCCTCAGAGATTTAGCTAGTTTTCATGTAGCTCATAATTAGGAAGTGTGGATTAATTTACGGTAAACTGGTTGAGAATTAGGTACGCATGGTACGTGGGATGAGATGACACTAATATATAAACCCCTATATATACCGGCCCATCACTGCCGATTCCTAATGGGCCGGTAGTGATGGAGAATCACTGCTAGTTCATAAGCCGCGTGAGAAAAATACAATTATCATGGCATACGAACCGGCAATGATAAGGGCATCATTGCCAGCTGTTGGCTTGAGCCAGAAGTGATGCCCTGCTCCATCTTCACTGTCGGTTTAATCCACCGACCGACAGTGATAGCAAGGCATCACTGCCGGCTTGTTATATGAGCCGTTAGTGATGTCTCGACTATATAAAAGTCGCCCTCTCCTTCCCCAAGCCCAAGCACACAACAGAGAGGAGCTCTATTTGCTCGGTGGTGGCCATTTTTGGTTACCAAGTTCTTAGTGGCTTCAAAATTTTGAGGAATCCTTATGCCCTAGGTGTTCCAAAGTATGTAACTTCATCTTCAATCCATTTCTAGTTGAATTTTATTTGCTAAATTGCTCTAGATTTTGAAAAGATGGAGATGCACCTATGGCCATAATGTTTTAAGACAATTTAGATCCAATTATATCTCATTTATTATACAGAAGCTTCAATTAGTAGCTTATGGTTGGAAGTGTCTTATTATTGATTTACATTAGCTATAGGTTTGAGCATATTTATTTTTTAATTAATATAGCAAGGTCCTATATAGAAACTTTATGTATGAGCTTATTTATATTTTATTTATAATGAATTAGAAAAATTAGCCATGGTATTTAGGTATGTTGCAAGCTTCAATTATATTTTTATATTTTAATTAATTAGCATGCTCCTATATGAAAACTTTAGGTATGAGCGTATTTATTTTGATTTTTAATGAATTTGAAAATTTCTCCATGATATTTAGGTATGTAGAAAGATCTAAATACGCTTTCGACATCTTCGGCAAGTTCTTCTTAGAGACTTCCTTCTTAGCTCCTTTTCTTCTTCTTGGGGCTCTTTGGGGGCGATGGAATTGGTTCTGGAAGCGTGACTGCCAGATGCAGAGGAGAAGGCAGTAAAGCCAGCTTCTATGGAGTAGGATCACTGCCTTCTCTGAAACTGAGGGGCACGGCGGCAGTGCACTTAGAGCTCATCCAGATTCAGATGATCATTGGATGCTTTGATGAAGAGCTTCTCCCAGAGTTGTGACTTCATCATTGGTGACGGGTTTAGTTATTACCCGTCACTCATGTTATAGGTGACGGGTAATATTATGACCCGTCACCTATTATCTGTTATCTGTGACAGGTCGTGTAATGACCCGTCACTTATATATGTCTCATTTGTCCGTTTTTCACGTAGTGATGATTACTCTTGTTAGAAAACAAAATGTTTTTCACGTAGTGACTCTTCCCATCGGTGGAAAGAGTCTTGAAGCCACTTATCTGATAGACCACACGGCGCGAGCAAGACGGCATTCAAAGAACATGTGTTTAATTGTCTCATCTTTGTGACAAAAGCAACAGTTCATACTACAGTTGGCGTTTAGCCAGATTATCCCTTGTTATAACTACAGTCGATGTAAGTACCAAAGGAATATCTTGACTTTGAGTGGCACCTTCAATTTCCAAAAGCGTTTGTTAACATTAGGAACATCACTATGCACTAATACAAGATAACGAGACTTCACCAAGAATTACCCATTTGGAGTTAAGTTCTAGTAGAACTCATCTTGCTCCTTAGTAAGCACAATATTAGCGATTCGAGGAAGTAATGCATTCCACACCACTAATTTTGGCTCTATAAGGTCCCTTTGGAAAGAAACATTCAGAGGGAAGTTCGAAGGACATCTGCTATACTAACATATTTGTTCATGACTATGTTATAAGGGCATGGATACTGTTCTCGCAGAGTTAAACTATTTTTCAACCATTGATCTTCCTAAAAACCAATTTGGGTGCCATCTTTGATTGTGATGGTTCCGAAATGGAGAAAATCTCACTTCATCTTCATAAGGCTGACATAAAAGTGTGAGTCCGCAGCTTTTCACTAGACTTGCGATAAGGGCTTAGAGCCCAAGTACTTATTAAGTATCAGTTGTTGCAACATAAAATCAGTCGTGAGCAACTTAGACAGTCATTTGCTGAGTAAGACAACATTCTTTGTATCTAGATCATGAATCTGAAACCCCTTGAGGAAAATCAAATTCATTGTCGGACAGAAGGTGTTGTGAATGGATATAAAAAGATATCAGTATGAATTCAAAAAAATCAACAATAGCTATCGATAAAGGAGGTGTGCTAGTACCACGATTGCGAACAAATGCAACAGCGAGAACAACAGATTCCTCAACAAAAGGAAGACACCACACGAGTTTTTTCAGCATACCGGAGTTTACATAAAGGACACATATTAACTATTTGTCCTTCTGGTATCACATCCTATCCATTACTAAACACTATTTGAAACATTCACTGCTTAAAAAACAGTAATAGCAAACACAACGTCACATATGATTATTTAAAAGTCATCACTGATAAATTACATATAGACAGTTGATAGGAACAAAATATATGTGATATTTCCAGCTATCTAGGAGAGTCAGAACATACGAAAGGTTTTACTAAAAGGCCGTCTATGTGTTAACGGCTCCTAGACACAGATGGTTTTTAAGACAGTTTTCCTTAAAAAACCGTCTGTGTGTTGTTGAACAACACAGACGGCTCTATATAAAAACCTTTCAGTATCTAGTAGCCGTCAATAGATAGACATTCTTTTAGTGGGACCATCTATGTGTTCTCGCTCTCAAATGATTCACCTCATAGTCTTACCTGATGAATATGTTGAAATTTGTTGTTTTGACCCTTCTGGCTTAAATGTTTGGATGATTATTTGGGCATCGATATGACTTTAAATGAAAAAATTATCAACTATAAAGTTATACATCTCATCGAGTTCAACAATGTTCATATAAATTTTGTCTCTATCCAACTCCGTATGAAAAAGTTTATGTCCAATCTGTCCAATGTTCAGTAAGAACAATCATAACTTTGCATACGGAGTCCGATTTCGACATTTTCGACATTCGACCTCTACTTTTGAAGTTAAAGAGGAGACACATCCCAAAAGAATACAGGTGTTAACACCTGTACCTTTTTTGAACAAAAAAAAACTCAGAAAACTCTCGACAGGATCAATTGAGAGCCCGACCAGGGCTTTAAGGCATCTGTTGTGTCCCCTAGCTGATTTTTAGGCATTAATTAGTTATACAATTAGTTTAAAAACTGACATGACAAGCAATTTAACAAGAGATAGAATGAGCTTGTTTCTTATGAAAGAAGCTAGCATTTTGAACAATCCTAAATGTAAAACATCACCTATGAGACAATTAATTATCTTGAAGAACTTGAAAAAACCAGCAACGCAAACGTATGCATTGAAAGTTAATATTTCTTAACATCAATTTCTTACTCTCTAATCTTAGATATCACCTAAGAAATAAGACATTGAAAGTGGCCTAACCTGACAAACATTAGTTGATTAGCCTAACGACCAATCAACAGTGACCTGCATACAGAGATGCCATCGGGATCATTCCACATGAGATTAATTTGGCTGTTGCTATCATTCAGGCGACTGAAAATGAGTGTTCCCTCAGGCTATGAAGCTCAACCATTGATTTGCAATCAGACGACTCTCGTCTTATCTTCTTCCTCATGCTCGCGCAACCGCTCCCATAGTGGTCTCCTGGCCCTCTAGCATCCGACTTTACGTCTCCAACAGTGTTCCGACCACTGAATCCGTGCCCGCCACTCTCGCTGCACCAACCGGGCCAGCCTACTTCTCCAGGCATTCCTTTAAGCCCATGAAGCACACCGGTGGCCTCTAAAATTGCAGCCACTTACCTCCACCGCTAACCCCTCTGAAATAGCTGTTGCCTAAGAGATTGAGCTAGTTTTCATACGCCTCATAATTAGAAAGTGTGGATTAATTTATGGTAACTGGTCTAGAATTAGGTACATATGGTACGTGGGGTGAGATGAACCACAAAAGGAGCATCTCTATCCTCGAATATAGGCATGCAGTAAATAAATGCAAGGACGCACATGCATTTCTATGTTAATTTAAGTGATTCTGGTCAGAATTGAAGTCCAAATTTTAAAATGCTAACATACATCTACACTACCAATATAACATCTTGGTATACACCTGCGCTCCTCTACATACGCATGCGCTGCCCTCACTACTGGATACAGTGAGCACTAGCAGGATCCCTTTCAAGCAAGAGCGTCGTCGTAATCCTCTACTGGTTTCTAGTGCATATTCAGATGCTCCAATAATCAATGCTAGCTAGCTAGAAATGTTACTTCTACGTTGCTATTGCACATTCAGATACTATTGTAAAATTTGCACATCTGTCCATCAGCATCGCCGCTGACAATACTGTCCATCGGCTCACGGTCACTAGTCGCATGCACACATTTTCCCTATCTCTCTACGCGACGTGTTCAATGCCACGGACGAAAAAGAATGGGATCTCTCTACGTGACGCAATCTTACATATTACTATATCATTCGTACAGAATTGAAGACCCCTTCTCAAAAGAGAGGACATAATCAAGGTGGATGACGGCACTGTGAGGACCAAAGACTGGCTGGGCCGCTTCATTCCGTCTGAGAGCTTGCAATCTGATGTATATGATCTCTGAGTCCTGCTCTTTCTTGTGTTTTAGGATCGTGTGGCGCTCCTTGGCCCTTGGAGCTGGTGTTCTGGTTTGATCTTTGTTTGCGCCTGTATTCTTCTACGGTGCTGGTGCCCCAGCCTGTTGTTTATTTTGTTTCCTTCTAATCTAGTTCTGAACACGATTTAGCTTTCAATATAAACCGAAGTTTTTCTTTAAAAAAGAAAAAGAATCGGATCGTGCACGTGCCGGGGTCCTTTCTAACGGGCAGTGGCGCGTCATGTTGTACGAGCCGGCTGCACATACATCCTTCCAAAATTAGTATTAAATATAATTATAATAAACAGTAAATAAATAGTAAATATTTGAACAATAACCATACGGTCACTTCTTATCTTAGTCTGGAGGACTGAAGATATATACGTGTTATAAGTTCTTTGGTCTAGCACGTACGTACACGCATCGTGCTGCACGCGGGCAGTTTCTATATTCAGGACAAGCAGCTGCAGCCTGCAGCGATACGATCGTGCTGCATGAAACACGCATCGTGTTGTCAGCAGCTGCCCCACGATCAGATCTGTGATCTTCACAGAGACAAGTTGATGGGCAGTAGGTAGGTACCTCATTCGTGCATGGCAAGCCCCCGTGCAGGGTTCAGCCCACCGAAACAGCAATAGCAAACATAGTATCATATATGGTTATTTAAAAGTTATAACTGATAAATTATATAAAGGTAGTTAAAAATATATATATTATAATTTTAACTATTTATATGTTGACGGCTCCTACACATATGGTTTTTCTGAAAAACCACACGCGCGATGCATGAGATCATAGGTTCGATGTCTACAAACCACATGTGCGTATTTCACACGAAAAACCACGTGACTTATTGCGACGTGCGACCCCGCAGGTGGCCCGGGTGCAAAAATAATTTTCTTTTTCTACATTGTAAATATTTTTTTTCTAAAAATAATATCATAGACGATTCTTATTAAAAACCTTCTGTGATATATCATATTAGAGACATATCTCGAACACACAGACACTTTCACTACTATAGAATATGTCAAAAGTAGCATCACATCAGTATTGGTTTAACAGTAACTGCTACTGAAGATATATCAATATCGGTTCTTAAACTCTCGAGCAAATCACGACTGAGTAGCTAAGAACCGACACTGATAGTCACTATCAATGCCGTTCCAACCACGAACTGATACTGATATATCAGTGTCAATTCTAACCATGAATCGTCACTGATAGTCAGTATCAGTGTCAGTTCTAGTCACGAACCGTCATTGATGTTTTCTACTATCACAACTTATTTTAAAAGGTCATTACTTTTCATACAAAGTTAGATGTGAAAAAACTTTATATAAAAATATAGCTCTAGACGAGATCTACAACTTTATAGTTGAAAACTTATTAATTTGAGGTCATTTAAATATCCAAATAATCATAACAAAGTTTGACCTCACCATCATGGTCGATGGACAACTTATCTTAAAAAATTTATCATTTTTTCATACGAAGTCCAATGTAAAAAACTTTATATGAAAATTGTAAGTCTCGACGAGATCTACAACTTTGTAGTTGATCACTCTTTTATTTAAAGGCATATAGATGCACAAATAAATATCTAAAACTGGTACAATGGGAGCCACATACTTGACAAAAACTTTTGACTTAGATCTAATGTAAAACTAGTACAAATCATTGAAAAGCTACATAGAAGACCAAAAGGTTGAACACTGCAATTTTAAATATTTTTATCATGAGTTTGGCAACTCGGATTGATTAAACGTCTAAGACTGACATTCAGATGTAGCACTATGTCTGCAAAAATTACTTGTCAGTTTTCGCGCAAAAACTTTAGAGATCCTGTCGAAAGTTTTTTGAGCCTTATTTGATGGTCAAGGAAGGTACAGGTCTATAGATATGCATTTTTTCAGATGCGTCTCATCATTAGCTTTGAAAGTAGAGGTCAAATATCAAAATCAAACTCTGTATGTAAAAGTTATGACTGTATTACTTAACACTGTATAAATTGGACACAAACTCTTTGTACGGAGTTAGATTGAGATAAACTTTATATTAACATTGTAGTACTTGATGAGATGTATAATTTTGTAGTTGATAACTTTTTCATTTAAGATCATTTAGATGTCCAAATAGCCATTCGAATAATTGATCAGAAGATGTCAAAAGGATTGATTTTGATATTATACTCAAGAATGGACAAGAGCTGAGATGGTTAGAGGGGTTGCGCATGCACCTACCGCGGGGTCAAGAGTTCAAGTCCTGGTTGCCGCATGCGAGCAAAAATCGTTTGACTTGCGAATGGGTTGGGTTTAGTTGGATGAGCAATGACTGGTCCGGTGTCTCTTGTCGTAACTTCTTTTTTGCTCTTTTACCCAAAAACATTGGATCGGGGATCGACTATCAGTGTCGGTTATCAGTATCGGTTGGTAACTCCAACCGACACTGATAGGGTTTTCACTGATGGTTCCAGATTCGGCACTAATAGTCACTGACTATCAGTGTCGAATAATCAATGGCGGTTCAAAACCTGCCACAGACTATTAGTGCCGAATAATCGCTGACTATCAGTACCGAATAATCAATGTCGGTTCAAAACCTGCCACTAATAGTGATTTTGAACCGCTACTGATAAGGTGTTCTGCTGTAGTGTTTCGCACACACTACTAAAAAAAACCCCTTCACTGCCGGCCCATAAAAGGGTTTCACTTTCGGTTTTAGAGCCAACAGTGTGCAACGGGCAGTGATAGTCGGGGACTATCACTGCCGTTTCGGGGACCAGCAGTGAACGGGTTATCACTACCGGCTGAAGGCTTTAGCTAGTAGTGATAGTCGACTATCATTGTCGATTGAAGGGCGCTAAATTGATCTTTTTGGGGCTGAAAAAATTAAAAAAATATATATTTTTGCACCCGAGGAACCCCCATGCCCGCGCTGTTGCAAGTCAAAAGTCACAAGTCACGCGATTTTTCACGCGAAATACACGCGCGTGCTGTTCGTGGCACTTGAACTCAGAACCTCTCAGCTCGCGCAATATGTCCTTACTATCCGACCACGGAAGTACTAGTGATACTATTAGCATATGCAATCCTTTCGACATCTTCTATCTGAAACTTAAGAAGTGTTATGAATTTTTTAAAATAAGCTGTCATCCACTATCTAAAGGACTTCGCATGAAAAAGTTATGAATTTTTTAAAATAAGCTGTCATCCACTATCATTGCCGGCTCTAGCCACCACCCGATAGAAAAAGGCTGTCACCCATAAGAAACCAAAAGCACAAAGGACACTAGCACTAGAGGGCCCCCTGGCACAAGATGGGGCAGATAGGAGCCCAAGCCCGCACCTGGCGTCCTCCTCCGGCAGCAGCGAAAGCCAGTATCACAGCCCGAGCCCTGACCCGTCTCCGAATCGGGAGAGCTGACATCAGGCAAGTGACGAAGAATACAATCCTACTGAAGAGGTATTGATGCGAGCGAGTCAATACATTTAATACTTTTCCCTTTTTTCTCTCTAGATGGCGGTAGCGCAGTCTCCGAGCCAGACAGCTGATAGTGTTGTACGAGTCCGAAAGCCAATGACACAAACACAGTGGCTGACGGACAAGGTTACTGTCACGGGAATCGATGCTGACGGGCTTCCTATGGATGAAAAGGTCCTGAATAGATTTTGGAGGGTCGCAGGGCTCATTGCTTGGGAGAGGGTGCCGATAATGACTAAGTTCGGTGACCTCAGTGATGAAGCGAAGAGGGACTTGTTCAATAATATCATGATGGAGTACCTAAAGTACCCTGGAAACATGAGTGAGTATCAAAAGAACGTCGCAGTCAATGCAGCAATGAAAGCGATCGCAAAACTTCACCGAAACTTTAAGAGTAAGTTTGTGAATCCGTACTTAGCAAAAGGGGATACTCTTCGAAAGCTACAAGCACTTGAAACTGGAAGATTGGGATGCTTTTGTGTAGATGAAGAACTCAAAGCAGCTTCGGGCTCAGAACAAGCATGACCACATGACCGGTGCAACTGGGGATGCTAGGAAAAGGGCGAAATGGCAGGCAGAGGATGAGAAATTAGCCAAAGAATTCTGTGAGAATCCTTGGAATCAATTACCGGGACGATCATGGTCATATTTGCGAGCAAGGGGTGAGCTGTCTGAAAGGGGAAAATCACATTCAGAAATAGCGAAACCCAGGCAGTCGTAGAAAAAGTCAAAGAAAAGGCAGCCGAAGCCAGCCAAGGTTCTTTCACGGGGTTGGGGAACGTGATGTTCTCACAGCGGCGCTAGGAAACCCGGAGCACCTAGGTCGAGTGCGAGGTGTATCAAGTTCCTAGGGCTGGAAATACGGCTTTCTCAAAGACATCAGGATGTACAAGAAGAAGAAGAGGTTGGGTGCAGTGGACATGGATGCATTTACACAGGACATCACCCAAAAAGTTTACTCAAGCATCATGGGGCAGCTTGCAGCAAAGGCAATAGTGATTTCCATGCCACAGGATTTTAGCCCCTGAGCTGCAGGGAAGAGTAGCTGTACCTCCAGGGAAGTCGAGCAACAAGTAGCTGCTGCCGAGACTGAGCCGGATACAATTGACCTACTAGAAGGGCCCACATCTTGCAACCTTGTAATCAGGCCTGGCGGGTATCACATCGAGGTTGCAAGGGGCCAGGTTCTTCCAGGCGTCTGTATCTTACATACGATCCCAATACGTGCAGGCTATGCTATGGTTACGGTGGACATGGCACATAGCAATGCCACCGATCACGTGTTGGAGGTCCCCCCCCCCCAATGAGGAAGTTATAATTCTCGGTGAAGCTCTTCATCAAAGGATCCAGTGAAAGAGGGGAGACATCGTGGTCTCCAGTGCATCGCAGTCTAGATGAGCTCCAAGTGCACCGCCGCCGCGCTGCTCACTTCCAGAGAAGGTAGCTTCACTGCCTTCTCCTCCTCCAGAGAAGCCGGCTTCACCTCATTCTCCTCCGCATCTGGTAGGCTCGCTTCCAGACACAATATCGTCTCCCTAGAGAGCCCAAAAAAGAAGAAGGAAAAGGAGGTCAAGAAGAAAGGCTCTATGAAACCCCTGTCAGAGATGTCGAAGGCCATTGTACCAGCGAAGTCGAAGGCCATTGTACCAGTGAAGTTGTCCATGGACATTGCACCAGTGTGGAATCAGGCCAACACGAAATTCAAATATGGGAAGCCCTTGATGATGGTAGATGAGCTAGCAAGGGTGGGAAAAGCATGTGTCGACCTCCATAATTACTACATACAGGTTTGTAGAGACAGCAATGCTCAATCCATAGTCGTACAATATAAACGATGACACTTCTTAAGTGATCAAGACAGCTACATCATTGTGGGTTTCAATGACTTATACGACCTCTTCAACCTTGATGTCCCTTGATACTAGATATTCATTAATTAATACCATTAAGTCTTGAATCTAACTGTGTTCTTATCTGTAGACACTTGATGAAAGAAATAATGAAAAACAAGGATCCCGTCGCATTTCTTGACCCTGAGGCCATTACAATATCAGTCGTCCAACTTCACCCCGACTACGCTGTGAATCATGTGGCCAGGGCAATGCAACAATACTCAAAAGTGAAGTACCTGATAGGCGCCCACAACACCAGTGGCCATTGGATCTTACTGAACATTTGTGTCGAGTGGGACTTGGTGTTCTACGTCGACTCGTCAAGACCAATATCTACAAAAGGCAAACTTAGATCACGTGATTACAGTACTATAAAACAACTCCTCAACATGTAAGTTCTACCTGACTTAGTTCACATATTAAACTTTTCTAGCATTCAAAGGCTCCATAATCGATCCCTCTTTATGCAGGGCTTTTGACAAGTACCTTCGAGCTCAACCTAACTACGACGCAAAAGTCAGCCTTAGGCTGACACACAAAACCGGGTACGCGATAAGTGCTACCAAACAAATTACCAAATATTCTCCATTGTTGTTTTTTTCCTTTTCATCTAAAAGTAAAGTTTCTTTTTAGGAGTGCACCAACAAACACCGGGTAACACCTGCGGATTCTATGTTGCGTGGAACATGCTCCTCACGCTACGAGGAAAGAATATCAAATCCCCCAATGTATGTTCAATACAAGATTATTCATAACTAATTTCGGTAGTTAGTTTAATTCCGTGATAATATGACACTGGTTACGCATTAAATTATGTAGAAATACAAGCGTATGTTTCTCGAAGCTGGTGCACTCCCAGATATTCGACGACGGATCGCTGAGTTCATGGTGTTTGAGGTCATCAGCCCACAGGGCGAGTTCCACTATAGAAGCCGTAAGTTGTGGAGTCTTATGTAATTATGAGTTGATCGGAACTTTGTAACATTTGTGATTCTGTACTGAATTCATTTGAACTTTGTAAAATTTGTAATTCTGTGATGAAGTGAGTTCTTATACAAGTGTGTTTGTCGATATGTATTTGGATGCATTGCTATTGTTTGCAGGGAGAAGACGGCTGCCAAATCCTGGCTACGTTCTAGGATGCAGCCAGGAAACAACTCATTCCTACAGGGCAAGAGAAACATAAGTGATGGGTAAACTGTCTACCCATCACTTATGTTGTTTATAAGTGATGGGTAACTAAGTTACCCGTTACTTATTATACGATATAAGTGACGGGTGAAGAGATCACCCGTCACCTATAAATTTGTCCCCAGCACATGGGAGACGTTCATAGGTGACGGGTAATAGTTATTACCCATCACCTTTGTTCATCATTGGGACCTGTCACCAATGACTAGTTATTACTGACGCGTTCAGGGTGACGAGTACGGTACTCATCACCCATGAATGTCATCACCTGTCACCCATGTCTGTTTTCCACGTAGTGGCAGTTGGTAGGTAGCCCATTCATGCATGGCAACCCGCGCCCACACATGCAGTGATCATTACCCCAAAAATAGTAATAACAAACATACAACATCACATATGTTTATTTAAAAACCGTCACATATAAATTACAAATATACGGTTAATAGGCAAAAGTATTTGTGACATTCCTAGCCATCTAAGAGAGTGAGAACAAACAAACAGTTTTGTTAACGTGGAATTGGGCAACACCTCAGCAACTCGGATCCGTTAAGGATACTTGTCACTTTTCACAGCAACGCGCAACTTGTTTACAAGCAAACAAGCAAAGGTTGCGACTGACAACCTCAGAGATCGCCGCCCGGATGATTTATGAGCAAATTGACAAAGAACTACCACCCGAACCACAGGGATTCGAAGTAGCAGTAAAGAACTAATCCTAAATTGCAGGAAAGTTAAGACAAAATAAAAAGTAGATGCAATAGATGTGATTGATTGATGGATATACAATCAGCCTCCACCCCTCAACTATTTATAGGGGGGGTATGGTCTTGATCCTAGGAATCGAAGTAGGACTCTATTCCAACCCTAAACATGCCTTGTTCGGCTACAATCGTGAAAGAGATCCGAACAAATCAATGAATGTACTTGGATTCGGTTTCGGATTGAACACCAGATGGTCTGTTGAGAACAAATTCCAGAGCATCGGACCATCCATCGAGTTCACTCCGCCGAAACTCTAAGACTCGGTCTAACACACATCGAATAATCCGACGTTATATTTATATTCACCGGAGTATATCACCGGACCAATATTTACAAAGAGTAGCTTTTGACAAGAGAGCACACCTGCCCTCACCGGATGTTTCGGTATACACTAGACACACTCACCAAACTAATATTTGCAGAGAACAATTTTTTTGCAAAGTTTTCCTTTTCAACGCACCGATGGATCCGGCGATCCTCAAAGACATCAACGGACGATTTTCACAAGAGAATATTTTTTCAGCTAACAACCTTCTTCTTCTCACTGGATAGTTCGGTGATACCCTGGAATCTCCACCAGACCATTTATTCCAGAGAGCCGATTTTTGACGCAAATTGACCTTCTACATACCAGATAGTCCGATGTTTTCACCGGATCATTCACCGAACTATTTTATACAGAGAGCATGTTTTATTGCACCAAATTCAAACTATAATCATTGGATAGTCCGGCGATGACACAACATTGATCACCAGACTATCCGGAGTATAAAAAAAATCTAGTCGTGCCATTTTTTGCCATCAACACATGCCCCCCTATTTTTTGGTAAAGCTTGCGCACCGAAAATATTTTTACATTGGATAATCATGAATACCTCATCTTCTACTCTAAGTTATGACTTAGGGCAATACAAACAATATATCGGCCATATGTGCATGTTCTAAGGGCGATGATAATCACACCAGCCACGTACAGTGATGTATGTTAGGACGATAGGAAATTACATCAGTCATGTATAGTTACCTTCTCAAGCATCTGGCCAAATGCTCGGATAATATTTCTTCAAGTATTTCCCACTGATAGCGCGAGGCATCTTGTCTCCTCGTACATATTGCAGTATATATGAATTCCCTGGTACAATTCCTACAACTTTAAAAGGACCTTCCCAACTAGGAGACCACTTCCCGAATTTATTATCTTTAGACCCAATAGGTAAAATTGTCTTCCAAACTAAATCCCCTATTTGAAACGATTTTGCCTTTACTTTCTTATTGTAGGCTCTAGCTACTCTCAACTTATCCTTTTCAATCTCTATCAAAGCTTTAAGCCTTTCATCATTGAGGTTATCTACAATATCTATCATTGTATTATAATAATCAATTGCTGACAAGTCATTTTGTCGTACCACTCTCAATGCACCAAGATTTACCTCAATGGGTAAAATAGCCTCTTGTCCATACACGAACTCATAAGGAGTAACCTTAGTAGCACAATGATTAGATATATGATGAACCCACAATGTTTCACTCAAAACCTCATGCCACCTTTTTGGATGTTCTTCTATCTTCTTCTTTATAAGCTTAATCAAAATTTTATTGCTAGACTCGGCTTGTCAATTAGCCTGAGCATAATATGATGAGGAATTGAGAAGCTTAATTCTAAGGGATTCGGCAAACTCACGCACTTGATGAGAAATAAAAGAAGAACCTTGATCTGTAGTTAAAGTTTGCGGAATAGCGAATCTATAAATAATATGTTCCAAAATAAACTTGATCACCTCTTTGTGTGTCATGTTCTTCAGGGAATGACCTCGATCTACTTTGTGAAGTAATCCGTAGAAACCAAAACAAAGCGATGACCTTTGGAAGATGATGAATGAATTTGGCCGATGAAATCCAAAGCCCATCCTCGGAATGGCCATGGTTTGGTGATAGGATTCAACATAGAAGCAAGAGCTAACTGCATATCACCAAACTTTTGACATGTTTCACATCCTTTGTAATATCTAGAGCAATCGTCAAACATAGTCGACCAATAAAAACCAGCTCTCCTTAACAACCACACCATTTTGTGAGCCAACTGATGTGTTCCACAAATACCTTCCTGTACTTCACCCATAGTAATTTTACTTTGCTCTGAACCTAGACATTTTAGAAGCAACCCATCTATGTTTCGGTGATACAGTTCACCATCCAACATCACATATTTTAAAGCTTATCACCTAGTCTTTCTATCTACCGATGAACTAGGATTTTCTAAATATTCAATCATCGGCTTTCTCCAATCACTAGACATATGCAAATCTGATTTTTTGAGCAAAACCAAATCTTCTTCCTGTTGTTCAGCCAAAAGAACACTAGCACAAGTAACAACGGTTTTTCTAACACAAAGAAAATCCCTCTATTCACTCGATAACCGGATGCTTGTTGCGTTAAATCATTTGCCCTCATATTCTCTTCTCTAGATATGTGAACGATGGTGAAATCATCTAAACTTGCTATGATATCTAAGCATCTGTCCAAATAGCTATTTAGTGACCCATAAAAGCATTGATAAACTCTAGAAACTTGTTGCACCACTAATAATGAAATCACCAAACACTTCTACATGTGTCATGCCCATGGACTTTAAAATTTCAAAACCAAACAAAAGGGCTTCGTACTCGGCTTGATTGTTGGTACAAAAGTATTCTCAGCGAACTGATGTTTCAAAAACAACACCTCTAGGTGAAATTAAAACAATGCCAACACCTTGACCTTCCCTACAAACCGAGCATCAAAATATCATTTCCATGAACACACACTAATCAAACTAACCAATGCATCACTATCAATACGATGATCAACAGTAAAATCAGCAACGATTTGGCCTTTCATAGACCTTAACGGTTCATAAGCCAAATCATATTCAATCAAAGCATGTGCCCACTTTCCAATTCTACCACTCAAAATCAGCTTTTGCAACATGTACTTAATAACATCGGTTTGGCATGAAACCACACAAAGTACTAAAAAGCAAATAAGTCTCAACTTGGTGCAAGCATAATATAAAGATAAACATAATTTTTCAATAAACACATACCTTGTTTTCGCATCCAAGAGATGTCGACTCAAATAAGTGATCGCGTATTCTTTCCCTTCGCTTTCTTCTGTAAGAACAACACCTATTACCGTCTCTTGTGAAGCAACATATAGCCGAAATGGAATCCCGGCCTTGGGTGCCTTTAACACGGGAGGTGATGACAAATAGTTTTTGATGTCATCAAAAGCTTGTTGCTGTTCTGGCCCCAAGTAAAATCGGCTTCTTTCTTTAACCGAAGTATGGGATTTAAAGCACTAATCTTGTCGGATAAGTTAGATATGAAACACCTCAAATAATTGACCTTTCCTAGAAATTTTTTAAAGTAGAACCAGCATTCTTTAAACCAAATGTCATAACAACCCATTCAAATAAACCAACAAAACCAGGGCAATGGAATGCCATTTTAGGCAGATCTTCTTCGGCCTTGAAAATTTGATTATAGCCCGCATTACCATCCAAAAAACTAATAACTCTATGACCTGAAGCATCATTAATCAACATATCAGCGATAGGCATAGGATATTCATCTTTAGGAGTAGCTTTATTTAAATCTCTAAAATCAATGCACACTCTCAAATTATCACTATTTTTCTTCTCAACTAGGACAATATTAGATATCCATTCAGCATATCTACAAGGACGAATAAACTCCGCAGCGAGCAATTGGCTTATTTCTTCTTTGATTCGCCCATACATATTATGATAAATCTTTCTAGCCGGTTGTTTGTGAGGTCTAAAAAACCCAACTTTATGGGAAGCCGATGCTCTACAAGCTCACAGCTAAGTCCCGGCATCTCATGATACTCCCAAGCGAAACAATCGATATATTCTTTGCGTAATGCAATCATTTCACCTTTTTGAACATCATGCATGTTTTTATTCACAAAATGTCAGCCTAGGAACAGTACCATCTCTGATATCTACCTCTTCTAATGGATCAGTCGACGAAAAACCTTGTCCTAGCTTTTCTATCTCATCAAAATCTTCAATAGTCTCACAAATATCGTTCTTTTTAGACCGATATTGCTCCACATGCTGTTGCAACCATTCTAAATTATTTTGTTCATTCATTTATAACATTGCATTGCTAAGCCAAGATGAAGAAATTGGTTGTACAGACACGGGTACAAAACCATCTCTAGTAGCACTAAGAAAATCATATCCCGAAAGGCCTTGACCTGAAAAACATTGTACATTCCCATGTTGCCAATCTACCGAAGCATCGGCCAAAGCAACAAAAGCCGATGTATCCACATGTACAACCTCTATTTCATCATCTACCCATTGAGTCACGGCCTAATAAAATGTTGTAGTTACCTTGCACGTCGGAGACAAAAAAGGCCGTAGGGACCGTCTTGCTCCCAACGGTGAGCTCCATGGAAATTATGCCCTTTGCCTCCGTAGGCTCGCTGGTGAAGCCATTAAGTACCAAGTTTGTCTTTACGAGCTCTTTGTCTTCTTTTCCTAGCTTCTTGAAAACTGAATATGGCATTAGATTCACGGTGGCTCCACCATCCAGTAGCATTCTTGAAATTGGCCTTCCTTTAATATGCCCCTTGACATACAATGGTCTCAAATGTTGGCTCCACTCTTTGGGTTTTTCAAATATAGCTTCCTTCGGACCAAGATTTAGTTGATCAACCTCTTCATCAATAGCCCGAAACTCCGAAGGTAAAATAAAAACCACATTGATATCCATATTATCATGTGGCGGAATGCCATCTCTAATAATTGAAGAATCTTATATCATATCATCTTCATCATCACTATATGTTACAATAGTCTCTATGACTTGCTTTACTCTCCATTCTTGCCGAAAAGGCACCATTGGCTTGATTTCATTGAATACTTGATCTCTCACCTTTTTAGCTTGTGCTTCTCCCAACTCTTGCTTGCGTAACCTTTGTAGCCTCCTCTTTTGGGAATGTGAGAGACCCCTAGGACACCATGGTGGCTTCAGCTTAGTCCCGGGCAGCACGGACTTCTCCTTTTCAACCTTCCAATCGTTAACCTAGCGATCGGCTTTGAACTAGAAGTGGCTTCTTGAACATTTGGCGCCATGGGTTGTTGTACTGCTGTAAGTGGCACCTCCTTCAGCTCAAGATCATTACCAACCACTCCTACAACTTCCACTTTGTTGTTGCCACTTCATCCGTCATTAGCCGATTGATTTTGCATTTTGCTCTCATCAACAACCGGCTGTTTTTCTTTCTGTTCCAGATCTGATTCCTCATTAGAAACACTCATGTTCTTCACACAATATACCTTCTTAACATGTCTCCCATCCCTCCTATCATTTGACTAATTTTTGGGATCAAACCGGTCTTGTTTAGGACGAGATTGTTTGTCAAACGCCAAAGGTCGTGGTGCTATCCACCCTGGGTGAAATGGTGCAAATGACATAGAAGGTGGTGCCCAAGGTGCACACCAGCCCCACGGCAGACATGGAGGACAAACCATCGTAGGAGACCCCCAAACGAAGGGAACAGAGCTGCCGCAATATTATCCTCTCATTGCCTCCTCCTCCCTTCAAACTCACGCTTCGGAGGTGACCTTGGACACTTAAGAGCATTGGGCTTTTTGCCTCTTTTTTGGCCGGCCTTGCCACTCTCATACTTAGTCAAAAGTGTATCAAATTTAAGTTTTAGCTTCTCATGCTTCTTGATAGCCTTGTTCTTATCTTCATTCACTTTCCAACGTCCAATTTATGGACTTTTTGGCTTGATCATCTTTGGGCTTACATTATTATCACCAATGATCACACTCGTACCTTTAGTCGATTCGGCTTGAGACGGCCGAACCAAGACCCTCTTCCCTTCAAAGTTCATCATGTTGACGGGGAATGGATCATTATCTAGCTTCACCTTAGAATTTTTAGCAAACTTCAATCGTCCTTCATTAATGGCCGATTGAACCTATCGATGGAAAATATTGCAATCATTAGTAGCATGAGAATATGAATTATGCCATTTACAATATGCACGTTTCTTAATCTTCTCAAGTGATGGAATAACATGATTAGGAGAAAAACTAATTTGCTTTTCTTGTAACAAGAGATCAAATATCCTATCACATTTAGTGACATCGAATGTGAATTTCATCTCTTCTTGTCTATTCTTTTGTGGAGTCAGCTTCAATGCGGAACACACGAATGGCTTAGATCTGGACTTCCATGTCCATTCGGCTAAACACACGTCTACGCTATCATCATCTGACAAATCGTCCTCATATTCAACTGCATTAACACTCGGACGATCCACCTTGTGTTTTTGACTAAACCTTCGAACCTTTCTATGTTCTTTCGCACGGTTTTCTTGAGCCAGAGCCTGCAGAAAAACTTGATTCATTTCTGAAAATTCTTGCCCCTCTAACCTCTCTTTGATGTGTGCATGCAACCCGGCAAAAGCTAACTCAGCTAGATCCCTGTCGGAGAGTGAAACATTGAAACATCAGTTTTTAGTATCTCTAAATCTTCTAATGTATGCAGAAACAAACTCATTATACTTTTGTGTAACCCATGTCAAATGAATTAACCTCAACTCTGTGTCTCTACTATAAAAGTATTCATGAAACTTTTGCTCAAGTTGCACCCATGTATAAATAGAATTAGGTGCAAGCGAAGTAAACCAAGTAAATGCATTGCTGGAAAGTGATAAAGGAAATAAACATAAATGACAGGCATCGCTAATACTGGCTTCACGACATTGTGCAAGAAATTACCCTATGTGTTCCATTGTGGTTCTACTATCCTCCCTTTAAACTTGACAAAATCAGGAACCTTAAACTCACAGGGATATGGAATCATATCATAATAATTAGGATATGGCTTTTGATAAACATGTGCCCTCCCTTTAGGTTCTACCCCAAAGTGCTCTCTCAAAAGACTAGCCATCTCCTCTCTAATGCTCTCACGTCTCATAGGTTGTTCGGCCATAGGCCGAATAGGATATGCACTACTTTGTGGAATGCTTTGCGGAGGCACTACGAGCTGGGCATGTGTAGTATCTGGTGGAGACACATTGAAGTAAGTATCCGGCAATAAACCATAAGGGATGCTGGTACCTTGTGGAGGTATGGGAGGTGTGCTATACGCCACGGTATTGTATGGAACTAGCGGCATGCTTGCTGAAATTTCAGTAGCTTGGTTATTAACTATGTGTGGAACTGAACTAGTTATGCTAGATGAACTGCTTGGAACCGAAAAAACAAATGACGAAACCTCCGGTTTATTAGTATTCAATGTATTAAACGGAGGTATTGCCACATTGATCCGGCTTTGAATTTGTCGCACCGGCATGTTTTGTTAAGTAGGTGTGGGTGTCATAAATTGTGCCGATGAACTAAATGGGACATACTGAAATTTGTCGTAGTTATTAGGATTTGAAGTGCTAGCATCAAATGACAAAGGATATTTCAATATGTCCTTAATGCTTTGCACGTAAAAAGCTATAGAATCACAACACCTATTAAGAGATTGATCTAAACCCTGAGCTAAATATCAATATTATTACTCACAGCAGCTCCTTAGGACTGATCAACAGTATGCACAATGTATTCTTGCAAAGCATGGGGAACATTACTTACATTGGGCTTTACCTGAACTTGGTCGGCGGGTGGTGGAGAGTCTTCTTTCTTGAACATGCCTTGCTGAGTCTTCACATAGCGTGAAAGGAGATGTTGCCGATGTCGTTCCACCTCGGTGTCGAGTGCCAAACGCGTCTCTTCTGGCAACTCATCGTAGAACACCATTATGATGTTGTCTTTGTTGATCTCCGAAGTAGACATGGCTAGGGTTTCAGAATTCAGCCAAGAGATAGCCAAAAAACTTTGTCCCCAGCGGAGTCGCCAATTTGTGTTGGTGCGGAATTGGGCAACACCTCGCCAACATGCATCTGTCAAGGATACTTGTCACTTTTTGCAGCGACGCGTGACTTGTCTACAGGCAAACAAGCAAAGGTTGTGACCGACAACCTTAGGGATCGCCGCCCGGACAATTTATGACCAAATCGATAAAGAACTACCACCTGAACCATAGGGATTCAAAATAGCAGCGAAGAACTAATCCAAAATTGCCGGATAGTATAGACAAAATGAAAAGTAGATGCAATAGATGTGATTGATTGATGGATATGCAATCGGCCTCCACCCTCAACTATTTATAGGGGGAGTATGGTCTTGACCCTAGGGAATA
The DNA here is from genome assembly GCF_958298935.1 of Phragmites australis. Lineage (NCBI taxonomy): Eukaryota > Viridiplantae > Streptophyta > Magnoliopsida > Poales > Poaceae > Phragmites > Phragmites australis. Next base: position 20,455,578 of record NC_084939.1, read on the forward strand.
GAAGTAGGACTCTATTCCAACCCTAAACACGTCTTGTTCAGCCAAAATCGTGAAAGAGATCCAAACAAATCCATGAATCTACCTCGATTCAGTTTCGGAGGGAACACCAGATGGTCCGGTGAGAACAAACTCCAGAGCACCAAACCATCCAGCGAGTTCACTCATCCAAAACTCTAAGACTCGGTCTAACACACACCGGATATTCCTATGTCACATTTATATTCACCGAAGTATGTCACCGGACCAATATTTGCAGAGAGCAACTTTTGACAAGAGAGCATACCTGCCCTCACCGAATATTTCGGTGTACACCAGATACACTCACCAGACTAATATTTGCAGAGAACAATTTTTTTGCAAAGTTTTATTTTTAAACACACTGGAGGATCCGGCGATCATCAAAGACCTCATCGGACACTTTTCACCAGAGAATTTTTTTTTCTAAAAATCTTCTTCTTCTCACCAGATAGTCCGGTGATACCCCTAGAATCTCCACTGGACCATTTCTTCCAGAGAGCAAGTTTTTGGTGCAAATTGACCTTCTACATACCGGATAGTCCGGCATTTTCATCAAATCATTCACCGGACTATTTAATACAGAGAGCATATTTTACTGCACCAAATTTTAACTATAAACACCGAATAGTCCGGAGATGATACGACATTGATCACCGGACTATCCGGTGTATACAAAAAATCTAGTCGTGGCTATTTTTTGCCATCAGCAGGTTTTACTAAAAGGCCGTCGGTGTGTTGAGGACTCCTAGACACAAATAGTTTTTCTAAAGAACCGTCTGTGTGTTGTTGAATGAAACAAATAGCTATGTATAAAATACCGACTGTGTCTAGTAGCTGTCAACACACAATGGGTCTTTTATGAAAACCGCCTATGTGTTCTCGCTCTCAAATGACTAACCTCATAGTCTTATGTGATGAATATATTGGAACTTATTCTTTTGACCATTCCTACTCAATTGTTTCGACGATTATTTGGGCATCTATATGGCTTTAAATGAAAAGTTATCAACTACAAAGTAGGACATCTCATCGAGTTATACAATGCACATATAAAGTTTGTCTCCATCTAACTTTGAATGAAAAAGTTTATGTTCAATTTGTGCAATGTTAAGTAAAACAACCATAACTTTTGCATACGAAGTCCGATTTCGACATTCAACCTCTACTTTCGAAGCTAATGAGAAGGCGCATCCCAAAAAACTAAAGATGTTAACACATGTATCATTTTTTACCCCCAAAAAGGCTCAAAAGTCCCTCGGTCGGATCAATCGAGAACGCCGCCAAGGCTTTAAGGCATCTCTTGTGTTACCGTGTGGCTGATTTTTATGCATTAATTAGTTATCAAAGAAGGTAAAAGACTAATGTGGCAAGCAATTTAAGAAGGAGATAAAAGGAAAGGTTGTTTCTTATGAAAGAAGTTAGCATTTTGAACAATCCTAGATGAAAGACATCGCCTGTGAGACAATTAATTGTCCTGGAAAACCTGAAGAAACTAGCAACGCACATGCATGCATTAAAAACTTATTTCTTAATAGCAATTTCTTACTCTCTCTCATCTTAAATATCACCTAAGAAATAAGACATTGAGAGTGGCCTAACGTGACAAATGTTAGTTGATCAGCCTAACGACAAATCAACAGTGACGTGCATATAGAGATGCTGCCAAGATCATCCTACATGAGATTAATTTGTTTGTTGCTATCATTCAGGCGATTGAAAATGGGTGTTCCCTCTGGCGACGAAGCTCAACCATCTATTTAATGGATAACTCTCATCTTATCTTCTTCCTTACGCTCGCGCAACTGCTCTTGTTCCCACAGTGCTCCCCTGACCCTCCTGCATCCAACCATCTCCAGCAGCGTTCCTGGCACTGGATTCATGCCTGCCACCCCCGCCGTGCTAACCGGGTTGGCATATTTCCCTGGGCATCCCTTTAAGCTCAGGAAGCATATCGGTGACCTCTGAAATCGTGGCCACTTACCTCCACTGCTAACTCCTTTGAAATTGACATCGCGTGAGAGATTGAGCTAGTTTTCATGCACCTCATAACTAGGAAGTGTGGATTAATTTATGGTAAACTAGTCGAGAATTATGTACATATGGTACGAGGGCTGAGATGAACCCATAAAAGAGCATTTCTCTCCTTGCATATGGGCATGCAATAAATAAATGCAAGGGCCCATATGCATCTCTGTGTTAATGTAAGTGATTCTGGTCAGAATTAAAGTCCAAATTTTAAAATGCTAGCGTACGTACATCTACACTACCAATACAACCTCTCGGTGTGCTCCTATGCGCATGCATGCGCTGCCCTCACTACTGGATATAGTGAGCACTAGCAGGATCACTTTCAAGCGAGATTGTTGTCATAATCCTCTACTGGTTGCTAATGCATATTCAGATGTTCCAATAATCAGTGCTTTTTCCGACAATGGGGAAACCCCATTTCTATTACTGGGTAACAGAATAGTTCAGTACAGATCTTACATCAACAAATAGAACAGGAAAGCTAACTAGCAAAAGCAACAACTACATAACTAGAGAAAAGTAACTAGCTGATTACCAACTACTTGAAGCATAATAAAAGACAGGGGGCAGAAAAGATGAAACAAGTGCATAAAATATCTGTAAATGGCCTAGAACAGGAAAGGCCTAACTTGAGCCAGATAGCAACTCCAACTTCATCAAGGCATCTGGAGGGGAGATCATCATGAAGGTATGATCAAACTTCTTCTTCATCCTCTATCTAATACTCATCCTCAACTTGTGGAACACCAGGGAGGTGCAACAGTTGATTGCTGGAGGGGGGAGGTTGTGCACCCGAGGGTGTCATCCCCGATGCTAGGGCCTCACTGCCTAGGGTCATCTCCGCTAATCGAGACTTGGCCTTGGCTGGAACAGGGTACGCCGGGTCCTCCGTGGTGACCACCTCTGCGCCTTTGGAGCGGGGTTTGAGTTTTGAGGCATTGTCCTCATATGACCTCACACTCCATCTAGAGGCATTGAGCGCCTTCGCCTCCTCCTCGTCTCTCCTTAGGAGTGGGGAGATCGAGCTATCTTTGGCTCAGAAGTTGTCAGGGGAGGTGGCAGAGCATCTGAAAGTTGTAGCATGGCACGTATATGGGTGTTAAGGCGTCTTTCGGGGTTCCAACCCTTTGGTTGCTAACATTATTTTATTCTTTACTGCAATTGGTAGCAATTGCTCGGGGCGAAGGCGCTGGAGCATTCACAATGTTGGAACCTCATGGCGGCCAACGAGGCCACCAGCGAAGATGCCTCCGTCTCGCCTTGGCGAAGGCTGATAAGCAAGCAGAGGCCACGGAGGGCTGCCTACAGGAGGACGTGATGCACCAGGAGCATATGGAGGAGGTGGCTCGGGAGTCCACTGAAGCCCACCGTGCCATAGAGGAAATGGCTCAAGAGACTATCGAAGCCCATCATTCAGTGGAGGAGTGAACTCGAGAGACTCTTGAAGCCGATCGTTTGGCAGAGGAGTCTATCAACGCAGATATTTACAGGTTGTGTTGCCGCAGAAGGTGCGACACAATATCTCTGGATTGCTGTGGCTGAGGCTCAGCGAGAGCGTGGGGATGCCTGTGCCACTTAGGACGTCCTGTGTGCTAAGCATCAAAGCTTGGCTGGGTACTTGACGGAGGCGGCCCAGGCCATCGAGAAGGCCCTGGGAGGCCTCGGGGCCTAGGGCCGACCATTACCCTCTGAACTAGACACCCTGAGCCTTATGCTCTGTTGGCTCTGTTCTACTACCATGGTGACATCCACCACTGCCGAGGCCTTCACCAGGTCTAGCGTCCATGTGGCTTTGGTGTTTTAGTTGGCCCTGCTGCATCGCACAGAGTGCAACCAACTTGAGGTGCTGAAGCAGCCGGTCTCTGACTCTGTGTTGGAAGCCCTCCGACGTGAGGAGCCCCTATTATGCGCGTTTGTCCAATCTTCCAAAGGTAACATGATAAGTCGATTGGTGGAGTTTCTACGTTGATGATCCAAAGGCTCGAACAGAACAGATCGAGAACCCTCGCAACCACTACTCCGTGGTTATCAACCGTGCCAAGACGTGGTTGACCTCGCCAAGAAGGCTTTTCCTGCAAGTAAATTGAGAACACAAGCAAGAACAGGTAGATGCAATCTGAATATTACTAATTACCAATGAAGTACTCAAGTTTGGGGTTCAAAAAACTGATAAATGGCGAAACTATCTAAAACATAATAATCTAAGCTAAACATGAGCCTAAACTATGATGGCTACTGCATATATATAAGAGGGGATATGAGGAGGTCGACGTAGGGTTGTGCAACCATAGAACGAAGCATCCACAACCTGGACTCTGACCCCGACATGATTACAAGACACAATAGGGTCCAAAACATTGATGCAACACCTTATTCCTTCGACTCTAACTAAACTATAAGGAATATTTGGTTGAGCATAGATCCATTGGAAAGGGCTCGACATAAGCTTTCCAGCAAGTCCAAGAACGCCTAAAATGGACTTCGTATGAGAGAGTTATGCCCATTTTGCTGACGTTTTATCTTGAGACTTGACCACGACCACGACTTCGACTAGAGCTCAGCCTCAAGTCCGAGTAGACTTGGCCTTCGAGGGGTGACATCCAGGTAAGGTTGTAGTGCTTCTTCCACGTTCCTAAGCAATAAAATATCATAAGAATTTAGTAGTAATCCATCCAAGGATACATGAATAGCGAGAAACGAGTTCACCTAGTGGTCTAATTGTCGTGCACGTGCTCTTTTAATTGGACCTTCTATGATTTGAGGATTATTGGCGGTATTGATCGTATCTGAAGGAGCCATGGGCTCATCATCCTCCCCATCTTGAATTGGATTCGTTCTCGACTCAAGCTTGTCTTCTTCTCCTAAGTAGGGCTTTAAATCTGAAATGTTAAATGTGGGGCTAACCCCAAAATCTATAGGTAGGTCCAATTTGTATGCATTGTCATTGATTATCTCAATTATCTTAAATGGTCCATCAGCCATAGACATCAACTTTGATTTTCTTAGTTCTGGAAATCTATCCTTCCTCAAATGCAACCAAACTAAATCACCCCGTTCAAATTTTATTTCCATCCTACCTTTACTTCCATCAATCCTATACTTTTCAAGCATGCTCTCTATATTCTTTCTACTTGTATCATGCAACTTAAAAATAAATTCAGCATGTTCCTTAGCATCTAAATTAAGTCTTACAAAAGTAGGCAAAGGTAGTAAATCAATAGGAGCACGGGGATTAAATCCATACACTACCTGGAACAAAATTACCTTGGAAGTAGAGTGTACTGTGAGGAACCATCCAAACAATATTCTAATTAATCATTAGGAGGATCATTATTCATAAATACAACCTCAATGATTAACCATAATACCATCCCGGTAGTCCTGGCACGTATTTTATGCCCAAGATCGGAACACATGCCTTTCCAACATGTACATCACAACATAGCTAAAAAAAGAGCGAGTAATTAAAGTTATATTACAAGTGCTTAAGCATGCAACCATTTGCAACAGTTTACACAAAGAGGAAATACGCAGCAGAAGATTAAAACCTTAACAACAACAAAAGGAGAGTGGAGTCATATGCCCTTAGGCTTCACCCCAAAAGCTACGACTCACTAGAGTAGGATGCACTACTCCGACCCACCACCTGCATCGACGGGCACGAAGTAGCCAAACACCGCATCACCCTCACCAGTAGAACCTAAAAACGCAGGCATGAGTACGAAGACATCGTAAGACTTAAACCATATAGAGCACATATATATAGCTCAACTCCAAGGATTATGCATTGAACTGTTAGCAAGAGTAGACCACAAGGTTAAGTAAAATATATGCGATAAGCAACCTAGACACATATGTGTGAGCATCTATACTTAACTCAAAAACAACTACCTTTCTACCCTGCAAACCACAACTTAAACATGTATGTATAGGAACCATATCATCTCATCAACAAAATCTACCAACCATTTCCATCATACCATTAACTTATCCCACATTTGTAAACTCTATAATCGATGCAAATGAAACAATAGCATGCTCATGACCGAGAGCATCACTGCTGGTTGGTGGCTAGAGCCGGCAATGATAGTATCACTGCCAGCTCGTAGCTAGAGCCAGTAGTGATAGTGGATGATAGCTTATTTTAAAAAATTCATAACTTTTTCATACGAAATCGGATGGAGACAAACTTTATATCAAAACTGTAGCCCTCGATGAGATCTACAACAATGAGCTGAAGACTTTTTCTTTTGATATCATTTAGATATCCCAAAAATCGTTTGAAGTTTTATATAGAAGATGTCAAAAGGATTGCATATGCTAATGGTATCACCAGTGCTTATGTGGTGGGATGGTAAGGACATATTGCGCGAGCTGAGAGGTTCTGAGTTTGAGTGCCACAAACCGCGCGCGCGCATATATCACGCGAAAAATCGCGTGACTTGTGACTTCCGACGGCGCAGGGGTTCCTCGGGTGCAATTTTTTTTATTTTTCCAACCCCAAAAAGATCCATTCAGTGCCCAACTATCACTGTCGGCTAAAGCCTTCAGCCGGCAGTGATAACCCCTTCACTGCCGGTCCCTAGACCGAGAGTGATAGTCGGGGACTATCATTGCCTGTTGCCCACTGTTGGCTCCAAAACCGGTAGTGAAACCCCTTTATGGGCCGACAGTGAAGGGGCTTTTTGTAGTAGTGGACCATATTGTAATTTAATTTATGATTAAATGACTATCGTATGGTCACTTTGTATTCGATGCTGAGTCACGACAGAGGTGTTGTTATTTCATGGTTAAGGCTGAATCGTGTGGTCACTTCATGTATAAAGTCTAAGTCACGATAGAGGTGCTGTGCTGGTTGCAAGGTGTTGTCATTTCATGCTTAAAGCTGCGGCGTGTGGTCACGTTGTATTCGTAACGTTGGATTTTGTACCCGATCATGTAACGTTGGATTTTGTTTCCACAGTAATAGTAGTAGGGTCAGTAATGCACATGGTTTTGATTTTGAAAGTTCAGTAGGACGGCCACACCCTACATTCCATTGTAATTTCCTGCCTTCTGATACCCATTTCGCCCTTGTGTAGCGAAAATAGACCTATTAGGTCATGATTGTGATTTTGGTGATTAATGACAACATATTCATTGGGACTAACATGTTTGTCAAAAATATATGTTAGTAGGTCTCATGGATGCAATACATCAAGAAGCCACCGCAGTCGGGACAAAGTTTATTGAATTAGAGAAGTCCTAGGAGAATTGACCTCGCCGGATAGTCTGATGCTCTATGCGTTGAACTCAATGGAGTATTTCTAACAAAGGGGGAGAAGGCTGATGACCTCACTGGATAGTCTGGTGATATACACTGCGTAACACCGGAGCATTTCTTACAGAGAAGAATGTGAGTACAGAAAACTGAAGATCAAGCTACCGGAATGTCCGGTGCTTGGTTTGTGCACACCGGAGCATTTCTTGCAGAAACGACTGCAATTGCTGAAGAATGAAGATTAACTCACAGAATAGTCCGATGATCACAGAGATAGTTGCACCGGAGCATTTCTAGGGAAAAGAAGAGAATGTTTAACTCCCCAGATGGTCCAGTATGAATGGAATGAACACCGGATGAATGCAACAGAGCATCTTACACATAGAGGCTGCAAAGGCTTGGATTGCTTAAGATAACTCACCAGAAGGTCTGGTGATGGATTTGAAGGCACACCAGAGTGTCCGGCTAGTTTCTAAGGTTGTACTTACCGAATAATCTGGTGTTAATACTACTATTCTCACCGGATCATCTGGTGTTAACAACTTTTTTGAGCCGTTGGAAAAAAGGCTAGTTAGCATTTTTGAGGCTATAAATACCTCTCCACTCAGTCATTTGACATGCGACATGCTGCTGGAGTCTAAAGGAAGCTCATATACACTTAAGAAGACATCCAAGCCACCAAAGTGCTTAAAGGGATCATCAAAGGCAATTAAACACAAGATTAGAGAGTGTCTAGTGCTTATAGGCCTTGAGTGAGTTGTACCTAGGTGCTGCAGCTTGAAGAATGGTCCAAGGAGTGATCCTAGCTTATATTGAGTGGTACGTCGGCACCTTGGAGTCTTGATGACTCATCAGCATCTTGGGGCTTAGTGGCTCAAGCTTGTTGACCCTCCGACTTGGTGTGGAGCGGCGGCAAGACACATGTACGGGGACGCGAAGACCCTTGCCTTGATGGCTTAAGCTCCGAAATGATCACGATGGCAAGTGACCTGAAGAGAGGTTAGTGGTTAGACCTTGCCTCGGTAGCTTGGTGGCTCATCGTGCTTAAGACCTTGTCTTGGTCACTTGGTAGCTCAAGAGTCGTGACCAGAAGAGACTTGGTGACGAGGAGCATATCTTTTGTGGAGCTCCAACAAGGATTAGGGGTGATATTAATGCAATTGATATCACGGGATAAAAATCCCTTGTGCCGAGTTTGTCTCTCTATCTTATTTATGTTTCCGCATTTACATACTTGTAATTTACCTTGCTAGAGTATGTTGCAATCCTCTTGAGCGGTAGAGTAGACACACTGGATAAACTTAGAGCATATTTACATAGAAATTGAGATAGATTTATCTTGTGAAGTTTTTAGAACCAATTTATTTTAGGTTTCTAAGTTTCCTAATTCAACACCCTCTTAAGATGTCACCGTTCCTCACACCTTGCCACACAACATCGCCTCGAAGACGTGCTAATGGTTACCAACAATATGAACTCCCGTCCATGCACATCACCGGTCGGCAATGTCGGAATGCCTCGATCATACAGCAGAACAGCCAGAACACCCGCTGAAGGACTCGATCTCCATCCTAATTACCAAAATCATGAATACCAATGCAGGTGTCCGGGTTCCTACCCTAAATAACCTCTAGCAGTGAAGGTAAGTTGTGGTATGAGTCCTTATAAGTACCAAACCTCTTCTCTAACACCTTCTATTTTGCTCTCCATGCCATGTCATATGAAATCTCATACCCAAATTTGGTGTTGATAACATGCATAACTCCGAAAAGAAACATACTAGTCTTCTTCACAATCTCTGAGTACATCACATTTGCAACATAATCAGCGTTCATGCTCCTGTGCTTGCGCAGATGTCGGCTCAAGCTGCAAGTATGTGGCTCAACAATAGATACTAACCATATTGTTTCACACCTCGGTAAGAATCCATGAACTCGCCAAGTGCAACCTTGAGATAACATTTGACACCGTTTATCTGAGGATTAGATATTACCACCCTGAACTCCCTCACCTCTGAGAAAAACCATCCCTTCATTGCATGATGAAGATAGACCTTGTCATGAAACATCTGACCTTTGGTCACCACAATAGAATCATACTCCTGTGCCGACTCGTGTCCATTGTTAACCGTCAACTTCTCCAAAGCAAAATTCGACCATTCTTCTGGGATTCCTGCACCTAATTTCACAAATGTGCAGAACTCTTCGTTATTTGCCTCTATCTGGTCCACTAATGCCTCGTCATGCTCTCCCTGATCAGCATGCATCATGGCCTGATCTTCTTCTCCATCATTACGTTATTCTCTTGCAGTCTGTATCTCAACTAGTGCAATGGTCTGCATGGGTACTTCTGGAACTGCACTCTCCTGCACCTCCTCATAAACAACATTTTCACCAACAACTTCTACGGTGCTAGGTCCAACTTTTGTGGATCCAACATCGCTTGATTCTACAAGGATACAGCGGGAAAAACTACATCTCAACCCAGTGACACAAATTGGTGTCATTGCTTTGAGCATGTAACCTCCAAGAGCTCCCACTGCTAGCGGTTTCTCGACATCTAGGAATCATAACCTTCACCGCCAACCACTGATGTGTCGGACTAAGTTACAGCAGATTATAGAACCAACCTAACACTTGGGACCACCGAATCTCTCCTGAACTCTATAATTCTGTGTCCATATACTGGAAGTCACTCAGATCCACTCCACTGTCACAATGCATATCCTGGGTTGTAGAAAACCATGAACCCAACTATGGTCGACATTCCTGATTCAACAATCATACTATACTCTGTCAGGTTAAATAATTGTAATCAACATACAACAGTTACGACCACAAATTCTATTCAACCTCATCACTTTTATTCTACATAACCATCAAATGTCATCATTAACATACTCTTTCTGTTGACACTATATCATTCTAAATGTATTGCTTAAAAAAACAATTACTCCATTTATATTCTAAATATCCTACAACTATGAAATATTTGTACTACGTATTTATAACAATTGGACTTCATACTACTAAAGATTGAAAAATTACAAACTATGTATGCTCTATGCTAAATTATCTATTCTATACGTATCTAAATTTCTCTGTCCTAAATTCTAAATGAATCATATTTTCCTCCTTCCAATCTAAATATAATACTATGACATCCACAACAATTCAAATATGCAATTCCTACATCGACAAAAATATTTACGTCTAATAATATCAAATTTTTAAATCATATTAAATAACATATTTTAACTCTACATTACCAAAATATCTGAACTTTTCCAACTACTCTACATTTCCTCAGTGACTATACTATATTTTCTATATATAGCTAATTTCCGAACCATACCTACTCTACTCTAAATTTCATATCCTTATTCTTCTAAATTATCTACTCTACTCGACATTTCTCTATCTATTTTTCTAAGTATTTCTAACACTAAATTATCTAAATATTCAATTTCTTTTTAAATATTCTACATTGCCGAAATACCTCAAACTATTCTAACCTAAATTTTCAAACTATACTAAATATTCTACCTAAGTATACTAATTTTTCTACTTATTGCCAATTTTTGAACTAGATCTACTATATTCTAAATTTCCTATCTTAACTTTCTAATTTTTCTATTCTATTCTACATTTTTCCTACTCTATTCTAAATATTGTATACTAATTTTTCTTGCTCTATTCTAACTATTTACTATTATTTCTTAAAAAAAATGCAAGATCCTCACCGCCAGCGTCGGGTTGCTCCCCACCGGTTTAGGCCACCGCACATCGCTAGCCGTTGAAGCCTAGCCATCGCTCGTCGGTCCCCCAAGTGTTCGACGGCGTCGGCGTGCTTGTCGACGTTGGCGGGGGCACCGGTGCCACCCTGGCGATGATCGCAAACCGGTACAAGCACATCAGGGGCATCAACTTCGACATGTCCCATGTCATCTCTGAAGCTCCATCGCTTCCAGGTAATCATTAATTTATTTGGTACTTGAGTTGACTATGAAAAAAAAACCAGCGAACAGTTTCTGCTAGAACAGAAGTTTGCTGAAATGATTGTGGCTACGAGTGGTACTAGTGTTGTGCTGAAGTTTTGATCTCGTGTACAGGCGTGGAACATGTAGCTGGAAGTTGGTTTGATAGCATACCCACTGGAGATGCAGTTTTTATGAAGGTATGTTTCCTGATACAAGAGTTTTCCTCTTCGCAATTTCTGAGCAGTCTGAAATGCTTCGTTCTGGTCCAACTAAATGGTTCTTCATTTTAACACTTTCTCGGCTTCGCGATATAAGTCGATAAAATACAACATCAATTAATTCGTGCATGTATGCTTGTGCAGTGGATCCTCCATATGCAAAACGACGAGGACTGCATCAAGATCCTGAAGAACTGCCACCGAGCTCTCCCGGACAAGGGGAAGGTGATTGTCGTGCAGAGCGTCCTGCCGGAAACCCCGGAGTCGACTCCAGCTGCACGGGATTCCTTCACCATGGATATAATCATGCTTGTCAACTTCAATGGTGGGAAGGACAGGACGGAGCAGGAGTACGCCAAGCTTGCCAGGGATGCTGGCTTCGCGGGCGCCTTCCGGTCAACCTACATATTCTGCAACATTTACGCTCTCGAGTTTACCAAGTAGCTATACTACTTGTCATGAATGAGAGCTGCTAGCTCACGTGCGTACGTATGATATGTTTGTATTCTCGAATAAGCCATAAATTTGTATATGGCATCTATCTATCTATCAATCTAGGACTCATTGTTTGGTTTCTGCCAGCAATAGATAATGCCTTCCACTTCTTTCCAATCAATTTTGTAATGCGGCCGGGAAGAGTCCGAATAAAATTATTTATAATATAGGCAGATTTCCAACTAAAGAACTATTAAACCATGTTGTTTACCATTGAAGCTCAAGTACGCAAGTCAAATAAAACAAAGATGTAAGGTCAATTTGTGTACGTAATCAGTAAGACAGATATGACACTAGCCACAAAGAATCATGTTAGGTGCCGATTTCATCTCCTAAGCAATAGATAATGCCTTCCACTTCTTTCCAATCAATTTTGTAATGCGGGAAGAGTCCGAATAAAATTATTTATAACATAGGCAGAGTACCAACTAAAGAACTATTAAACCATGTTGTTTACCATTGAAGCTCAAGTAAGCAAGTCAAATAAAACAAAGATGTAAGGTCAATTTGTGTACGTAATCAGTAAGACAGATATGACACTAGTCACAAATAATCATGTTAGGTGCCTATTTCATCTCCTAAGCAAACAAAAAGTAATCACTGCAAACAATAAGCGAATACTCGGAGTACAAGTTGCATATCAACATGGCTAAGGGTTAGCAATAAATCATTCAATCTATGGAACAAGGGTATATCATGAAAAACGTTCGAAACATCCATATCTTCTAATAGAAATTGCTGCCCTTCTTCCTCTTCCTGCAAGTTAGTTTTAAATACGTTCATACGATAGGGAAGTCATCATCGAGAGTTCCCGTCTTCCCGATTCCTCTTCATGCCATTTCTCCATCATGTCTTCTTCTCGTCATTCTTCTTGTGATATCTCCTAGTCGAGGTCGGAGTGCCATGAGGAAAATCATTTTTTAATAAAGAAAGTCTTTATTGGATTCACACAATTACATCAAGATGATACAACCACACTGAGAGCACTTTCGATCTCTACATAACTAAGATACACATAGCTTAAAAAAGAGAAAGGAAAACACAATAAAAATTTATCACAAGTGGAAACATGAAATACTAAGGCGCGCTGATCCTCAAACTAGACCACCTTCCATGATCCTAGGTAAAACACTTCCTGACCACCCGCACCAAATGCTGACACGCCGCTACAGCCACCCCTAACAGGACTATTGGTTTCAAGTCCTTCCTAATACCCCATAATCAACTACAAAATATATGTGATACACTACGAGATGCCATTACGTGAAAAAAACTCATGGGTGACGGGTAATAACTCTCATGAGTGACGGGTCCCGCACCCGTCACTTATGACTAGTCATTAGGGTAAGGACCCGTCACAAATGATGTCATCGATGACGGGTCATACCGTTACCTGTCACCTATGAGCGTCTCCCATTTGCTGGGGTGACAAACATAAGTGACGGGTAATCTCTTAACTCGTCACTTATGTCCTAACATAAGTGACGGGGTTACCCATCACTTATGTCTGTCACCCATGTGCTGTGAAGAATACATAAGTGACGGGTAAGATGGTTTCCCGTCCCTTATATTTAATATAAATGACGGGTAACCAGGTTACCCGTCACTTTTGTGTACATTACCCTATGAGAATATTTTGTTTCCAGGCTACATCTCGGAGCGTAGCCAGGATATAGCAGTCGTCTTCTCCCTGCAAACAATAGGAACACACCCAAATCTATATCGACAAACATGCATATAAGAACTCGCTTTATCACATAATTGCAAAGGTTACAAAGTTCCAATCAATTCATTACAGAATTACAAATATTATAAAGTTCCGATCAACTCATATTACATATATAAGACCTCATAACCTAAGGATTCTGTCATCGAATCTCTAGAATTACACCGTTGTCGAAAAAAAGAGCATCAAATTTCTGAATAATTTGACACGTAACCAATATCATGTTATCATGGAATTAAACTAATTACTTAAATTAGTTACGAATAATCTCGTATTGTATTTACATCGGAGGATTTGATATCCTTCATGCGGAGTGTGAGGATCATGTTCCACGCAACATAGAATTTGGAGGTGTTGCCCGGTGGTTGTTGGTGGCACTGCTGAAAAGAAAATTTAGTGTTAGATAAAAAGGAAAAAAGCAGCAACAAAGAGCATTTTGTATTCTGTTAGATAGCATTTACCGCGAACCCAGTCTTGTATGTCAATCTGCGGCTAAATTTCACGTCATAGTTAGGTTGAGCCCGACTGTACTTGTTAAAAGCCCTGCATAAGGATAGATCAATTAGAAAGCATTTGAATGTTAGAAAAGTTAAATATGTAAACTAAATCAGACAGAACTTATGTGTCGAGCATTCCTTTTACAGTGTTGTAATCACACTCTCCAGGTTTTCCTTTTTGTCCTACTGGTCTTGACGAGTCGAGGTAGAACACCAAGTCCCACTTGAGGCAAATGACCAGTAAGATCCAATGGCCACCGGTGTTATGGGCATCCACCAGGTATTGTATTTTGGAATATTGTTGCATTGTCCTGACCACATGGCCGTCTATGTCTTAACAGCTCCTAGACATAGACGGTTTTCCTAAAAAACCGTCTGTGTGTTGTTGAACAACACAGACGGCTCTATATAAAAACTTTTCAGTGTCTAGTAGCCGTCAATAGATAGATGTTCTTTTAGTGGAACCATCTGCGTGTTCTCGCTCTCAAATGATTCACCTCATAGTCTTACCTGATGAATATGTTGAAATTTGTTGTTTTGACCTTTCTAGCTTAAATGTTTGGACGATTATTTGGGCATCGATACGACTTTAAATGAAAAAGTTATCAACTATAAAGTTGTACATCTCATCGAGTTCTACAATGTTCATATAAATTTTGTCTGTATCCGACTCCGTATGAAAAAGTTTATGTCGAATCTATCCAGTGTTCAGTAAAACAACCATAACTTTGCATACAGAGTCCGATTTTGACATTTGACCTCTACTTTTGAAGCTAACGAGGAGGCGCATCCGAAAAAAATACAAGTGTTAGCACCTCTACCATTTTTTAACCCAAAAAAAAACTCAAAAGACTCTCGACAGGATCAATTGAGAGCCCGACTAGGGCTTTAAGGCATCTCTTGTGTTCCCTAGCTGATTTTTAGGCATTAAATAGTTATCCAATTAGGTAAAATAACTGACATGATAAGCAATTTAAAAAAGATAGAATGAGCTTGTTTCTTATGAAATAAGCTAGAATTTTGAACAATCCTAAATTTAAAACATCGCTTATGAGACAATTAATTATCTTGGAAAACCTGAAAAAACCAGCAACGCAAACGTATGCATTGAAAGTTAATATTTCTTAATATCAATTTCTTACTCTCTAATCTTAGATATCACCTAAGAAATAAGACATTGAAAGTGGTCTAACCTGACAAACATTAGTTGATTAGCCTAATGACCAATGAACAGTGACATGCATACAGAGATGCCACCGGGATCATTCCACATGAGATTAATTTGGCTGTTGCTATCATTCAGGTGACTGAAAATGAGTGTTCCCTTAGGCTGCGAAGCTCAACCATCGATTTGCGATCGGATAACTCTCGTCTTATCTTCTTCCTCATGCTCGTGCAACCGCTCCCACAGTGCTCTCCTGGTCCTCTAGCATCTGACTGTACGTCTCCAGTAGTAATTCGACCACTGAATCCATGCCCGCCACCCCCGCTACCCTAACCAGGCCAGCCTACTTCTCCAGACATTCCTTTAAGCTCAGGAAGCACAATGGCGGCCTCTAAAATTGCAGCCACTTAGCTCCACCGCTAACCCCTCTGAAATGGCTGTGGCCTAAGAGATTGAGCTAGTTTTCATGCGCCTCATAATTAGAAAGTGTGAATTAATTTATGGTAAACCGGTCCAGAATTAGGTACATATGGTACGTGGGGTGAGATGAACCACAAAAGGAGCATCTCTATCCTCGAATATGGGCATGCAGTAAATAAATGCAAGGACGCACATGCATTTCTATGTTAATTTAAGTGATTCTGGTTAGAATTGAAGTCCAAATTTTAAAATGCTAACATACATCTACACTACCAATATAACATCTCGGTATACACTTGTGCTCCTCTACATATGCATGCGCTGCCCTCACTAATGGATACAGTGAGCACTAGCAGGAGCCTTCTCAAGCAAGATCGTCGTCGTAATCCTTTACTGGTTGCTAGTGCATATTCAGATGCTCCAATAATCAATGCTAGCTAGCTAGCAATGTTACTTCTACGTTGCTATTGTACATTCAGATACTACTGTAAAATTTGCACATCCACTACGTGAAAAACAAACAAAGGAGACACTACATAAGTGACGGGTCGTAGTTGTGACCCGTCACTAATGTCAGTTATTGGTGACGGGTGAAAACTTGACCCGTCACCAATGACGACTCATCACTCACAGGTCATCGTAGGCCAGTCATTGATGATGGGTCAAGTCTTGACCCGTCACCAATGGCTAACTCATCGGTGACGGGTCTCATAGGCATATCATAAGTGACGGGTCAATTTATGACCTGTCACTAATGACGTTATTCAGAAATACAGAAAATGATCCAAACATTGAAAAAATAATTTTTTTTATTTTATTTTTCTCTTATTTTTTCTTACTTTATAAGCACTAGAATATGAACCATTGTATATTTCTGCTCAAGTTTGATGTAAGGGGTAACGGCTATGGACACAAACGCTCGTTCCGAAAATGGTGCAGAAACTTCCGGAGGAGAGAACTCAATCTTCCAAGCCATTTTAGGTCTCGAAAAATTCGACGAACCCGACAAGTTCGGGGAGAAACGGATGTAAGTTTTTCTGTAGATGTTCGTATAGTAAAAAAAAACGTCAAAATCGGAGTCCATATGCAAAAGTTATGGCCATTTTAACCAAAGTCACTCTGAGTCAACTGATTTTATGTCTATTGTAAAATTAACATTGGTGATGGGTCATAATAGTTAAAACGATCTTTTATCCGAGTCCCTTCAGGACGCACGCGAGGTTGAGGTGGTTAGGCAACTACGCGCGCAAGGGGTCATCGTGAGTTCGATTCCCACGGAATGCACATTCTAAAAACAGCTTGAAAAATAGGTAGAGACACGTAGCGAGTGGTGATAGGCCTGAGTTCGATTGACTTAGGTGAAAAATATTTTTTTTATTTTTTTTTCACGTCCAAAAAACGCAAAAACCGTATATCAGTCATAAGTGACGGGTCACAAACAAGTCATAAGTGATGGATCATAGTTGTGATCAATCACCAATGACCTTAATAAGTGACGGGTTAAATTTTGACCTGTCACCAATGACCTTATTAGTGACGAGTTCTTACCCGTCACTTATTACATATCATCAGTGATACGTTCAGAGTGATGAATACGAGACCCGTCACTCATAACGATTATGACCCACCACTCTTATCCATTTTTCACTTAGTGATCTGTCCACCAGCAGCGCCCGTTGACAATACTGTCCATCTGCTCGAGGTCACTGATCACATGCACACATGGTGCTGCCTTTTCCCTATCTCTCTACGCGACGTGTTCAATGCCACGGACGAAAAAGAATCGGATCGTGCACGTGCCAGGGTCCTTTCTAACGGGCAGTGGCGCTTCATGTTGTAGGAGCCGGCTGCAAAGACATCCTTCCAAAATTACTATTAAATATAATTATAATAAACAGTAAATAAATAGTAAATATTTGAACAATAACCATATGGTCACTTCTTATTTTAGTCTGGAGGACTGAAGATATAATATATACGTGTTAAGTTCTTTGGTCTAGCACGTACGTACACGCATCGTGCTGCACGCGGGCAGTTTCTATATTCAGGACAAGCAGCTGCAGCCTGCAGCGATACGATCGTGCTGCATGAAACACGCATCGTGTTGTCAGCAGCTGCCCCACGATCAGATCTGTGACCTTCACAGAGACAAGTTGATGGGCAGTAGGTAGGTACCCCATTCGTGCATGGCAAGCCGCCCCCGTGCAGGGTTCAGCCCACCGAAACAGCAATAGCAAACATAGTATCATATACGGTTATTTAAAAGTTGTAACCGGTAATTTATATAAAAGTAGTTAACACGAAAAAAATATATATGATACTTTTAACAGTCTATATCACTATAAAAAACTATTTTTCGAGATACTTAGGTAACTTTCTACAGACGGTTTATTTGAAAAACCGCTGAACAATTGGTAAGGGCTTCCTGCGGTTACGGATCGCCTGTGAAAATATATCAAATGACTTCAAATGAAAAACTTTTCAACTAAAAAGTTGTAGATCTCGTCGAGGGCTACAATTTTCATATAAAATTTTTCCTCATCCGACTTCATATGAAAAAGTTATGAATTTTTAAAGATAAGCTGTCTACCCATTTCCACAGGCGGTTCCTTAAGTGAACTTGTGAATTGCGACTTGCGACGTCGCGACCGCGTGGGGTTCCTGGTCGGTCCAAAAAAAAAATTTGCTTTTTTCGGTTCAAAAAATATCGATCAAGGGTCTGATTATCGCAGGCGGTCCGCTTAAGAAACCGCATGTGGAAATAAATTTCCACAGGCGGTCCGCTTAAGGAACCGCCTGTGGAAACCTATTTTCACAGGCGGTTCCTTAAGTGAACCGCTTGTGGTAATAGATTTTCACAGGCGATTACTTTTGCGCCTGTGGAAATCATTCATTTCTACAGGCCTTTGATCGCAGGCGGGTGCATTAAACGCCTGTAAAAACGAGTTACCACCCGCCTCTAGAAATAATTTTTGTAGTAGTGTATGTTGACGGCTCACACACACATGGTTTTTCTGAGAAACCACATGCACGATTCATGAAATCATGGGTTCGATGTCTACAAACCACACGTGCGTATTTCACACAAAAAATCACGTGACTTTGTTGCGGCGTTCGACCCCGTAGGGTGGCCCGGGTGCAAAAATAATTTTCTTTTTCTACATTGTAAATATTTTTTTCTAAAAATAATATCATAGACGGTTCTTATTAAAAACCTTTTGTGTATATCATATTAGAGACATATCTTGAACACACAAACACTTTCACTACTATAGAACGGGTCAAAAGTAGCGTCATATCAGTATTGATTTAATAGTAACTGCTACTGAAGACATATCAATGACGGTTCTTAAACTATCGCGTGAACCATGACTGAGCAGCTAAGAACTGGCACTGATAATCACTATCAGTGCCGGTTCTATCCACGAACCGACACTGATAATCAATATCAGTGTCGATTCTAGCCATGAACCGCCACTGATAGTCAGTATCAGTGTCGGTTTTAGCCACGAACCGCCATTGATGTTTGCTATTATCACAACTTATTTTAAAAAGTCAAAACTTTTTCATAAGTTTGATGTGAAAAAACTTTATATAAAAATATAGCTCTAGACGAGATCTACAACTTTATAGTTAAAAACTTATTAATTTGAGGTCATTTAAATACCCAAATAATCATAACAAAGTTTCAGCTCACCATCGTAGTCGATGGACAGCTTATCTTAAAAAATTTATCATTTTTTCATACGAACTCGGATGTGAAAAACTTTATATGAAAATTGTATGCCTCAACGAGATCTACAACTTTGTAGTTGATCATTTTTTATTTGAAGCTATATAGATGCACAAATAAATATCTAAAACTGATACAATGGGAACCACATACTTGACCAAAAACTTTTGACTGAGATCTAATGTAAAACTAGTACGAATCATAGAAAAAGCTACATAGAAGACCAAAAAGTTGAACACAGCAATTTCAAATATTTTTATCACGAGTTTGGCAACTCAGATTGATTAAACGTCTGCACAAGACTAACATTCAGATATAGCACTATGTATCCAAAAATTACCTATCAGTTTTCGCCAAAAACTCAGAGATCCTATTGAAAGTCTTTTGAGCCTTTTTTGAGGGTCAAGGAAGGTACAAGTCTATAGATATGTATTTTTTCAGATGCGTCTCATCAGTAGCTTTGAATGTAGAGGTCAAATATCGAAATCGAACTCCGTATTTAAAAGTTATGGCTGTATTACTGAGCACTGTACGAATTGGACACAAACTCTTTGTACAGAGTTAGATGGAGATAAACTTTATATTAACATTGTAGTACTTGATGAGATGTATAACTTTGTAATTGATAACTTTTTCATTTAAGATCATTTAGATGTCCAAATAGCCATTCGAATAATCGATCAGAAGATATCAAAAGGATTGATTTTGATATTATACTCACAAATGGACGAGAGCTAAGATGGTTAGAGGGGTTGCGCATGCACCTACTGTGGGGTCAAGAGTTCGAGTCCTTGTTGCCGCATGCGAGCAAAAATCGTTTGACTTGCGAATGGGTTGGGCTCAGTTGGATGAGCAGTGATTGGTCGGATGTCTCTTGTCGTAACTTTTTTTTTTTGCTTTTTTACTCAAAAACGTTGGATCGGGGATCAACTATCAGTGTTGGTTAGAGCCACCAATCGATACTGATAGTAGTTATCAATATCGGTTTGTGGCTCCAACCGACACTGATAGAGTTTTCAGTGCTGGTTCCAAACTCGGCACTGACGAATAATCAATGACGGTTCAAAACCCGCCACAGACTATTAGTGCCGAATAATCACTGACTATCAGTACCGAATAATCAATGGCGGTTCAAAACCCGCCACTAATAATGATTTTGAACCGCTACTGATGAGGTGTTCTGCTGTAGTGTTTCGCACACACTACTAAAAAAACCCTTCACTGCTGGCCTATAAAGGGGTTTCACTGCCAGTCCGGGGGTCGACAGTGAACGGGTTATCACTACCGGCTGAAGGCTTGAGTCGGCAGTGATAGTCAACTACCACTACCGGTTGAAGGGCGCCGGATCGATCTTTTTGGGGCAGGAAAAATTGAAAAAAAATTCCACCCGACAAACCCCCACGCCCAAGCTGTCGCAAGTCAGAAGTCACAAATCACGCGATTTTTTGCGCGAAATACATGCGCATGCTGTTGGTGGCACTCGAACTCGGAACCTCTCAGCTCACACAATATGTCCTTACCATCCCACCACATAAGTACTAGTGATACCATTAGCATATGCAATCCTTTTGACATCTTCTATCTGAAACTTCAAATGATTATTTGGATATCTAAATGACATCAAATGAAGAAGTTTTCAACTACAAAGTTGTAGATCTCGTCCAGGGATACAACTTTATATAAAGTTTTACCCATCCGACTTCGCATGAAAAAGTTATGAATTTTTTAAAATAAGCTGTCATCCACTATCACTGCCGCTGACTCATGGCTAGAGCCGGCAGTGAAACCTTGACTGTCACTACCGGCTCTAGCCACCAACCGACAGTGATGCACGAGCCGGTAGTGATACTATTACTATCGGCTCGTGGCTAGAGCTGGCAGTGATAGTGGATTTTCACTGCTGCTTCTTTTCAAATGGCCTTTTAGTGTCAATCCATGATACGAACCGGTAGTGATATTCCATCACTGCTGGCTTGTAAGAAACCAGCAATGATGGACCGGCATATAAGCCTATTTCTGTAGTAATGACAGACGGCTTTGTTCTTGTTCTTGATCTGTGATATGTGTTAAAAACAGTTTGTAATAGATGTTTATGTGGTAGTGATTCTCTCCCTTCGAGTGAACATATCCTCTTCGTGCTACACTACTACAGAAAATCATATCACTACCGGCTCTAAAGTGATCATCACTGTCAGTTTTAGAGTCGGCAGTGGACAACGGACAGTAATAGTCGGAGAAACGATTGTTCAAGTGCTGTTTGAGTGTACACACGTCAAGATGGACATGGCACATTTAAAGTTCATGCACTCAATTATATGTTATGTTAAATTCTTTGTGCACTTAATTGTATATTTTTATGGTGATACAACTATTTTTTCTTGTGAAAATTTGCAACTCCCATCATAATATTATTGATTCCATGTGTACTCTTCTCATATCAATGTGTTTTTATAGGACCGAGAACGGCGACCAGAGGGGGTGAATAGGTATCTCACCGAATTCTTGGATGATCTTTTCCTATTCTTTCACCTAACACACCTTAAAACAACAAGCGGAAGTAATAAAAAATAAGAGAGACAAAAGACAACGAGCATAGCTAAAACTCTTGCAACTCAAAACACTTAGATCCAAAGATGATAGTCATCGGGTGAAGAAATACTCCGAGTTGTTAATCTAGAGGCAAGAGAATTCAAGACCAATATTGAATGTAAATTTTATGTCTCTAGCAATAAGAAGAATTACTTCGACATGTTTAAAAATTACAGCTCATCAACACAAACGAAAATCACACTAAAAACCGAAAAAATTGCAACCAAGCAAAAGAACCAAAAGAGAAAAACTAGAAGGAGATAAACACAAACATAAGAGTAAACATACATACCATAGCTTGCAGAGGAACACCCTGACTTTGGTAGATTATAAAGTGTTTTTTCTCTCAAAAAGGTCTCACCTATTACAAAGGATAAGCTCGTCTCTTCTTTTCCTCTAAAATTCAACCACACACAACTCAAATGGCTATCTTACCCCTCTCTACAACCCTACTCCTCTATTTATAGACTTCGGGAGCTTGCTAAACCCTTAAGCAACCTTATTCCTAAAATATCACTCTAGAGATCTCTTCCAATACACCCTAACTATCTTTGGGGCATTTTGGTACAAATTCTTTTCCATCAATCGAACGGCCATTGCGCCTTCACGATTTAGCTTTATCTCAACTCAAGCTTCGCGATGATACCACATGCACCTCAAGACTTCCCACCCTTTTGAGGCCAAATCGCGAAACCCCTTGCACGCTTATCAAAGCGTGACTCACCGTTACTTGCTTACACCTTAAGCAAGTACTCTGATGTCGACGCGTGTAATTCGTGTTGCAATCTCGACCGCTGGCAAGTCTCTCCCGCTCTCGATCTCTAGAGCCACCTTGTCACTTGCACCTGCATCCCTTTTACTTCATTGTCAACACGTCATCTTTATTCATCTTCCTATACTTTACTTGCTCTCCATTTGTACAGTTAGGATCTTCTTTGACTCATAAAACCTCTTTAATCTTTTGACCCCCAGCACCTCACTTAGCTTGGATCAATTCAGCAGAGTTAATCAGTGCTAGCTAGCAATTTTACTTCTACGTTGCTATTACACATTCAAATACTGCTGTAAAATTTGCACATCTAACTATCAGTAGTACCGTTGGAAATACTGTCCATCGGCGCGCGGTCAGCGGTCGCATGCACATATGGTGCTGCCTTTTCCCTACCTCTCTACGCGACGTGTTCAATGCCACGGACGAAAAAGAATCGGATCATGCACGTGCAGTGGTACTTTTTGACGTGACTGAAGAGTGCAGCCAGATGCATATATACGTGTTAAGTTCTTTGGTCTAGCACGTACTTACACGCATCGTGCTTCACGTGGGCAGTTTTTATATTCAGGACAAGCAGCTGCAGCCTGCAGCGATACGATCGTGCTGCATGAAACACGATGGTCTAGCACGTACTTACACGCATCGTGCTTCACGCGGCAGTTTTTATATTCAGGACAAGCAGCTGCAGCCTGCAGCGATACGATCGTGTTGTCAGCAGCTGCCCCACGATCAGATCTGTGAACTTCACAGAGACAAGTTGATTGGACAATAGGTAGGTAGCCCATTCATGCATGGCAAGCCGCGCCCACACATGCTGTGATCACTACTATAAAAACAGTTGGTTGGGTATCTATATAATTTTCAATGAAAAAGTTATCGACTATAAACTTGTACATCTCATCAAATTCTACGATATTCATATAAAATTTGTCCACATTTGACTCCATATAAAAAAGTTGGTGTCACAGTCCGTGCAATATTAAGTAAAACAATAATAACTTTTGCATATGGAGTCCGATTTTGATTTATGTTTGACCTCTACTTTCAAAGCTATCGAGAAGGTGCATCCGAAAAAGCTACAAGTGTTAACACATGTACCTTTCTTGACAAAAAGACTCAAAAGTCCCTCGACAGGATCAATCGTAAGACAATTGTTGTGGCAAGTAATTTAAAAAGGAGATAGAAGGTGGTTGTTTCTTATGAAAGAAGCTAGCATTTGAACAATACTAGATAGAAGACATCGTGATGGGATTTGTTGGCCTGATCTTCCGATAGGTAGCGATAAGTCGGTAGGTGGAGAACTCGACGTTGATGATCCAAAGGTTTCGACCCGATCAGATCGTCTCCCTTGCAATCACTACACCACAGCTCCGTTGGTTATCAACCGTGTCGCGCGGTTGACCTCGCCAAGAAGGCTCAATCCCTGCAAGCGTACCGAGAACACAAGCAAGAACGTAGAAGATGCAATCTGAAATATTGCGAATAGAATTCAAGCACTCGAAGTTTGGGTTCCACAAACACTTGCGGCGGCCTAATCGGCCCGGAACAAGAGCAAAAATCTTACAATCTATGTGTAGATCAATATCTAAGCAAAACTTAACCCTAATTGGGGCTGCAGCTACTGTATATAAGAGACTAGGGTTGGCCAAAGACCCCTGGACGCGTCCCTAATGGACTCCAATACGTTACACGGCCCAACGGGCCAAAAGATGGTGGCGCAGCACCTTGACAGATTCTGAACGTCCACTTGTTTCAATGATTCCTGTTGACTCAGAAATAATTTGGACATGGGATTAGTCCCGTTGGAAAGCCTATCTCCTTAGCTTTCCAACCATGTCTAGAACGTCAAAAACGGAGTCCGTATGCGTCCTGGGCGACGATTTTAGTGCAGTCTGGTCCTGGACTCCGAAACGGACTCGAACTTGATTGGACCTCCACCTTAGCTTGGGCGCCCTTGCTGGTCTTCTCCCATTTTCCTAAGTAACAATACATCACAATTATTCAGTAGCATCCCATCCTTATCAAAATATAAAGGAACACTAAGGAACGAGCCCACCTCATGATTTAGTTGACATGCACGTGCTCGTGTCAATGGACATATTGTTGGAGGAATACTCGGTGTGTGTGTATCCGAAAGAGTGATATCATCATCATCCTCCCCCTCTTGAATTGGAGTCGTCCTCGACGCAATGCCATCTTCTTCTCCCAAGTAAGGCTTCAAATCTGAAATGTTAAATGTGGGACTAACCCCATAATCTGCAGGCAATTCAAGCTTATATGCATTATCATTGATCTTTTCCACAATTTTAAAAGGACCATCAGCTCGAGGCAGCAATTTAGACTTTCTCAAATCAGGAAACCTATCTTTGCGCAAATGTAACCACACAAGATCACCAATTTCAAAAGTAATATGTTTTCGACCTTGGCTACCATAAGTTCTATACTTCTCATTCATCTTTTCAATATTTTCCTTAGTCAACTCATGCATTTTCAGAATCAAATCAGCACGTGTCTTAGCATCAAAATTCAATTTCTCGGATGTTGGTAAAGGCAGTAAATCAATAGGGGCATGGGGATTAAAACCATAAACTACCTGAAACGGACTTACCTTGGTGGTGGAGTGAACTGATCTGTTGGAAGCGAACTCAATATGAGGTAGACACTCTTCCCACATCCTCAAATTTTTCTTCAAAACAGCCCGCAACATGGTGGATAATGTGCGGTTCACAACCTCCGTTTGTCCGTCAGTTTGAGGGTGACATGTCGTTGAAAACAGCAGCTTTGTCCCAAGTTTATTCCAAAGTGACCTCCAAAAGTGGCTAAAAAATTTTGCATCACGATCCGAAACAATGGTGTTAGGCACTCCATGCAAGCGAATGATTTCCCTGAAAAACAAATCAGCTATGTTTGTAGCATCATCGCTCTTGTGACAAGGTATAAAATGTGCCATTTTTGAAAAACGATCCACAACGATAAATATACTATCCCTCCCCCTCTTGGTTCTAGGCAATCCTAAAACAAAATCCATAGAAATATCCTCCCAAGACACACTAGGAACAGGAAGAGGCATATAAAGTCCATGTGAGATACATGGGCGTTCTCAAAGGAATCGAGAATTTCCTGAGGGATGCATCATGCAGGGTTACGCGATGGAGGAGGCATTGGAGTGGTCTATTAATTACATTGACCGAACTAACCCAATTGGCATGCCTAAGTCTCGCTATGAGGGGAGGCTCGCAGGTGTGGGAGTTCTGGGGAAGATGACAATAACTCCTGATCCGAAGGCTTACGACCAAGCTCATTTCCTCGTGCTACAACAAATGAGCGAAGTGTGCCCATATGTCGATGAGCACAAACAGATGCTGCTTGAAGAGAATCCAGGGCAGACTGAAGCTTTGGTTGCGAGGCAACATATGCGAAGGTTCACGACTTGGTTCCGAGATCGAATCAGACAATTGAGTACTCCTACAAGTGCTCTGATAAAAAAATGGCATCGGGCCCTATATACACAATTATGACATATCAAGGGTACGATAAATAAATGGATACACATTTTACACGGTTGCCCAAGATGAGAAGAACATATACCAGAACAATGGTGTCCGTATAGATGCTTATGACAATGACATGCAGAGGGGCACATACTACGGTCAAATAGAGGAGATCTAGGAGTTGAACTACTTGGGATTCAAGGTAGCCCTGTTTCGGTGCCGTTGGGTACATGGGGCAAATGGCGTCACTAATGACAAGTATGGGTTCACTAGTTGATCTCAAACATGTCGGATACAAGTCTGAACCCTTCTTACTCGCTAAAGATGTTCGCCAAGTCTTTCATGTGACTGACAAAAAAAAAGAAGAAACACCATGTGGTTCTCGCTGGGAAAAGATGCATCGTCGGAGTTGCAAACGTCGTTGATGAGGAGGAGTTCAATCAATTCGATTAAATTCCCCCTTTTACTACTGCACTCGTGCCACGCCTTTCGTCGATCGAGGAAACTCCATACATCCACCCTGACCATAACGAAGGGATCCATGTCAAGAAACCACGAAAACAGCGAATTTGAATTTTAGTGTCAAATTTGTAATATTAATGTCAAATTTGTAATGTTAATGTCAAATTTGAATTTTAAGTTTCAAGTTATTTGAATTTGTAATATTAATGTCAAATTTAAATTTGTAATATTAATATCAAATTTGAATTTGTAATATTAGAAGCAAAATGTAATGGGTCATACTCAAAGGTGACGAGTGATGTTCATCACCCGTCACCTATGACTTATGCACATGTGGCCGAGTCGAAGTAATAGGTGACGGTCACCTTTTACTTAAAATAAGTGACAGGTGATACTCATTGGTGACGGGTGACATTTATCACCCATCACCTATGACTTATATGTATATATAACCTAGCTCTTCCCTACGCGTGCGCACTCTCATTTTGGCTAAGTGTTTTGGTTGTGCACGCTAGGGTTCGCCGCCGCCGTGACCATCACCATCGCCGCCCCCACCTTTGATGCCCACGTCACACTCTCTGTCGTCCCCGGTCTTCTCCTCCCTGCGCCTCCCCGTCTCCGAGCTCTCCTTTGTGCCGACCTCCTCCTTCCCGTCCACCTCCTCCTCGGTCTCTGACTCCCCGATGCACCGACCTCCTCCTCCCCGGCCACCTCCTCCCCGGTCTTTGACTCCCTGACGCGCTGGCCTCCTCCTCCCTGGCCACCTCCTCCCTGGTCTACGAGCTCTCCTCCGCGTCGGCCTCCTCCTCCATGGCCTCCTCCTCCCCGCTCAGTGAGTTTTCCTCTTCCTTCCTCTGGACAATGAGTTGTTTTTGGAGTATTGCTCTGTGATGATGCTCTGGACAGTGAGTTGTTTTTGGATTATTGCTCTGTGATGATGTAGTTGAACTAAAATTAAGCTCATTATCTAAGCACAATAGCATTTAGGCCTAAGTGGTTGCTCTGGACATGTGTGTTGGTGATACATTCTGAGATGTTTTTGGAGTATTGCTCTGTGATGATGTAGTTGAACTGAAATTGGGCTCAGATGAGGCTTGTGATGATGCTACTGTCAGTTTTGTTTCTGATATATGCTACTGTCAGTTTTATCTTGGCTAAGTATGTTTAGTTCTGGGCCCTCTGTTTGATCACAGCAGCATTGTCCAGAGACTCTTTTGATTTTTGTCCAGGCTCTGTTTGCTAGTTGAGAACTTAGGTAATAGCCCAATTGATGATGAGTTTAACAGAACAATTAGGGGCAGGACATTTAATGTCTTGGGGTCAATTGTTATACATAGTCTGAGAGTAATTTCGTATATGTGTCATGCCTACTATCAGATCTTTGAGCAATTTCATATATGTTTCATATGCTGTTTCCATGTCATGTGTAAAGAAATCCATATGGTATGCTCCTGTCATTATTGTTTTTATGGAATATGGATATATATGCACTTATTATAGCAGTTTTTACAACAATCCACTATATTACTCGATGATGAATTGAGAATAGAATATACTAAACTTGATTTTCGATCTGAGTAGTATGGTTGTGAGCACTATATTACTTGATGATGAATTGTTGATCTGAGATTGGGTATGTCATGCTAAGTACAATAGTTTCCGCCTGATTACTCTCTAGGTTTTAGTTGGCTTTGGCAAATCCTGAAGATGAACTGATGTTCACTTGTTGTGTGTCTATGCACCTGGAAATCATGTTGAGTTCATTCTCTTGTGAGCTTCCATTCTTTTTGGTCCATGGTATGTTGCTGCTGCTAGTCCTGAGTGTGGTCACTAATTTTGATTCCTGATATTGCAGTTGCTATAGCTTCTAAGTTACTGTCTTTACTTATTTGCTCTCGGTTGGTCAGTGTGTATATGTCGACACACTGCTATTGGCTTCTCAGTTCAAAATCTATGAATTCTCTGTTGAGGCAGAAGCAACTTCCATGATGTTTTATCTCTAGAGAGCTATGTTCACATTTTGGAAACTAGTTGAGAACTTAGATGCATGCCTAGTCGATGATATGTCTACATAACAGCTAGGGAGCAGGAACTCTGAGTTATGGGGCACTATATTCATTTGCAATATCAACTTGCTGTTCAATCATTGTTTTAGACATGATGTATGATTATTGAAATTAGCCTTGATTCCTTTCTTTCCTCTATTGAGAACAGAATATACTACACTTGATTTCTATGGGGCAAAAGAAGACTGTCACCCCTGAGAAACCAAAAGCACAAAGGATGCTAGCACTAGAGGGGCCCCTGGCACAAGATGGGGTGGATAGGAGCCCAAGCCCGAACCCAGCATCCTCCTCTGGCAGCAACGAAAGCCAGTATCACAACCCGAGCCCTGACCCGTCTCCAAATCGGGAGAGCCGACGTTAGGCAAGTGATGAAGAATACAATCCCGCCGAAGAGGTATTGATGTGAGCGAGTCAATACATTTTATACTTGTTGAATGGAGGAATATTCTTTGTTTATGCCAACTTCCCTTTTTTCTCTCTAGATGGCGGCAGCGCAGTCTCCGAGTCAAACAGCTGGTAGTGTTGCACGAGCCTGAAAACCAAGGACACAAACACAGTGGCCGACAGACAAGGTTACCGTCACTGGAATGGATGTTGACGGGCTTCCTACGGATGAAAAAGGCCCTAAATAGATTCCGGAGGGTCGCAGGGCTCATTTCTCGGGAGAGGGTGTCGATAACGACTAAGTTCGATAACCTTAGTGATGAAGCAAAGAGGGACTTGTTCAATAATATCATCATGGAGTATCTGGAGTACCCTGGAAACATGATCGAGCATCAAAAGAACGCCGCAGTCAATACAGCAATGAAAGCGATTGCGAAACTTCACCGAAGCTTTAACAGTAAGCTTGTGAATCGGTACTTAGCAAAAGGGGTGACACCCTTCGAGAGCTACAAGCACTTGAAACCGGAAGATTGGGATGCTTTTGTGCAGATGAAGAACTCAGAGCAGTTCAAGGAGAGTGAGGAGAAGAAGCAGCTTCGGGCTAAGAACAAGCATGACCACAGGACTGGCGCAGTCGGGTACGCTGGCAAAAGGGCGAAATGGCAGGCAGAGGACGAGAAATTAGCCAGAGAAGGCCGCAAAAATCCTTGGAATCAATTCCTGGGACGATCGCGGTCATATTTACGTGCAAAGGGTGAGCTGTCTGAAAGCGGGGAAATCACATTCAGAAACAGTGAAACCAAGGTAGTCACAGAAAGAGTAAAAGAAAAGTCAGCCGAAGCCAGCCAAGGTTCTTTCACCGGGGTCAGGGAACGTGATGTTCTCACAGCGGCGCTGGGAAACCCGGAGCACCCAGGTCGAGTGCGAGGTGTATGAAGTTCCCAAGGCTGGAAATACAACTTTCCGGAAGACATCAGGATGTACAAGAAGAAGAAGAGGTTGGGTTCAGTGTACATGGATGCATTTACACGGGACATCACCCAAAAAGTTTACTCAAGCATCATGGGGCAGCTTGCAGCAAAGGGAATAGTGATTTCCATGCCACAGGATTTTAGCCCTGGAGCTGCAGGAAAGAGTAGTTGCGCCTCTAGGGAAGTCGAGCAACAAGTAGCTGCTGTCGAGACTGAGTTGGATACAATTGACCTGCTAGAAGGGCCCACGCCTTGCAGCCTTGTAATCAGGCCTGCAGGTATCACATCAAGGTTGCAAGGGGCCAGGTGCTTCCAGGCGTCCGTATCTTACATACGGTCTTGATACGTGCAGGCTATGACGTGGTTATGATGGACATGGTACATAGCAGTGCCACTGATCACGTGTTGGAGTTCCCCCCCCCAATGAGGAAGTCATAATTCTCGGTGAAGCTCTTCATCAAAGGATCCAGTGAAAGAGGGGCTTTCTCGTGGTCTCCAGTGCATCGCAGTCTGGACGAGCTCCAAGTGCACCGCTGCTACGCCGCTCACTTCTAGAGAAGGTAGCTTCACTGCCTTCTTCTCCTCTAGAGAATGCGGCTTCATCTCATTCTCCTCCGTATCTGGCAGCCTCGCTTCCAGACCCAATATTGTTTCCCCCAGAGAGCCCAAAAAAGAAGAAGGAAAAAGAGGTCAAAAAGACAGGCTCTAAGAAGTCCCTGCCGGAGATGTCGAAGGTCATTGTACCGGCGAAGTCGAAGGCCATTGGACTGGTGAAGCAGTCCATGGACATTGCACCAATGTGGACTCAGGGCAACACAAAATTCAAATATGGGAAGCCCTTGATGACGGTAGATGAGCTAGCATGGGCGGGAAAAGCATGTGTCGACCTGCATAATTACTACGTATAGGCTTGTAGAGACAGCAATGCTCAATCCATAGTCGTACAGTACAAACAACGACACTTCTTAAGTGATCAAGACAGCTACTTCATTGTGGGTTTCAATGACTTATACGACCTCTTCAACCTTGATGGCCTGGACGTATCGTTATTATGGATCTTCACATTGTAAGTCCCTTAATACTAGATATTCATTAATTAATACCATTAAGTCTTGAATCTAACTAATTAATATCATTAAGTCTTGAATCTAACTATGTTCTTATCTGTAGACACTTGATGAAAGAAACAATGAAGAACAAGGATCCCATCGCATTTCTTGACCCTGAGGCCATTACAATATCGGTCATCCAACTTCACCTTGACTACGCTATGAATCATGTGGCCAGGGCAATGCAACAATACTCAAAAGTGAAGTACCTGATGGGCGCCCACAACACCGGTGGCCATTGGATCTTACTTAACATTTTCCACGAGTGGGACTTGGTGTTCTACGTCAACTCGTCAAGACCAATATCTACAAAAGGAAAACTTAGATCGCGTGATTACAGCGCTGTAAAACAACTCCTTAACATGTATGTTTTGCCTGTCTTAGTTCACATATTAAACTTTTCTAACATTCAAAGGCTCCATAATCGATCCCTCTTTATGCAGGGCTTTTGACAAGTACCTTTGAGCTCAACCTGACTACGATGCGAAAGCTGGCCGCAGGCTGACACACACGACCGAGTATGCGGTAAGTACTACCAAACAGATTACCAAATATTCTCTGTTGCTGTTTTTGTTCCTTTTCATCTAAAAGTAAAGTTTCTTTTCAACAGTGCCACCAACAAATACCGGGTAACACTTTTGGATTCTATGTTGCGTGGAACATGCTCCTCACACTCAGAGCAAAGAATATCAAATCCCCTGATGTAAATTCAATACAGGATTATTCGTAAGTAATTTTGGTATTAGTTTAATTCCATGATAACATGACATTGGTTACGCATTAAATTATGTAGAAATACAAGTGTATGTTTCTCGATGCTGGAGCACTCCCGGATATTCGACGACAGATCGCTGAGTTCATGGTGTCTGAAGTCATCAGCCCACAGGGCGAGTTCCACTATAGAAGCCCTAAGTTGTGAAGTCTTATGTAATTATGAGTGATTAGAACTTTGTAACATTTGTGATTCTATAATGAATTCATTTGAACTTTGTAATATTTGCAATTCTGTGATAAAGCGAGTTCTTATACAAGTGTGTTTATCGATATGTATTTGGATGCATTGCTATTGTTTGCGTGGAGAAGATGGATGTCAAATCCTGGCTATGTTCGAGGATGTAGCCAGGAAACAGCTCATTCCTACAGGGCAAGAGAAACATAAGTGACGGGTAAACTGTCTACCTATCACCTATGTTATTTATAAGTGATGGGTAACTAGGTTACCCGTCACTTATTATATGATATAAGTGACGGGTGAAGGGGTCACCCGTCACCTATAAATTTCTCCCCAGCACATGGGAGACGTTCATAGGTGATGGGTAATAGTTATTACCCATCACCTTTGTTCATCATTGGGACCCGTCACCAATGATTAGTGATCACTGACGCGTTCAGGGTGACGGGTACGGTACCCGGCCCCCATGAATGTCATCACCCGCCACCCATGTCTGTTTTTCATGTAATGGCAGTGGGTAGGTAGCCCATTCATGCATGGCAAGCCGCGCCCATACATGCAGTGATCATTACCCAAAAAATAGTAATAACAAACATACAACATCACATATGTTTATTTAAAAATCGTCACGGATAAATTACAAATATACGGTTAATAGGTAAAAGTATTTGTGATATTCCTAGCCATCTAAGAGAGTGAGAACACACAAATGATTTTGTTAACGCGGAATTGGGCAACACCTCGCCAACTTGGATGCATCAAGGATACTTGTCGCTTTTCGCAAACGACGCACAACTTGTTTACAAGCAAACAAGCAAAGGTTGCAACTGACAACCTCGAAGATCGCCGCCCAGATGATTTATGAGCAAATCAACAAAGAACTACCACCCGAACAACATGGATTTGAAGTAGTAGCATAGAACTAATCCTAAATTGCAGGAAAGTAATGACAAAATAAAAAATAGATGCAATAGATGTGATTGATTGATGGATATGCAATCGGCCTCCACCCTTCAACTATTTATAGGGGGGGTATGGTCTTGACCCTAGGGAATAGAAGTAGGACTCTATTACAACACTACACATGCCCTGTTCGGCTAAAATCGCAAAAGATATCCAAAAAAATCCATGAATCTACTTGGATTTGGTTTCAGACTGAATACCGGATGGTCCGATGAGAACAAATTCCAGAGCACCGGACCATCAGGCGAGTTCACACGGCCGAAACTCTAAGATTTGGTCTAACACACACCGGGTATTCCGACATCACATTTATATTCACCGGAGTATGTCACCGGACCAATATTTGCAAAGAGTAACTTTTGACAAGAGAGCACACCTGCCCTCACCGGATGTTCCGGTATACACTAGACACACTCACCAGACTAATATTTGCAGAGAACAATTTTTTTGCAAAGTTTTCCTTTTGAATGCACCGGAGTTTCCAGCGATCATCAAAGACGTCACCGGACGATTTTCACCGGAGAACTTTTTTCGGCTAAAAATCTTCTTCTTCTCACTGGATAGTCCGGTGATACCCCGGAATCTCCACCGGACCATTTCTTCCAAAGAGCAGGTTTTCGGGGCAAATTGACTTTCTACATACCAGATAGTCCGACGTTTTCACTGGATCATTCACCAAACTATTTTATACAGAGAGCATGTTTTACTGTACCAAATTTGAACTATAAGCATCGGATAGTCCGGCGATGACACGGCATTGATCACCAGACTATCCGGTATATACAAAAAATCTAGTTGTGCCATTTTTTGCCATCAACACATGCCCCCCTATTTTTTGGTAAAGCTTGCGCACCGAAAAATATTTTTACACAGGATAATCATGAATACCTCATCTTGTACTCTAAGTTATGACTTAGGGTGATACAAACAATATATCGGCCATATGTGCATGTTCTAAGGGCGATGATAATCACACCGTCCACGTATAGTGATATATCTTAGGACGATAGTAAATTACATCGGTCATGTATAGTTTACCTTCTCAAGCATCTTGCCAAACACTCGGATAATATTTCTTCAAGTATTTCTCAAGCATCTCCTCGTACATATTGCAGTACGTATGAATTCCCAGGCACAATTCCTACAACTTTTAAAGGACCTTCCCAACTAGGAGACCACTTCCCAAATTTATTATCTTTAGACCCAATAGGTAAAATCGTCTTCCAAACTAAATCCCCTATTTGAAACGATTTTGCCTTTACTTTGTTATTGTAGGCTCTTGCTACTCTCAACTTATCCTTTTCAATCTCTCTCAAAGCTTTAAGCCTTTCATCATTGAGGTTATCTACTCTATCTATCATTGTATTATAATAATCAATGGCTGACAAGTCATTTTGTCGTACCACTCTCAATGCGCCAAGATTTACCTCAACGGGTAAAATGGCCTCTTGTCCATACACTAACTCATAAGGAGTAACCTTAGTAGCACAATGCTTAGATATATGATGAACCCACAATGCTTCACTCAAAACCTCATGCCACCTTTCTGGATGTTCTTCTATCTTCTTCTTTATAAGCTTAATCAAAATTTTATTGCTAGACTCGGCTTGTCCATTAGCCAGAGCATAATATGGTGTGGAATTGAGAAGCTTAATTCT
Organism: Phragmites australis; assembly: GCF_958298935.1. Taxonomy (NCBI): domain Eukaryota; kingdom Viridiplantae; phylum Streptophyta; class Magnoliopsida; order Poales; family Poaceae; genus Phragmites; species Phragmites australis. The sequence continues at coordinate 20,490,534 of NC_084939.1, forward strand.
AAGGGATTCGGCAAACTCACGCACTTGATGAGAAATAAAACAAGAACCTTGATCTGTAGTTAAAGTTTGCGGAATACCGAATCTATGAATAGTATGTTCCAAAATAAACTTGATCACCTCTTTGTGTGTCATGTTCTTCAAGGGAACAGCCTCGGTCCACTTTGTGAAGTAATCCATAGAAACCAAAACAAAGCGATGACCTTTGGAAGATGAAGGATGAATTTGGCTGATGAAATCCAAAGCCCATCCTCGGAACGGCCATGGTTTGGTGATAAGATTCAACATAGAAGCAAGAGCTAACTGTATATCACCAAAATTTTGATATGTTTCACATCCTTTGTAGTATCTAGAGCAATCGTCAAACATAGTTGGCCAATAAAATCCAGCTCTCCTTAACAACCACACTATTTTATGAGCCAACTGATGTGTTCCACAAATACCTTCATGTACTTCACCCATAGTAATTTTATTTTGCTCATAACCTAGACATTTTAGAAGCAACCCATCTATGGTTCGGCGATATAATTCACCATCCAACATCACATATTTTTAAAGCTTGTCGCATAGTCTTTCTATCTACCGATGAACTAGGATTTTCTAAATATTCGATCATTGGCTTTCTCCAATCACTAGACATATGCAAATCTGATTTTTTGAGCAAAACCGAACCTTCTTCCTGTTGTTCAGCCAAAAGAACACTAGCACAAGTAACAACGGTTTTTCTAACACAAAGAAAATCCCTCTATTCACTCGATAACCGGATGCTTGCTGCGCTAAATCATTTGCCCTCATATTCTCTTCTCTAGATATGTGAACGATGGTGAAATCATCCAAACTTGCTATGATATCTAAGCATATATCCAAATAGCTATTTAGTGACCCATCAAACCATTGATAAACTCTAGAAACTTGCTGCACCACTAATAATGAATCACCAAACACTTCTACATGTGTCATGCACATGGACTTTAAAATTTGCAAACCTAACAAAAGAGCTTCGTACTCGGCTTGATTGTTGGTACAAAAGTATCCTAAGCAAACCGATGTTTCAAAAACAACACCTCTAGGTGAAATTAAAACAATGCCAACACCTTGATCTTCCCTACAAACCGAGCCATCAAAGTATAATTTCCATGGACACACACTAATCAAACCAACCAATGCATCACTATCAATACGATGATCAACAATAAAATCAGCAACGATTTGGCCTTTCATAGACCTTAACGGTTCATAAGCCAAATCATATTCAATCAAAGCATATGCCCACTTTCCGATTCTACCACTCAAAATCGGCTTTTGCAACATGTACTTAATAACCTCGGTTTGGCATGCAACCACACAAGTACTAAAAACCAAATAAGTCTCAACTTGGTGCAAGCATAATATAATGATAAACATAATTTTTCAATAAACACATACCTTGTTTCCGCATCCAAAGATACGCTGGCTCAAATAAGTGATCACGTATTCTTTCCCTTCGCTTTCTTGTGTAAGAACAACACCTATTAGCGTCTCTTGTGCAGCAACATATAGCCGAAATGGAATCCCGGCCTTAGGCGCCATTAAGACGGGAGGTGATGACAAATATTTTTTGATGTCATCAAAAGCTCGTTGCTGTTCTGACGTCACATTTATATTCACCGGAGTATGTCACCGGACCAATATTTGCAGAGAGCAACTTTTGACAGGAGAGCACACCTGCGCTCACCGGATGTTCCGGTGTACACCAGACACACTCACCAGACTAATATTGGCAGAGAACAATTTTTTTGCAATGTTTTCCGTTTGAGCGCACTGAAGGATCCGGCGATTATCAAAGACCTCATCGGATAATTTTCACCAGAGAATATTTTTTTGGGCTAAAAACCTTCTTCTTCTCACCGGATAGTCCGGTGATACCCTGGAATCTCCACCGGATAATTTCTTCCAAAGAGCAAGTTTTTGGTGCAAATTGACCTTCTACATACCGGATAGTCCAATGTTTTCACCGGACCATTGACCGGACTATTTTATACAGAGAGCATGTTTTACTGCACCAAATTTGAACTATAAGCACCAGATAGTCCGGAGATGACACGACATTGATCACCGGACTATCCGGTGTATACAAAAAATCTGGTCGTGCCATTTTTTGCCATTAACATGTTTTACTAAAAGGCCGTCGGTGTGTTAACGACTCCTAGACACAAACAGTTTTTCTAAAGAACCGTCTGTGTGTTGTTGAATGACACAAATAGCTATGTATAAAAAATCATCTGTGTCTAGTAGCCATCAACACACAGTGGGTCTTTTATGAAAACCACCTATGTGTTCTCGCTCTCAAATGACTAACCTAGTCTTACGTGATGAATATATTGGAATTTATTCTTTTGACCATTCCTACTCAATTGTTTGGACGATTATTTGGGCATCTATATAGCTTTAAATGAAAAGTTATGAACTACAAAGTAGTACATCTCATCGAGTTATACAATGGTCATATAAAGTTTGTCTCCATTCAACTTCGTACGAAAAAGTTTATGTTCAATTTGTGCAATGTTAAGTAAAACAACCATAACTTTTGCATACGGAGTCCGATTTCGACATTCAACCTCTACTTTTGAAGCTAACGAGAAGGCGCATCCAAAAAAACTACAGATGTTAACACATGTATCATTTTTTACCCCCAAAAAGGCTAAAAAATCCCTCGGTAGGATCAATCGAGAGCGCGGCCAAGGCTTTAAGGCATCTCTTGTGTTCCCGTGTGGCTGATTTTTAGGCATTAATTAGTTATCCAAGAAGGTAAAAGACTAATGTGGTAAGCAATTTAAAAAAGAGATAGAAGGAAAGGTTGTTTCTTATGAAAGAAGCTAGCATTTTGAACAATCCTAGATGAAAGACATCGCCTGTGAGACAATTAATTGTCTTGCAAAACCTGAAGAAACTAGCAACACACATGCATGCATTAAAAACTTATTTCCTAATAGCAATTTCTTACTCTCTCTCATCTCAAATATCACCTACGAAATAAGACATTGAGAGTGGCCTAACGTGACAAACGTTAGTTGATTAGCCTAACGACAAATCAACAGTGATGTGCATATAGAGATGCAGCCAAGATCATCTCACATGAGATTAATTTGTTTGTTGCTATCATTCAGCCGATTGAAAATGGGTCTTCCCTCTGGTGACGAAGCTCAACCATCAATTTAATGGACAACTCTCGTCTTATCTTCTTCCTTACACTCGCGCAACCGCTCCTGTTCCCACAATGGTCCCTCGACCCTCCTGCATCCAACCGTCTCCGGCAGTGTTCCTGCCACCGGATTCATGCCCGCCACCCCCGCTGTGCTAACCGGGTTGGCATATTTCCCTGGGCGTCCCTTTCAGCTTAGGAAGCACATTGGCGACCTCAAAAATCGTGGCCACTTACCTCCACTGCTAACTCCTCCGAAATTGCCGTCGCGTGAGAGATTGAGCTAGTTTTCATGCACCTCATAACTAGGAAGTGTGGATTAAATTATGGTAAACTAGTCGAGAATTATGTACATATGGTATGAGGGCTGAGATGAACCCATCAAAGAGCATCTTTGTCCTTGCATGTGGGCATGCAATAAATAAATGCAAGAGCGCATATGCATCTCTGTGTTAATGTAAGTGATTTTTGTCAGAATTAAAGTCCAAATTTTAAAATGCTGGCATACATCTACACTACCAATACAACATCTTGATATACACATGTGCTCCTATGCGTATGCATGCACTGCCCTCACTACTGGATACAGTGAGCACTAGCAGGAGCACTTTCAAGCGAGATCATCGTCATAATTATCTACTTGTTGCTAGTGCATATTCAGATGCTCCAATAATCAGTGCTAGCTAGCAATGTTACTTCTACGTTGCTATTGCACGTTCAGATACTGCTGTAAAATTTGCACAACTGTCCATCAGCAGCGCCGTTGACAATACTGTCCATCGGCGCGCGGTCACTGGTCGCATGCACACATGGTGCTACCTTTTCTTTATCTCTCTACATGACGTGTTCAATGCCACGAATGAAAATGAATCGGATCATGCACGTGCGGTGTTCCTTTCTAACGGGACTGAAGGGTGCAGCCAGATGCATATATACGTGTTTAAGTTCTTTGGTCTAGCACGTACTTACACGCATCGTGCTGCACGCGGGCAGTTCCTATATTCAGGACATGCAACAAGGCATCTGGAGGGGAGATCATCATGAAGGTATGATCAAACTTCTTCTTCATCCTCTGTCTGATACTCATCCTCAACCTGTGGAACACCAGGGAGGTGCAACAGTTGATTGCTGGAGGGGGGAGGTTGTTGCATCATCAGGAAGCCTTAGGAGTTGATTGGTGGTGGTGGGTGGGGGTGAGCCTGACGTCGCTCCAGCAAAATCTGGTTAACTGTCGCTAATAGACCATGAGCACCGCGTAGAAGATCATCTTTGCTCATCTCTTTGAGGAGCTCTACCCAAGAAACCAAGAGGGAACAAGCATGAAAAATGATGTCAGCAGGATCACGCAAGAGCTTTTTGTGAAAACACGCCCTATTCCGAGCCTTCCAAATGGCCTAGCAAATAGCAGCTAAACAAGTGGTGGCAAAATCTTTCCCATTGGGAATGTAGTCATTAATCTACTTACAATATTGAGCTAGCGAATTGGGAATAGTGGGAGCACCAATAAAAGTTCTAATAAAGCCCTAGGCCACCTTAGCAATTGGGTAGAGAAAAAAACAAATGCTTAATAGTCTCAGGTGAGTACAAAAATAATAGGAGGGATCTCCACTCCAATTTCTCTTAAGCAGATTATCTTTGATTAACAGGGCATCATGCTCTATGAGCCATAAGAAAAGTTTAATTTTCAGAGGAATTTTGCCCTTCCAAATATGTTTAAAAGGAAGGTGAGGGGCATCTTTGGTTAACTAATTATAAGTAGACTTAACACTAAAAGAGCCTTTCTTATCCCATGACCAAGAAATAGCATCATCAGAACAACCAAGTCTGACATTTGATAACCAACTGAGAACCAAATCCCATTGAGATTGAAGTTCCAGAGTAAACCATCTTTTGAATTCAAGGCACCACTGCATATTGTAACAATAAAAGATAGTAATAATTTTTTATTACAGATGGAGTAAAGCACAGGGAACATTTTAGTGAGGGAATTTGTGTTCAGCCAAATGTCTTCCCATAACCTTGCATCTTGACCATTATCAATATGGTAGTGGGAGCGCACTTGTGTTTCTGGTCTTGTATGTAGATGACATATTATTGATCCGGAATGATATTAAGATGCTTGATGCTGTCAAATTTTCGTTGCAAAAGAGTTTTTCAATGAAAGATCTAGGAGAAGCAGGATACATATTGGGCATAAAGATCTATAGAGATAGGTCGAGAAGGCTGATCAGATTAAGCCAGAGTACATACATCAACAAGGCATTGAAAAGGTTCAATATGCAAGATTCCAAAAATGGTTTCTTGCCGATGTCACATGGCATCACTCTAAGAAGAGTCAGTGTCCTTCGACCACTGATGAGTTTGAGAAAATGAGTGTGATCATGTATGCTTCTGCTACCAGAGCCATCATGTATGTCATGCTTTGTACACGCCCAGATGTCTCCTATGATCTAAGTGTTACGAGTAGATACCAATCAAATTCGGGTGAAACTCACTGGGTAACAGTAAAAAATATCCTCAAGTACTTGAGAAGAACTATGGATATGTTCCTAGTCTATGGAGGTGAGGAGGAGCTCGTTGTAAATGGTTACACCAATGCGAGCTTCCAAACCGACAAGGACGATTCAAGATCGCAATTTGGTTTTGTGTTTTGCCTCAATGGAGGAGCAGTGAGTTGGAAGAGTTCGAAGCAAGAAATGGTGGCCGATTCCACGACGGAGGCCAAGCATATCACAGCTTCTGAAGCTGCAAAGGAGGTTATTTGGATCAGAAAGTTTGTTTTTGAGTTAGGTGTGGTGCCTAGCGCTTCTAGTCCAATGGATCTCTATTGTGATAATAGTGGAGCCATTGCGGAAGCCGAAGAACCTAGGTCGCATAAGAAGTCCAAGCACATACTGTGGCGCTATCACCTTATTTGAGAGATTTTCGATCGGGGTGATGTGAAGATATGCAAGGTGCACACGGATTTGAATATTTCTGATCTGTTGACAAAGTCACTCCGACGGCCAAAGCCTGAGGCGCACATGAGAGCTATGGGTATTAGATACTTACATGATTTACTCTAGTGAAAGTTGGAGATTGAAGGTGATATGCCCCAGAGGCAATAATAAAGATGATTATATCACACTTCTATGTTAATGTACTTTTGAATAATATGTTATTCTAAGAATGACTACCTTTTACATTGATTGGCAAATATGTGACTTGTTCATTAAAATCTTTGTTTATATCATGATGTTATTCTTAGTCGATCTCTGGTCGCATATCAATATGATGATACATAAGATCAGGACATGTATTGATTAATGATCACGTTTCATGAATCATAGGTATAGAGATACCAAGTCAATAATGTGGACATTTATGTTAGAGAACATGATGTTGGATAGACCCACTTTGAGATACTGCTGGGATTGTTATTTATGATATGCCATCAGTTGTTATCTCAAATGGTGTACCTACATGATCCTTAGACCTGAGATCGTCAATGATTCCTAGAATGTGTAGTGACATACTTTGAGGCTGCCAAATACTATTTCATAGCTGGGTAGTCATAAAGGTAGTTTTCGGGCTTGTCATGAAATATGTTGTGGGGTGTGAGCGATCAAGATGGAATTTGCCCCTCCTTGATAATGAGAGAGATATCTCTGGGCTCCTCGAGGTAGTTGGATTGAGAAAGTGCATGGCCATGCTAATACGATTAAAGAGTTAGTCATGATGAATCCACTACTTTATCAAGTGAATGGTTGAGCTATCACAAGGGTGGCATGTATCTCGCCTTTAGCTTGACTGGTATCGTGAGGCGAAGGGATCGGTGCACGTGTATATCAAATTCCAGTCGATTTGATCTTTTGTGTATACTCAAGAGTCAACATGTCCCGCTAGGGACCGCTATTGATTTTAGTTTGGAAAGGGTTTCCGAGTCATAGCCGTTTGTACATGAACCTAACAGGTCACACATTTAATGGGGTGGAACAAAATATGCGAATTGAATTTGTATATGGGTTTTGATTGGATTGTGATCCATGAGAAGTTAGAGTCCTAAAGGGCTTCCAACGTGGGAGCCCATTGGTGAGCTCTATATAAGGAGAGGTGTGGGTAGGGCATGCTAAGGTTGATCCACTTCGAAACCCTAGCCGCAACCTTCTACACGATCTCCCAAAACCCTAGCCGCGCGTATGGTGCTAGCACATCGACGCTTGGTGTTTCTGCCCAGTACATGTGGATACCGTAGAGGCGCTGCTGCTATTGCGGCACTAATCTTCTCGGCGAGTTGATCACGATCTGTACGGGATTGGTTGCCCACCTTGACGAATTGGTCGATGTACCTACTCGTCTGATCGTGAAGCACAACGCGACCACTCGGATCTGGTCGGACAGCGTGACACGACCACTTAAAACTAGTTGAGGACGTGACAGACCTGATCAGGAGCTGGTTGAGGAACTGGTCGAGGTGCATGACTACCTGCTCGGAGTTGGTCGGGGAGCGTGACCACCTGCGTGGGGCTGGTGGTGGATCTGATTTAGAAGCTACTCGAGGAGTTTGACGCGCATGATGTTGGATTGGTCTACTCTAACTCTTCTTCCGCTGCACTACGCATCGAGTGGTTACGATCTATGATCTCCTACTAGCATGGTTTCCTGGGTGAATGCGGTAGAAATTTTTTGTTTTAGGCTTGTGTAGCCTGCCCATTACCCAACAGGTTACACCTTCGATCCTTTCTCCCAACCATGTGTGCAACCACCTTGCCATTTTCCTTCTTCTTGAGCTTGTAGTGGTTACTCTTGGTCTTGACCTTGTAGTTGGGATTGTTAGAGATGTTCGTTGCCTTCTTCTTATCCTTGGTCTCCTTCTTGACTTGCTTCTATTGGAAAGACTAGTGGCCTTCTTGATAGCACTTGAAGCATGTCATGGTGGACCTCTCTGCAAGCTTGTTCACCATGGTTGCATGGTTATCATGAGGAGGTTGGACATGATTCTTGCCCTTTAGTGTTTCCAAGTCCTTCTTGAGCTTCTCGACTTCTTGCTTGAGCTCATCATTTTCTTGCGCAATGAGGTTATTAGATGGTTCTACTAACACATTCTCAATGCATTCCTCATTGCAAAGGGGTGAGCATGATATATCAATTAAATCATTGCAAGAAGTAGAAGCATCAACTTTAGGCTTGAAATTAAATAGTGAGGTAGATTGTTTCAAAGGGACCTTAGTTTGAGATTCAATGCACTCAAATTTAGCCTTAAGCTCATCATGCTCCTTGTTTAGCAAATTGAATTTGCTCAATAATTGTTCATAATTAGAAACAGAGGTAGCATGAATATCATTAAGTGCATTGAATTTCTTAAGCTCTTTTGATTGTTTTTTAAGGGCCCTTTGTTGCTCATTGATCAAATGAAAGAATTCATCATAAGAGAGAGAATCCTCCTCGGATTCATCATCACTTACATCGCTATAAATACCTTCGGCCATAAGGCACTTGTGTGATGGCTTGCGTGTCGACTTGCGTGATGATGACCTTGAGGAAGAGCTCTTCTTGGAGGGGAGAATGGTGAATCTTTCATCACTTGAGCTTGACTCTTCATTGTCTCTCACCCATCTTCCTAAGCTTGCAAATGCCTTGGCTCTTCCCCTTGTCTCCCTCTTGTTCTTAATCTTCTTCTCCTTCTTGATGTGATCAATTATGTTGACCAAATCTTCAATAGAGATAGGATGATCAATCTTTTCATTGATCCTCTTCATATTCTTCTCTATCTTTAAGAAGAGCTTGGCCATCTTGGGATCAATTTCATCATCACTTGATGTGCTTTGATCATCCTCTTTATCGCTCTCTTCATCTTGATCACCATCATCTTCGCTTGAGCTTGACTCTTGCCTCCTCATCTTCGCCTTCATGTGTGAGAATTGAGCTTGCTTGCATGTGAGGGCAAGATTCTTGGAGTTGGATGAGGTAGGAGCTTCCACCTCCATGGTCATTGTCATCTCATGGGCGATGATCTTGCCGAGCACTTGACTTGGAGTCATCTTCTGGATGTCATTGTTGTTGTAGATGATGGAGACTATCAACCTGTACTTTGGAAGGAGAGCTTGAAGTATTCTTCTCATCATTTGATCATCTTCTATTGGCGTCAAACCTAACCCATTGATCTCATTGACAAGAATATTCAAACATGAGTACATGTCATTAGCACTTCCATGGGGTAATTGCTTGATGCCATTGAGCTTAGTCACAAGCACATTATATTTCTCATTGCGCACATCCTTTGTGCCTTCATATACTTTAATTAGACTAGTCCAAATATCATGTGCCTTGGTGAGATTATAAACACAGTCACATGCATCAACATTTAAAGATGACAAAAGGATACTCTTCACCAATGCATCTAATTGCCTCTCCTTGTTGGTGATGTGAGGTCTCATCCCTTCCTCGGTGACCCTCCAAAAATCTAGACCCTTGGCTTGCAAATAACAAGGCATTAGAATTTTTCACCGGGGGAAGTTTGTGCCATTGAAAAGTAGAGCACTATAGGAATCCATCCCAACCCCGAATGTCACAACTTACTAGGCGGTGAAGTCTAACTAATCAAAATAAGATGAGGTCTCAAATGCTACTTGAATGGTGTGACCTTACGTAAGCCCCGGTTCTGATACCAATTGTGAGGATCGGTGACATCCTAAGAGGGGCGAGGGGGGTGAATTAGGACACTTAGAAACTAATGACTCTAAAGACATCACAAGATAAACCTATCTCAATTTCTATATAAATGTGCTCTAGGTTTATCTAGTGTGTCTACTCTACCGATCAAAGCGCTTGCAACCTATCTAAGAAGGTAAATTGCAAGTAAGTAAATGCGAAAACATAAATAAGGTAGAGAGAGCAAACTGAGAACAAAGATTTTTCCTGTGGTATCGATGGTATGAATGCCACCCCTAGTCCATGTTGGAGCTCCACCAAAGATATGCTCTTAGTCAACACCCAGTCATGGCTGTTGAGCCACCAAGTCACAAAGACAAGGCCTTAACCTGGATGAGCTGCCAAGCCACCAAGGCAAGGCCTCACCACAAGCCTCAGTTCTAGTCCCTTACCACCGTGATCACTTCGGAGTTTGAGCTACCAAGGCAAGGGTCTCTGTGTCCCCGTACATGTGTCTTGCCACCGCTTCACACCAAGTCAGAGGGTCAAAAAAGTTGCGGATGAGTCACTAAGACTCCAAGGTGCTGACATACTTCATGGTACACGGTCGGATCACTCCTTGATCCATTCTATAGGCAGCAATCACCTAGCAACACTCTCTCTAGGCCTATAAGCACTAATACTCACTAATCTTGTGCTTAATCTCCTTGGATGATCACTTTAAGCATTTTGGTGGCTTATATGTCTTCTCAAATGTATATGGGGTTCCCTGGACTCTAGCAGCATGCCAAACCTTCAAATGATTGAGTGGAGGGGTATTTATAGCCTCAAATTTGTGGACTAGCCATTGCTGCAACGGCTCAACTTTACTGTGAACAACGATAATCCAATGACAACTGTAGTACAAGCACTGGACCATCCGATGTGTACATCAGTGGATACTAGCCATTAGAACTACACTCAAACTTCTTCTGAACAGTAGATTATCCAGTGTATACTCAAATCCATCACCGGATCTTCCGATGAGTTATCTTGAGTCATCCGAGCCTTTGCATGTTCTCTGTGTAAATTGCTCCAGTGAGACCTCCGGTGTGCATCTCTTCATCACCGGACCATCCGGTGAGTTATCCTGAGTCAAACTGCGCCTTTGTAGTCTCGCTATGTAAAATGCTCCAGTGCATTCATTCGGTGTTCATTCCATTCACACTGGACCATCCGGTGAGTTAAACCTTCTCTTTTTCCCTGGAAATGCTTCGGTGCAACTATCTCTGTGATCACGAGACTATCTGGTGACTTCATCCTTCTTCTTCAACAGTTGCATCCTCTCTTTTAGGAATGCTCCGGTAAGATCAGCCGGTGTGCACAGCAAAACACCATAGCATCCAGTCAACTAATCATCTCTCTTCAACACTTGCAACCCTCTCTGCAAGAATTGCTCCGGTGTATATCTTCCACTGATCACCGAACCATCCGGTGGGTTGTTCCATTTCGCCTTATGAGTAGAAAGACTCCGGTGAGTACACGAGTCGGAGCACTGGATTATACGTTGCCTTCTTTCTCCTATGCTGAGAATACTCCGGTGATTATAGCCTTCAGTACACTGGACCATCTGGTGAGAACAAATCTCCTGGGGCTTCTCCAATTTAACAAAAAAATTTCCCAGCTGCGGTGGCTTCTTCATGTATTGCATCCATGAGACCTACTAACATATATTCTTGACAAAAATGTTAGTCCCATTGACTATGTTGTCATTAATCACCAAAATCACAATCATGGCATAATAGGGCCATTTTCGCTACACCCTTCCTGTACGATCTCAACTTCACCGTGCTCGGTCCAACGAGTATAGCCAGGCATAAAGCCCCTTGGCAACAAGTGAAATTGTATCTGCTGGATGGTGGAAAACTGCTTCTTGTTCTCGCAATTGATGCATGGACTACACATGTATTGAGACTTTGTATTTGACTTGTGCGCCGCAGCTTGTACCAGGAAACAATCCACATCGTTCTCGTACTCTGCGCTCACACAACTCGCATCGTACATCTATCTTCTGTCCATCTACAATTATATCATTATTGTAAATCCAAATTGATAACATCTAGAAGATTTTGCAATCACCAACAAATAAATTACATCGTCAGCTCCTACCGGCAATTGGCCCGGGTTAGAGGGGCTGCCTTTTGCATGCTTTCGTATCCGCTTCTGATGAGTATTTGTTGGTGCCATCCCTAGAAAATTTCTTTATTATTCAACCCCTTATCTATGACTCATTAAGGAAACATGAGAAATAAATACGCTCATAAATAAAGTTTCTATATTGTAGCTTGTTAATTAAATAAAATATAAAAAATACAATTGGATCTTGCAACATACCAAAATATCATGGTGAAATTTTCTAATTCATTAAAAATCAAAAGAAGGGATAAGATCAACTTTAGTTTTTAAGGTAACATTTTGAGTTAAAATGCTAAATATTGGATTTGACTTGGGGATTTCAACTTACTTGAGCTCAAGAGGTTCCTAGAAGATTGCTTGCTGTTTGGGAAAAATCTAGGGTTCACTTGCCCAAAAAATGAAGAAAAGGCAAATGAGCAAATGGAGAGGAAAGAAGGGATTTTGTTTGGATAGCTAGAGAGAGGTCATCTAGACCTTCTTCTTGACAAAAACAATAAGCTTGAGTGGTGGGGGAATCAAAGGGGGAGAAGGAATGAAGTGTTTGCTGCCATGTGACAGTTTGTGAGGGGGAGAGAAAGTTGTAATCAAATTATCTGTTAGCTCAAGCTTGGAGAAGGTGGGGAAGAGGGCATCATTGCAGGCTCATTTAACCAACTGGTAGTGATCTTATGCTATCACTGCCGGTTGGTGGATTAAGCTAGTAGTGATGAGGGAGTAGGGCGTCACTGCTGGCTCAATCTAACGACCGGCAGTGATGACACTTATCACTACCGGTTCATAAGCCACGATGGCTGATTCTTTCCGTGTGTCTTATGAACTGGCAGTGATGCCACATCACTACTGGCCAGGAACCGGTAGTGATGGGCCAGCATATAAGCCTAGTTTTGTAGTAGTGCAGTCCTATCAACGGGTAGTCTGACACCCTGGGTAGGGTTGGCACTTCAATCGGCGACTGGTAGTCGTGGAAGCCACTTGCATCCTATGTAGTGCCACGATTAGATGGTGTCATCTAGGATAGATACGGATTCATCTATCCTAAGCCATGTTTTACCAAGCTAACTCTAGGTCTTGGTTGTATAGTAACAATTTATATCTCTGCCCTGGTAGGGGTATGTATGTACACTTACCCTTTAAAAGACATTATAAATACATAACGTGGGCACAAGGTGAAAGGGACTCAGTTCATAAAACAATCACATCTTGGTTTTCCTTTCCTCTCTACTTCTCCTCCAAGCTTGAGCCACTCCTGTGGATTGACTCTCGCCGCACTTTGTTCGTGGAAGACACATTTTCTTTCACCAACAGTTGGCGCCATCCTTGGGGAGAGAATATGTGTAGGAGTTCTAGGAGAGGTAGGATGCCACTGAAAAAGAAAACCACTAGGGAAGCGGCCCAGGCAGCCGACTCCTCAGCCACGCCTGTGTGAAGGTCCACATGGCCACCACGACCAAAGGCTCGATACGCTGACGTCGGCCCCTCAACTGGGTGAAATGAGGGGCCCATGGCCACCACTGATCTGACTAGAACCCTGGTTGCGCCTGGCACTAGGGGGGCTGTGGCAACCATCTATTACCCTTGTTGCACTTGGCGCTAGGGGCCTCGTGGTCACCCCCGATCTGGTCACAACCCTGGCTGTGCCTTGCACTAGGGAATCTGTCATCTCGGAGGCGTTTCTACAGTAGCACAGCGAGAACCCCGTTGCGTCCCAATGGGCTGCGGCCGAAACTGCAGCTGCATGACACGCACACGTGGTGTCCCTTGGAGCTCAGCTGGAGGAACTGCATGCGGCCTTGCAAGTCATGCAGCAATCTACCGGCATAACTATTGCTCCTCCCATTATGGCCAACACCATATTGGCCCCAGCTCCGAAGGACGGCTAGGGCTTCCTCAACACGGCCCATCGTCACCAAGCACCACCACGGTCAGCCTACCGACAGCAGAGCCTCGGGCCAGCCAGCGCGAGGTTCCACTCGTAGACTTCGACTCTCCCCTTCAAATGGACCTGCAGGCTGTACCCTTCTCGGACGAGTTTTGGACCCCCAAGCTACCTAAGTCTAAAGGTGATTTGGACCTGGATGAGTTTGTTTGCTCATACACCCTCCCCATCGAGACCAATGGAGGCGGGACGGGCCACCATGGCCAAGTGCTTCCCTCTCGCACTAGAAGGAATAGCCCTCGGATGGTTCTGGACGCTAGGGCCTCGGTACATTTATGCCTGCGCCAAACTCAGAGATGCTTTCTGCTTTAACTTCTAGGGCAACTTCGTTGATCTATTGACCTTTGGGAGCACCCTCATGTGCATGTTAAAGGAATATACACGTGCTGAAGGAGGAGCTCCGACGGGAGGTCATGTATGTTACCATGACCCCTTGCATCGAGCCTGAGAAGTCAACCTCGCAAGTGGGGTCCAAACATGCTCCTCCATCTCCATCAGCCAAAAGGGACTCCGAGGAGGCCGAAGGCTCCAGAGTATGCAAGAATCGACAACGACACTGGCGCGGGGTCCACGACATCGATCAAGCCAGAGTGGCTCCGAAACCTCCTCATTCTAGGGGACACTACCAAGTGCGCTCCAGAGCCTTCCTCGTGTGGTAGCATATCCCAGGCTAGCAACCAGAAGGAGGATACTAGTACAATCTGTAGAGAGCCAAATGTGCCCACAACTCCGAAGACTATCGACCCTCATAATCCTCCGAGAAGAGTATCTTGAGAGGCAGGCAGCACGTGAGGCGGGAGATAGGGCTGGCAATGACTGGCCCAGAGGTCGTAGGCAAGCAGCGGGCGGCCAAGTTGATCATCTGGCCCTGTAGAACCCTCCCCAGCTGGCTTTGCATCCTCCACCTCCGCCACCCACAGTGCAGTAGGTCAACAGAGGGGACCATGCCAAGAAGGTGGTCCTTGCCATAACAAGAGGGGAAGCCTCCGGCAGCTCCTCGAAGCGGCAATGGCGCGACTATGCACGTGGGGTCAACCATGTCGAGGCTAGCATCATCCACCGCCAAGTCCCTGAATGGGTCGAGGCCCCTAGGACCTTCACCTACAATAGCGCGGTAGGGGTAGACTTCCCCCACGCTGACGCCTTGGTTATCATGGCCAATGTCGCTGAAGTAAAAGTCCGGAGGGTGTTGGTTGAAATAGGGAGCTCCACTGATATTCTCTTCATACATGCCTTTGATCAGCTCTGCATTCTGTGAAGCCAATTTTCTGCCACCTGACGACACCTTCACAGGTTCAATGCCCCCCCCCCTCGACGCTCTGGGCCAGAAAGAGCTTCCATTCACCTTCGATAAGAACTTTGTTGAACGGATCGAGATTATCAGCTTCAACATTGTGGGCATGCCCAACGCGTACAACATCCTAGGCCAAGGAACCCTAAATAAATTCAGAGGGGTCCTGCATCACAATTACCTCTGCATGGAGATGCCTAGGCCCCAAGGGCTGATCTCCATCCATAGCGACCAACACTTGGCTAGGCGCATCAAATACGGGCATCCTGCCCCACTTGACAGCTGCCACGTGCATAATGTGGTGGAAAGGCCCCTCCAAGACACCTCTCTGGTATGCCTCGGGCACCGAGGTCCTCCGAAGCCACAGCCAAAGGGGGACGTCAAGCACATCCTACAGGGTATGGGGAACCCCGACTGAACTTTCCAGATTGAGGCGGACCTCACTCATAAGTAGGATGCCCAACTCCTAACCATCCTGAGGGCCAACATTGATGTTTTGCATCGTCTCCATAGAACCTCCTCAGAGTCGATCGCCACATCATCAAGCACACCCCCTGAGTTGACCCGCAAGCATGGTCTGTACGCCAGGGGCTCTAAAAGCTGTCCTCCGAGCGGGAGAAGGCCGCAAAGGAGGAGGTCCAAAAGCTATTCCAAGCTAGCGTCATTCGGGAGGCATCCACTCAGACTGGTTGTCAAACCCTGCCCTGGTCAAAAAGGCTAATGTAAAATGGTGCATGTGCATCTACTTCACCACGCTCCCTCGCATAGACCAACTTGTGGATTCCATTGCTGGCTGCGAGTTGCTAAGCTTCCTAGACGCATACTCCAGATACCACTAAGTATGGATGGTAGATATTGGTCAAAGAAAATATGTCTTCCATGAACAAGTTGTGACGAGAACCAACCCACAGGGGTGGCTCAAGCTTGGAGAAGTGGAGAGGAAAGGAATGCCAAGGTGTGGTTTTATGAACTGAACTCCCTTTCACCGAGTGCCCATGGCCCGTATTTATAGTGTCATACAAAGGGTAAGTCTACATACATACCCCTACGGGAGGGCAGAGATACAAGTTCTCTCTACACAACCTAGACCTAAGGCTAACCAGGTAAAGCACGGCCTAGACCTAGGTAAATCGGTACTTACTCTCGTGAAATTATCTGACCGTGGCACTATAGTGGTGACAAGTGGTCCTGGTGGCATAGCGAGCGCCCGGTCATCCATTGCAGCACCGTTATGCCCAGGATGTCAGACTAGCTATTGATTAGATTGGCATTAATAGCCGATCACTTCGTGGAAGGCAGAGGGCAACTGGTGGGCCCTTCTAGTTGATCTTTCAGGAGGGGGCCAACCGCCTCTATGAAGCCTCCAGGAGTTGGCGTTCTCTGGGGCCTTGGGAGCCCTTGAGGCTTCGGCCTCCATAGGGGGTCCAGAACCAGAAGGCTCCAGAGGATCTCGGAAAATCTGTGACCTCCGGACCCATAGTCCGTGGAGCATAGGTGCGTCCTGGATCCTTGATGGCAACCCCCCAACAACAGCCCCTCATTAGTAGGGCCTTTGGCAATCCTTGGATCTATAGCTGAAGGGCCTACTACCCTCCTTCTTGTCTGAGTTATTTCGTAAAGCCCAGTTTATCGGCCAGGTGGAACGTCAGACGACACCTCTGATTGAGGACATTAAGTGTGACCTACCGTTAGTGACATAGTAAAACCCTACCAGAGTGTAGTGGGACACATGGCGTCTCATCATTGGAGCGTCGTGGAGAGCGGTTCCACTTCCCCATTGGGGACCTCAGTCGAGCATCATCCAGATTCGGCCATTTTGCTCCTTGTCACATAAGTTCTTACGCCCCTGCCACTAGTCCCAGTCTTCCTAGCCTCCATCTCCGGCGAACACCCCACGCCACGTCTCTCGGACATCAATATTTTCTTTGGTGCCCGTAGCAGAGTTAGCCCCCGCCCCAAGGGGCCACGTGCCGTCAGGAGATCGAGATGTCGCGCTAGTTGCTTCTGCCGTCGTCGGTGGTGCAGGCGAGATAGCTGCGGACGGGACCATTGACGCACGCGGGCTGACTGGATCTAAGGTGGTGACTGGTTTACCACCGCTGCATCGACCTCATCGGGTGTTGAACTCCAACACGCCAGCAAGGAGTACCCTCTACAAACCAGCGTGTTGGGGGTGTCAAACGTAATCGAGGCCACCCTCAACTAAATGGTTGAGGAAGGGAAGATCTCCTCTAGGTTTGTCACACGCGTTCCACAGGGGGAGGAGATCCTGGCACCACAGAGTCACAAGACTATGGTTTTTTAGGCTTTCTTCGACGCAGGCCTGTAGTTCACAACTGTGCTGCTCCTCAAAGGGGTGCTTCGTCACTTCTTCATGGAGCTCCCCCAGCATTCAGCCAACACCATTGCCCGTCTGGCCATCTTTGAATGTGCCATGCAAGCGGAGGACTATGAGGGGAGAGTAGAGCTCTTCGCTGCCATCCACGAAGCCAGCTGCCAGCCGAAGATTAGGACAGTAGGCAGAGAGAAGAGAGCCCTCAGCATCGGTAGCGTGAACTTGAAGCTCCGGCTAGAGTACCATGGAGCCTTCCACTCAAAGTCCATCAACGAGTGGTGGTACATCGGATGGACAAAGGGGTGGTTTTATTACAAAGGGGGCTTTATGTCTCCTCTCCGCTCCACTAATTGGGACATCCTTTACATTCGGACCCTGGTAGTGGATATGTTAGAAGCTCAGCTAGACTTGAGGGTGGTGCTCCTTCGAAGGGTGGCTCGGAGGATGAGCATGCGTGACCTTGATGCTGTGCGACTAGCCTCTCTAGGCAAATTGGGATTATGCCTTCAAGCAAGGCAAGGAGGCTGAGCCAAATGTGTACTCCAGGTCCACTGTTGATTCTGGTGAGTCCTCTCCACTGTCTAGCTTCAAGCCTGTAGATGTGAGACACCTCTTTCTTTTAGAATGGTGCCTCTCACTGGGTGAAGCCACCAAATCGTGGAGAAATTGTCACACTCGGTTTTAACAGACAAAACTAGATACGGCTTATGTGTGCTCAGGATGTTCAACACATATAATAAATGTTAAACTCTTACAGTAATTGACATATATTGTCTTCTATGAAGATATCAGCAGTGGAACAGAAGCACTAGTGCCAAACAATACCGCAGGCAACCGACCGGGGGACATGCACCTAGAACGTCACAACCTCATCTTGATAGTCATCAAAATCTTCACTTGCTAAGCAGCCCCACACCTATTCATGGCATAGGGAAAATAGCAAGTGTGAGCACATGGAGTACTCAGCAAGTGTGCGAAAGATAATGATATGTAGGCTTTCAATAAGAATAGGCTAACACATGGTATATTTGCGTAAGTGCGAGTAAAGAAAATGGTAATGTAATTCAAAAGCATTATGGAATTGTTAAGTGAATATACCCCAACAACCCGATAACAAACCATCCAAGGTTAACCATCCCATAAACCATAGCCAACTAGTACCCCTGTACTATACCATAACCATCTAATCAAGTGACAATCCAAATATCCCATAACCGAGGGCACGACTGTTATAACAATTTTACGCTCTGCAGACGTTGTCCAACTTTTAGCCACAAGTCGTGATATCCATGTTGCCGTGTAAGCTAGACACTTAACACACCCTAGTGGTGTGCCGCCAGGAGATCCCTACAAAGCATTGTCCATCAATTAGGTCCTGGTAACCCAATAAATGCTAGCAAGGTGTCTAATTGATATGCTAAACCTTACCCATATCGGCCTCATGTTTGAACGGTATTTCTTGGGTTATCGCTCCTCGAACTGGTCCTTATATGTGACACTTGGGCAAAGACTATCCAACAGGGAAATAACCAACAAAACCTAACACCTTTTCTTGAAACGTATCCACAAGCCCACCACATGAACCACAATTATCAAACCAACAGGAA
This sequence comes from Phragmites australis, assembly GCF_958298935.1. Taxonomy (NCBI): domain Eukaryota; kingdom Viridiplantae; phylum Streptophyta; class Magnoliopsida; order Poales; family Poaceae; genus Phragmites; species Phragmites australis. Next base: position 20,509,686 of record NC_084939.1, read on the forward strand.
AAATAACCAACAAATTTTTTGGAACATATCCAAAAGCCTACCACATGAACCACCATTATCAAACCAACTCCTTGTCTGAGTTCTAGGGTTCCATGTTACTAACAAGTTCATCATCACCATTGCATATATCCACATATACATATGACACTTCCCAACATCCCAAAAGCATAGCTAAGTAAATCTACCCAAGAGACTCATATCAGCTACCTCTTAGGCTTCAAGGAATGTAAAGGAAGAACTAGGTAAACCAAAACATAGGTGACTACCCATCATGTTGATAGACATTGCATGCAATTTTGTGAAACAAAACATTTAAAACATTGGTTCAATATGATCAAGGACACTTTCCTTTTATCCAATGCTGCTCAGTGTTGTCAAAATCTTGGTCTTGAAGTCACTCAAATTGCTCCGGAATGTCATCGACTAATCGCGAGAACTACCGATAAAAAACACAAAGGAAAACATTAAGAACAACATACCAAACATCAGTAAAACACTTTAAAAACACTATGGTTGGATAGCTATGATTTTAGAAACATTTAGAAGCAAGAATCGCCTAAATCGGAGTTAAGATTAAAGAGAATGGGCTTTCAGAAAATGGATTAGGCTGAAAAAGAAAGACTAGTTCACTGGAGTTATCTTCCTATGGGAAAAGAGTTTATTGCACAATCACCGCATCAAGCTTGACAACATCATTGTGCAAGATTCAAGAAGTGTAGGGCAGACCAGACTTCACTGACTAGTCTAAGGAGAATGATGTGGTGCTGACTTGGCATGCTATGCAAGTACCATCTTGGATTAAAGAAGGGACATGCTGAGATCTAATCTCGACCACCCATGATGGATCAAATGGCTAGAGGTTGTGCTTCTAGGTTAAGGATACTACCGGTGACTCTGTGTAGCGGTAGTGGTTCGACTTTCGTCGGAGATGGCGATCGGGCGCGTAGCCACTGACATCAATGTCAGGCTACGATGGTGTTTCAGTTAAACGAGGAGAAGGCGCTGGAGCATTCAAAATGCCGGGACCTCATGGCGGCCAACGAGGCCACCAGTGAAGATGCCTCTGTCTCGCCTTGGCGAAGGCCGATAAGCGAGCAGAGGCCACAGAGGGCCGCCTATAGGAGGAGGTGATGCACCAGGAGCGTACGGAGGAGGTGGCCCGGGAGTCCACTGAAGCCCACCGTGCCACGGAGGAAATGGCTCGGGAGACTATCGAAGCCCATCGTTCAGCGGAGGAGTCAACTTAGGAGACTGTTGAAGCTTGTCATTTTGCGGAGGAGCCTATCAACGCAGACATTACAGGTTGTGTTGCCGCAAAAGGTGCGGCAAAATATCTCCGGATTACTGTGGCTGAGGCTCAGCGAGAGCAGAGGGATGCCCGTGCCGCTTAGGACGTCCTGCGTGCTAAGCATCAAAGCTTGGCTGGGCACTTGACGGAGGCGGCCCAAGCCATCGAGAAGGCCCTTGGAGGCCTTAGGGCCCAGGGCCGACCATTACCCTCTGAACCAGACACCCTAAGCCTTACGCTCTATTGGCTCTATTCTGCTGCCATGGTGACATCCACCACTGCCGAGGCCTTCGCCAGATCTAGCGTCCATGTGGCTTTGGTGTTTTAGCTAGCCCTGCTGCATCGCACAGGGTGCAGCCAACTTGAGGTGCTAAAGCAGCCGGTCTCTGACTCTGTGTTGGAAACCCTCCGACCTGAGGAGCCCCTTGATGCGTGTTTGCACGATCTTTCGAAGGTAATATGATAAGTCAATTGGTGGAGTTTCGACGTTGATGATCCAAAAGCTCCGAATAGAACAGATCGAGAACCCTCGCAACCACTACACCACTACTCCGTGTTAAGACGTGGTTGACCTCGCCAAGAAGGCTTTTCCTGCAAGTGAATCGAGAACACAAGCAAGAATAGGTAGATGCAATCTGAATATTGCTAATTACCAATGCAGTACTCGAGTTTGGGGTTTAACAAACTGATAAACAGCGAAACTGTCTAAAATAGAATAATCTAAGCTAAACCCGAGCCTAAACTACAACAGCTACTGCGTATATATAAGGGGGGACATGAGGAGGTCGACCTAGGGTTGTGCAGCCAAGGAAAGAAGCGTGCACAACCTGGACTCCGACCCCGACACGATTATAAGACCCGATAGGGTCCAAAACAGTGATGAAGCACCTTATTCCTTTGACTTTGACTAAACTATAAGGAATATTTGGTGGAGCACAGATCCATTGGAAAGGGCTCGACATAAGCTTTCCAGCAGGTCCAAGAACGCCTAAAACGGATTTCGTATGAGAGAGTTATGCCCATTTTACTGACGTGCTATCTTGAGACTCGAGCATGACCACGACTTCGACTAGAGCTCAGCCTCGAGTCCGAGTAGACTTGGCCTTCGAGGGGTGACGTTCGGGTAAGGTTGTAGTGTTTCTCCTATATTCCTAAGCAATAAAATATCACAAGAATTTAGTAGTAATCCATCCAATGATACATGAAAAACTAGAAACGTTTTCACCTGGTGGTCTAATTGTCGTCTTGTAATTGGACCTTCTATGATTTGAGGATTATTGGTGGTATTGATTGTATCCGAAGGAGCTATGGGCTCATCATCCTCCCCCTCTTAAATTGGAGTCGTTCTCGACTTAAACTCGTCTTCTTCTCCCAAGTAGGGCTTTAAATCTGAAATGTTAAATGTGGGACTAACCCCAAAATCTACAGGTAGGTTCAATTTGTATGTATTGTCATTAATTATCTCAATTATCTTAAATGGTCCATCAGCTCTAGACATCAATTTTGATTTTCTTAGTTTGGAAATCTATCCTTCCTCAAATGCAACCAAACTAAATCACCCGGTTCAAATTTTATTTCCATCCTACCTTTACTTCCATCAATCCTCTACTTTTTAGTCATGCTCTCTATATTCTTTTTAGTTGTTTCATGCAACTTAAGAATAAATTTAGCACGTTTCTTAGCATCTAAATTAAGTGTTTCAAAAGTAGCCAAAGGTAGTAAATCAATAGGAGCACGGGAATTTAATCCATACACTACCTGGAATGGACTTACCTTGGTGGTGGAGTATACTGTGAGGAACCGTCTAAACAGTATTCTGATTAATTATCAGGAGGATCATTATTCATAAATACAACCTCAATGATTAACCAGAATACCATCCTGGTAGTCCCGACACGTGTTTTGTGCCCAAGATCGAAACACATGCCTTTCCAACATGTACATCACAACATAGCTTAAGAAAGAGCGAGTAATTAAAGTTATATTACAAGTGCTTAAGCATGCAACCATTTGCAACAGTTTACACAAAGAGAAACTACGCAGTGAAAGATTAAAACCTTAACAACAACAAAAGGAGAGTGGAGTCATATGCCCTTAGGCTCCACCCCAAAAGCTACGCCTCACTATAGTAGGATGCACTACTCCAACCCACCACCTGCATCGGTGGGCTCAAAGTAGCCAAATACCGCATCACCCTCACCAGCAGAACTAAAAATACAGGCATGAGTACGAAGGTACACGCAAGACTTAAACCATATAGAGCTCATATATATAGCTCAACTCCAAGGATTATGCATTGAACTATTAGCAAGAGTAGGCCACAAGGTTAAGTAAAACATATGCGGTAAGCAACCTAGACACATATGTGTGAGCATCTATATTTAACTAAAAAACAAAACATATGCGGTAAGCAACCTAGACACATATGTGTGAGCATCTATATTTAACTAAAAAACAACTAACTTTCTACCCTGCAAACCACAACTTGAACATGTATGTATAGGAACCATAGTATCTCATCAACAAAATCTACCAACCATTTCCATCATACCATTAACGTATCCCACATTCATAAACTCTATGACCGATATAAATGAAACAATAGCATGCTCATGACCGAGAGCATCACTGCCTGTTGGTGGCTAGAGCCAGCAGTGATAGTGGATGATAGTTTATTTTAAAAAATTCATAATTTTTTCATACGAAGTTGGATGGGGACAAACTTTATATCAAAACTGTAGCCCTCGACGAGATCTACAACTTTGTAGTTGAAAACTTTTTCATTTGATGTTATTTAGGTATCCAAATAATCGTTTGAAGTTTCAGATAGAAGATGTCAAAAGGATTGCATATGCTAATGGTATCACTAGTAGTTTTGTGGTGGCATGGTAAGGACATATTGCGCGAGCTGAGAGGTTCCGAGTTCGAGTACCACAAACCGCACGTGCGCGTATTTCGCGTGAAAAATCACATGACTTGTGACTTGCAACAGCGCGGGCGTCGGGGTTCCTCGAGTGCAATTTTTTTTTTAATTTTTCCAGCCACAAAAAGATCGAATCAGCGCCCCACTATCACTGCCGGCTGAAGCCTTCAACCGGCAGTGAGAGTTGACTATCACTATCGGCTGAAGCCTTCAGCTAGCAGTGATAACCCCTTCACTGCTGGTCCCCGGACCAACAGTGATAGTCGGGGGACTATCACTGCCTGTTGCCCACTGTCGGGTCCAAAACTGGCAGTGAAACCCCTTTATGGGCCGACAGTGAAGGAGTTTTTTATAGTAGTGGACCATATTGTAATTTAATTTATGATTAAAGGACTATCGTTTGGTCACTTTGTATTCGATGCTGAGTCACGACAGAGGTGTTGTTATTTCAAGGTTAAAGCTGAATCGTGTGGTCACTTCATGTATAAAGTCTAAGTCACAACAGATGTGTTGTGCTGGCAGCAAGGTGTTGTCATTTCATGCTTAAAGCTGCAGCATGTGGTCACGTTGTGTTTGTAACGTTGGATTTTGTACCCGATCATGTAATGTTGGATTTTTTTTCCACACGTAATAGTAGTAGGGTTAGTAATGCACATGGTTTTGATTTCAAAAGTTTTAGTAGGACGGCCACACCCTACATTCCACTGTAATTTCCTGCCTTTCGATACCCTTTTCGCCCTTGTGTAGTGAAAATAGACCTATTAGGTCAGGATTGTGATTTTGGTGACTAATGACAACATATTCATTGGCACTAACATGTTTGTCAAGAATATATGTTAGTAGGTCTCATGGATGCAATATATCAAGAAGCCACAGCAGTCGGGACAAAGTTTGATTGAATTGGAGAAGTTCTAGGAGAATTGACCTCACCGGATAGTCTAGTGCTCTATGTGTTGAACTCACCGGAGTATTTTAGATAAAGGGGGAGAAGGCTGATGACCTCACCGGATAGTCCGGTGATATGCACTGGGTAACACCAGAGCATTTCATACAGAGATGAATGCGAGTGTAGAAACTGAAGATCAACCTATTGGAAGGTCCGGTGCTTGGTTTGTGCACACCAGAGCATTTCTTGCAGAGATGACTACAATTGCTAAAGAATGAAGATTAACTCACCGGATAGTCCGGTGATCACAGAGATAGTTGCACCAGAGCATTTTCAGGGAAAAGAAGAGAATGTTTAACTCATCGGATGCTCCAGAATGAATGGAATGAACACCAGATGAATGCACCAGAGCATCTTACACAGAGAGGCTGCAACGGCTTGGATTGCTCAAGATAACTCACCAGAAGGTCTGGTGATGGATTTGAAGGCACACCAGAGTGTTCGGTGTTCACAGAGACCTTGAGTGGAAGTCCAACGGCTAGTTTTTGAGGTTGTACTCACCGGATGATCTGGTGTTAGTACTACTATTCTCACCAGATCATCCGGTGTTAACAACTTTTCTGAGCCATTGGGAAAATGGCTAGTTAGCATTTTTGAGGCTATAAATACCTCTCCACTCAGTAATTTGACATGCGACATGCTGCTGGAGTCTAAAGGAAGATCATATACACTTGAGAAGACATCCAAGCCACCAAAGTGCTTAAAGGGATCATCTAAGGAAATTAAACACATGATTAGAGAGTGTTTAGTGCTTATAGGCCTAGAGTGAGTTGTAGCTAGGTGCTGCAGCTTGAAGAATGGATCAAGGAGTGATCCTAGCTTATACTGAGTAGTACATCGGCACCTTGGAGTCTTGATGACTCATCGACATCTTGGGCCTTGGTGGCTCAAGCATGTTGACCCTCTGACTTGGTGTGGAGCGGCGGCAAGACACGTGTACGGGGACGCGGAGACCCTTGCCTTGATGGCTCAAGCTCCGAAATGATCATGATGGCAAGTGACCCAAAGAGAGGTTAGTGGTGAGACCTTGTCTTGGTAGCTTAGTGGCTCATCATGCTTGAGACCATGTCTTGGTGACTTGGTAACTCAAGAGCCATGACCAGAAGAGACTTGACGATGAGGAGCATATCCTTTGTGAAGCTCTAACATGGACTAGGGGTGATATTCATGCAATTGATATCACGGGATAAAAATCCCTTGTGCCGAGTTTGTATCTCTATCTTATTTACGTTTTCGCATTTACATACTTGCAATTCACCTTGCTAGAGTATGTTGCAATCCTCTTGAGCGGTAGAGTAGACACACTAGATAAACTTATAGCATATTTAGATAGAAATTGAGATAGGTTTATCTTGTGAAGTTTTTAGAACCAATTTATTTTAGGTTTCTAAGTTTCCTAATTCAACACCCTCTTAGGATGTCACCGTTCCTCACACCTTGCCACACAACATCGCCTCGAAGACGTGCTGACGGTTACCAACAATATGAACTATGTGTCATTGGCCCTTCATGCTCTTCTCTTCCATGTAAAATGTTATCTTCACCGTATACACCCTTTGTGGGTTGCCCATATGTAGCGCAGCCTTATTGTAACGCTCTCATAGATACCGCTACATTCCATAAGTGACTCCCTCCACAATTACCACTAATGGTAGTGACTTATTCCCCTTCATTACCCAATTGTAAACCTCGACGAGGTTAGTTGTCATAATTCTATAACGTGAACCATTATTATCCGCAATGAGTGCCCATTTCTCCAGTGGTTTGTGTTTTATCCAATCGGAGAAACACTTAACTCTCCTTCCACCCTTCCTTCTCCTGGTCACACTCTGCAGCTCAAGTGGTAAAGGCTCTAGGCCCTTAGGCTCATCCTCCCTTGGTACAACTGACTTCTTTAAAACTTCGTCCATGTGCTTACCAGTTAGTTTATCTAGCTCTTCCCACAGTACATCAAACTTTCTCCTTTAGTTCTGTTTGCACAGCTTCTTAAAAAGATCCATCAGCCTCTTGCTCCTGAATTGTTTTTAGAAGTTTGCTTCAAGATGTCGCATGCACCAATGGCTATGCAAATCTGGGCACGGCAATACCCCTCTCGCACCACTCTGCAATGTGTTGATAGCGTTCAACAAGTCTGCATGACGATCGTGGAGTACACACATGTTAGGCCTATTACCAACAACACCTCTCTTAATCCACTGCAAGAACCACAACCAACTATCTGTACATTCGCGTTTGACGAATGCAAAATCCAAAGGCACAACATGGTTCTCACCATCTACCCTGATAGCTGTGAGTATCTCCCCATATATTTGCCTGTGAGGAATGTCCCGTCCATGCACATCACCGGCCAGCAATGTCGGAATGCCTTGATCATACAGCAGAATGACCAGAACACCCGCTGAAGGACTCGATCTCCATCCTAATTACCAAAATCATGAATACCAATGCAGGTGTCCGGGTTCCTGCCCTGAATAACCTCTAGCAGTGAATGTAAGATGTGGTATGAGTCCTTATAAGTACCAAACCTCTTCTCTAACACCTTCTGTTTCGCTCTCGATGCCATGTCATATGAAATCTCATACCCAAATTTGGTGTTGATAACATGCATAACTCCAAAACGAGACATACTAGTCTTCTTCACAATCTCTGAGTACATCACATTTGCAACATAATCAGCGTTCATGCTCCTGTGCGTGCGCAGATGTCGGCTCAAGTTGCAAGTATGTGGCTCAACAATAGACGCTAACCATACTGTATCACACCTCGGTAAGAATCCATGAACTCGCCAAGTGCAACCTTGAGCTAAACATTTGACTTCGTATGTCTGAGGATTAGATATTACCACCTTGAACTCCCTAGCCTCAAAGAAAAACTATCTCTTCACTGCATGCTGTAGATAGACCTTGTTATGAAACATCTGGCCTTTGGTCACCACGATGGAATCATACTACCATGCCGACTCATGTCCATTGTTCACCGTCAACTTCTCCAAAGCAAAATTCGACCATTCTTCCGGGATTCCTGCACCTAATTTCACAAATGTGCGGAACTCTTCGTTATTTGCCTCTATCTGGTCCACTAATGCCTCGTCATGCTCTCCCTGATCAGCATGCATCATGGCCTGATTTTCTTCTCTGTCATTACGTTCTTCTCTTGCAGTCTCTATCTCAACTAATGCACTGGTCTGCATGGGTATCTCTGAAACCGCACTCTCCTACACCTCCTCATAAACAACATTTTTACCAACAACTTCTACGGTGCTAGGTCCAACTTCTGTGGATCCAACATCGCTTGCTTCTACAAGGATACAGCGGGAAAAACCACATCTTATCCCAGTGACACAAATTGGTGTCATTGCTTTGAGCATGTAACCTCCAAGAGCTCCCACTGCTAGCAGTTTCTTGATGTCTAGGAATCATAACCTTCACCGTCAACCGCTGATATGTCGGACTGAGTTATAGTAGATTATACAACCAACCTAACACTTGGGACCGCCGAATCTCTCTTGGACTATGTAATTCTGTGCCCATATACTGGAAGTCACCCAGATCCACCCCATTGTCACAATACATGACATATCCTGGGTCGTAAAAAACCATGAACCCAACTACGGTCGACATTCCTGATTCAACAATCATACTATACTCCGTCAGGTTAAATAATTGTAATCAACATACAACAGTTACGACCACAAATTCTATTCAACCTCATCACTTTTATTCTACATAACCATCAAATATCATCATTAACATACTCTTTCTGTTGACACTATATCATTCTAAATGTATTGCTACAAAAAAACAATTACTCCATTTATATTCTAAATATCCTACAACTATGAAATATTTGTACTACGTATTTATAACAATTCAAATTCAAACTACTAAAGATTAAAAAATTACAAACTATGTACGCTCCATGCTAAATTATCTATTCTACACGTATCTAAATTTTTCTGTCCTAAATTCTAAATGAATCATATTTTCCTCCTTCCAACCTAAATATAATACTATGACATCCACAACAATTCAAATATGCAATTCCTACATTGACAAAAATATGTATGTCTAATAATATCAAATTTTTAAATCATATTAAATAACATATTTTAACTCTACATTACCAAAATATTTGAACTTTTTCAACTACTCTACATTTCCTCAGTAACTATACTAATTTTCTATATATATAGCTAATTTCCGAACCATACCTACTCTACTCTAAATTTCATATCCTTATTCTCCTAAATTATCTACTCTACTCGACATTTCTCTATCTATTTTTCTAAGTATTTCTAACACTAAATTATCTAAATATTCAAATTTTTCTAAATATTCTACATTGCCGAACTACCTCAAACTATTCTAACCTAAATTTTCAAACTATACTAAATTTTCTACCTAAGTATACTAATTTTTTTACCTATTTCCAATTTCCGAACTAGATCAACTATATTCTAAATTTCCTATCTTAACTTTTCTAATTTTTCTACTCGATTCTAGATTTTTCCTACTGTATTCTAAATATTGTATACTAATTTTTCCTACTCTATTCTAACTATTTAATATTATTTCTTATAAAAAAAATGCAAGATCCTCACCGCCAGCGTCGGGTTGCTCCCCGCTGGTTGAGGCCACCGCAAATCGCCAGCTGTTGAAGCCTAGTCGTCGCTCGCCGATCTGCTCCTGCCTGTAGCCACCTCGCTCTCACGTGTAGTTGCTGCTGCTCTCGCCCATTACTGTCGCTCTCTGCTTGACCGCGCACGTGGTAGATGAGGAACAAATGAGGAATCAACAGCCGATCTGATATTAAAGGTCTGTCGGTATATGGAATGCCGATAGGCCTAACGTGACACCTGTTGGCATTCTACGTGCCAACAGGTCATGACGCGTTAGCTGTCGGCACGCGGAATGCCGAAAGGCCAATACACTGCACGAAAATCTAACGTGGCACACCCCTTTAGCTGGGCCCACAACCTGTCGGTATTCCGTGTGCCGATAGGTCGCCGGACCTAGTGGCGCGTAGGTTGTCAGCATGCGGAATACCGATCGGTCACTTGTCGGTATTCCACGTGCCGACAGATATCTATTATTGTAATTTTTTGAATTTAGCTATTATTTTTACAATTTTTCAATAAAATAATATTATTAAAAAAATTGAAGGTTCAATAACGTTCCTGAAAAATTTCCGTAATCCTTATCTTGTGTGCACTAAATCAAAAATTGTTCTCATGTTTTAAAAGGGTTTATGAAATGTTGACAGGTTTTAGGAATAGTTAAACTAGATTAAAAGATTGTTGCTAGGTTTTCAAAAATTGTTTCAGAAATTATTGGCCTGTGTTCAGAAATAGTTACCAGGCTTTTAGAAATTGCTGAACTAGGTTAAAAAAATATTGTTGCCGGGTTTTCTGAAATATTGAGGGTATCACCAGGTTGGGCCTCCCTATATATATGCACGCACTTGGTGACCACAGAATGCACGCACAAGCAAGATAGCCTCTAGAACAGGATTGTTAGGCATGGGTGAAGTTGGATTTGTCGCTAGTAGGATTCCTTCTGCTGGCGATGCCGGCGACGACGAGGATGCGACATGCCTGCACGCACAAACACTTGTCTACGCCTACAATGTCACCATGATCGTCAAGGCGGCAGTCGAGCTCGGCCTCCTCGACGCACTCAGCGCAGCTGACGGCCGCGCGCTTACCGCCGGCGAGCTAGCCTCTCAAATAGTCCAGGCCACGGACAAGGCCGAGTCGGCTGTCTTAATCGACCGGATGCTCAGGTTCCTCGCGTCGTACGACGTGGTGAGGTGCTCGACTGAGACAGGTCCCGACGGTATGGCGCTTCGGCGGTACACGCCCGCGCCGGCATGCTGGTGGCTCACCAAGAACCAAGGTAAGGGGTCGCTGGGCCCCTTGGCCGTATTCGCCGTCGACGGGGACACCTTCTCGTCCTGGTACGTACATATGATCTAACTCCATATGACGACTGTGATTGAAACAACGCTTGAGACGAAGTATTACGTATGCATAAAGGCAACACATAGCGGCGGCGGTGGCTGGCGGCGGCAAGCAGACGCCATTCGAGATTGCCCACGGGGCGCCGATCTTCGAGTACATGGGGATGAACCATCGGCTGAGCACACTGTTCGACCAGGCCATGGCACAGCAGTCAATGCTGGTTATCAGCAAGCTGCTCGAGCACCCCCAAGTGTTCGACGGCGTCGGCGTGCTTGTCGACGTTGGCGGGGGCACCGGTGCCACCCTGGCGATGATCGCAAACCGGTACAAGCACATCAGGGGCATCAACTTTGACATGTCCCATGTCATCTCTGAAGCTCCATCGCTTCCAGGTAATCATTAATTTATTTGGTACTTGAGTTGACTATGAAAAAAAAACCAGCGAACAGTTTCTGTTAGAACAGATGTTTGCTGAAATGATTGTGGCTACGAGTGGTACTAGTGTTGTGCTGAAGTTTTGATCTCGTGTACAGGCGTGGAACATGTAGCTGGAAGTTGGTTTGATAGCATACCCACTGGAGATGCAGTTTTTATGAAGGTATGTTTCCTGATACAAGAGTTTTCCTCTTCGCAATTTCTGAGCAGTCTGAAATGCTTCGTTCTAGTCCAACTAAATGGTTCTTCATTTAACACTTTCTCGGCTTCGCAATAAAGTCGGTAAAATACAACATCAATTAATTAGTGCTTGGATGCTTGTGCAGTGGATCCTCCATATGCAAAACGACGAGGACTGCATCAAGATCCTGAAGAACTGCCACCGAGCTCTCCCGGACAAGGGGAAGGTGATTGTCGTGCAGAGCATCCTGCCGGAAACCCCGGAGTCGACACCAGCTGCACGGGATTCCTTCACCATGGATATAATCATGCTTGTCAACTTCAATGGTGGGAAGGACAGGACGGAGCAGGAGTACGCCAAGCTTGCCAGGGATGCTGGCTTCGCGGGCGCCTTCCGGTCAACCTATATATTCTGCAACATTTACGCTCTCGAGTTTACCAAGTAGCTATACTTGTCATGAATAAGAGCTACTAGCTCACCTGCGTACGTATGATATGTTTGTATTCTCGAATAAGCCATAAATTTGTATATGGCATCTATCTATCTATCTATCTATCAATCTATCAATCTAGGACTCATTGTTTGGTTTCTGCCAGCAATAGATAATGCCTTCCACTTCTTTCCAATCAATTTTGTAATGCGGGAAGAGTCCGAATAAAATCATTTATAACATAGGCAGAGTACCAACTAAAGAACTATTAAACCATGTTTTTTACCATTGAAGCTCAAGTACGCAAGTCAAATAAAACAAAGATGTGTGGTCAATTTGTGTACGTAATCAGTAAGACAGATATGACACTAGTCACAAATAATCATGTTAGGTGCCGATTTCATCTCCTAAGCAAACAAAAAGTAATCATGCTGCAAACAAAAAGTAAAATCATTTTTTTAATAAAGAAAGTCTTTATTGAACTTACACAATTACATCAAGATGATACAACCACACTGAGAACACTTTCAATCTCTGCATAACTAAGATACACATAGCTTAAAAAAGAGAAAGAAAAACACAATAAAAAATTATCACAAGTGGAAACATGAAATACTTCGCGATATAAGTCGATAAAATACAACATCAATTAATTAGCGCATGTATGCTTGTGCAGTGGATCCTCCATATGCAAAACGACGACGACTGCATCAAGATCCTGAAGAACTGCCACCGAGCTCTCCCGGACAAGGGGAAGGTGATTGTCGTGCAGAGCATCCTGCCGGAAACCCCGGAGTCGACACCAGCTGCACGGGATTCCTTCACCATGGATATAATCATGCTTGTCAACTTCAATGGTGGGAAGGACAGGACGGAGCAGGAGTACGCCAAGCTTGCCAGGGATGCTGGCTTCGCGGGCGCCTTCCGGTCAACCTATATATTCTGCAACATTTACGCTCTCGAGTTTACCAAGTAGCTATACTTGTCATGAATAAGAGCTACTAGCTCACCTGCGTACGTATGATATGTTTGTATTCTCGAATAAGCCATAAATTTGTATATGGCATCTATCTATCTATCTATCTATCAATCTATCAATCTAGGACTCATTGTTTGGTTTCTGCCAGCAATAGATAATGCCTTCCACTTCTTTCCAATCAATTTTGTAATGCGGGAAGAGTCCAAATAAAATTATTTATAACATAGGTAGAGTACCAACTAAAGAACTATTAAACCATGTTGTTTACCATTGAAGCTCAAGTACGCAAGTCAAATAAAACAAAGATGTAAGGTCAATTTGTGTACGTAATCAGTAAGACAGATATAACACCAGCCAGAAATAATCATGTTAGGTGCCGATTTTATCTCCGAAGCAAACAAAAAGTAATCATGCTGACAAAAAGCGAATACTCGGAGTACAAGTTGCATATCAACATAGCAAAGGGTTAGCAATAAATCATTCAATCTATGGAACAAGGGTATATCATGAAAAACATACGAAACATCCATATCTTCTAATAGAATTTGCTGCCCCTCTTCCTCTTCCTGCAAGTTAGTTTCAAATACATTCATACGATAGGAAAGTCATCATCGAGTGTTCTCGTCTTCCCGATTCCTCTTCATACCATTTCTCCGTCATGTGTTCTTCTCGTCATTCTTCTTGTGATATCCCTAGTCGAGGTTGGAGTGCCCTGAGGAAAATCATTTTTTTAGATAAAGAAAGTTTTTATTGGACTCACACAATTATATCAAGATAATACAACCACGCTGAGAACACTTTCGATCTCTGCGTAACTAAGATGTACATAGGTTGAAAAAAAGAAAGGAAAACACAATAAAAATTTATCACAAGTGGAAACATGAAATACTAAGGCGCGCCGATCCTCAAACTAGACCACCATTCATGATCCTAGGTAAAACACTTCCTGACCACCTGCACCAAATGCTGACACGCTGCTACAGCCGCCCCTAACATGACTTTTGGTTTCAAGTCCTTCCTAATACCCCATAGTCAACTACAAAATATATGTGATACACTACGAGGCGCCACTACGTGAAAAAAGCTCATGGGTGATGGGTAATGGGTAATGACCTTCATGAGTGACAGGTTCCGCACCTGTAACTGATGACTAGTCATTAGGGTAAGGACCCATCACAAATAAGGTCATCGATGACAGGTCATATCGTTACCTGTCACCTATGAGCGTCTCCCATGTGCTGGAATGACAAACATAAGTGACGGGTAACCTCTTAACCCGTCACTTATGTCTATCATCCATGTGCGGGGAGGAATACATTACCTATTGGAGCAAGAGTTCGTCTTGCCCCAGCAAGTACGGTGAGAGTTTCTTCTAAGGAGGAGACTCAAGATTAGAGACCAAGTTTAAGAGGAAGGAACACCACGAATGTATTGATGGTAGGAAAAATGGATCGATCTGGGGGAGTATCACATGTTCGTTGTGATGCGTGTTCTGTGTCCATCTAGCCCTCTTTTTCTGCCCATGCATAGCTTGGTGTACAAGTTATCATAATGTACAAACATCCGGGATCCAGCCAAATTACTGAGTCTTATCCCGAATGACTACCTTCTATCCTATCGGACGATAAATATCCACTGTGGTAATTATCGTGGTACCTACCGCCTGAATGGGGTGAGCCGGTTGCCAATTGCAGCTCGACGTCGCACTGTCAGGGGTGTCAGGATAGCCCTCATCACGCCGAGGTGTCAGAGTGGCGTCTATTCAGCCTAGGCTTTTAATGCTGGTCACTTTCGTGCAGAAAAAGCACGACCGACGCTCCCCTCTTAGCAGATGTTCCCAGGGCCTGCTGACTCACCTCGCTGCCGCGAGGAAGGTGGCCTGATCATCCCGAGTTGGGGGCTTCAGGAGGCATAGAACAGGGAGGTGAAGACATTGGGAAGCGGGACCCCGGAGGGCTGGAACTTAGGGAGGCCGAAACTTCAGAGGACCAAGGCTTCGGGAGGCCATGTTTTGGAAGGCTTCGGGAGGTTGAACTAGTGAAGCCAAGGGAGGGCTTCATAGGTGCGAAGGAGTAACGTGAAAGGATCTGATGATATCAGAGATAGAGCTTTTAACAGAGGGTTCGGAGATCAAGGCTCCAGAGGGACCGGGATGGTGATCATCGACCGTTATCCTCAGGCTGGTTTATTTTCCCCCCAACAGTACCACCTCATTCTCGGGCCCTGATGTTTCGGAGGGGGGAGAGGATGTAGAGGAAAAATGAACCCCATCCTGGTATCGTATCAAGGATGCCTGATGGCGTTTCTCTGTCCTTCGGAGTCGCCAGAGTAGAGGTTTCATGTAGGTTTGGAGAATCCCAAAAGTTCGCCTGGCGGGACAAGATGTGCCACTACTGCGTTCTGACTGGATAATGCGAGGAGTCGCCTGGGTCTTCTGCCCGCGATCCTGTCACGCGTCGAAAGGGGTTTGTGTCATTAATGTGACGAGACAACCGCGCGAGAAAACGAGGCATTTCGTCATGGAGTGCTGCCACATGTTGGAGGGAAACTAGATAGGGCCACGACCCCCTCCCCTAGGAGTTTTAATGGGAGGACACGACGACGTTCATCCAGCTTCCTCTTCCGGACCTATGTGGCTGCGTGGCTCGGGTATAAAGCTGGGGTTACGTGGTTGGAGTCTCCACAGCCCATGAGCAAGCAGTTAAGCTTGAGTATGGAATCATCTTCCTCCTCATCCTCCTCGGAGACATCGATGATCTCGATGGCTACTTTGGGAGCTGGGCTGTTTCGGTCGTCGGTAGAGGTGTCAGAGGTGAAACAGCTTCCTCCTCTGCAGGGGGAGATGGTTGTTTGCTGCTTCGACCTGACCTTTGGCCAGGGAGGGCATGCCTGTTGAGATCATCGATATCTCCGATGACGACTAGGAGATCGACTAGGATCTCCTGCTAAGGGAGAATGAGCCTGCATCAGTGGGCCCGGTGGCGAAGCAGGAAGAGGCAGGGAAGGCGAGGGAGAGGGATTTGCCGGTGACATCTTCGGACTCCTCAGCATCCTCCGGCAGCTCGGGAGCCGGCTACTGTATCGGCCTCCGCAACGGCAGGCCGCAGATGACGCGCATACGCCGTCTCATGTGTGGCCCCCTGCCGGGACCTGTAGGAGGTGAAGGCGGTCACTGGGATGACGTACTTGGTGACTCCGTGATATACCCATGTCACGGTAGGACTTAGTTACCTTGTACTCTTTCTTGCCTTGTTTTGCTCCGTAGGGATCCATCTTCTTCGTGGCAATTTCTGTATGGTTGTTTTAGTTTGTATCCCCTGGATGTACTGGTTGTTTAATAATATAATGTGGATCTTCGGGAACAGTCGTGACTCCTTTCGTATCGCAATGCGAGAGGACCTTTCGAATGGGTGGCCGCGTGCATGCGTGCTTTCGTGCCTCCAAACCATACTTCTTCATCCCTTTCGAAGGCGATGGCTAGTTTTTCTGACGATCGGTGTATACTTAGCCTAACTGAGGAGAACCGGGTGGAGTAGTGACGATCTCGTCGTCTCTGGTTACCGCGTACTACTTGGGCTCGGTTACTACGTACTCCTTCCTAATTTGTTCCATATTTCCGACTCAGCGAAGTCCCTCTGGAACCTTTGGAGATGAGCTCCGGAGGTGGTCCTTGACCCTTCGGGTTCCTTAGCAACTGCCCAGGTTGAAGGCAATGATGTGTCAAAGGTGCAACCAAAGGCTTAGGTAAGAGAGGCAGTCTGCGACCCCCTCAGCCCTTAGCCGCTGCCCAGCTCCAGAGGTATTCCGTCTAGAGCCTGGCAATGGTGCGTCGGAGGCGAATACGAAGGTCGAGCGGAAGAGAGGGTCCGCGACCCCCTCGGCCCTTAGCCGCTGCCCGGCTCTGGAGGTATTCCGTTCGGATCCTGGCGACGACGCGTCGGAGGCAAAGCCAAAGGCCGGGTGGAAGAGAGGGTCCGCGACCCCCTCGGCCCTTAGCCGCTGCCCGGCTCCGGAGGTATTCTATCCGGAGCCTGGCAACGACACGTCGAATGCGAAGCCGAAGGCCAGGCAGAAGAGAGGGTCCACGAACCGCTCGGACCTTAGCCGCTATCTGACTCCGGAGGTATTCTATCCGGATCCTGGCGACGTTGCGTCAGAGGTGAAGACGAAGGCCGAGCGAAAGAGAGGGTCCGTGACCCCCTCGGCCCTTAGCCCCTGCCCGGCTCTGGAGGTATTCCGTCTAGAGCCTGGTGACAGCGCGTCCGAGGCAAAGCCGAAGGCCAGGCGGAAGAGAGGTCCGTGACCCCCTCGGCCCTTACGCGCTTCCCAGCTCCGGAGGTATTATGTCCGGAGCCTGGCGACGGTGCGTCGGAGGCGAAGCCAAAGGCCGGGTGAAAGAGAGGGTCCGTGACCGCCTTGGCCCATAGCCATAGCTCGGCCTTGCTGTCTCTGCAATGGATAGTTAGGTGTTCCACTATGTTTCCCGTGCCTTAAGGCGCGAGCTTTTATTAAATGTTAGTATAACCCTCATAAAATAACATGTAAAAGGTGTTTTCGGAAGAGATGGTAGGGTAATGTTGTTACCTTTTACCATACGTGTTGGAGTCACGTGGGTCATACCTATCCCTGTAGGGAGGGGGGTTTTGTAGCCCTCTGATTTGTTTGCTGTGCCTTTCTAGAGGCTAGTGGGTTTTGTACCCCTTCGACACAGAGGTGTTTGGCCTTCAAGATCCCGGGGTACTTTTCCCGTTAGGTCCTTTCAGAACCTTTTCGCCCGGCAGAGTTCCCGGAAAACATCCGATTCACGAGGGTTTTTGAAAGTCTTTCCATTTTGGCGGAGGTTTCGTAAAAACTTTCCGTGGTGCGAAGGTTTTGGAGAGGCTCTCCGTTTTTGTCGAAGGTTTGTAAAACTCTCCGTTGTGCGAAGGTTTGGAAAAGGCTCTCCGTTTTTGCCAGAGATTTGTAAAAAATTCTCCGTTGTGCGGAGGTTTGGAAAGGCTCCCCGTTTTTGCCGGAGGTTTGTAAAACTCTTTGTTGTGCGAAGGTTTGGAAAAGGCTCTCCGCTTTTGACAGAGGTTTGTAAAAAACACTCTGTTGTGCGGAGGTGTGGAAAATCTCCCTGTTTTTGCTAGAGGTTTGTAAAACTCTCCTGTTGGGGATGATCTTCCGCCCCCCCCCCCCCCACTTCGAAGGGAACCGTGAAGTCTACTGGAGATGCCACGTGATAGCCTTTGTGGTTTTGTTACAGGGAGTTCATCTATTAGCGGCGAAGATCGTGGAGCTACGTTGGTCGAAGGGTGCAGGCGCGCTCGCATCTTCGACTTCCCGGACCGGCGAAGACAAAGGATTCCTTCGACTGAAGAGCGAAGCCCGGGTCCGTAGTATGCATCGTTCGTAGTGGGCGAAGACGCAAGCTAACCCACACCGGGGGACGAAGGGAATCCGATGGGTATCCGAGCGAAGGAGGCTTTGACGCCCTTCGGAGAGATGAGTCACCTCGACACAGTGGGCCCGATTTCGATCACCCAGGGTACTTTTGTAATTATGCGATTATGCTTATTTGTACCATAATGCCCCCGGATATTCCGGAAATGTAGCAGGTAAGGGGGTAGGATTTGTAAACAGCACCTACGGTTGCCAGGTACGGGCTATAAATAGAGCCACAGTGCAACCGGAAGGGGTATAAAAAAAATTGTTCCGCCTCCAACACGTGTCGCTCTGAGTGCCCTTCGATATCTCCATATCAGAAGGCTTTCCTTGTTTGGGAGTCCAGTCCCAACAGTTGGCACCGTCCACAGGATCGAACCCACGAAGACATGCCACCCAAGAAGAAATCGAAGCCAGCCGGAACAGCGGAGGCGTTGCCAGAACCTCCAGTCGCGGCTGGGCCATCGGCTGATAGACCCACTTCGGCCATACCAGGATCAAGTAATGCTTCAGCCAGGGGAGCTTCGGTCGGACAAGAACGACATTGCGAAGTTGAAATAGGACCACAAGAACCCAGTGATGGCCGCCAGGGCGGAGCAGTCCGGGTTAGCATGGAGCAAATGCCGGTCATGGAACCAATAGATTGCATGCACTTCGATCCTCCCGAAAAAAAAGGCGAAAGGGTGCGAAATGAAGAATGGGAGGAACTCGACGACTTCGCAGAGTTTGAGCATGAGGAAGAAACAAATGAAGAAAGAACAGCAAGGCTAGAAGCCGAAGAGTTAGAATGGCAGCTAGCACAGAAGAAGCGCATGTTGGATGGCCTATCAGCGAGTCGGAAAGCCGTAGAGTACCGCACACGGGCGGATGAAGCTAGAAAAACATTGGAAAAAATCCGGGAAGAAATCGATATGCTCCACCAAGCGGATGGCATGTCTCGCTGGCCAACGCCACCGGGAGACTTGATACGAGCTTCGCAGGAGATTCAGTGAAGGTCGTCCATGGGAGACCCGGAGTCCCCTCTGGCCATGGATCTGCAAAATCAGCCATGGCTGCAAGGATTCAAGATGCCCAGAGTGGTTATGTTTGATGGAGAGTCAGACCCAAGAGAATTTGTCATGAGTTTCGAAGCAGCTGTGGAGTCTGCCGGAGGGGATGATACAACCTTGGTGAAGGCCTTCGTATTGGCCATAAAGGGGATCGCAAGGTCCTGGTACTCCGTGTTGCCCCCGGGATCCATATATTCATGGGAGCAGCTGCGCAGTGCATTATACAGCAACTTCCAGGGGAATCGGGCAGACAAAATCACCGCAACCGACCTCTTCACGCTAAAACAGCAACAAATAGAAACCTTGCAGAGCTACATGCGCCGCTTCGTACACATACGTTGTCAGGCGAAGGGGTTGAGCGAAGATACAATCATCGATGCCGCAATACAGGGCATCAGAGGTGGGCTATTAGCAGGAAAGCTCACGAGAAAAAGACCCGAAAGTGTCCAAGAGCTGCTCAACAAGATGGAATAGTACTCAAGATCTGAGCTCGATCATCTCCGAAGGAAAAATGAAATGGCAGCTTCCAAAGTAAAACAACATGCACCGACTAGAGAGGCAGGCAGCAGCAATCCTAGAGACAGACTGCACTGTCCAAGAAAGCCCGAAGCCTCTGACTATCCAAGGCAAAAAGAAGTTAATCAGATCAATCCGAGCCCGCTCGAAGCCATTCAAGGATCAGGCGAAGCTTACAGCGTGGCCAATAGGGGAGGCCGAGCGGGCAGAGGAAGAGGCCGTGGAGGCCGAGGAGGATGGGTTCCGCAGGACTCAGCAACCTTTTACTGCGAGCTGCATGGCGAAGGAGCCGGCCACCGGACCAAACAGTGCGCACAGGTCGTGGCTATGAAAGAAAGCTTGGCGAAACAGTCTGTTGATCACGCAAGGACAGTGCACCATGCAACACGCTTCGGAAGAAGCGAAGGGTGGCAGAACCACAATCAGAACATGGCATTTCTGAACCAATGGCAACAAATTCCCGCACCACAGTATGCACCTGCAACTTCAGCTCAGTTTGATCAAACAAGGCAAATGAACCTCCAGGGGGAGCTACCTCCGCCACCACCGAGACCCGCAATCAAAGCACCACCAGAAAGTAGCAAATCAATCAACATGATAAATCGTGGGTACAACGTGGTGTTGGCCATCTCAAGGGGATCAAACCAGCAGACAGAATCTAAGAGACAACGAAAAGAATATGTGAGAAGGGTCAACCACGTCGGAGTGGGACCAACGTACATCAATTCAAGATGGTCAAACATTCCCATTGCATTCTCGCAAGAGGATATGAGGGTCTTAGACTATCCACACACAGATGCCTTCGTCATTATTGCAAACATCTCAGGAAATGAAGTACACAGGATCTTGATCGATGGAGGAAGCTCGACGAACATTATCTTTGCTGACGCCTTCGACAAAATGGGGCTGCGACGAAGTGACTTAAAGCAAGCTGGATCGCCATTGCTAGGCTTCGACGGAAACACAATCAACGCTCTGGGAAAAATAACAATCCCAGTGTCGTTTGGCGAAGAGATGAATTTCCGCACAAAAGACATTACCTTCGATGTGGTGGACATTGGTTACCCGTACAATGCGATATTTGGAAGGGCAGTCCTCAATACATTCAGAGCAATACCGCACCATGCATACTTGTGCATGAAGATGCCTGGCCCAGAAGGAGTCATAAAGGTGTTGGGAGATCAGCGAGTGGCTAGACGAATCGAAGTGGGAATAGCTCCAGGAAGAAGAAATGTCCACACGATAACAGACCCTTCGATGGGTCGGGAAGAAGGTTGCAACCAGCCGAAGATAGGAAAGGCAGCGAAGGCTGCACCAGAAGGAGCGACCAGAATAGTACAGCTAAATTAGGAAAAAGAAGATAAAAAGGTCACTATAGGAGCGGAGGCTCCGGCAGAGGATCAGCAACAACTTGTAATGTTCCTCCGCGACAACGACGATGTCTTCGCTTGGTCTCCCAGAGACCTGCAAGGAGTAAGTCAGAAAATCATTCAGCACAACCTAAATGTGGACCCCAAAGCGAAGCCAAGGAAGCAAAAGCTTAGGAAAGTTTCAGGCGAAAGAGAAGAAGCAGCGAAGGCTGAAGTGGAAAACTGCTCCATGCCGGAGTCATACGCGAAGTAATGCACTCAGAGTGGCTGGCCAACCCAATGTTAGTAAGGAAAAGCAATGGAAAATGGAGAATGTGCATTGACTTCACAGACTTAAACAAAGCTTGCCCTAAGGATGACTTCCCATTGCCTAGAATTGATGAGCTGGTAGACTCTGTGGCTGGCTACGAGATGCTAAGCTTCCTAGATGCTTATGCAGAGTACCATCAGATATGGATGGCGAAGGAAGACGAGGACAAAACGAGTTTCAGGACCTCCTTCGGCACATACTGCTTCATGAGGATGCCCTTCGGACTCCGAAACGCTGGCGCCACCTTCACTAGATTGGTGTAGACAGTATTAAAATCACAGCTAGGACAAAATGTCTTGGCCTATGTTGATGACATAGTGGTCAAAAGTACCAGAAGGAGCCAACACCTCGAAGACCTGCAGGAAACCTTCGACAATCTGCGAAGAGCAGGCTTAAAGTTAAACCCAGAAAAATGCGTCTTCGAAGTACAATTCGGAAGACTACTAGGGTTTTTGGTGTCGAAGAGAGGCATCAAAGTGGATCCTCAGAAGATACAAGCAATTTAAGATATGAAACCCCCACAGAATAGAAAGCAAGCTCAACGCTTGGCAGGAAGGTTGGCGGCACTGAACAGGTTCATTGCAAAATCTGCAGAGCGAAGTTTATCATTCTTCAAAGTGTTAAAAAGCTCCGACCCTTTCAAATGGGATGTGGAGCAGCAAGCAGCCTTCAATGAGTTAAAAAGCTACTTAACGAAGCTTACAGCACTAACCAGCCCGGATCCAGGCGCGGATTTGCTGTTATACATAGCGCCATCCCCTTCGGCAGTCAGCGTTGTACTCGTGCAGGAAAAATCCAAAGACAACAAACTGCGCCAAGTACCAGTATATTATGTATCAGAAGCTCTAGCAGGCCCAAAAAAGTCGTACACAGAGTTGGAAAAAGTAGCGTATGCACTGGTAATGGCATCGCGCAAGCTTCGCCACTACTTCACGCCTCACAAGATTACAGTACCAACTTCCTTACCCCTTCGCGACATATTTGAAAACAAAGAAGCCATCGGAAGAATAGCGAAGTGGGCAACGAAGATTGCTCCATTCATGATCGTTTTTGTGGCAAGAACATCATTAAAATCGCAAGCACTGGCAGACTTCGTGGCGGAATGGACACCCTTAACTGAAGCCTCGGATGATGAACCGCCAAAACCTGTCTGGACTGCATATTGCGACGGAGCTTGGGGAGCTACGGGAACAGGAGTTTCAGCAGTATTGTTTTCACCTATGGGGACGAAGCTAAGATACGCCGCCAGGTTAGAGTTCCGCTCTACAAACAATACGACGGAGTACGAAGCAATCCTCCTGGTACTTCGCAAGGCGAAGGCTTTGGGCGCCCAGAGAGTGCTTGTTAAGATTGACTCGAAGGTTATAGCAAGTCAAATTGACAAGACATTCCAGGTGAAAGAAACAGAGTTGATTAAGTACAGAGCAGCGGTGCGAAGAATGGAAAAATACTTCCTCAGATTCACAGTCAAGAGTATATCAAGAAATGATAACTCAGAAGCAGATGAACTAGGGAAAGCGGCTTCGCAGAACCTGCCTATGCCTTCAGACATTTTCTATCAGAAGCTGAGCGGTCCAGCCCTTGAAGACACTTTGAACCAAATGCGTCTCGTTGCAACAGTCGAAAGTGAGGACTGACGTTCTCCAATACTGGCTTATCTTCATGGTCAGAGAGACATCGAAGATCAGGTCGGGGCAAAGCGCATGGCCTAGAGGGCCAGAAATTACAAAGTTATGGAAAATAATTTGTACAAAGCCGGGGTCTGTGCACCGTTCTTGCGATGCATATCCCAGAAAGAAGGACAAAACCTGTTAAAAGAAATTCACAGCGGGTTGTGCGGTTCCCATATCAGCACAAGGGCTCTGGTCGAAAAAGCATACAGGCAAGGCTTCTATTGGTCGATGGCTGTAAACGATGCAGGTCAATTGGTCCGAAGTTGCCAGTAGTGTCAATTCTAGGCGAAGGGGTCAAACAGACCAACGACGAAGACACAACTCATTCTGCCGATTTGGCCACTAAGGCGGTGGGGAATCGACATTGTTGGACAGCTGCCGCCAGCTCCAGGAAATCTGCGATATGTGGTGGTTGCAGTAGAGTACTTCTCAAAATGGGTGGAGGCAATGCCACTCGTGAGCATAACATCAAGAAACATACAGAAATTCCTATGGCAGAATATCATATGCCGCTTCGGAGTCCCAAGCGAAGTAACCGTGGAAAATGACACTCAATTCGATAGTGCGGGTTTCAGAGGTTTCTGCAATAGTCTGGGGATAAAAGAAATTTTTGCATCCGTATACCACCCACAATCTAATGGGGCAGTTGAGAGAGCGAATGGCATCATCTTCGCTGGTGTCGTGAAGCGTCTTCAAGGATTGCCAAAAGGGAAGTGGGTCGAAGAATTGCCCAAGGTACTATGGTCATTAAGAACAACGGTTGCAAGACCAACCGGGTACACACCATTTTGCCTCCTCTTCGGCGAAGAGGCCATGACCCCAGAGGAATGCAAAACCAAATCATTCAGGGTCAGGAATGAACCAGAGCAATGCGAAGAATTATCATCGAAGGATGCCCTTGAAGAAGTAAGATTGCAAGCCGCAGAAAATCTGGCCAATTATCAACAGGAGACAAGAAAATGGAGAGATAGGAAATATGTTCGAAAAAACCTTCGCCCCTGGAGATCTGGTGCTACGAAGATTCGGTACAACAACATCGGTTCGAAAACTTCAGAGTAAATGGGAGGACCCTTTCTTAGTAAAAAGATCGTTAAGACCTGGCTCATATCATCTAGCTAATATGGAAGGTGAGGAGCTTCCGCACACCTAGAACACAGATAATCTTCGCAAGTCCTACACCTGAAAGCCGGCGACTAAGTCCGAGACTCCAATGTAACTTTTCTTTCGCAATATTTCTTGTAATCACATTGTAAGGGTACTTCACACTTTTCCTCATAGGGGGAACCCTTTGTTAGAGGTTTTTAACGAGGCAGGAACCCATGTAAACATTGATATAGCAGTACCCCCAGAAAATATTGCTTGTCTCGAGTACTAGTAGTTTATCGTTGAAGTGTGCCAACCTAGGGGTGGATTGGCGCACCAATCGACGACGCGAGGGCGGTGCGAAGTGTAAGAAAAAAGACGTACACTTTCGACCGTAAAAAAAATATATATATATATATATATATAAAGAGAGAACGGGAGTACAAAAACCATCCGGGGGCCAAGAGTGCTTGCCCCCGCACCGAAGTAAAAACAAACCATCGGAAGAAAAAACCAAAGTGTTACTTGACCTACGAAAAGGCGGCGCACTTCGAGTAAAAGTCGGGGGCTAAGAGTGCTTGCCCCCACACCGAAGGAAAAACAAACCTTCGGAAGAACAAACCGAAGTGTCGCTTGACCTACGAAAAGGCGGCGCACTTTGAGAAAAAGTCAGGGGCTAAGAGTGCCTGCCCCCGCACCGAAGGAAAAACAAACCTTTGAATGAAAAAACTGAAGTGTTGCTTGACCTACGAAAAGGCGGCGCACTTCGAGGAAAAGTCGAAGGCTAAGGGTGCCTGCCCCCGTACCGAAGGAAAAACAAACCTTCGGAAGAAAAAATCGAAGTGTCGCTTGACCTACAAAAAGGCGGCGCACATCGAGAAAAAGTCGGGGGCTAAGAGTGCCTGCCCCCGCACTGAAGGAAAAACAAACCTTCGGAAGAAAAAACTGAAGTGTCGCTTGACCTACGAAAAGGCGGTGCACTTCGAGTAAAAGTCGGGGGCTAAGAGTGCATGCCCCAGCACCGAAGGAAAACCAAACCTTCGAAAGAAAAACCGAAGTGTCGCTTGACCTACGAAAAGGCAGCACACTTCGAGTAAAAGTCAGGGGCTAAGAGTGCCTACCCCCGCACCAAAGGAAAAACAAACCTTCGGAAGAAAAAACGAAGGGTCGCTTGACCTGCGAAGCGGCGACGCACTTTGGGTGGAAATCGGGGACTAAAAACGCTCGCCATCGCACTGAAGAAAAATCAAACCTTCAAAGGATAAGTCGAAGGGTCGTCCAACCTAACAAAAGGTGAACTAAATGATTAAGACAAAATCGTTCGGCCAACGGCATAAATCTCTATAGGCCGAAGTTACCTGCGACTAAAAATCGGGGGGGGGGGGGACGGGGTTTTACAAAAAAAAAAAACACAAGTACTGTGCAATCGCAGGAAACTGCGGCAAAAATCAGGGGAACGGCGTCGCTCGGTACGTCGAGTCCGAAGCCCCTCCCTACCATAAGATTTGGAATGTCTCAAATCGCAAACAACGCTTCGGGCACCATGTCGCTGAAGTATAACAAGAGAGAACAAGTCGTAATGCAAAGCCAATTTATTCCGCATGGTGATCAACATCTGGATCAACAAAATCCTTATACCAATGGCTGAAAGCAAATTCAAAAGCAACGCCTTCGCTGCCGTGAAAATGCATCGTTGGGGCCGGTGGGGCCCCAACATGAGTCGAATATGATGGGGATACCCGGACATTATCTTTGCCACCGTTGTGCTTTACTACTTGCAAAGAGGGGCCACGGCGATAGCAAAGTTGCAGCCGGCGCAAAACTGGCTCTTTGTCTTGAGGCTCAACCTTTGGTTCAAGGAGCACAGACGAGTCTTTGACGTCTCCCCTCGCTATACGGCGCAGATCACGTTCTGCTCGGCGACTAGCTAGCGTCGAAGGACTAAGGGATTTCCAAAAAGCTTTTGTCCTAGCATTCATATCATCATATGACCTACACTTCGCATGCCAATACCGCTCCAGCTCGATATCGGCATGACGACGGTGAAAGGATTCCCAGCAAGACCAAGACATATAAAAATTGTTCCTCATCATGGTCAAGGGGACAACTTCTTCGGCTACCTGCACAGTGTCCGAAGGAAGGACTTGCGTAGGGAGCGCAAAAAGTCAAAAACACTTCGATGTAAATATAAGATATATTACACAACCAATGTGTTACATCGTTAATCACAAAAGTGAAACCAAAAACAAAATGACCCTTCGCGCTGAGTCAGCCCACCTTTCCAGTATCTTCGGCCGTCGTGGTCGCTGCTTTCGACGAGGGATCATCCCATGCCTTGGCCTGGAAAAAACATGTTTGATTACAAATAATTTATTTATGACCTTCGACCAGATAACAGAATCGGTAACTCAATGTAACCGTTGTCGGTTCATCTCTGCTTCTCGAAGAGCGAGCTCGCGGTCGTGCTTGCACCAATAGTTGGTGGTAAATGATCGAGCGGTGCTCTTCGACGCTTTTGTAACGGCCGAGGTCGACAGGTCCACCGGATACTAGAAGGAGGGCCTCTGGAGAGCAGTATGATGGTCACAACCCGTCATCTCGATAGACTGCACAAGACTTCAGGCGGCAACCATCAGGCAGAAGTCACCATAAAGTTGCGCGGCAGGCAGGAGGCTTCCGCTGGTTTCGTTGATCCAACTTATAAGTCCCCCCAGCCCGACAAGTTCTACTGATGGGGGAGTCGCCGAGGCACCAATACCTTCGAAGGTATGGCTGATGGCTTCGCAGGCGGCAACTTCCTTTGGCTCGAGCTCCCCAATAACATTAAGGGCATCATCGGAAAAAGCCTTCGCCTCGCTCAATTCGAATTGCAGCCGCTGTGTTTTTGCCTTCTCTGATGCACAAAGTGCCTGTAGGTCGCACACTTGCGCCTCAGAGGACTGTAGGTTTTGGCGAAGGCAGCTTACTTCGCTTTCGGCAATTTGCTTCTCCGAGCAAAGGGTGCTGAGCTCTTTTTCAAGTTGTTCCAGCCGCGATTCAGCATCCTTCGCTCGGCGTGACAACTCGCGCTTTCATCCTTCGGCTTTCTCTACTCGTTTTTGTAGCATGTCAATCTGCACGTGTGCGCTCCATGCCCGGGCTTCAGAATTCTCAGCCTGCTTGCGCTGAGCCCGCGATAGAAGCAAAGCCTGCAACGTCGAACACAAGTCAGCAAAATACTAAGTATAATAATGTAAGAAAATAAACAATATACCTTCGCAATAACCACATCAGAGGCATCGAGCAGCTTGTTGGTGGACTTCTGGGCGAGAGGAATTTCGAGTTCGGGGAGGACAAAGGTACAAAAAATCTTCTTCGCGTCACCAACCTCCCTGGCGCTTGGCTCAAAAGTGGCAGGCCTCAACGCCTCAGGCGCAACGGCCTTCGCGTCAAGCAGCCCACCAAGGCCCATCAATCCCTTCCCGCCGCGGCGGGGTGCACTCAGCGTCGATGCTTCGGTCTCAGAGGATGAGCTCGAAGGCGAAGAGGGCAAGGAGTATGCCACCACTTCAACATTGTCGGTACCCTCGGCTTCGGGCTCCTGAGTGGTGGCCTCGGGTATCGTCCCCGCCTGTCAACTCCTCATCATCGCTCAGTATCAGTGTTGGAAGATCGATGCGGGAGCAGAACAATGACTTCGAGGCCTGGCCCTCCTGCGCGCCTTTGGAACTCCCGCCGGGGCATATCGCGTGAGGCAGCAGAACCCTCCGGAGATGTTTCTACATGAAAAACTTCAGGTGCAACTTCGCGTGGCCTCTTTCGGAGGGTGAGAGCTTTCTTAGTCCGGCCTCCCTTCGGCGATTGCTCAGGGTGCTTTCTCTTCATTGAAGGGCCAGCGGCGGCCCCTTCGCCCGCGTCTGCTGCTGGGGAACCTTCCATGCCACTCTGCAGCACAGCGGCGATCTTCAACCGTTCAGGATAGGATAGGCCTCGATATTCGAAGACTCTATTCAGTCTTCGGATAAGGCCCTGGTCGGCACAGAGCTGTGCTTCGCCTAGTTTGAACTTGCCGACCAGCATTACAGCCTTGGCCTCTACTTCAGCCACAAACAAATCTGGAAAATATCAAAACCATTAAGCAAGGACATGCAAATTGTATGAGAAACTATGGATAAGAGAGTACCTGCGAAGCCATGTATAGCAGGGTGGGGCCGGTAGAGCCCCTCGGGCCCTTTTTCCCTGAACTCCGAAATAGCCCAACCACAGCTCAGGGGCCAGACTCCGGCAGCTATGAACTCCTCCACCAGGTCGCGAGTTGAAAGATATGTCGCGCACCTGGCGAAGGCCTCGAGAGCCATTTGTTGCGACGACTTCAGTCGCACATCTGGTGTGCTATTTCCCTTTACCTCTTCGCATCTTGATACGAGATATTCCTCAATGTCCACCTTGTGGTAGACCACCATTGGGTCCAGTCGCTAGGCCATTTGTTCTTATACACCACGATGGGCGTAGATAGCCCAGCGCGATATGCGAAATTCAAGCACCCATAGTGAGCCTCGCTCTGCACTCCGCGAGCAAAGACTGGCTTGGGTTCGTGGTGCAGTCGGTGTGCAGCAGCGAAGGCCCTGGCAGACGCCTTCACACCCTCCGAACGAGCTGCCCAGGAGAAGAGACCCATCCTCACTATGGCGTTGGGGGTCAGTTGATGCAGATAGACTTCGAACAATTTCAGTACTTTAATGACCATCTCATCGCAAGGAAGGCGAAGACCGGCTTGGAAATAGTGGACAAACACAACAGCCTCGTCATCAGCTGGCTCCAGTATCTCCTGTTGGCCGGGAAGCCAGACTTTCGAAACATCACTGATTAAACCTTCCCTCACAAGGCTGGCCAACACTTCGCCGTCCACTTTGGACTGCCCGATCCAATAAGTCTTTGGTGCCATCTGGTCCAAGGAGTGCCTTCAACAGCAGATCGCGCGAAGAGTTGAAAACCGGGGGCTTCCTCCAAAACGCTCGAGAAACTTTAGACGACTTCATACGAGAGCGACAGCTTTAGCAAAGGCATGGTAAAAAATATTGACAGCGGCCCAATATTTATAGTGCGAGGCGGTGGCGGTTACAATTGCCCGCATCAAAAAATTGAATTGGCACCGAAAACCATGCTTAGGTATACATCAAGAACATTAAATGCGGGCAGTTACTGAGAACTTTCGGCAGTTACCAAGGAGCCGTTTGTCAATCAATAAAAAAAAACTTATACACAACAACAAAACTCAACGGCATGCATTGACCCCAGTACACTTCTACAGGCCGAAGGGGACGGCGTTGAGATATCTCGCAGGCTACAGGCTCAGCCTATCGAAGATAAACCTTGCCAGTAGGGGGCTATTGTTGGGGATGATCTCCCGCCCGCCCACTTTGAAGGGAACCGCGAAGTCTACTGGAGATGCCGCGTGATAGCCTTTGTGGTTTTGTTACTGGCAGTTCATGTGTTAGCGGCAAAGATCGTGGAGCTACGTTGGTCGAAGGGTGCAGGCGCGCTCGCATATTCGTCTTCCCGGACCAGCGAAGACAAAGGATTCCTTCGACTGAAGAGCGAAGCCCGGGTCCGCAGTCTGCATCATTCGCAGCGGGCAAAGACGCAAGCTGACCCAAGCCAGGGGACGAAGACGATACGATGGGCATCTGAACTAAGGAGGCTTCAACGCCCTTCGGAGAGATGAATCACCTCGACACAGTGGGCCCGATTTCGATCGCCCAGGGTACTTCTGTAATTATGTGATTATGCTTATTTGTACCATAATGCCCCCGGATAATCCGGGAATGTAGCAGTTAAGGGGGTAGGATTTGTAAACAGCACCTGCGGTTACCGGGTACGGGCTACAAATAGAGCCACAGTGCAACCGGAAGGGGTATCAAAAAAAACTGTTTCACCTTCAACACGTGTCGCTCTGAGTGCCCTTCGATATCTCCGTATCCGAAGGCTCTCCTTGTCTGGGAGCCCAATCCCAACATCTCCGTTGTGCGGAGATTTGTAAAAGGCTCTCCGTTTTTAATGGAGGTTTAGTAAAGCTCTCCATTTTCACCGGAGGTTTTTGGTAGAGTTCACCGTTTTTACCGGAGGTTTGGTAAAGTTCTCCGTTCTCACTGGAGGTTTGGTAAAGCTCTCCGTTTTTACCGAAGGTTTTGGTAATATTTTCCGTTCTCACTGTAGGTTTTGTAAAAGCTCTCCATTTTCACCGGAGGTTTTGTAAAGCTCTCTGTTTTTACCGAAGGTTTTGGTAAGGTTTTTGATTCTCACCAGAGGTTTTGTAAAGCTCTCTATTTTTACAGGAGGTTTTGGTAAAGCTCTCCGTTTTTACCGAAGGTTTTAGTAAGGTTTCTTGGCATGTATTAATGTCAAAGGCTCAACACACTATCGGAGCTACGCAATACCTTCCAGGAAACCTAGGCAGTCTTTCCTTCTTGGTGACCTAGGCATGCTACTCCCGTGGTGTGTAGGCTTGACGTGCTCCCAAGGAAACGCCCGAGATGCACCACAACACTGTCCACCAAGGATGTGCCTTGGCGCATGGCATTTATATGACCGAAGCTGTGCAATGCCTTCCAGGGCACCCTGGGCATAATCTACCTTGCAGGTGACCTAGGCATAAGCAGCCCCCCCCCCCCCGATATATAAGCATGTCGTGCAGAGAGGATTCCTTGTGATAGCATTCCTTAGAGCACCACATCCTCACATCAGGGCAGTCCCTGATATGCGGCGTCCACACACTATCGAAGCTACACAATACCTTCCAGAAAACCTGGGCAGTCTTGCCCCCCAGGTGACCTAGGCATTCTACGCCCGCGGTGTGTGGTCGCCACTTCCTACCAGGGCAAAGCCTACCCTCCGGGAAACCTTTTCAGGTGACCTTGGGTTTAGGCAAGCGATGCTTACTGGTGCGTGGGCTTGTCACGCCTCCGGAGAAATCCACCGAGGGCGCCGCAACTACATTACCACGGAAGTCCCTTGATAACCGGCATCTACACACTATCAAGGCTACACAATACCTTCCAGGAAACCTAGAAATCTTGCCTTCCAGGTGACCTAGGCATGTTACGCCCGCGGTGTGTAGGCATGTCGTGCAACGAGGATTCCTTGCGACAGCATTCCTCGGAGCACCACAACTCTGCCACCGAGGACATCCCCCGGGGCGTGGCTTCGACACCCGAGACTATGCAAATGCCTTCCAGGCCACCCTGGGCATAATCTGCCTTGCAGGTGACCTAGGCACAGGTGGTGCCCATGGGTGCGGGCCTCACTGTCTATCGAGACTACGCAATGCCTTCCAGGAAATCTAGGCAGTCTTGCCTTCTGGTTGACCTAGGCATGCTACATCTGCGATACGTGGGCTTGTCACACCACCCGAAGATGTCCTACGGGTGGTGCCGCAACACGGTTAATCAAGGAAATCCCTTGATACGTGGAAACAACACTTCTGAGGCCACACAATGCCTTCCAGGAAACCTAGACAGACCCACCCCCCAGGCGACCTAGGCACAATGCGTCTGCGGGAGTGCAGGGATGTTGCATGGTTTATACTAGCTAAGTTTTGCAGTCTACTGTTGGCAATAAGAAGCTAGTTGTAGCATGAAACATGGCTAGGTTAAACAACTGCTCATGCTAAATGAGAATGTAACTTAATCTCTACTATATCTACTTAGTAGCTATCTTATTGCAAAAGACTTCTAACAATATGGTTGGAGGCCTCCAACAGACTCTAACCTTGCCGCATGAAAGACGGATCACTAGGTAAACTACTAGGTAGTTAACAGTGGGCGTACCTTAGTAGGAATAAGGCCTCTATCGTGAGGCTTGGTGGCCTCGAAGCCTGTGGCTAGGCTAGGATAGGCGGTGCTTGGTCCCCTCAGCCTTTAGCCGTTGCCCAGCTCCGGAGGTAATCCGTCCAGAGCCTGGCGGTGGCACGTGGGAGGTGTGGTCAAAGGCTGGTTGAGAGAGGTGGTCCTCGACCGCCTCGGCCCCTAGCCGCTGCCTAACTCCGGAGGTACTTCATCTGGAGCCTGGTGACGGTGTGTCCCTGACTCAGTTCTTGTTGCTGGGTATGGTACCATTGGTAGTAGGGTTGGTGGTGATGGTGCAAGGTTGAGGGGCCGGGGATTCGCCCGGGAGTTTGCCCAGGCCTCCGAACTCTGTGTCATCCTTTGCCGGCTCCTTTTGCGGCCAGGTATTCTGCTTGCCTTCCGAGGTATTCCTCCCAGAAGGTCGTGAGGGTGCGATAGTCGTTGGTGTTGTGGACACGCCATGGTCCGTGCAGGACGCACCTGTGTGCCTCCGGGGGCACCGGAGCTTGGAGTTGTCATTGGGGTCGATGCCGAAGGAGGTGTTCCCTGGAGCCTGTGGTTTTCCCAGGGTTTCCTTCCCCCTTGGGAGACCATCGAGGCCGCCCGGTGAACCGGCTTTTGGAACCAAAGTGGTTCTGACTATGCCTCCCCGGACAAGGCAGGCTTGGAGTTCCTTGCGCGCGATTGGCGTTGTGAGGGCGGTGTCGGAGGCGCTGGCAGGGTCCGTGCCCCCCGGAGCCCTCCGTCTAGTTGGAACCCTTTCTTGCTTGAGGGGCCCAAGGAGGACCTTGGGTGGACAGACTTTCGAAAGATGTTGCTCGCTCGGGGTATCCCAAGTGTGGTCGAAGGGGATACCTGGGGACCAAGCCCAGTTGGGAGAATTCCTAGGTTGGACCGCCCAAAACCATTGGAAGGCGGCCTGCTTGGCTGTGGCTTCAGCCGCGTCCCCTCCTGAGGTGGTGAGGTCTTCGTTGTATAGGGGCTGGAAGGCCTTTGCGCCGTCTGGAGTTCCTATACCGACC
Organism: Phragmites australis; assembly: GCF_958298935.1. NCBI lineage: Eukaryota > Viridiplantae > Streptophyta > Magnoliopsida > Poales > Poaceae > Phragmites > Phragmites australis. The sequence continues at coordinate 20,543,100 of NC_084939.1, forward strand.
CAGGGTTCGGGGTTGGCCAAGGTTGGAGGAACGCCGTCCCACATGGCAGCGGGGCTGGAGCATGCATACGGTGTGTATGGCTGAGACAGCCATGCATATGGTTGCATGCTTACAATGGTGGGTATGGCATCTTTAGCCGATTCTCTGGTGGTTTTCTTGGTGGATTCCTACCTCTCTTAGCACTTCTGTTTCGAGTCCTCACGGACGGCGCCACTGTTAGAGCAAGAGTTCATCTTGCCCCAACAAGTACGACAAGAGTTTCTTCTAAGGAGAAGACTTAAGCTTAGAGACGAAGTTTAAGAGGAAGGAACACCACGAATGTCTACCTTCTATCCTGTCGAGAGATAAATATCCATCGTGGTAATTATCGTGGTGCCTGCCCCCTGAAGGCGGCTATCAGGTCGCCAATTGCGGCCCTGCGTCGCACTGTTAGGGGTGTCAGGATAGCCCTTATCACGCCGACGTGTTAGAGTGGCGTCTATTCAGCCTAGGCTATTAATGCTGGTCACTTCCTTGCAGGCAAAGCATGACCGGCGCTCCCCTCTCGGTAGATCTTCCCAAGGCCTGCTGACTCACCTCGCTGCCGTCGGGAAGGTGGCCTGATCATCCCGAGGTGGGGGCTTCGGGAGGCATAGTACAGGGAGGTGAAGATGTTGGGAAGCGGGACCCTAGAGGGCTGGGACTTAGGGAGGCCGAAGCTTCGGAAGACCGAGGCTTCGGGAGCCCGTGTTTGGGAAGGCTTCGGGAGGTCGAACCGGCGAAGCCAAGGGAGGGCTTCGTAGGTGCGAAGAGTATTGTGAAAGGATCTGATGATATTGGAGATAGAGCTTTTAACAGAGGGTTCAGAGATCAAGGCACCGGAGGGACCAGGATGGTGATCTTCAACCGTTATCCTCAAACTGGTATATTTTCCCCCAACATGACTCGTCACTTATATTTAATATAAATGACGGGTAACCAGGTTACCCATCACTTATGTATACGTTACCCTATGAGAATATTCTGTTTCCAGGCTACATCCTGGAGCGTAGCTAGGATATAGCAGCCGTCTTCTCCCTGCGAACAATAGCAACACACCCAAATCTATATCGACAAACATGCATATAAGAACTCGCTTCATCACATAATTGCAAAGCTTACAAAGTTCCAATCAATTTATTACAGAATCACAAATTTATAAAGTTCTGATCAACTCATATTACATATATAAGACCTCATGACCGATATTTTAATGGCCTCAGGATCAATACATGCTATGGAATCCTTCCTTAGTATTCTTTATTTCTTTCATCAAGTGTCTATAGATAACAACATAGTAGATCTCGTTGAGAGGTACAGTTTTGATATAAAATTTGTCCACATCCGACTTCGCATGAAAAAATTATGAATTTTTTAAAATAAGCTGTCATAAACTATCACTGCCGGCTCTAGCCACCAACCGACAGTGATGCATGAGCCGGCAGTGGGCAATAGACAGTGATAGTCAGAGAAACGATTGTTCATGTGCTGTTTGAGTGTACGCACGCCTCTAATGTTTGGCAACAACTGGGTTTCAATGTTATAGCTTTGGGAGACAACCACAATGTGTACCTCACATACACTGGGCATGCTAAACCGGAATGGACCACCATCTTCATCGCGGTGGTGTGGAACATATGGTTGGCGAGAAATAGAAAGGTATTTGATGATACAGTGCTCCCGGTGCAAAGGATGAAAGAAAATTGTGTTCAAACTCTTGAGCTTTGGGCGCACAGAACCAACAAGAGAACACGCGAGTCAACAAGGCCTGGACATCAAGATGGACATGGCACGTTTAATGTTCATGCACTCAATTATATGTTATGTTAAATTCTTTGTGCACTTAATTGTATATTTTTATGGTTATACAACTATTTTTTCTTGTGAAAATTTGCAGCTCCCGTCATAATATTATTGATTCCACGTATACTCTTTTCATATCAATGTGTTTCTATAGCACCGAGAACGACGACTAGAGGAAGTGAATAGGTATCTCACCAAATTCTTGGATAATCTTTTCCTATTCTTTCACTCAACACACCTCAAAACAACAAGCGGAAGTAATAAAAAATAAGAGAGACAAAAGGCAACGAGTCATAGCTAAAACTCTTGCAACTCCAAACACTTAGATCCAAAGATGATAGTCATCAGGTGAAAAATACTCCAAGTTGCTAATCTAGAGGCAAGAGAATTCAAGACCAATATTGAATGTAAATTTTATGTCTTTAGCAATAAGAAGAATTACTTCGACGCGATTAAAAATTGCAGCTCATCAACAAAAACGAAAATTACACCAAAAACCCAAAAAAATGCAACCAAGCAAAAGAACCAAAGGAGGAAAATTAGAAGGAGATTAACAAAAATATAAGAGTAAACATAAATTTCATAGAGAGAGGAACTCCCTGACTTTGGTAGATTATAAAGTGTTTTTTCTCTTAAAAAGCTCTCACCTATTACAAAGGATAACCTTGCCGCTTCCTTTCTTCTAAAATTCAATCACACACAACTCAAATATCTATCTTACCCCTTTCCTAGAACCCTACTCCTCTATTTATAGACTTCGGAAGCTTGCATAACCCATAAGCAACCTTGTTCCTAAAATATCATTCTCTTCCAATACACTCCTAACTATCTTTGGGACATTTTGGTACAATTTCTTTTCCATCAATCGAACGGCCAATGAGCCTTCACGATTTAGCTTTTCCTCAACTCAAGCTTCGCTATGATACCACGTGCACCTCAAGACTTCTCATGCTTTTGAGGCTAAATCGCGAAACCCCTTGCACGATTCTCAAAACGTGACTCACCGTTATTTGCTTACATCTTAAGCAAGCACTCTGATGTCGACGCGTGTAATCCGTCTTACGATCTCGACCGCCGGCAAGTCTCTCCCGCTCCTTATCTTTCGGGCCACCTTGTCAATTGCACTGCATCCCTTTTGCTTGACTTTGTCAACACATCATCTTTATCTATCTTCCTATACTTTGCTTGCTATCCACCTGTACAGCTAAGATCATCTTTGACTCCATAAGACCTCTTTAATCTTTCGACACCGAACACCTCACTTAGCTTGGATCAATTCAGCAGAGTTAATCAGTGCTAGCTAGCAATGTTACTTATACGTTGCTATTGCACATTCAGATACTGCTGTAAAATTTGCACATCTGTCTATCAGCAGTGCCGTTGGAAATACTGTCCATCGGCGCGCGGTCAGTGGTCGTATGCACATATGGTGCTGCCTTTTCCCTACCTCTCCACGCGACGTGTTCAATGTCACGGACGAAAAAGAATCGGATCATGGATGTGCAGTGGTACTTTCTGACGTGACTGAAGAGTGCAGCCAGATGCATATATACGTGTTAAGTTCTTTGGTCTAGCATCGTGCTGCACGCGGGCAGTCTTTATATTCAGGACAAGCAGCTGCAGCCTGCAGCGATACGATCGTGCTGCATGAAACACGCATCGTTTTGTCAGCAGCTGCCCCAGGATCAGATCTGTGATCTTCACAGAGACAAGTTGATTAGGCAATAGGTAGGTAGCCCATTCATGCGTGGCAAGCCGCGCCCATACATGCAGTGATCACTACTATAAAAACAGTAATAACAGACATAACATCACACCCGATAGGCGAAGTATACGCGGTATTCCTAACTGTCTAACAGAGTGAAAACTCAGCCGGTTTTATTAAAAGGCTGTCTGTGTGCTGATAGTTTTTAAACAATGATAGTTTTTTCTAAAGAACTATTTGTGTGTTGTTGAATGATACAGATGACTCTGTATGAAAAACTGTCTCTATCTAGTAACCGTATATACACAGAAGGCTTTTTAGGTAAATCGTCTATGTGTTCTCGCTCTTATATGATTTATCTCATAGTCTTATCTAATGAATATGTTGAAATTTATTATTCTGACTTTTCCTATTTAAATATTTGGATGATTATTTGGCCATCTATATGGCTTTAAATGAAAAGATTATCCACTACAAAGTTGTACATCTCATCAAGTTCTACAATGTTCATATAAAGTTTGTCCACATTCGACTCCATATGAAAAAGTTGGTGTCACAATCCGTGCAATATTAAGTAAAATGGCAATAACTTTTGCATACGGAGTCCAATTTTGATTGACGTTTGACCTCTACTTTTGAAGCTAACGAGAAGGTGCATCTGAAAAAGCTACAGGTGTTAACACATGTATCTTTCTTGACCCAAAAAAGACTCAAAAGTCTCTCGATAGGATCAATCGAGAGCGCGGCCAGGGCTTTAAGGCATCTCTTGTGTTCCCGCATGGCTGATTTTTAGGCATTAATTAGTTATCCAATAAGGTAAAAAATTGTTGTGGCAAGTAATTTAAAAAGGAGATAGAAGGAGGTTGTTTCTTATGAAAGAAGCTAGCATTTGAACAATACTAGATAGAAGACATCGTCTATAAGACAATTAATTATCTTAGAAAACCCGAAGAAACTAGCAACGCATATGCATGCATTGAAAACTTGTTCATTAATAGCAATTTCTTACTCTCTCTCACCTTAGATATCACCTAATAAATAAGACATTGAGAGTGGGCTAACGTGACAAACGTTAGTTGATTAGCCTAACGACCAATCAACAACGATGTGCATATAGAGATGCGACCACGAGCATCCAATAAGAGATTAAGTTGGCTGCTACTATCATTCAGGTGACCGATAACCTTTGAAATTGCGGCCGCTTACCTCCACCGCTAACCCCTCTGAAATCGCCATCGCCTCAGAGATTTAGCTAGTTTTCATGTAGCTCATAATTAGGAAGTGTGGATTAATTTACGGTAAACTGGTTGAGAATTAGGTACGCATGGTACGTGGGATGAGATGACACTAATATATAAACCCCTATATATACCGGCCCATCACTGCCGATTCCTAATGAGCCGGTAGTGATGGAGAATCACTGCTAGTTCATAAGCCGCGTGAGAAAAATACAATTATCATGGCATACGAACCGGCAATGATAAGGGCATCATTGCCAGCTGTTGGCTTGAGCCAGAAGTGATGCCCTGCTCCATCTTCACTGTCGGTTTAATCCACCGACCGACAGTGATAGCAAGGCATCACTGCCGGCTTGTTATATGAGCCGTTAGTGATGTCTCGACTATATAAAAGTCGCCCTCTCCTTCCCCAAGCCCGAGCACACAACAGAGAGGAGCTCTATTTGCTCGGTGGTGGCCATTTTTGGTTACCATGTTCTTAGTGGCTTCAAAATTTTGAGGAATCCTTATGGCCTAGGTGTTCCAAAGTATGTAACTTCATCTTCAATCCATTTCTAGTTGAATTTTATTTGCTAAATTGCTCTAGATTTTGAAAAGATGGAGATGCACCTATGGCCATAATGTTTTAAGACAATTTAGATGCAATTATATCTCATTTATTATACAGAAGCTTCAATTAGTAGCTTATGGTGGAAAGTGTCTTATTATTGATTTACATTAGCTATAGGTTTGAGCATATTTATTTTTTAATTAATATAGCAAGGTCCTATATAGAAACTTTATGTATGAGCTTATTTATATTTTATTTATAATGAATTAGAAAAAATAGCCATGGTATTTAGGTATGTTGCAAGCTTCAATTATATTTTTATATTTTAATTAATTAGCATGCTCCTATATGAAAACTTTAGGTATGAGCGTATTTATTTTGATTTTTAATGAATTTGAAAATTTCTCCATGATATTTAGGTATGTAGAAAGATCTAAATACGCTTTCGACATCTTCGGCAAGTTCTTCTTAGAGACTTCCTTCTTAGCTCCTTTTCTTCTTCTTGGGGCTCTTTGGGGGCGATGGAATTGGTTCTGGAAGCGTGACTGCCAGATGCAGAGGAGAAGGCAGTAAAGCCAGCTTCTATGGAGGAGGATCACTGCCTTCTCTGAAACTGAGGGGCACGGCGGCGGTGCACTTAGAGCTCATCCAGATTCAGATGATCATTGGATGCTTTGACGAAGAGCTTCTCCCAGAGTTGTGACTTCATCATTGGTGACGGGTTTAGTTATTACCCCTCACTCATGTTATAGGTGACGGGTAATATTATGACCCGTCACCTATTATCTGTTATCTGTGACAGGTCGTGTAATGACCCGTCACTTATATATGTCTCATTTGTCCGTTTTTCACATAGTGATGATTACTCTTGTTAGAAAACAAAACGTTTTTCACGTAGTGACTCTTCCCATCGGTGGAAAGAGTCTTGAAGCCACTTATCTGATAGACCACACGGCGCGAGCAAGACGGCATTCAAAGAACATGTGTTTAATTGTCTCATCTTTGTGACAAAAGCAACAGTTCATACTACAGTTGGCATTTAGCCAGATTATCCCTTGTTATAACTACAGTCGATGTAAGTACCAAAGGAATATCTTTACTTTGAGTGGCACCTTCAATTTCCAAAAGCGTTTGTTAACATTAGGAACATCACTATGCACTAATACAAGATAACGAGACTTCACCAAGAATTACCCATTTGGAGTTAAGTTCTAGTAGAACTCATCTTGCTCCTTAGTAAGCACAATATTAGCGATTCGAGGAAGTAATGCATTCCACACCACTAATTTTGGCTCTATAAGGTCCCTTTGGAAAGAAACATTTAGAGGGAAGTTCGAAGGACATCTGCTATACTAACATATTTGTTCATGACTATGTTATAAGGGCATGGATATTGTTCTCGCAGAGTTAAACTATTTTTCAACCATTGATCTTCCTAAAAACCAATTTGGATGCCATCTTTGATTGTGATGGTTCCGAAATGGAGAAAATCTCACTTCATCTTCATAAGGCTGACCTAAAAGTGTGAGTCCGCAGCTTTTCACTGGACTTGCAATAAGGGCTTAGAGCCCAAGTACTTATTAAGTATCAGTTGTTGCAACATAAAATCAGTCGTGAGCAACTTAGACAGTCATTTGCTGAGTAAGACAACATTCTTTGTATCTAGATCATGAATCTGAAACCCCTTGAGGAAAATCAAATTCATTGTCGGACAGAAGGTGTTGTGAATGGATATAAAAAGATATCAGTATGAATTCAAAAAAAATCAACAATAGCTATCGATAAAGGAGGTGTGCTAGTACCACGATTGCGAACAAATGCAACAGCGAGAACAACAGATTCCTCTACAAAAGGAAGACACCACACGAGTTTTTTCAGCATACCGGAGTTTACATAAAGGACACATATTAACTATTTGTCCTTCTGGTATCACATCCTATCCATTACTAAACACTATTTGAAACATTCACTGCTTAAAAAACAATAATAGCAAACACAACGTCACATATGATTATTTAAAAGTCATCACTGATAAATTACATATAGACAGTTGATAGGAACAAAATATATGTGATATTTCCAGCTATCCAGGAGAGTCAGAACATACGAAAGGTTTTACTAAAAGGCCGTCTATGTGTTAACGGCTCCTAGACACAGATGGTTTTTAAGACAGTTTTCCTTAAAAAACCGTCTGTGTGTTGTTGAACAACACAGACGGCTCTATATAAAAACCTTTCAGTATCTAGTAGCCGTCAATAGATAGACATTCTTTTAGTGGGACCATCTGTGTGTTCTCGCTCTCAAATGATTCACCTCATAGTCTTACCTGATGAATATGTTGAAATTTGTTGTTTTGACCCTTCTGGCTTAAATGTTTGGATGATTATTTGGGCATCGATATGACTTTAAATGAAAAAATTATCAACTATAAAGTTATACATCTCATCGAGTTCTACAATGTTCATATAAATTTTGTCTCTATCCAACTCCGTATGAAAAAGTTTATGTCCAATCTGTCCAATGTTCAGTAAGAACAATCATAACTTTGCATACGGAGTCCGATTTCGACATTTTCGACATTCGACCTCTACTTTTGAAGCTAAAGAGGAGACACATCCCAAAAGAATACAGGTGTTAACACCTGTACCTTTTTTGAACAAAAAAAAACTCAGAAAACTCTCGACAGGATCAATTGAGAGCCCGACCAGGGCTTTAAGGCATCTGTTGTGTCCCCTAGCTGATTTTTAGGCATTAATTAGTTATACAATTAGGTTAAAAAACTGACATGACAAGCAATTTAACAAGAGATAGAATGAGCTTGTTTCTTATGAAAGAAGCTAGCATTTTGAACAATCCTAAATGTAAAACATCACCTATGAGACAATTAATTATCTTGAAAAACTTGAAAAAACCAGCAACGCAAACGTATGCATTGAAAGTTAATATTTCTTACCATCAATTTCTTACTCTCTAATCTTAGATATCACCTAAGAAATAAGACATTGAAAGTGGCCTAACCTGACAAACATTAGTTGATTAGCCTAATGACCAATCAACAGTGACCTGCATACAGAGATGCCATCGGGATCATTCCACATGAGATTAATTTGGCTGTTGCTATCATTCAGGCGACTGAAAATGAGTGTTCCCTCAGGCTATGAAGCTCAACCATTGATTTGCAATCAGACGACTCTCGTCTTATCTTCTTCCTCATGCTCGCGCAACCGCTCCCATAGTGGTCTCCTGGCCCTCTATCATCTGACTTTACGTCTCCAACAGTGTTCCGACCACTGAATCCGTGCCCGCCACTCTCGCTGCACCAACCGGGCCAGCCTACTTCTCCAGGCATTCCTTTAAGCCCATGAAGCACACCGGTGGCCTCTAAAATTGCAGCCACTTACCTCCACCGCTAACCCCTCTGAAATAGCTGTTGCCTAAGAGATTGAGCTAGTTTTCATACGCCTCATAATTAGAAAGTGTGGATTAATTTATGGTAACTGGTCCAGAATTAGGTACATATGGTACGTGGGGTGAGATGAACCACAAAAGGAGCATCTCTATCCTCGAATATGGGCATGCAGTAAATAAATGCAAGGACGCACATGCATTTCTATGTTAATTTAAGTGATTCTGGTCAGAATTGAAGTCCAAATTTTAAAATGCTAACATACATCTACACTACCAATATAACATCTTGGTATACACCTGCGCTCCTCTACATACGCATGCGCTGCCCTCACTACTGGATACAGTGAGAACTAGCAGGAGCCCTTTCAAGCAAGATCGTCGTCGTAATCCTCTACTGGTTTCTAGTGCATATTCAGATGCTCCAATAATCAATGCTAGCTAGCTAGCAATGTTACTTCTACGTTGCTATTGCACATTCAGATACTATTGTAAAATTTGCACATCTGTCCATCAGCAGCGCCGCTGACAATACTGTCCATCGGCTCACGGTCACTAGTCGCATGCACACATTTTCCCTATCTCTCTACGCGACGTGTTCAATGCCACGGACGAAAAAGAATGAGATCTCTCTACGTGACGCAATCTTACACATTACTATATCATTCGTACAGAATTGAAGACCCCTCCTCAAAAGAGAGGACATAATCAAGGTGGATGACGACACTGTAAGGACCAAAGACTGGCTGGGCCGCTTCATTCCGTCTGAGAGCTTACAATCTGATGTATATGATCTCTAAGTCCTGCTCTTTCTTGTGTTTTAGGATCGTGTGGCGCTCCTTGGCCCTTGGAGCTGGTGTTCTGGTTTGATCTTTGTTTGCGCCTGTATTCTTCTACGGTGCTGGTGCCCCAGCCTGTTGTTTATTTTGTTTCCTTCTAATCTAGTTCTGAACACGATTTAGCTTTCAATATAAACCGAAGTTTTTCTTTAAAAAAGAAAAAGAATCGGATCGTGCACGTGCCGGGGTCCTTTCTAACGGGCAGTGGCGCGTCATGTTGTACGAGCCGGCTGCACATACATCCTTCCAAAATTAGTATTAAATATAATTATAATAAACAGTAAATACATAGTAAATATTTGAACAATAACCATACGGTCACTTTTTATCTTAGTCTGGAGGACTGAAGATATATACGTGTTATAAGTTCTTTGGTCTAGCACGTACGTACACGCATCGTGCTGCACGCGGGCAGTTTCTATATTCAGGACAAGCAGCTGCAGCCTGCAGCGATACGATCGTGCTGCATGAAACACGCATCGTGTTGTCAGCAGCTGCCCCACGATCAGATCTGTGATCTTCACAGAGACAAGTTGATGGGCAGTAGGTAGGTACCTCATTCGTGCATGGCAAGCCCCCGTGCAGGGTTCAGCCCACCGAAACAGCAATAGCAAACATAGTATCATATATGGTTATTTAAAAGTTATAACTGATAAATTATATAAAGGTAGTTAAAAAAATATATATTATAATTTTAACTATTTATATGTTGACGGCTCCTACACATATGGTTTTTCTGAAAAACCACACGCGCGATGCATGAGATCATAGGTTCGATGTCTACAAACCACATGTGCGTATTTCACACGAAAAACCACGTGACTTATTGCGACGTGCGACCCCGCAGGTGGCCCGGGTGCAAAAATAATTTTCTTTTTCTACATTGTAAATATTTTTTTTCTAAAAATAATATCATAAACGATTCTTATTAAAAACCTTCTGTGATATATCATATTAGAGACATATCTCGAACACACAGATACTTTCACTACTATAGAATATGTCAAAAGTAGCATCACATCAGTATTGGTTTAACAGTAACTGCTACTGAAGATATATCAATATCGATTCTTAAACTCTCGAGCAAATCACGACTGAGTAGCTAAGAACCGACACTGATAGTCACTATCAATGCCGTTCCAACCACGAACTGATACTGATATATCAGTGTCAATTCTAACCATGAATCGTCACTCATAGTCAGTATCAGTGTCAGTTCTAGCCACGAACCGTCATTGATGTTTTCTACTATCACAACTTATTTTAAAAGGTCATTACTTTTCATACAAAGTTAGATGTGAAAAAACTTTATATAAAAATATAGCTCTAGACGAGATCTACAACTTTATAGTTGAAAACTTATTAATTTGAGGCCATTTAAATATCCAAATAATCATAACAAAGTTTGACCTCACCATCATGGTCGATGGACAACTTATCTTAAAAAATTTATCATTTTTTCATACGAAGTCCAATGTGAAAAACTTTATATGAAAATTGTAAGTCTCGACGAGATCTACAACTTTGTAGTTGATCACTCTTTCATTTAAAGGCATATAGATGCACAAATAAATATCTAAAACTGGTACAATGGGAGCCACATACTTGACAAAAACTTTTGACTTAGATCTAATGTAAAACTAGTACAAATCATTGAAAAGCTACATAGAAGACCAAAAGGTTGAACACTGCAATTTTAAATATTTTTATCATGAGTTTGGCAACTCGGATTGATTAAACGTCTAAGACTGACATTCAAATGTAGCACTATGTCTGCAAAAATTACTTGTCAGTTTTCGCGCAAAAACTTTAGAGATCCTGTCGAAAGTTTTTTGAGCCTTATTTGATGGTCAAGGAAGGTACAGGTCTATAGATATGCATTTTTTCAGATACGTCTCATCATTAGCTTTGAAAGTAGAGGTCAAATATCAAAATCAAACTCTGTATGTAAAAGTTATGGCTGTATTACTTAACACTGTATAAATTGGACACAAACTCTTTGTACGGAGTTAGATTGAGATAAACTTTATATTAACATTGTAGTACTTGATGAGATGTATAATTTTGTAGTTGATAACTTTTTCATTTAAGATCATTTAGATGTCCAAATAGCCATTCGAATAATTGATCAGAAGATGTCAAAAGGATTGATTTTGATATTATACTCAAGAATGGACAAGAGCTGAGATGGTTAGAGGGGTTGTGCATGCACCTACCGCGGGGTCAAGAGTTCAAGTCCTGGTTGCCGCATGCGAGCAAAAATCGTTTGACTTGCGAATGGGTTGGGTTTAGTTGGATGAGCAATGACTGGTCCGGTGTCTCTTGTCGTAACTTCTTTTTTGCTCTTTTACCCAAAAACATTGGATCGGGGATCGACTATCAGTGTCGGTTATCAGTATCGGTCTGATAGGGTTTTCACTGATGGTTCCAGATTCGGCACTAATAGTCACTGACTTTCAGTGTCGAATAATCAATGGCGGTTCAAAACCTGCCACAGACTATTAGTGCCGAATAATCGCTGACTATCAGTACCGAATAATCAATGTCGGTTCAAAACCCGCCACTAATAGTGATTTTGAACCGCTACTGATAAGGTGTTCTGCTGTAGTGTTTCGCACACACTACTAAAAAAAACCCCTTCACTGCCGGCCCATAAAAGGGTTTCACTTTCGGCTTTAGAGCCAACAGTGTGCAACGGGCAGTGATAGTCGGGGACTATCACTGCCGTTTTGGGGACCAGCAGTGAACGGGTTATCACTACCGGCTGAAGGCTTTAGCTAGTAGTGATAGTCGACTATCATTGTCGATTGAAGGGCGCTAAATTGATCTTTTTGGGCTGAAAAAATTAAAAAAATATATATTTTTGCACCCGAGGAACCCCCATGCCCGCGCTGTTGCAAGTCAAAAGTCACAAGTCACGCGATTTTTCACGCGAAATACACGCGCGTGCTGTTCGTGGCACTTGAACTCAGAACCTCTCAGCTCGCGCAATATGTCCTTACTATCCGACCACGGAAGTACTAGTGATACTATTAGCATATGCAATTCTTTCGATATCTTCTATTTGAAACCTCAAATAATTATTTGGATATATAAATGATATCAAATTAAAAAGTTTTCAACTACAAAGTTATAGATCTCGTTGAGAGCTATAGTTTTGATGTAAAGTTTGTCCCCATCCGACTTCGCATGAAAAAGTTATGAATTTTTTAAAATAAACTGTCATCCACTATCGCTGCCAGCTCTAACCACCACCCGACAGTGATGCACGAGCCGACAGTGATATTATTACTGCCAGCTCATGGCTAGAGCTAGCAATGATAGTGAATTTTCACTGTCGGTTCTTTTAGAATGGTCTTTTAGTGCCAGTCCATGATACAAACCGGCAGTAATATTTCATCACTGTCGGCTCATAAGAAACCGGCAGTGATGGACCGGCATATAAACCTATTTTTATAGTAGTGACAGATAACTTTGTTCTTGTTCTTGATATGTGATATGCATTAAAAACAGTCTGTAATAGATGTTTATATGGTAGTGATTCTCTCCCTTCGAGTGAACATATCCTCTTCGTGTTACACTACTACAGAAAATTCTACCACTGTCGGCTCTAAAATGATCATCACTATCGGTTTTAGAGTTAGCAGTGGGTAACGGACAGTAATAGTCAGTGAAACGATTGTTCATGTGCTGTTTGAGTGTACGCACGCCTCTAATGTTTGGCAACAACTGGGTTTCAATGTTATACCTTCGGGAGACATCCACAATGTGTACCTCACACTGGGCATGCTAAACCGGAATGGACCACCATCTTCATCGCGGTGGTGTGGAACATATGATTGGCGAGAAATAGAAAGGTATTTGATGATACAATGCTCCCGGTGCAAAGGATGAAAGAAAATTGTGTCCAAACTCTTGAGCTTTGGGCGCACAGAACCACAAGAGAACACGCAAAGGAGTCAACAGGGCCTGGACATCAAGGTGGACATGGCACGTTTAAAGTTCATCCACTCAATTATATGTTATGTTAAATTCTTTGTGCACTTAATTGTATATTTTTATGGTGATACAACTATTTTTTCTTGTGAAATTTTGCAACTCCCGTCATAATATTATTAATTCCACGTGTACTCTTCTCATATCAATGTGTTTCTATAGCACCGAGAACGATGACTAGAGGGAGTGAATAGGTATCTCACCAAATTCTTGGATGATCTTTTCCTATTTTTTCACTCAACACATCTCAAAACAACAAGCGGAAGTCATAAAAAATAAGAGAGACAAAAGGCAATGAGTCATAGCTAAAACTCTTGCAACTCAAAACACTTCGATCCAAAGATGATAGTCATTTAGTGAAAAATACTTCAAGTTGCTAATCTAGAGGTAAGAGAATTCAAGATCAATATTGAATGTAAATTTTATGTCTTTAGCAATAAGAAGAATTACTTTGACGTGATTAAAAATTGCAGCTCATCAACAAAAACGAAAATTACACCAAAAACCCAAAAAAATGCAACCAAGCAAAAGAACCAAAGGAGAAAAATTAGAAGGAGATTAACACAAACATAAGAGTAAACATAAATGTCATAGCTTGCAGAGAGGAACGCCCTGACTTTAGTAGATTATAAAGTGTTTTTTCTCTTAAAAAGCTCTCACCTATTACAAAGGATAACCTTACCTCTTCCTTTCTTCTAAAATTCAATCACACACAACTCAAATATCTATCTTACCCCTCTCCTACAACCCTACTCCTCTATTTATAGACTTCGGAAGCTTGCATAACCCTTAAGCAACCTTGTTCCTAAAATATCATTCTCTTCCAATACACTCCTAACTATCTTTGGAGCATTTTGGTACAATTTCTTTTCCATCAATCGAACAGCCAATGAGCCTTCACGATTTAGCTTTTCCTCAACTCAAGCTTCGCGATGATACCACATGCACCTCAAGACTTCCCATGCTTTTGAGGCCAAATCGTGAAACCTCTTGCACGATTCTCAAAGTGTGACTTACTGTTATTTGCTTACACCTTAAGCAAGCACTCCGATATCTACTCGTATAATCCGTCTTGCGATCTTGACCGCCGGCAAGTCTCTCCCACTCCTAATCTCTCGGGCCACCTTGTCACTTGCACCTGCATCTGTTTTGCTTGACTTTGTCAACACATCATCTTTATCCATCTTCCTATACTCTGTTTGCTCTCTACCTGTACAACTAAGATTATCTTTAACTCCATAAGACCTCTTTAATCTGTGGACACCGAACACCTCACTTAGCTTGGATCAATTCAGCAGAGTTAATCAGTGCTAGCTAGCAATGTTATTTATACGTTGCTATTGCACATTCAGATACTGCTGTAAAATTTACACATCTGTCTATCAGCAGTGCCGTTGGAAATACTGTCCATCGGCGCGCGGTCAGTGGTCGCATGCACATATGGTGCTGCCTTTTCCCTACCTCTCTACGCGACGTGTTCAATGCCACGGACGAAAAAGAATCGGATCATGGACGTGCAGTGGTACTTTCTGACGTACGTACACGCATCGTGCTGCACGCGGGCAGTTTTTATATTCAGGACAAGCAGCTGCAGCCTGCAGCGATACGATCGTGCTGCATGAAACACGCATCGTTTTGTCAGCAGCTGCCCCAGGATCAGATCTGTGATCTTCACAGAGACAAGTTGATTGGGCAATAGGTAGGTAGCCCATTCATGCATGGCAAGCCGCGCCCATACATGCAGTGATCACTACTATAAAAACAGTAATAACAGACATAACATCACAGTTGATAGGCAAATGTATACGCGGTATTGCTAACTGTCTAAGAGAGTGAAAACTCAGTCGGTTTTATTAAATGGCTGTCTGTGTGCTGATAGTTTTTAGACAATGATAGTTTTTTTTAAAGAACTATTTGTGTGTTGTTGAATGACACAGATGACTCTGTATGAAAAAATGTCTCTGTCTAGTAACTGTCTACACACAGAAGGCCTTTTAGGTAAATCGCCTATGTGTTCTTGCTCTTATATAATTTATCTCGTAGTCTAATCTAATGAATATGTTGAAATTTATTCTTTTGACTTTTCCTATTTAAATGTTTGGATAATTATTTGGCCATCTATATGGCTTTAATTGAAAAGATTATCCACTACAAAGTTGTATATCTCATCAAATTCTACAATGTTCATATAAAGTTTGTCCACATTCGACTCCATATGAAAAAGTTGGTGTCACAATCTGTGCAATATTAAGTAAAACGGCAATAACTTTTTTATACGGAGTCCAATTTTGATTGACGTTTGACCTCTACTTTCGAAACTAACGAGAAGGTGCATCCGAAAAAGCTACAGGTGTTAACACGTGTATCTTTCTTGAACAAAAAAACTCAAAAGTCTCTCGACAGGATCAATCGAGAGCGCGGCCAGGGCTTTAAGGCATCTCTTGTGTTCCTGCATGGCTGATTTTAGGCATTAATTAGTTATCCAATAAGGTAAAAAATTGTTGTGGCAAGTAATTTAAAAAGGAGATAGAAGGAGGTTGTTTCTTATGAAAGAAGCTAGCATTTGAACAATACTAGATAGAAGACATCATCTATAAGACAATTAATTGTCTTAGAAAACCCGAAAAAACTAGCAATGCACATGCATGCATTGAAAACTTGTTCATTAATAGCAATTTCTTACTCTCTCTCACCTTAGATATCACCTAATAAATAAGACATTGAGAGTGGGCTAACGTGACAAATGTTAGTTGATTAGCCTAACGACCAATCAACAACGATGTGCATATAGAGATGCGACCACGATCACCCAATAAGAGATTAATTTGACTGCTACTATCATTCAGGCGACTGAAAATGGGTGTTCCCTCAGGCGACGAAGCTCAACCATCGATTTGCAATTAGGCGACTCTCGTCTTATCTTCTTCCTCACTCTCGCTCAACCGCTCCCACTCCCATAGTGATCCCCCGGCCCTCCAGCATCCGACCGTATCCAACAGTGTTCCAGCTGACGGATCTGTGCTTGTCACCCCGCCGCCCTAACCAGGCTGGCCTACTTCCCCAGGCATCCCTTTAAGCCTAGGATGCACACCGATAACCTTTGAAATTGCGGCCGCTTACCTCCACCGCTAACCCCTCTGAAATCGCCGTTGCCTCAGAGATTTAGCTAGTTTTCATGTACCTCATAATTAGGAAGTGTGGATTAATTTACGGTAAACTGGTCGAGAATTAGGTATGCATGGTACGTGGGTTGAGATGACACTACTACATAAACCACTATATATACCGGCCCATCACTGTCGATTTCTAATGGGCCGGCAGTGATGGGGAATCACTGTCAGTTCATAAGCTGCGTGGGAAAAATACAGTTATCGTGGCTTACGAACCGGCAATGATAAGGGTATCATTGCCACCTGTTGGCTTCTGCCAGAAGTGATGCCCTACTCCATCTTCATTGCCGGTTTCGTTCACCGACCAGCAGTGACAGCAAGGCATCACTGCCGGCTTGTTATATGAGCTGGCAGTGATGTCTCGACTATATAAAAGTCGCTCTCTCCTTCTCCGAGCCCGAGCACACAATAGAGAGGAGCTCTGTTTGCTCGGTGACGGCCATTTTTGGTCACCAAGTTTTTAGTGGCTTCAAAATTTTGAGGAATCCTCGTGCCCTAGGTGTTCCAAGGTATGTAACTTCATCTCCAATCCATTTCTAGTTGAATTTTATTTGCTAAATTGCTCTAGATTTTGAAAAGATGGAGATGCACTTATGGCCATAATGTTTTAAGACAATTTAGATGCAATTATATCTCATTTATTATACAGAA
Source organism: Phragmites australis (assembly GCF_958298935.1). Classification (NCBI taxonomy): domain Eukaryota; kingdom Viridiplantae; phylum Streptophyta; class Magnoliopsida; order Poales; family Poaceae; genus Phragmites; species Phragmites australis. The sequence continues at coordinate 20,560,475 of NC_084939.1, forward strand.
GCTTCAATTAGTAGCTTATGATGGAAAGTATCTTTATTATTGATTTACATTAGCTATAGGTTTGAGCATATTTATTTTTTAATTAATATTGCAAGGTCCTATATAGAAACTTTATGTATGAGCTTATTTATTTTTGATTTATAATGAATTAGAAAAATTAGCCATGATATTTAGGTATGTTGCAACCTCCAATTATATTTTTATATTTTAATTAATTAGCATGCTCCTATATGAAAACTTAAGATATGAGAGTATTTATTTTGATTTTTAATGAATTAGAAAATTTCTTCATGATATTTAGGTATGTACCAAGATCTAATTAGGCTTTCGACATCTTCGGCAAGTTCTTCTTAGAGACTTCCTTTTTAGCTCCCATTCTTTTTTCTTTGGGCTCTTTGGGGGCGATGGAATTGGTTTTGGAAGCGAGGCTGCCAGATGCGGAAGAGAAGGCAGTAAAGCCGGCTTCTATGGAGGAGGATCACTGCCTTCTCTGAAAGTGAGGGGCACGGCGGCAATGCACTTAGAGCTCATCCAGACTCAGATGATTACTAGATGCTTTGACGAAGAGCTTCTCCCAGAGTTGTGACTTCATCATTGGTGACGGGTTTAGTTATTACCCGTCACTCATGTTATAGGTGACGGATAATATTATGACCCATCACCTATTATCTGTTATCTGTGACAGGTAAATACCCGGTCCCGACATGAGACAACATAAGTGACAGGTCGTGTAATGACTCGTCACTTATATGTGTCTCATTTGTCCATTTTTCACGTAGTGATGATTACTCTTGTTAGAAGACAAAACGTTTTTCACATAGTGACTCTTCCCGTCAGTGGAGTCTTGAAGCCACTTATCTGATAGACCACACGGCACGGGCAAGACGGCATTCAAAGAACTTATTATGTATCAGTTGTTGCCACATAAAATCAGTCGTGAGCAACTTAGACAGTCATTTGCTGAGTAAGACAACATTCTTTGTATCTAGATCATGAATCCTAAAACCCCTTGAGGAAAATCAAATTCATTGTCGGACAGAAGGTGTTGTGAATGGATATAAAAAGATATCAGTATGAATTCAAAAAAATAAAAAATAGCTATGGATAAAGGAGGTGTGCTAGTATCACGATTGCGAACAAATGCAACAGCGAGAACAACAGATTCCTCTACAAAAGGAAGACACCACACGAGTTTCTTCAGCATACCGGAGTTTACATAAAGGACACATATTAACTATTTGTCCTTCCGGTACCACATCCTATCCATTACTAAACACTATTTGAAACATTCACTGCTTAAAAAACAGTAATAGCAAACACAACGTCACATACGATTATTTAAAAGTCATCATTGATAAATTACATATAGACAGTTGATAGGAAAAATATATATGTGATATTTCCAGCTATCTAGGAGAGTGAGAACACACGAAGGGTTTTACTAAAAGGCCGTCTATGTGTTAACGGTTCTTAGACACAGACGGTTTTCCTGAAACACCATCTGTGTGTTGTTGAACAACACAGACGGCGCTATATAAAAACCTGTTAGTATCTAGTAGCTCTGAATAGATAGACGTTCTTTTAGTGGGACCATCTGTGTGTTCTCACTCTCAAATGATTCACCTCATAGTCTTACCTGATGAATATGTTGAAATTTGTTGTTTTGACCTTTCTGGATTAAATGTTTGGATGATTATTTGGTCATCGATACGACTTTAAATGAAAAAGTTATCAACTATAAAGTTATACATCTCATCGAGTTCTACAATGTTTATATAAATTTTGTCTCTATCCGACTCCATATGAAAATGTTTATGTCCAATTTGTCCAATGTTCAGTAAAAACAATCATAACTTTGCATACGGAGTCTGATTCGACATTCGACCTCTACTTTTCAAGCTAACGAGGAGACACATCCCAAAAAAATACAGGTGTTAGCACCTGTACCTTTTTTGAGCCGAAAAAAAAAACTCAGAAGACTCTCGACAGGATCAATTGAGAGCTCGACCAGGGCTTTAAGGCATCTGTTGTGTCCCCTAGCTGATTTTTAGGCATTAATTAGTTATCCAATTAGGTTAAAAAACTGACATGACAAGCAATTTAACGAGAGATAGAATGAGCTTGTTTCTTATGAAAGAAGCTAGCATTTTGAACAACCCTAAATGTAAAACATCACTTATGAAACAATTAATTATCTTGGAAAACTTGAAAAAACCAGCAACGCAAATGTATGCATTGAAAGTTAATATTTCGTAACATCAATTTCTTAGTCTCTAATCTTAGATATCACCTAAGAAATAAGACATTGAAAGTAGCCTAACCTGACAAACATTAGTTGATTAGCCTAACGACCAATCAACAGTGACATGCATATAGAGATGCCACCGGGATCATTCCACATGAGATTAATTTGGCTGTTGCTATCATTCAGGCGACTGAAAATGAGTGTTCCCTCAGGCTCTGAAGCTCAACCATTGATTTGCGATCAGACGACTCTCGTGTTATCTTCTTCCTCATGCTCGCGCAACCACTCCCACAGTGCTCTCCTAGCCCTCTAGCATCCGACTTTACGTCTCCAGCAGTGTTCGCACCACTGAATCCATACCCGCCACCCTCACTGCCCCAACCGGGGTAGCCTGCTTCTCCAGGCATTCCTTTAAGCCCATGAAGCACACCGGTGGCCTCTAAAATTGCAGCCACTTACCTCCACCGCTAATCCCTCTGAAATGGCTGTTGCCTAAGAGATTGAGCTAGTTTTCATGCGCCTCATAATTGGAAAGTGTGGATTAATTTATGGTAAACTAGTCCAGAATTAGGTACATATGGCACGTGAGGTGAGATGAACCATAAAAGGAGCATCTCTATCCTCGAATATGGGCATGCAGTAAATAAATGCAAGGACGCACATGCATTTCTATGTTAATTTAAGTGATTCTGGTCAGAATTGAAGTCCAAATTTTAAAATGCTAACATACATCTACACTACCAATATAACATCTCGGTATACACCTGCGCTCCTCTACATAGGCATGCGCTGCCCTCACTACTGCATACAGTGAGCACTAGCAGGAGCCCTTTCAAGCAAGATCGTCGTCGTAATCCTCTATTGGTTTCTAGTGCATATTCAGATGCTCCAATAATCAATGCTAGCTAGCTAGCAATGTTACTTCTACGTTGCTATTGCACATTCAGATACTACTGTAAAATTTGCACATCTGTCCATCAGCAGCGCCGTTGACAATACTGTCCATCGGCTCACGGTCACTAGTCGCATGCACATATTTTCCCTATCTCTCTACGCGACGTGTTCAATGCCACGGACGAAAAAGAATCTGATCTCTCTACGCGATGCAATCTTATACATTGCTATATCGTTCGTACAGAACTGAAGACCCCTCCTCGGACCAGCAGCAACCCTCCGCTATCCCCGAGTCCCCGGGGAGCAGGCCAAGTTGCCTTCCTCTCCTTCCTCTCATCCTTCTAATCAAGGTGGATGACGGCACTGCGAGGGCTAGAGACTTGCTGGGCCACTTCATTCCGTCTGAGAGCTTGCAATCTGATGTATATGATCTCTGAGTCCTACTCTTTCTTGTGTTTTAGGATCGTTTGGCGCCCCTTGGCCCTTTGAGCTGCTGTTCTGGTTTTGGTCTTTGTTTGGGCCTGTATTCTTCTGCTGTGCTGGTGCCCCAGCCTGTTGTTTATTTTGCTTCCTTCTAATCTGATTCTGAACTCGATTTAGCTTTCAATATAAACCGAAGTTTTTCTCTTAAAAAAAACAAAAAGAATCGGATCGTGCACGTGCTGGGGTCCTTTCTAACGGGCAGTGGCGCGTCATGTTGTAGGAGCCGGCTGCACATATATCCTTCCAAAATTAGTATTAAATATAATTATCGTAAATAGTAAATAAATAGTAAATATTTGAACAATAACCATACGGTCACTTCTTATTTTAGTCTGGAGGACTGAAGATATATACGTGTTAAGTTCTTTCTATATTCAGGACAAGCAGCTGCAGCCTGCAGCGATACGATCGTGCTGCATGAAACACGCATCGTGTTCAGCAGCTGCCCCACGATCAGATCTGTGATCTTCACAGAGACAAGTTGATGGGCAGTAGGTAGGTACCTCATTCGTGCATGGCAAGCCGCCCCCGTGCAGGGTTCAGCCCACCGAAACAGCAATAGCAAACATAGTATTATATACGGTTATTTAAAAGTTATAACTGATAAGTTATATAAAGATGGTTAAAAAAATATATATTATATTTTTAACTATTTATGTGTTGACGGCTCCTACACACATATGGTTTTTCTGAAAAACCACACGCGCGATGCATGAGATCGTGGGTTCGATGTCTACAAACCACATGTGCGTATTTCACACGAAAAATCACGTGACTTGTTGCGACGTGCGACCCCGCAGGTGGCCCGGGTGCAAAAATAATTTTCTTTTTCTACATTGTAAATATTTTTTTCTAAAATAATATCATAGATGATTCTTATTAAAAACCTTCTGTGATATATCATATTAGAGACATATCTCGAACACACAGACACTTTCACTACTATAGAACATGTCAAAAGTAGCATCAAATCAGTATTGGTTTAACAGTAACTGCTACTGAAGATATATCAATGTCAGTTCTTAAACTCTCGTGCGAACCACGACTGAGTAGCTAAGAATCGACACTGATAATCACTATCAATTCCGGTTCCAACCACGAATTGACACTGATATATCAGTGTCAATTCTAGTCATGAACCGCCACTAATAGTCAGTATCAGTGTCAGTTCTAGCCACAAACCGCCATTGATGTTTTCTACTATCACAACTTATTTTAAAAGGTCATTACTTTTCATACAAAGTTAGATGTGAAAAAACTTTATATAAAAATATAGCTCTAGACGAGATCTACAACTTTATAGTTGAAAACTTATTAATTTGAGCTCATTTAAATATCCAAATAATCATAACAAAGTTTCACCTCACCATCATGGTCGATGGACAGCTTATCTTAAAAAAATTATCATTTTTTCATACGAAATCCGATGTGAAAAACTTTATATAAAAATTGTAAGTCTCGACGAGATCTACAACTTTGTAGTTGATCACTTGTTTATTTGAAGGCATATAGATGCACAAATAAATACCTAAACCGGTACAATGGGAGCCACATACTTGACAAAAACTTTTGACTTAGATATAATGTAAAACTAGTACGAATCATTGAAAAAGCTACATAGAAGACCAAAAGGTTGAACACTGCAATTTCAAATATTTTTGTCATGAGTTTGGCAACTCGGATTGATTAAACGTCTGCACAAGACTGACATTCAGATGTAGCACTATGTCTCCAAAAATTACTTGTCAGTTTTCGACCAAAAACTTTAGAGATCCTGTCGAAAGTTTTTTTGAGCCTTATTTGATGGTCAAGGAAGGTACAGGTCTATAGATATGCATTTTTTCAGATGCGTCTCATCATTAGCTTTGAAAGTAGAGGTCAAATATCAAAATCGGACTACGTATGTAAAAGTTATGGCTGTATTATTGAACACTGTACGAATTGGACACAAACTCTTTGTACGGAGTTAGATGGAGATAAACTTTATATTAACATTGTAGTACTTGATGAGATGTATAATTTTGTAGTTGATAACTTTTTCATTTAAGATCATTTAGATGTCTAAATAGCCATTCGAATAATCGATTAGAAGATGTCAAAAGGATTGATTTTGATATTATACTCATGAATGAACGAGAGCTAAGATGGTTAGAGGGGTTGCGCATGCACCTACGACGGGGTCAAGAGTTCGAGTCCTGGTTGCCACATGAGAGCAAAAATCGTTTGACTTGCGAATGGGTTGGGTTTAGTTGGATGAGCAGTGACTGGTCGGGTGTCTCTTGTCGTAACTTCTTTTTTGCTTTCTTACCCAAAAACATTGGATCGTCGGGGATCGACTATAAGTGTCTGTTATCAGTATCGGTTGGTAGCTCCAACCAACACTGATAGGGTTTTCACTGCTGGTTCTAGATTCGGCACTAATAGTCACTGACTATCCGTGTCGAATAATCAATGGCGGTTCAAAACCTGCCACAGACTATTAGGGCTGAATAATCGTTGACTATCAGTACCGAATAATCAATGTCGGTTCAAAACCCGCCACTAATAGTGATTTTGAACTGCTACTGATAAGGTGTTCTGTTGTAGTGTTTCGCACACACTACTAAAAAAACCCCTTCACTGTCGGCCCATAAAATGGTTTCACTTTTGGTTTTAGAGCCAGTAGTGGGCAACGGGCAGTGACAGTCGGGGACTATCATTGCCGTTCCGGGGTCCAGCAGTGAATGGGTTATCACTACCGGCTGAAGGATTTAGACAGTAGTGATAGTCGACTATCACTGCCGGTTGAAGGGCGCCAAATTGATCTTTTTGGGGCTGAAAAAATTGAAAAAGAATGTATTTTTTGCACCCGAGGAACTCCCACGCCCGCGCTGTTGCAAGTCAAAAGTCACAAGTCACGTAATTTTTCACGCGAAATACATGCGCATGTTGTTCATGGCACTCGAACTCGGAACCTCTCAACTCACGCAATATGTCCTTACTATCCCACCACAGAAGTACTAGTGATACTATTAACATATGCAATCCTTTCGACATCTTCTATCTGAAACTTCAAACGATTATTTGGATATCTAAAGGACATCAAATTAAAAAGTTTTCAACTACAAAGTTATAGATCTCGTCGAGAGCTATAGTTTTGATGTAAAGTTTGTCCCCATCCGACTTCGCATGAAAAAATTATGAATTTTTTAAAATAAGCTGTCATCCACTATCATTGCCGGCTCTAGCCACCACCCGATAGAAAAAGGCTGTCACCCATAAGAAACCAAAAGCACAAAGGACACTAGCACTAGAGGGCCCCCTGGCACAAGATGGGGCAGATAGGAGCCCAAGCCCGCACCTGGCGTCCTCCTCCGGCAGCAGCAAAAGCCAGTATCACAGCCCGAGCCCTGACCCGTCTCTGAATCGGGAGAGCTGACATCAGGCAAGTGACGAAGAATACAATCCTACTGAAGAGGTATTGATGCGAGCGAGTCAATACATTTAATACTTTTCCCTTTTTTCTCTCTAGATGGCGGTAGCGCAGTCTCCGAGCCAGACAGCTGGTAGTGTTGTACGAGTCCGAAAGCCAATGACACAAACACAGTGGCTGACGAACAAGGTTACTGTCACGGGAATCGATGCTGACGGGCTTCCTATGGATGAAAAGGTCCTGAATAGATTTTGGAGGGTCGCAGGGCTCATTGCTTGGGAGAGGGTGCCGATAATGACTAAGTTCGGTGACCTCAGTGATGAAGCGAAGAGGGACTTGTTCAATAATATCATGATGGAGTACCTAAAGTACCCTGGAAACATGAGTGAGTATCAAAAGAACGTCGCAGTCAATGCAGCAATGAAAGCGATCGCAAAACTTCACCGAAACTTTAAGAGTAAGTTTGTGAATCCGTACTTAGCAAAAGGGGATACTCTTCGAAAGCTACAAGCACTTGAAACTGGAAGATTGAGATGCTTTTGTGCAGATGAAGAACTCAAAGCAGCTTCGGGCTCAGAACAAGCATGACCACATGACCGGTGCAACTGGGGATGCTAGGAAAAGGGCGAAATGGCAGGCAGAGGATGAGAAATTAGCCAAAGAATTCTGTGAGAATCCTTGGAATCAATTACCGGGACGATCATGGTCATATTTGCGAGCAAGGGGTGAGCTGTCTGAAAGGGGAAAATCACATTCAGAAACAGCGAAACCCAGGCAGTCGTAGAAAAAGTCAAAGAAAAGGCAGCCGAAGCCAGCCAAGGTTCTTTCACGGGGTTGGGGAACATGATGTTCTCACAGCGGCGCTAGGAAACCCGGAGCACCTAGGTCGAGTGCAAGGTGTATCAAGTTCCTAGGGCTGGAAATACGGCTTTCTCAAAGACATCAGGATGTACAAGAAGAAGAAGAGGTTGGGTGCAGTGGACATGGATGCATTTACACGGGACATCACTCAAAAAGTTTACTCAAGCATCATGGGGCAGCTTGCAGCAAAGGCAATAGTGATTTCCATGCCACAGGATTTTAGCCCCTGAGCTGCAGGGAAGAGTAGCTGTACCTCCAGGGAAGTCGAGCAACAAGTAGCTGCTGCCGAGACTGAGCCGGATACAATTGACCTACTAGAAGGGCCCACATCTTGCAACCTTGTAATCAGGCCTGGCGGGTATCACATCGAGGTTGCAAGGGGCCAGGTTCTTCCAGGCGTCTGTATCTTACATACGATCCCAATACGTGCAGGCTATGCTGTGGTTACGGTGGACATGGTACATAGCAATGCCACCGATCAAGTGTTGGAGGTCCCCCCCCCCCAATGAGGAAGTCATAATTCTCGGTGAAGCTCTTCATCAAAGGATCCAGTGAAAGAGGGGAGACATCGTGGTCTCCAGTGCATCGCAGTCTAGATGAGCTCCAAGTGCACCGCCGCCGCGCTGCTCACTTCCAGAGAAGGTAGCTTCACTGCCTTCTCCTCCTCCAGAGAAGCCGGCTTCACCTCATTCTCCTCTGCATCTGGTAGGCTCGCTTCCAGACACAATATCGTCTCCCTAGAGAGCCCAAAAAAGAAGAAGGAAAAGGAGGTCAAGAAGAAAGGCTCTATGAAACCCCTGTCAGAGATGTCGAAGGCCATTGTACCAGCGAAGTCGAAGGCCATTGTACCAGTGAAGCTGTCCATGGACATTGCACCAGTGTGGAATCAGGCCAACACGAAATTCAAATATGGGAAGCCCTTGATGATGGTAGATGAGCTAGCAAGGGTGGGAAAAGCATGTGTCGACCTCCATAATTACTACATACAGGTTTGTAGAGACAGCAATGCTCAATCCATAGTCGTACAATATAAACGATGACACTTCTTAAGTGATCAAGACAGCTACATCATTGTGGGTTTCAATGACTTATACGACCTCTTCAACCTTGATGTCCCTTGATACTACATATTCATTAATTAATACCATTAAGTCTTGAATCTAACTGTGTTCTTATCTGTAGACACTTGATGAAAGAAATAATGAAAAACAAGGATCCCGTCGCATTTCTTGACCCTGAGGCCATTACAATATCAGTCGTTCAACTTCACCCCGACTACGCTGTGAATCATGTGGCCAGGGCAATGCAACAATACTCAAAAGTGAAGTACCTGATAGGCGCCCACAACACCAGTGGCCATTGGATCTTACTGAACATTTGTGTCGAGTGGGACTTGGTGTTCTACGTCGACTCATCAAGACCAATATCTACAAAAGGCAAACTTAGATCACGTGATTACAGTACTATAAAACAACTCCTCAACATGTAAGTTCTACCTGACTTAGTTCACATATTAAACTTTTCTAGCATTCAAAGGCTCCATAATCGATCCCTCTTTATGCAGGGCTTTTGACAAGTACCTTTGAGCTCAACCTAACTACGACGCAAAAGTCAGCCTTAGGCTGACACACAAAACCGGGTACGCGATAAGTGCTACCAAACAAATTACCAAATATTCTCCATTGTTGTTTTTTTCCTTTTCATCTAAAAGTAAAGTTTCTTTTTAGGAGTGCACCAACAAACACCGGGTAACACCTGCGGATTCTATGTTGCGTGGAACATGCTCCTCACGCTACGAGGAAAGAATATCAAATCCCCCAATGTATGTTCAATACAAGATTATTCATAACTAATTTCGGTAATTAGTTTAATTCCGTGATAATATGACACTGGTTACGCATTAAATTATGTAGAAATACAAGCGTATGTTTCTCGAAGCTGGTGCACTCCCAGATATTCGACGACGGATCGCTGAGTTCATGGTGTTTGAGGTCATCAGCCCACAGGGCGAGTTTCACTATAGAAGCCGTAAGTTGTGGAGTCTTATGTAATTATGAGTTGATCGGAACTTTGTAACATTTGTGATTCTGTACTGAATTCATTTGAACTTTGTAAAATTTGTAATTCTGTGATGAAGCGAGTTCTTATACAAGTGTGTTTGTCGATATGTATTTGGATGCATTGCTATTGTTTGCAGGGAGAAGACGGCTGCCAAATCCTGGCTACGTTCTAGGATGCAGCCAGGAAACAACTCATTCCTACAGGGCAAGAGAAACATAAGTGACGGGTAAACTGTCTACCCATCACTTATGTTGTTTATAAGTGATGGGTAACTAAGTTACCCGTCACTTATTATACGATATAAGTGACGGGTGAAGAGATCACCCGTCACCTATAAATTTGTCCCCAGCACATGGGAGACGTTCATAGGTGACGGGTAATAGTTATTACCCATCACCTTTGTTCATCATTGGGACCTGTCACCAATGACTAGTTATTACTGACGCGTTAAGGGTGACGAGTACGGTACTCGTCACCCATGAATGTCATCACCTGTCACCCCTGTCTGTTTTCCACGTAGTGGCAGTTGGTAGGTAGCCCATTCATGCATGGCAACCCGCGCCCACACATGCAGTGATCATTACCCCAAAAATAGTAATAACAAACATACAACATCACATATGTTTATTTAAAAACCGTCACATATAAATTACAAATATACGGTTAATAGGCAAAAGTATTTGTGACATTCCTAGCCATCTAAGAGAGTGAGAACAAACAAACAGTTTTGTTAACGTGGAATTGGGCAACACCTCAGCAACTCGGATCCGTCAAGGATACTTGTCACTTTTCACAGCAACGCGCAACTTGTTTACAAGCAAACAAGCAAAGGTTGCGACTGACAACCTCAGAGATTGCCGCCCGGATGATTTATGAGCAAATTGACAAAGAACTACCACCCGAACCACAGGGATTCGAAGTAGCAGTAAAGAACTAATCCTAAATTGCAGGAAAGTTAAGACAAAATAAAAAGTAGATGCAATAGATGTGATTGATTGATGGATATACAATCAGCCTCCACCCCTCAACTATTTATAGGGGGGGGTATGGTCTTGATCCTAGGAATCGAAGTAGGACTCTATTCCAACCCTAAACATGCCTTGTTCGGCTACAATCGTGAAAGAGATCCGAACAAATCAATGAATGTACTTGGATTCGGTTTCGGATTGAACACCAGATGGTCTGTTGAGAACAAATTCCAGAGCATCGGACCATCCATCGAGTTCACTCCGCCGAAACTCTAAGACTCGGTCTAACACACATCGAATAATCCGACGTTATATTTATATTCACCGGAGTATATCACCGGACCAATATTTACAAAGAGTAGCTTTTGACAAGAGAGCACACCTGCCCTCACCGGATGTTCCGGTATACACTAGACACACTCACCAAACTAATATTTGCAGAGAACAATTTTTTTGCAAAGTTTTCCTTTTCAACGCACCGATGGATCCGGCGATCCTCAAAGACATCAACGGACGATTTTCACAAGAGAATATTTTTTCAGCTAACAACCTTCTTCTTCTCACTGGATAGTTCGGTGACACCCTGGAATCTCCACCGGACCATTTATTCCAGAGAGCCGATTTTCGACGCAAATTGACCGTCTACATACCAGATAGTCCGATGTTTTCACCGGATCATTCACCGAACTATTTTATATAGAGAGCATGTTTTATTGCACCAAATTCAAACTATAATCATTGGATAGTCTGGCGATGACACGACATTGATCACCAGACTATCCGGAGTATAAAAAAAATCTAGTCGTGCCATTTTTTGCCATCAACACATGCCCCCCTATTTTTTGGTAAAGCTTGCGCACCGAAAATATTTTTACATTGGATAATCACGAATACCTCATCTTCTACTCTAAGTTATGACTTAGGGCAATACAAACAATATATCGGCCATATGTGCATGTTCTAAGGGCGATGATAATCATACCAGCCACGTATAGTGATATATGTTAGGACGATAGGAAATTACATCAGTCATGTATAGTTACCTTCTCAAGCATCTGGCCAAATGCTCGGATAATATTTCTTCAAGTATTTCCCACTGATAGCGCGAGGCATCTTGTCTCCTCGTACATATTGCAGTATATATGAATTCCCTGGTACAATTCCTACAACTTTAAAAGGACCTTCCCAACTAGGAGACCACTTCCCGAATTTATTATCTTTAGACCCAATAGGTAAAATCGTCTTCCAAACTAAATCCCCTATTTGAAACGATTTTGCCTTTACTTTCTTATTGTAGGCTCTAGCTACTCTCAACTTATCCTTTTCAATCTCTATCAAAGCTTTAAGCCTTTCATCATTGAGGTTATCTACAATATCTATCATTGTATTATAATAATCAATTGCTGACAAGTCATTTTGTCGTACCACTCTCAATGCACCAAGATTTACCTCAATGGGTAAAATAGCCTCTTGTCCATACAGGAACTCATAAGGAGTAACCTTAGTAGCACAATGATTAGATATATGATGAACCCACAATGTTTCACTCAAAACCTCATGCCACCTTTTTGGATGTTCTTCTATCTTCTTCTTTATAAGCTTAATCAAAATTTTATTGCTAGACTCAGCTTGTCAATTAGCCTGAGCATAATATGATGAGGAATTGAGAAGCTTAATTCTAAGGGATTCGGCAAACTCACGCACTTGATGAGAAATAAAAGAAGAACCTTGATCTGTAGTTAAAGTTTGCGGAATAGCGAATCTATAAATAATATGTTCCAAAATAAACTTGATCACCTCTTTGTGTGTCATGTTCTTCAGGGAATGACCTCGATCTACTTTGTGAAGTAATCCGTAGAAACCAAAACAAAGCGATGACCTTTGGAAGATGATGAATGAATTTGGCCGATGAAATCCAAAGCCCATCCTCGGAATGGCCATGGTTTGGTGATAGGATTCAACATAGAAGCAAGAGCTAACTGCATATCACCAAACTTTTGACATGTTTCACATCCTTTGTAATATCTAGAGCAATCGTCAAACATAGTCGGCCAATAAAAACCAGCTCTCCTTAACAACCACACCATTTTGTGAGCCAACTGATGTGTTCCACAAATACCTTCCTGTACTTCACCCATAGTAATTTTACTTTGCTCTGAACCTAGACATTTTAGAAGCAACCCATCTATGTTTCGGTGATATAGTTCACCATCCAACATCACATATTTTAAAGCTTGTCACCTAGTCTTTCTATCTACCGATGAACTAGGATTTTCTAAATATTCAATCATCGGCTTTCTCCAATCACTAGACATATGCAAATCTGATTTTTTGAGTAAAACCGAATCTTCTTCCTGTTGTTCGGCCAAAAGAACACTAGCACAAGTAACAACGGTTTTTCTAACACAAAGAAAATCCCTCTATTCACTTGATAACCGGATGCTTGTTGCGTTAAATCATTTGCCCTCATATTCTCTTCTCTAGATATGTGAACGATGGTGAAATCATCTAAACTTGCTATGATATCTAAGCATCTGTCCAAATAGCTATTTAGTAACCCATAAAAGCATTGATAAACTCTAGAAACTTGTTGCACCACTAATAATGAAATCACCAAACACTTCTACATGTGTCATGCCCATGGACTTTAAAATTTCAAAACCAAACAAAAGAGCTTCGTACTCGGCTTGATTGTTGGTACAAAAGTATTCTCAGCGAACTGATGTTTCAAAAACAACACCTCTAGGTGAAATTAAAACAATGCCAACACCTTGACCTTCCCTACAAACCGAGCATCAAAATATCATTTCCATGAACACACACTAATCAAACTAACCAATGCATCACTGTCAATACGATGATCAACAGTAAAATCAGCAACGATTTGGCCTTTCATAGACCTTAACGGTTCATAAGCCAAATCATATTCAATCAAAGCATGTGCCCACTTTCCAATTCTACCACTCAAAATCAGCTTTTGCAACATGTACTTAATAACATCGGTTTGGCATGAAACCACACAAGTACTAAAAAGCAAATAAGTCTCAACTTGGTGCAAGCATAATATAAAGATAAACATAATTTTTCAATAAACACATACCTTGTTTTCGCATCCAAGAGATGTTGACTCAAATAAGTGATCGCGTATTCTTTCCCTTCGCTTTCTTCTGTAAGAACAACACCTATTACCGTCTCTTGTGAAGCAACATATAGCCGAAATGGAATCCCGGCCTTGGGTGCCTTTAACACGGGAGGTGATGACAAATAGTTTTTGATGTCATCAAAAGCTTGTTGCTGTTCTGGCCCCAAGTAAAATCGGCTTCTTTCTTTAACCGAAGTATGGGATTTAAAGCACTAATCTTGTCGGATAAGTTAGATATGAAACACCTCAAATAATTGACCTTTCCTAGAAATTTTTTAAAGTAGAACCAGCATTCTTTAAACCAAATGTCATAACAACCCATTCAAATAAACCAACAAAACCAGGGCAATGGAATGCCATTTTAGGCAGATCTTCTTCGGCCTTGAAAATTTGATTATAGCCCGCATTACCATCCAAAAAACTAATAACTCTATGACCTGAAGCATCATTAATCAACATATCAGCGATAGGCATAGGATATTCATCTTTAGGAGTAGCTTTATTTAAATCTCTAAAATCAATGCACACTCTCAAATTATCACTATTTTTCTTCTCAACTAGGACAATATTAGATATCCATTCAGCATATCTACAAGGACGAATAAACTCCGCAGCGAGCAATTGGCTTATTTCTTCTTTGATTCGCCCATACATATTATGATAAATCTTTCTAGCCGGTTGTTTGTGAGGTCTAAAAAACCCAACTTTATGGGAAGCCGATGCTCTACAAGCTCACAGCTAAGTCCCGGCATCTCATGATACTCCCAAGCGAAACAATCGATATATTCTTTGCGTAATGCAATCATTTCACCTTTTTGAACATCATGCATGTTTTTATTCACAAAATGTCAGCCTAGGAACAGTACCATCTCCGATATCTACCTCTTCTAATGGATCAGTCGACGAAAAACCTTGTCCTAGCTTTTCTATCTCATCAAAATCTTCAATAGTCTCACAAATATCGTTCTTTTTAGACCGATATTGCTCCACATGCTGTTGCAACCATTCTAAATTATTTTGTTCATTCATTTATAACATTGCATTGCTAAGCCAAGATGAAGAAATTGGTTGTACAGACACGGGTACAAAACCATCTCTAGTAGCACTAAGAAAATCATATCCCGAAAGGCCTTGACCTGAAAAACATTGTACATTCCCATGTTGCCAATCTACCGAAGCATCGGCCAAAGCAACAAAAGCCGATGTATCCACATGTACAACCTCTATTTCATCATCTACCCATTGAGTCACGGCCTAATAAAATGTTGTAGTTACCTTGCACGTCGGTGACAAAAAAGGCCGTAGGGACCGTCTTGCTCCCAACGGTGAGCTCCATGGAAATTATGCCCTTTGCCTCCGTAGGCTCGCCGGTGAAGCCATTAAGTACCAAGTTTGTCTTTACGAGCTCTTTGTCTTCTTTTCCTAGCTTCTTGAAAACTGAATATGGCATTAGATTCACGGTGGCTCCACCATCCAGTAGCATTCTTGAAATTGGCCTTCCTTTAATATGCCCCTTGACATACAATGGTCTCAAATGTTGGCTCCACTCTTTGGGTTTTTCAAATATAGCTTCCTTCGGACCAAGATTTAGTTGATCAACCTCTTCATCAATAGCCCGAAACTCCGAAGGTAAAATAAAAACCACATTGATATCCATATTATCATGTGGCGGAATGCCATCTCTAATAATTGAAGAATCTTATATCATATCATCTTCATCATCACTATATGTTACAATAGCCTCTATGACTTGCTTTACTCTCCATTCTTGCCGAAAAGGCACCATTGGCTTGATTTCATTGAATACTTGATCTCTCACCTTTTCAGCTTGTGCTTCTCCCAACTCTTGCTTGCGTAACCTTTGTAGCCTCCTCTTTTGGGAATGTGAGAGACCCCTAGGACACCATGGTGGCTTCAGCTTAGTCCCGGGCAGCACGGACTTCTCCTTTTCAACCTTCCAATCGTTAACCTAGCGATCGGCTTTGAACTAGAAGTGGCTTCTTGAACATTTGGCGCCATGGGTTGTTGTACTGCTGTAAGTGGCACCTCCTTCAGCTCAAGATCATTACCAACCACTCCTACAACTTCCACTTTGTTGTTGCCACTTCATCCGTCATTAGCCGATTGATTTTGCATTTTGCTCTTATCAACAACCAGCTGTTTTTCTTTCTGTTCCAGATCTGATTCCTCATTAGAAACACTCATGTTCTTCACACAATATACCTTCTTAACATGTCTCCCATCCCTCCTATCATTTGACTAATTTTTGGGATCAAACCGGTCTTGTTTAGGACGAGATTGTTTGTCAAACGCCAAAGGTCGTGGTGCTATCCACCCTGGGTGAAACGGTGCAAATGACATAGAAGGTGGTGCCCAAGGTGCACACCAGCCCCACGGCAGACATGGAGGAAAAACCATCGTAGGAGACCTCCAAACGAAGGGAACAGAGCTGCTGCAATATTATCCTCTTATTGCCTCCTCCTCCCTTCAAACTCACGCTTCGGAGGTGACCTTGGACACTTAAGAGCATTGGGCTTTTTGCCTCTTTTTTGGCCGGCCTTGCCACTCTCATACTTAGTCAAAAGTGTATCAAATTTAAGTTTTGGCTTCTCATGCTTCTTGATAGCCTTGTTCTTATCTTCATTCACTTTCCAACGTCCAATTTCTGGACTTTTTGGCTTGATCATCTTTGGGCTTACATTATTATCACCAATGATCACACTCGTACCTTTAGTCGATTCGGCTTGAGACGGCCGAACCAAGACCCTCTTCCCTTCAAAGTTCATCATGTTGACGGGGAATGGATCATTATCTAGCTTCACCTTAGAATTTTTAGCAAACTTCAATCGTCCTTCATTAATGGCCGATTGAACCTATCGACGGAAAATATTGCAATCATTAGTAGCATGAGAATATGAATTATGCCATTTACAATATGCACGTTTCTTAATCTTCTCAAGTGATGGAATAACATGATTAGGAGAAAAACTAATTTGCTTTTCTTGTAACAAGAGATCAAATATCCTATCACATTTAGTGACATCGAATGTGAATTTCATCTCTTCTTGTCTATTCTTTTGTGGAGTCAGCTTCAATGCGGAACACACGAATGGCTTAGATCTGGACTTCCATGTCCATTCGGCTAAACACACGTCTACGCTATCATCATCTGACAAATCGTCCTCATATTCAACTGCATTAACACCCGGACGATCCACCTTGTGTTTTTGACTAAACCTTCGAACCTTTCTATGTTCTTTCGCACGGTTTTCTTGAGCCAGAGCCTGCAGAAAAACTTGATTCATTTCTGAAAATTCTTGCCCCTCTAACCTCTCTTTGATGTGTGCATGCAACCCGGCAAAAGCTAACTCAGCTAGATCCCTGTCGGAGAGTGAAACATTGAAACATCAGTTTTTAGTATCTCTAAATCTTCTAATGTATGCAGAAACAAACTCATTATACTTTTGTGTAACCCATGTCAAATGAATTAACCTCAACTCTGTGTCTCTACTATAAAAGTATTCACGAAACTTTTGCTCAAGTTGCACCCATGTATAAATAGAATTAGGTGCAAGCGAAGTAAACCAAGTAAATGCATTGCTGGAAAGTGATAAAGGAAATAAACATAAATGACAGGCATCGCTAATACTGGCTTCACGACATTGTGCAAGAAATTACCCTATGTGTTCCATTGTGGTTCTACTATCCTCCCTTTAAACTTGACAAAATCAGGAACCTTAAACTCACAGGGATATGGAATCATATCATAATAATTAGGATATGGCTTTTGATAAACATGTGCCCTCCCTTTAGGTTCTACCCCAAAGTGCTCCCTCAAAAGACTAGCCATCTCCTCTCTAATGCTCTCACGTCTCATAGGTTGTTCGGCCATAGGCCGAATAGGATATGCACTACTTTGTGGAATGCTTTGCGGAGGCACTACGAGCTGGGCATGTGTAGTATCTGGTGGAGACACATTGAAGTAAGTATCCGGCAATAAACCATAAGGGATCCTGGTACCTTGTGGAGGTATGGGAGGTGTGCTATACGCCACGGTATTGTATGGAACTAGCGGCATGCTTGCTGAAATTTCAGTAGCTTGGTTATTAACTATGTATGGAATTGAACTAGTTATGCTAGATGAACTGCTTGGAACCGAAAAAACAAATGACGAAACCTCCGGTTTATTAGTATTCAATGTATTAAACGGAGGTATTGCCACATTGATCCGGCTTTGAATTTGTCGCACCGGCATGTTTTGTTGCGTAGGTGTGGGTGTCATAAATTGTGCCGATGAACTAAATGGGACATGCTGAAATTTGTCATAGTTATTAGGATTTGAAGTGCTAGCATCAAATGACAAAGGATATTTCAATATGTCCTTAATGCTTTGCATGCTGTCCTTAATGCTTTGCACGTCAAAAGCTATAGAATCACAACGCCTATTAAGAGATTGATCTAAACCCTGAGCTAAATATCAATATTATTACTCACAGCAGCTCCTCAGGACTGATCAACAGTATGCACAATGTATTCTTGCAAAGCATGGGGAACATTACTTACATTGGGCTTTACCTGAACTTGGTCGGCGGGTGGTGGAGAGTCTTCTTTCTTGAACATGCCTTGCTGAGTCTTCACATAGCGTGAAAGGAGCTGTTGCCGATGTCGTTCCACCTCGGTGTCGAGTGCCAAACGCGTCTCTTCTTGCAACTCATCGTAGAACACCATTATGATGTTGTCTTTGTTGATCTCCGAAGTAGACATGGCTAGGGTTTCAGAATTCAGCCAAGAGATAGCCAAAAAACTTTGTCCCCAGCGGAGTCGCCAATTTGTGTTGGTGCGGAATTGGGCAACACCTCGCCAACATGCATCTGTCAAGGATACTTGTCACTTTTTGCAGCGACGCGCGACTTGTCTACAGGCAAACAAGCAAAGGTTGTGACCGACAACCTTAGGGATCGCCGCCCGGACAATTTATGACCAAATCGATAAAGAACTACCACCTGAACCATAGGGATTCAAAATAGCAGCGAAGAACTAATCCAAAATTGCCGGATAGTATAAACAAAATGAAAAGTAGATGCAATAGATGTGATTGATTGATGGATATGCAATCGGCCTCCACCCTCAACTATTTATAGGGGGAGTATGGTCTTGACCCTAGGGAATAGAAGTAGGACTCTATTCCAACCCTAAACACGTCTTGTTCAGCCAAAATCGCGAAAGAGATCCAAACAAATCCATGAATCTACCTCGATTCAGTTTCGGAGGGAACACCGGATGGTCCGGTGAGAACAAACTCCAGAGCACCAAACCATCCAGCGAGTTCACTCGTCCAAAACTCTAAGACTCGGTCTAACACACACCGGATATTCCGATGTCACATTTATATTCACCGAAGTATGTCACCGGACCAATATTTGCAGAGAGCAACTTTTGACAAGAGAGCATACCTGCCCTCACCGAATATTTCGGTGTACACCAGATACACTCACCAGACTAATATTTGCAGAGAACAATTTTTTTGCAAAGTTTTATTTTTAAACACACTGGAGGATCCGACGATCATCAAAGACCTCATCGGACACTTTTCACCAGAGAATTTTTTTTTTCTAAAAATCTTCTTCTTCTCACCAGATAGTCCGGTGATACCCCTAGAATCTCCACTGAACCATTTCTTCCAGAGAGCAAGTTTTTGGTGCAAATTGACCTTCTACATACCGGATAGTCCGGCATTTTCATCAGATCATTCACCGGACTATTTAATACAGAGAGCATATTTTACTGCACCAAATTTAAACTATAAACACCGAATAGTCTGGAGATGATACGACATTGATCACCGGACTATCCGGTGTATACAAAAAATCTAGTCGTGGCCATTTTTTGCCATCAGCAGGTTTTACTAAAAGGCCGTCGGTGTGTTGAGGACTCCTAGACACAAATAGTTTTTCTAAAGAACCGTCTGTGTGTTGTTGAATGAAACAAATAGCTATGTATAAAATACCGACTGTGTCTAGTAGCTGTCAACACACAATGGGTCTTTTATGAAAACCGCCTATGTGTTCTCGCTCTCAAATGACTAACCTCATAGTCTTATGTGATGAATATATTGGAACTTATTCTTTTGACCATTCCTACTCAATTGTTTCGACGATTATTTGGGCATCTATATGGCTTTAAATGAAAAGTTATCAACTACAAAGTAGGACATCTCATCGAGTTATACAATGCACATATAAAGTTTGTCTCCATCTAACTTTGAATGAAAAAGTTTATGTTCAATTTGTATAATGTTAAGTAAAACAACCATAACTTTTGCATACGAAGTCCGATTTCGACATTCAACCTCTACTTTCGAAGCTAATGAGAAGGCGCATCCCAAAAAACTAAAGATGTTAACACATGTATCATTTTTTACCCCCAAAAAGGCTCAAAAGTTCCTCGGTCGGATCAATCGAGAACGCCGCCAAGGCTTTAAGGCATCTCTTGTGTTACCGTGTGGCTGATTTTTATGCATTAATTAGTTATCAAAGAAGGTAAAAGACTAATGTGGCAAGCAATTTAAGAAGGAGATAAAAGGAAAGGTTGTTTCTTATGAAAGAAGTTAGCATTTTGAACAATCCTAGATGAAAGACATCGCCTGTGAGACAATTAATTGTCCTGGAAAACCTGAAGAAACTAGCAACGCACATGCATGCATTAAAAACTTATTTCTTAATAGCAATTTCTTACTCTCTCTCATCTTAAATATCACCTAAGAAATAAGACATTGAGAGTGGCCTAACGTGACAAATGTTAGTTGATCAGCCTAACGACAAATCAACAGTGACGTGCATATAGAGATGCTGCCAAGATCATCCCACATGAGATTAATTTGTTTGTTGCTACCATTCAGGCGATTGAAAATGGGTGTTCCCTCTGGCGACGAAGCTCAACCATCTATTTAATGGATAACTCTCATCTTATCTTCTTCCTTACGCTCGCGCAACCGCTCTTGTTCCCACAGTGCTCCCCTGACCCTCCTGCATCCAACCATCTCCAGCAGCGTTCCTGCCACTGGATTCATGCCTGCCACCCCCGCCGTGCTAACCGGGTTGGCATATTTCCCTGGGCATCCCTTTAAGCTCAGGAAGTATATCGGTGACCTCTGAAATCGTGGCCACTTACCTCCACTGCTAACTCCTCTGAAATTGACATCGCGTGAGAGATTGAGCTAGTTTTCATGCACCTCATAACTAGGAAGTGTGGATTAATTTATGGTAAACTAGTCGAGAATTATGTACATATGGTACGAGGGCTGAGATGAACCCATCAAAGAGCATCTCTCTCCTTGCATATGGGCATGCAATAAATAAATGCAAGGGCCCATATGCATCTCTGTGTTAATGTAAGTGATTCTGGTCAGAATTAAAGTCCAAATTTTAAAATGCTAGCGTACGTACATCTACACTACCAATACAACATCTCGGTGTGCTCCTATGCGCATGCATGCGCTGCCCTCACTACTGGATACAGTGAGCACTAGCAGGATCACTTTCAAGCGAGATTGTCGTCATAATCCTCTACTGGTTTCTAATGCATATTCAGATGTTCCAATAATCAGTGCTTTTTCCGACAATGGGGAAACCCCATTTCTATTACTGGGTAACAGAATAGTTCAGTACAGATCTTACATCAACAAATAGAACAGGAAAGCTAACTAGCAAAAGCAACAACTACATAACTAGAGAAAAGTAACTAGCTGATTACCAACTACTTGAAGCATAATAAAAGACAGGGGGCAGAAAAGATGAAACAAGTGCATAAAATATCTGTAAATGGCCTAGAACAGGAAAGGCCTAACTTGAGCCAGATAGCAACTCCAACTTCATCAAGGCATCTGGAGGGGAGATCATCATGAAGGTATGATCAAACTTCTTCTTCATCCTCTATCTAATACTCATCCTCAACTTGTGGAACACCAGGGAGGTGCAACAGTTGATTGCTGGAGGGGGGAGGTTGTGCACCCGAGGGTGTCATCCCCGATGCTAGGGCCTCACTGCCTAGGGTCATCTCCGCTAATCGAGACTTGGCCTTGGCTGGAACGGGGTACGCCGGGTCCTCCGTGGTGACCACCTCTGCGCCTTTGGAGCGGGGTTTGAGTTTTGAGGCATTGTCCTCATATGACCTCACACTCCATCTAGAGGCATTGAGCGCCTTCACCTCCTCCTTGTCTCTCCTTAGGAGTGGGGAGATCGAGCTATCTTTGGCTCAGAAGTTGTCAGGGGAGGTGGCAGAGCATCTGAAAGTTGTAGCATGGCACGTATATCGGTGTTAAGGCGTCTTTCGGGATTCCAACCCATTGGTTGCTAACATTATTTTATTCTTTACTGCAATTGGTAGCAATTGCTCGGGGCGAAGGCGCTGGAGCATTCACAATGTTGGGACCTCATGGCGGCCAACGAGGCCACCAGCGAAGATGCCTCCGTCTCGCCTTGGCGAAGGCTGATAAGCAAGCAGAGGCCACGGAGGGCTGCCTACAGGAGGACGTGATGCACCAGGAGCATATGGAGGAGGTGGCTCGGGAGTCCACTGAAGCCCACCGTGCCATATAGGAAATGGCTCAAGAGACTATCGAAGCCCATCATTCAGTGGAGGAGTGAACTCGAGAGACTCTTGAAGCCGATCGTTTGGCAGAGGAGTCTATCAACGCAGATATTTACAGGTTGTGTTGCCGCAGAAGGTGCGACACAATATCTCTGGATTGCTGTGGCTGAGGCTCAGCGAGAGCGTGGGGATGCCTGTGCCACTTAGGACGTCCTGTGTGCTAAGCATCAAAGCTTGGCTGGGTACTTGACGGAGGCGGCCCAGGCCATCGAGAAGGCCCTGGGAGGCCTCGGGGCCTAGGGCCGACCATTACCCTCTGAACTAGACACCCTGAGCCTTATGCTCTGTTGGCTCTGTTCTACTACCATGGTGACATCCACCACCGCCGAGGCCTTCACCAGGTCTAGCGTCCATGTGGCTTTGGTGTTTTAGTTGGCCCTGCTGCATTGCACAGAGTGCAACCAACTTGAGGTGCTGAAGCAGCCGGTCTCTGACTCTGTGTTGGAAGCCCTCCGACGTGAGGAGCCCCTATTATGCGCGTTTGTCCAATCTTCCAAAGGTAACATGATAAGTCGATTGGTGGAGTTTCTACGTTGATGATCCAAAGGCTCGAACAGAACAGATCGAGAACCCTCGCAACCACTACTCCGTGGTTATCAACCGTGCCAAGACGTGGTTGACCTCGCCAAGAAGGCTTTTCCTGCAAGTAAATTGAGAACACAAGCAAGAACAGGTAGATGCAATCTGAATATTACTAATTACCAATGAAGTACTCAAGTTTGGGGTTCAACAAACTGATAAATGGCGAAACTATCTAAAACAGAATAATCTAAGCTAAACATGAGCCTAAACTATGATGGCTACTGCATATATATAAGAGGGGATATGAGGAGGTCGACGTAGGGTTGTGCAACCATAGAACGAAGCATCCACAACCTGGACTCTGACCCCGACATGATTACAAGACACAATAGGGTCCAAAACATTGATGCAACACCTTATTCCTTCGACTCTAACTAAACTATAAGGAATATTTGGTCGAGCATAGATCCATTGGAAAGGGCTCGACATAAGCTTTCCAGCAAGTCCAAGAACGCCTAAAATGGACTTCGTATGAGAGAGTTATGCCCATTTTGCTGACGTTTTATCTTGAGACTTGACCACGACCACGACTTCGACTAGAGCTCAGCCTCGAGTCCGAGTAGACTTGGCCTTCGAGGGGTGACATCCAGGTAAGATTGTAGTGCTTCTTCCACGTTCCTAAGCAATAAAATATCATAAGAATTTAGTAGTAATCCATCCAAGGATACATGAATAGCGAGAAACGAGTTCACCTAGTGGTCTAATTGTCGTGCACGTGCTCTTTTAATTGGACCTTCTATGATTTGAGGATTATTGGCGGTATTGATCGTATCTGAAGGAGCCATGGGCTCATTATCCTCCCCATCTTGAATTGGATTCGTTCTCGACTCAAGCTTGTCTTCTTCTCCTAAGTAGGGCTTTAAATCTGAAATGTTAAATGTGGGGCTAACCCCAAAATCTATAGGTAGGTCCAATTTGTATGCATTGTCATTGATTATCTCAATTATCTTAAATGGTCCATCAGCCGTAGACATCAACTTTGATTTTCTTAGTTCTGGAAATCTATCCTTCCTCAAATGCAACCAAACTAAATCACCCCGTTCAAATTTTATTTCCATCCTACCTTTACTTCCATCAATCCTATACTTTTCAAGCATGCTCTCTATATTCTTTCTACTTGTATCATGCAACTTAAAAATAAATTCAGCATGTTCCTTAGCATCTAAATTAAGTCTTACAAAAGTAGGCAAAGGTAGTAAATCAATAGGAGCACGGGGATTAAATCCATACACTACCTGGAACAAACTTACCTTGGAAGTAGAGTGTACTGTGAGGAACCATCCAAACAATATTCTAATTAATCATTAGGAGGATCATTATTCATAAATACAACCTCAATGATTAACCATAATACCATCCCGGTAGTCCTGGCACGTATTTTATGCCCAAGATCGGAACACATGCCTTTCCAACATGTACATCACAACATAGCTAAAAAAAGAGCGAGTAATTAAAGTTATATTACAAGTGCTTAAGCATGCAACCATTTGCAACAGTTTACACAAAGAGGAAATACGCAGCAGAAGATTAAAACCTTAACAACAACAAAAGGAGAGTGGAGTCATATGCCCTTAGGCTCCACCCCAAAAGCTACGACTCACTAGAGTAGGATGCACTACTCCGACCCACCACCTGCATCGACAGGCACGAAGTAGCCAAACACCGCATCACCCTCACCAGTAGAACCTAAAAACGCAGGCATGAGTACGAAGACACTCACAAGACTTAAACCATATAGAGCACATATACATAGCTCAACTCCAAGGATTATGCATTGAACTGTTAGCAAGAGTAGACCACAAGGTTAATTAAAACATATGCGATAAGCAACCTAGACACATATGTGTGAGCATCTATACTTAACTCAAAAACAACTACCTTTCTACCCTGCAAACCACAACTTGAACATGTATGTATAGGAACCATATCATCTCATCAACAAAATCTACCAACCATTTTTATCATACCATTAACTTATCCCACATTTGTAAACTCTATAATCGATGCAAATGAAACAATAGCATGCTCATGACCGAGAGCATCACTGCTGGTTGGTGGCTAGAGCCAGCAATGATAGTATCACTGCCAGCTTGTAGCTAGAGCCAGTAGTGATAGTGGATGACAGCTTATTTTAAAAAATTCATAACTTTTTCATACGAAATCGGATGGAGACAAACTTTATATCAAAACTGTAGCCCTCGATGAGATCTACAACAATGAGCTGAAAACTTTTTCTTTTGATATCATTTAGATATCCCAATAATCGTTTGAAGTTTTATATAGAAGATGTCAAAAGGATTGCATATGCTAATGGTATCACCAGTGCTTATGTGGTGGGACGGTAAGGACATATTGCGCGAGCTGAGAGGTTCTGAGTTTGAGTGCCATAAACCACGCGTGCGCATATATCACGTGAAAAATCGCGTGACTTGTGACTTGTGACTTCCGACGGCGCAGGGGTTCCTCGGGTGCAATTTTTTTATTTTTCCAACCCCAAAAAGATCGATTCAGCGCCCAACTATCACTGTCGGCTAAAGCCTTCAGCCGGCAGTGATAACCCCTTCACTGCCGGTCCCTAGACCGAGAGTGATAGTCGGGGACTATCATTGCCTGTTGCCCACTGTTGGCTCCAAAACCGGTAGTGAAACCCCTTTATGGGCCGACAGTGAAGGGGCTTTTTGTAGTAGTGGACCATATTGTAATTTAATTTATGATTAAATGACTATCGTATGGTCACTTTGTATTCGATGCTGAGTCACGACAGAGGTGTTGTTATTTCATGGTTAAGGCTGAATCGTGTGGTCACTTCATGTATAAAGTCTAAGTCACGATAGAGGTGCTGTGCTGGTTGCAAGGTGTTGTCATTTCATGCTTAAAGCTGCGGCGTGTGGTCACGTTGTATTCGTAACGTTGGATTTTGTACCCGATCATGTAACGTTGGATTTTGTTTCCACAGTAATAGTAGTAGGGTCAGTAATGCACATGGTTTTGATTTTGAAAGTTCAGTAGGACGGCCACACCCTACATTCCATTGTAATTTCCTGCCTTCTGATACCCATTTCGCCCTTGTGTAGCGAAAATAGACCTATTAGGTCATGATTGTGATTTTGGTGATTAATGACAACATATTCATTGGGACTAACATGTTTGTCAAAAATATATGTTAGTAGGTCTCATAGATGCAATACATCAAGAAGCCACCGCAGTCGGGACAAAGTTTATTGAATTAGAGAAGTCCTAGGAGAATTGACCTCGCCGGATAGTCTGATGCTCTGTGCGTTGAACTCAATGGAGTATTTCTAACAAAGGGGGAGAAGGCTGATGACCTCACTGGATAGTCTGGTGATATACACTGTGTAACACCGGAGCATTTCTTACAGAGAAGAATGTGAGTACAGAAAACTGAAGATCAAGCTACCGAAATGTCCGGTGCTTGGTTTGTGCACACCGGAGCATTTCTTGCAGAAACGACTGCAATTGCTGAAGAATGAAGATTAACTCATAGAATAGTCCGATGATCACAGAGATAGTTGCACCGGAGCATTTCTAGGGAAAAGAAGAGAATGTTTAACTCCCCAGATGGTCCAGTATGAATGGAATGAACACCGGATGAATGCAACAGAGCATCTTACACATAGAGGCTGCAAAGGCTTGGATTGCTTAAGATAACTCACCGGAAGGTCTGGTGATGGATTTGAAGGCACACCAGAGTGTCCGGCTAGTTTCTAAGGTTGTACTTACCGAATAATCTGGTGTTAGTACTACTATTCTCACCGGATCATCTGGTGTTAACAACTTTTTTGAGCCGTTGGAAAAAAGGCTAGTTAGCATTTTTGAGGCTATAAATACCTCTCCACTCAGTCATTTGACATACGACATGCTGCTGGAGTCTAAAGGAAGCTCATATACACTTAAGAAGACATCCAAGCCACCAAAGTGCTTAAAGGGATCATCCAAGGCAATTAAACACAAGATTAGAGAGTGTCTAGTGCTTATAGGCCTAGAGTGAGTTGTACCTAGGTGCTGCAGCTTGAAGAATGGTCCAAGGAGTGATCCTAGCTTATATTGAGTGGTACGTCGGCACCTTGGAGTCTTGATGACTCATCAGCGTCTTGGGGCTTAGTGGCTCAAGCTTGTTGACCCTCCGACTTGGTGTGGAGCGGCGGCAAGACATGTGTACGGGGACGCAAAGACCCTTGCCTTGATGGCTTAAGCTCCGAAATGATCACGATGGCAAGTGACCTGAAGAGAGGTTAGTGGTTAGACCTTGCCTCGGTAGCTTGGTGGCTCATCGTGCTTAAGACCTTGTCTTGGTCACTTGGTAGCTCAAGAGTTGTGACCAGAAGAGACTTGGTGACGAGGAGCATATCTTTTGTGGAGCTCCAACAAGGATTAGGGGTGATATTAATGCAATTGATATCACGGGATAAAAATCCCTTGTGCCGAGTTTGTCTCTCTATCTTATTTATGTTTCCGCATTTACATACTTGTAATTTATCTTGCTAGAGTATGTTGCAATCCTCTTGAGCGGTAGAGTAGACACACTGGATAAACTTAGAGCATATTTACATAGAAATTGAGATAGGTTTATCTTGTGAAGTTTTTAGAACCAATTTATTTTAGGTTTCTAAGTTTCCTAATTCAACACCCTCTTAAGATGTCACCGTTCCTCACACCTTGCCACACAACATCGCCTCGAAGACGTGCTAATGGTTACCAACAATATGAACTCCCGTCCATGCACATCACCGGTCGGCAATGTTGGAATGCCTCGATCATACAGCAGAACAGCCAGAACACCCGCTGAAGGACTCGATCTCCATCCTAATTACCAAAATCATGAATACCAATGCAGGTGTCCGGGTTCCTACCCTGAATAACCTCTAGCAGTGAAGGTAAGTTGTGGTATGAGTCCTTATAAGTACCAAACCTCTTCTCTAACACCTTCTATTTTGCTCTCCATGCCATGTCATATGAAATCTCATACCCAAATTTGGTGTTGATAACATGCATAACTCCGAAAAGAGACATACTAGTCTTCTTCACAATCTCTGAGTACATCACATTTGCAACATAATCAGCGTTCATGCTCCTGTGCGTGCGCAGATGTCGGCTCAAGCTGCAAGTATGTGGCTCAACAATAGATACTAACCATATTGTTTCACACCTCGGTAAGAATCCATGAACTCGCCAAGTGCAACCTTGAGATAACATTTGACACCGTTTGTCTGAGGATTATATATTACCACCCTGAACTCCCTCACCTCTGAGAAAAACCATCCCTTCATTGCATGATGAAGATAGACCTTGTCATGAAACATCTGACCTTTGGTCACCACAATAGAATCATACTCCTGTGCCGACTCGTGTCCATTGTTCACCGTCAACTTCTCCAAAGCAAAATTCGACCATTCTTCTGGGATTCCTGCACCTAATTTCACAAATGTGCAGAACTCTTCGTTATTTGCCTCTATCTGGTCCACTAATGCCTCGTCATGCTCTCCCTAATCAGCATGCATCAT
This sequence comes from Phragmites australis, assembly GCF_958298935.1. Classification (NCBI taxonomy): domain Eukaryota; kingdom Viridiplantae; phylum Streptophyta; class Magnoliopsida; order Poales; family Poaceae; genus Phragmites; species Phragmites australis. The sequence goes on from NC_084939.1 coordinate 20,589,294, forward strand.
GGCCTGATCTTCTTCTCCATCATTACGTTATTCTCTTGCAGTCTGTATCTCAACTAGTGCAGTGGTCTGCATGGGTACTTCTGGAACTGCACTCTCCTGCACCTCCTCATAAACAACATTTTCACCAACAACTTCTACGGTGCTAGATCCAACTTTTGTGGATCCAACATCGCTTGATTCTACAAGGATACAGCGGGAAAAACTACATCTCAACCCAGTGACACAAATTGGTGTCATTGCTTTGAGCATGTAACCTCCAAGAGCTCCCACTGCTAGCGGTTTCTCGACATCTAGGAATCATAACCTTCACCGCCAACCACTGATGTGTCGTACTAAGTTATAGCAGATTATAGAACCAACCTAACACTTGGGACCGCCGAATCTCTCCTGAACTCTATAATTCTGTGTCCATATACTGGAAGTCACTCAGATCCACTCCACTGTCACAATGCATATCCTGGGTTGTAGAAAACCATGAACCCAACTATGGTCGACATTCCTGATTCAACAATCATACTATACTCTGTCAGGTTAAATAATTGTAATCAACATACAACAGTTACGACCACAAATTCTATTCAACCTCATCACTTTTATTCTACATAACCATCAAATGTCATCATTAACATACTCTTTCTGTTGACACTATATCATTCTAAATGTATTGCTTAAAAAAACAATTACTCCATTTATATTCTAAATATCCTACAACTATGAAATATTTGTACTACGTATTTATAACAATTGGACTTCATACTACTAAAGATTGAAAAATTACAAACTATGTATGCTCTATGCTAAATTATCTATTCTATACGTATCTAAATTTCTCTGTCCTAAATTCTAAATGAATCATATTTTCCTCCTTCCAATCTAAATATAATACTATGACATCCACAACAATTCAAATATGCAATTCCTACATCGACAAAAATATTTACGTCTAATAATATCAAATTTTTAAATCATATTAAATAACATATTTTAACTCTACATTACCAAAATATCTGAACTTTTCCAACTACTCTACATTTCCTCAGTGACTATACTATATTTTCTATATATAGCTAATTTCCGAACCATACCTACTCTACTCTAAATTTCATATCCTTATTCTTCTAAATTATCTACTCTACTCGACATTTCTCTATCTATTTTTCTAAGTATTTCTAACACTAAATTATCTAAATATTCAATTTCTTTTTAAATATTCTACATTGCCGAAATACCTCAAACTATTCTAACCTAAATTTTCAAACTATACTAAATATTCTACCTAAGTATACTAATTTTCTACTTATTGCCAATTTTCGAACTAGATCTACTATATTCTAAATTTCCTATCTTAACTTTCTAATTTTTCTATTCTATTCTACATTTTTCCTACTCTATTCTAAATATTGTATACTAATTTTTCTTGCTCTATTCTAACTATTTAGTATTATTTCTTAAAAAAAATGCAAGATCCTCACCGCCAGCGTCGGGTTGCTCCCCACCGGTTTAGGCCACCGCACATCGCTAGCCGTTGAAGCCTAGCCATCGCTCGTCGGTCCCCCAAGTGTTCGACGGCGTCGGCGTGCTTGTCGACGTTGGCGGGGGCACCGGTGCCACCCTGGCGATGATCGCAAACCGGTACAAGCACATCAGGGGCATCAACTTCGACATGTCCCATGTCATCTCTGAAGCTCCATCGCTTCCAGGTAATCATTAATTTATTTGGTACTTGAGTTGACTATGAAAAAAAAACCAGCGAACAGTTTCTGCTAGAACAGAAGTTTGCTGAAATGATTGTGGCTACGAGTGGTACTAGTGTTGTGCTGAAGTTTTGATCTCGTGTACAGGCGTGGAACATGTAGCTGGAAGTTGGTTTGATAGCATACCCACTGGAGATGCAGTTTTTATGAAGGTATGTTTCCTGATACAAGAGTTTTCCTCTTCGCAATTTCTGAGCAGTCTGAAATGCTTCGTTCTGGTCCAACTAAATGGTTCTTCATTTTAACACTTTCTCGGCTTCGCGATATAAGTCGATAAAATACAACATCAATTAATTCGTGCATGTATGCTTGTGCAGTGGATCCTCCATATGCAAAACGACGAGGACTGCATCAAGATCCTGAAGAACTGCCACCGAGCTCTCCCGGACAAGGGGAAGGTGATTGTCGTGCAGAGCGTCCTGCCGGAAACCCCGGAGTCGACTCCAGCTGCACGGGATTCCTTCACCATGGATATAATCATGCTTGTCAACTTCAATGGTGGGAAGGACAGGACGGAGCAGGAGTACGCCAAGCTTGCCAGGGATGCTGGCTTCGCGGGCGCCTTCCGGTCAACCTACATATTCTGCAACATTTACGCTCTCGAGTTTACCAAGTAGCTATACTACTTGTCATGAATGAGAGCTGCTAGCTCACGTGCGTACGTATGATATGTTTGTATTCTCGAATAAGCCATAAATTTGTATATGGCATCTATCTATCTATCAATCTAGGACTCATTGTTTGGTTTCTGCCAGCAATAGATAATGCCTTCCACTTCTTTCCAATCAATTTTGTAATGCGGCCGGGAAGAGTCCGAATAAAATTATTTATAATATAGGCAGATTTCCAACTAAAGAACTATTAAACCATGTTGTTTACCATTGAAGCTCAAGTACGCAAGTCAAATAAAACAAAGATGTAAGGTCAATTTGTGTACGTAATCAGTAAGACAGATATGACACTAGCCACAAAGAATCATGTTAGGTGCCGATTTCATCTCCTAAGCAATAGATAATGCCTTCCACTTCTTTCCAATCAATTTTGTAATGCGGGAAGAGTCCGAATAAAATTATTTATAACATAGGCAGAGTACCAACTAAAGAACTATTAAACCATGTTGTTTACCATTGAAGCTCAAGTAAGCAAGTCAAATAAAACAAAGATGTAAGGTCAATTTGTGTACGTAATCAGTAAGACAGATATGACACTAGTCACAAATAATCATGTTAGGTGCCTATTTCATCTCCTAAGCAAACAAAAAGTAATCATGCTGCAAACAATAAGCGAATACTCGGAGTACAAGTTGCATATCAACATGGCTAAGGGTTAGCAATAAATCATTCAATCTATGGAACAAGGGTATATCATGAAAAACGTTCGAAACATCCATATCTTCTAATAGAAATTGCTGCCCTTCTTCCTCTTCCTGCAAGTTAGTTTTAAATACGTTCATATGATAGGGAAGTCATCATCGAGAGTTCCCGTCTTCCCGATTCCTCTTCATGCCATTTCTCCATCATGTCTTCTTCTCGTCATTCTTCTTGTGATATCTCCTAGTCGAGGTCGGAGTGCCATGAGGAAAATCATTTTTTAATAAAGAAAGTCTTTATTGGATTCACACAATTACATCAAGATGATACAACCACACTGAGAACACTTTCGATCTCTACATAACTAAGATACACATAGCTTAAAAAAGAGAAAGGAAAACACAATAAGAATTTATCACAAGTGGAAACATGAAATACTAAGGCGCGCTGATCCTCAAACTAGACCACCTTCCATGATCCTAGGTAAAACACTTCCTGACCACCCGCACCAAATGCTGACACGCCGCTACAGCCACCCCTAACAGGACTATTGGTTTCAAGTCCTTCCTAATACCCCATAATCAACTACAAAATATATGTGATACACTACGAGATGCCATTACGTGAAAAAAACTCATGGGTGACGGGTAATAACTCTCATGAGTGACGGGTCCCGCACCCGTCACTGATGACTAGTCATTAGGGTAAGGACCCGTCACAAATGATGTCATCGATGACAGGTCATACCGTTACCTGTCACCTATGAGCGTCTCCCATTTGCTGGGGTGACAAACATAAGTGACGGGTAATCTCTTAACTCGTCACTTATGTCCTAACATAAGTGACGGGGTTACCCATCACTTATGTCTGTCACCCATGTGCTGTGAAGAATACATAAGTGACGGGTAAGATGGTTTTCCGTCCCTTATATTTAATATAAATGACGGGTAACCAGGTTACCCATCACTTTTGTGTACATTACCCTATGAGAATATTTTGTTTCCAGGCTACATCTCGGAGCGTAGCCAGGATATAGCAGTCGTCTTCTCCCTGCAAACAATAGGAACACACCCAAATCTATATCGACAAACATGCATATAAGAACTCGCTTCATCACATAATTGCAAAGGTTACAAAGTTCCAATCAATTCATTACAGAATTACAAATATTATAAAGTTCCGATCAACTCATATTACATATATAAGACCTCATAACCTAAGGATTCTGTCATCGAATCTCTAGAATTACACCGTTGTCGAAAAAAAGAGCATCAAATTTCTGAATAATTTGACACGTAACCAATATCATGTTATCATGGAATTAAACTAATTACTTAAATTAGTTACGAATAATCTCGTATTGTATTTACATCGGAGGATTTGATATCCTTCATGCGGAGTGTGAGGATCATGTTCCACGCAACATAGAATTCGGAGGTGTTGCCCGGTGGTTGTTGGTGGCACTGCTGAAAAGAAAATTTAGTGTTAGATAAAAAGGAAAAAAGCAGCAACAAAGAGCATTTTGTATTCTGTTAGATAGCATTTACCGCGAACCCAGTCTTGTATGTCAATCTGCGGCTAAATTTCACGTCATAGTTAAGTTGAGCCCGACTGTACTTGTTAAAAGCCCTGCATAAGGATAGATCAATTAGAAAGCATTTGAATGTTAGAAAAGTTAAATATGTAAACTAAGTCAGACAGAACTTATATGTCGAGCATTCCTTTTACAGTGTTGTAATCACACTCTCCAGGTTTTCCTTTTTGTCCTACTGGTCTTGACGAGTCGAGGTAGAACACCAAGTCCCACTTGAGGCAAATGACCAGTAAGATCCAATGGCCACCGGTGTTATGGGCATCCACCAGGTATTGTATTTTGGAATATTGTTGCATTGTCCTGACCACATGGCCGTCTATGTCTTAACAGCTCCTAGACATAGACGGTTTTCCTAAAAAACCGTCTGTGTGTTGTTGAACAACACAGACGGCTCTATATAAAAACTTTTCAGTGTCTAGTAGCCGTCAATAGATAGATGTTCTTTTAGTGGAACCATCTGCGTGTTCTCGCTCTCAAATGATTCACCTCATAGTCTTACCTGATGAATATGTTGAAATTTGTTGTTTTGACCTTTCTAGCTTAAATGTTTGGACGATTATTTGGGCATCGATACGACTTTAAATGAAAAAGTTATCAACTATAAAGTTGTACATCTCATCGAGTTCTACAATGTTCATATAAATTTTGTCTGTATCCGACTCCGTATGAAAAAGTTTATGTCGAATCTATCCAGTGTTCAGTAAAACAACCATAACTTTGCATACAGAGTCCGATTTTGACATTTGACCTCTACTTTTGAAGCTAACGAGGAGGCGCATCCGAAAAAAATACAAGTGTTAGCACCTCTACCATTTTTTAACCCAAAACAAAACTCAGAAGACTCTCGACAGGATCAATTGAGAGCCCGACTAGGGCTTTAAGGCATCTCTTGTGTTCCCTAGCTGATTTTTAGGCATTAAATAGTTATCCAATTAGGTAAAATAACTGACATGATAAGCAATTTAAAAAAGATAGAATGAGCTTGTTTCTTATGAAATAAGCTAGAATTTTGAACAATTCTAAATTTAAAACATCGCTTATGAGACAATTAATTATCTTGGAAAACCTGAAAAAACCAGCAACGCAAACGTATGCATTGAAAGTTAATATTTCTTAACATCAATCTCTTACTCTCTAATCTTAGATATCACCTAAGAAATAAGACATTGAAAGTGGTCTAACCTGACAAACATTAGTTGATTAGCCTAATGACCAATGAACAGTGACATGCATACAGAGATGCCACCGGGATCATTCCACATGAGATTAATTTGGCCGTTGCTATCATTCAGGTGACTGAAAATGAGTGTTCCCTTAGGCTGCGAAGCTCAACCATCGATTTGCGATCGGACAACTCTCGTCTTATCTTCTTCCTCATGCTCGCGCAACCGCTCCCACAGTGCTCTCCTGGTCCTCTAGCATCTGACTGTACGTCTCCAGTAGTGTTTCGACCACTGAATCCATGCCCGCCACCCCCGCTACCCTAACCAGGCCAGCCTACTTCTCCAGACATTCCTTTAAGCTCAGGAAGCACAATGGCGGCCTCTAAAATTGCAGCCACTTAGCTCCACCGCTAACCCCTCTGAAATGGCTGTGGCCTAAGAGATTGAGCTAGTTTTCATGCGCCTCATAATTAGAAAGTGTGAATTAATTTATGGTAAACTGGTCCAGAATTAGGTACATATGGTACGTGGGGTGAGATGAACCACAAAAGGAGCATCTCTATCCTCGAATATGGGCATGCAGTAAATAAATGCAAGGACGCACATGCATTTCTATGTTAATTTAAGTGATTCTGGTTAGAATTGAAGTCCAAATTTTAAAATGCTAACATACATCTACACTACCAATATAACATCTCGGTATACACTTGTGCTCCTCTACATATGCATGCGCTGCCCTCACTAATGGATACAGTGAGCACTAGCAGGAGCCTTCTCAAGCAAGATCGTGGTCGTAATCCTTTACTGGTTGCTAGTGCATATTCAGATGCTCCAATAATCAATGCTAGCTAGCTAGCAATGTTACTTCTACGTTGCTATTGTACATTCAGATACTACTGTAAAATTTGCACATCCACTACGTGAAAAACAAACAAAGAAGACACTACATAAGTGACGGGTCGTAGTTGTGACCCGTCACTAATGTCAGTTATTGGTGACGGGTGAAAACTTGACCCGTCACCAATGACGACTCATCACTCACAGGTCATCGTAGGCCAGTCATTGATGATGGGTCAAGTCTTGACCCGTCACCAATGGCTAACTCATCGGTGACAGGTCTCATAGGCATATCATAAGTGACGGGTCAATTTATGACCTGTCACTAATGACGTTATTCAGAAATATAGAAAATGATCCAAACGTTGAAAAAACAATTTTTTTATTTTATTTTTCTCTTATTTTTTCTTACTTTATAAGCACTAGAATATGAACCATTGTATATTTATGCTCAAGTTTGATGTAAGGGGTAACGGCTATGGACACAAACGCTCGTTCCGAAAATGGTGCAGAAACTTCCGGAGGAGAGAACTCAATCTTCCAAGCCATTTTAGGTCTCGAAAAATTCGACGAACCCGACAAGTTCGGGGAGAAACGGATGTAAGTTTTTCTGTAGATGTTCGTATAGTCAAAAAAACGTCAAAATCGGAGTCCGTATGCAAAAGTTATGGCCATTTAACCGAAGTCACTCTGAGTCAACTGGTTTTATGTCTATTGTAAAATTAACATTGGTGATGGGTCATAATAGTTAAAACGATCTTTTATCCGAGTCCCTTCAGGACGCACGCGAGGTTGAGGTGGTTAGGCAACTACGCGCGCTAGGGGTCATCGTGAGTTCGATTCCCACGGAATGCACATTCTAAAAACAGCCTGAAAAATAGGTAGAGACACGTAGCGAGTGGTGATAGGCCTGAATTGGATTGGCTTAGTGAAAAATATTTTTTTTATTTTTTTTCACGTCCAAAAAACGTAAAAACCGTATATCAGTCATAAGTGACGGGTCACAAACAAGTCATAAGTGATGGATCATAGTTGTGATCAATCACCAATGACCTTAATAAGTGACGGGTTAAATTTTGACCTGTCACCAATGACCTTATTAGTGACGAGTTCTTACCCGTCACTTATTACATGTCATCAGTGATACGTTCGGGGTGATGAGTGCGAGACCCATCACTCATAACGATTATGACCCACCACTCTTATCCATTTTTCACTTAGTGATCTGTCCACCAGCAGCGCCCGTTGATAATACTGTCCATCTGCTCGAGGTCACTGATCACATGCGCACATGGTGCTGCCTTTTCCCTATCTCTCTACGCGACGTGTTCAATGCCACGGACGAAAAAGAATCGGATCGTGCACGTGCCAGGGTCCTTTCTAACGGGCAGTGGCGCTTCATGTTGTAGGAGCCGGCTGCAAAGACATCCTTCCAAAATTACTATTAAATATAATTATAATAAACAGTAAATAAATAGTAAATATTTGAACAATAACCATATGGTCACTTCTTATTTTAGTCTGGAGGACTGAAGATATAATATATACGTGTTAAGTTCTTTGGTCTAGCACGTACGTACACGCATCGTGCTGCACGCGGGCAGTTTCTATATTCAGGACAAGCAGCTGCAGCCTGCAGCGATACGATCGTGCTGCATGAAACACGCATCGTGTTGTCAGCAGCTGCCCCACGATCAGATCTGTGACCTTCACAGAGACAAGTTGATGGGCAGTAGGTAGGTACCCCATTCGTGCATGGCAAGCCGCCCCCGTGCAGGGTTCAGCCCACCGAAACAGCAATAGCAAACATAGTATCATATACGGTTATTTAAAAGTTGTAACCGGTAATTTATATAAAAATAGTTAACACGAAAAAAATGTATATGATATTTTTAACCGTCTATATCACTAAAAAAACTATTTTTCGAGATACTTAGGTAACTTTCTACAGACGGTTTATTTGAAAAACCGTTGAACAATTGGCAAGGGCCTCCTGCGGTTACGGATCGCCTGTGAAAATATATCAAATGACTTCAAATAAAAAACTTTTCAACTAAAAAGTTGTAGATCTCGTCGAGGGCTACAATTTTCATATAAATTTTTTCCTCATCCGACTTCATATGAAAAAGTTATGAATTTTTAAAGATAAGCTGTCTACCTATTTCCACAGGCGGTTCCTTAAGTGAACTTGTGAATTGCGACTTGCGACGTCGCGACCTCGTGGGGTTCCTGGTCGGTCCAAAAAAAATATTTGCTTTTTTTCGGTTCAAAAAATATCGATCAAGGGTCTGATTATCGCAGGCGGTCCGCTTAAGAAACCGCATGTGGAAATAAATTTCCACAGGCGGTCCGCTTAAGGAACCGCCTGTGGAAACCTATTTTCACAGGCGGTTCCTTAAGTGAACCGCTTGTGGTAATAGATTTTCACAGGCGGTTACTTTTGCGCCTGTGGAAATCATTCATTTCTACAGGCCTTTGATTGCAGGCAGGTGCATTAAACGCCTGTAAAAACGAGTTACCACCCGCCTCTAGAAATAATTTTTGTAGTAGTGTATGTTGACGGCTCACACACACATGGTTTTTCTGAGAAACCACATGCACGATTCATGAAATCATGGGTTCGATGTCTACAAACCACACGTGCGTATTTCACACAAAAAATCACGTGACTTTGTTGCGGCGTTCGACCCCGTAGGGTGGCCCGGGTGCAAAAATAATTTTCTTTTTCTACATTGTAAATATTTTTTTCTAAAAATAATATCATAGACGGTTCTTATTAAAAACCTTCTGTGTATATCATATTAGAGACATATCTTGAACACACAAACACTTTCACTACTATAGAACGGGTCAAAAGTAGCTTCATATCAGTATTGATTTAATAGTAACTGCTACTGAAGACATATCAATGACGGTTCTTAAACTATCGCGTGAACCACGACTGAGCAGCTAAGAACTGGCATTGATAATCACTATCAGTGCCGGTTCTATCCACGAACCGACACTGATATATCAGTGTCGATTCTAGCCATGAACCGCCACTGATAGTCAGTATCAGTGTCGGTTTTAGCCACGAACCGCCATTGATGTTTGCTATTATCACAACTTATTTTAAAAAGTCATAACTCTTTCATAAGTTTGATGTGAAAAAACTTTATATAAAAATATAGCTCTAGACGAGATCTACAACTTTATAGTTAAAAACTTATTAATTTGAGGTCATTTAAATACCCAAATAATCATAACAAAGTTTCAGCTCACCATCGTAGTCGATGGACAGCTTATCTTAAAAAATTTATCATTTTTTCATAAGAAGTCGGATGTGAAAAACTTTATATGAAAATTGTATGCCTCAACGAGATCTACAACTTTGTAGTTGATCACTTTTTATTTGAAGCTATATAGATGCATAAATAAATATCTAAAACTGATACAATGAGAACCACATACTTGACCAAAAACTTTTGACTTAGATCTAATGTAAAACTAGTACGAATCATAGAAAAAGCTACATAGAAGACCAAAAAGTTGAACACAGCAATTTCAAATATTTTTATCACGAGTTTGGCAACTCAGATTGATTAAACGTCTGCACAAGACTGACATTCAGATATAGCACTATGTATCCAAAAATTACCTATCAGTTTTCGCCAAAAACTCAGAGATCCTATTGAAAGTCTTTTGAGCCTTTTTTGAGGGTCAAGGAAGGTACAAGTCTATAGATATGTATTTTTTCAGATGCGTCTCATCAGTAGCTTTGAATGTAGAGGTCAAATATCGAAATCGAACTCCGTATTTAAAAGTTATGGCTGTATTACTGAGCACTGTACGAATTGGACACAAACTCTTTGTACAGAGTTAGATGAAGATAAACTTTATATTAACATTGTAGTACTTGATGAGATGTATAACTTTGTAATTGATAACTTTTTCATTTAAGATCATTTAGATGTCCAAATAGCCATTCGAATAATCGATCAGAAGATATCAAAAGGATTGATTTTGATATTATACTCACAAATGGACGAGAGCTAAGATGGTTAGAGGGGTTGCGCATGCACCTACTGTGGGGTCAAGAGTTCGAGTCCTTGTTGCCGCATGCGAGCAAAAATCGTTTGACTTGCGAATGGGTTGGGCTTAGTTGGATGAGCAGTGATTGGTCGGATGTCTCTTGTCGTAACTTTTTTTTTTTTGCTTTTTTACTCAAAAACGTTGGATCGGGGATCAACTATCAGTGTTGGTTAGAGCCACCAATCGATACTGATAGTAGTTATCAATATCGGTTTGTGGCTCCAACCGACACTGATAGAGTTTTCAGTGCTGGTTCCAAACTCGGCACTGACGAATAATCAATGACGGTTCAAAACCCGCCACAGACTATTAGTGCCGAATAATCACTGACTATCAGTACCGAATAATCAATGGCGGTTCAAAACCCGCCACTAATAATGATTTTGAACCGCTACTGATGAGGTGTTCTGCTGTAGTGTTTCGCACACACTACTAAAAAAACCCTTCACTGCTGGCCTATAAAGGGGTTTCACTGCCGGTCCGGGGGCCGACAGTGAACGAGTTATCACTACCGGCTGAAGGCTTGAGTCGGCAGTGATAGTCAACTACCACTACCGGTTGACGGGCGCCGAATCGATCTTTTTGGGGCAGGAAAAATTGAAAAAAAATTCCACCCGACAAACCCCCACGCCCAAGCTGTCGCAAGTCAGAAGTCACAAATCACGCGATTTTTCGCGCGAAATACATGCGCATGCTGTTGGTGGCACTCGAACTCGGAACCTCTCAGCTCACACAATATGTCCTTACCATCCCACCACATAAGTACTAGTGATACCATTAGCATATGCAATCCTTTTGACATCTTCTATCTGAAACTTCAAATGATTATTTGGATATCTAAATGACATCAAATGAAGAAGTTTTCAACTACAAAGTTGTAGATCTCGTCCAGGGATACAACTTTATATAAAGTTTGTCCCCATCCGACTTCGCATGAAAAAGTTATGAATTTTTTAAAATAAGCTGTCATCCACTATCACTGCCGCTGACTCATGGCTAGAGCCGGCAGTGAAACCTTGACTGTCACTACCGGCTCTAGCCACCAACCGACAGTGATGCACGAGCCGGCAGTGATACTATTACTATCGGCTCGTGGCTAGAGCTGGCAGTGATAGTGGATTTTCACTGCTGCTTCTTTTCAAATGGCCTTTTAGTGTCAATCCATGATACGAACCGGTAGTGATATTCCATCACTGCTGGCTTGTAAGAAACCGGCAATGATGGACCGGCATATAAGCCTATTTCTGTAGTAGTGACAGACGGCTTTGTTCTTGTTCTTGATCTGTGATATGTGTTAAAAACAGTTTGTAATACATGTTTATGTGGTAGTGATTCTCTCCCTTCGAGTGAACATATCCTCTTCGTGCTACACTACTACAGAAAATCATATCACTGCCGGCTCTAAAGTGATCATCACTGTCAGTTTTAGAGTCGGCAGTGGACAACGGACAGTAATAGTCGGAGAAACGATTGTTCAAGTGCTGTTTGAGTGTACACACGTCAAGATGGACATGGCACGTTTAAAGTTCATGCACTCAATTATATGTTATGTTAAATTCTTTGTGCACTTAATTGTATATTTTTATGGTGATACAACTATTTTTTCTTGTGAAAATTTGCAACTCCCATCATAATATTATTGATTCCATGTGTACTCTTCTCATATCAATGTGTTTCTATAGGACCGAGAACGGCGACCAGAGGTGGTGAATAGGTATCTCACCGAATTCTTGGATGATCTTTTCCTATTCTTTCACCTAACACACCTTAAAACAACAAGCGGAAGTAATAAAAAATAAGAGAGACAAAAGACAACGAGCATAGCTAAAACTCTTGCAACTCAAAACACTTAGATCCAAAGATGATAGTCATCGGGTGAAGAAATACTCCGAGTTGTTAATCTAGAGGCAAGAGAATTCAAGACCAATATTGAATGTAAATTTTATGTCTCTAGCAATAAGAAGAATTACTTCGACATGTTTAAAAATTACAGCTCATCAACACAAACGAAAATCACACCAAAAACCGAAAAAATTGCAACCAAGCAAAAGAACCAAAAGAGAAAAACTAGAAGGAGATGAACACAAACATAAGAGTAAACATAAATGCCATAGCTTGCAGAGGAACACCCTGACTTTGGTAGATTACAAAGTGTTTTTTCTCTCAAAAAGCTCTCACCTATTACAAAGGATAAGCTCGTCTCTTCTTTTCCTCTAAAATTCAACCACACACAACTCAAATGGCTATCTTACCCCTCTCTACAACCCTACTCCTCTATTTATAGACTTCGGGAGCTTGCTAAACCTTTAAGCAACCTTATTCCTAAAATATCACTCTAGAGATCTCTTCCAATACACCCTAACTATCTTTGGGGCATTTTGGTACAATTTCTTTTCCATCAATCGAACGGCCATTGCGCCTTCACGATTTAGCTTTACCTCAACTCAAGCTTCGCGATGATACCACATGCACCTCAAGACTTCCCACCCTTTTGAGGCCAAATCGCGAAACCCCTTGCACGCTTATCAAAGCGTGACTCACCGTTACTTACTTACACCTTAAGCAAGTACTCTGATGTCGACGCGTGTAATTCGTCTTGCAATCTCGACCGCTGGCAAGTCTCTCCCGCTCTCGATCTCTAGAGCCACCTTGTCACTTGCACCTGCATCCCTTTTACTTCATTGTCAACACGTCATCTTTATTCATCTTCCTATACTTTACTTCTCTCCATTTGTACAGTTAGGATCTTCTTTGACTCATAAAACCTCTTTAATCTTTCGACCCCCAGCACCTCACTTAGCTTGGATCAATTCAGCAGAGTTAATCAGTGCTAGCTAGCAATTTTACTTCAATAACCATACGGTCACTTTTTATCTTAGTCTGGAGGACTGAAGATATATACGTGTTATAAGTTCTTTGGTCTAGCACGTACTTACACGCATCGTGCTTCACGTGGGCAGTTTTTATATTCAGGACAAGCAGCTGCAGCCTGCAGCGATACGATCGTGCTGCATGAAACACGATGGTCTAGCACGTACTTACACGCATCGTGCTTCACGCGGCAGTTTTTATATTCAGGACAAGCAGCTGCAGCCTGCAGCGATACGATCGTGTTGTCAGCAGCTGCCCCACGATCAGATCTGTGAACTTCACAGAGACAAGTTGATTGGACAATAGGTAGGTAGCCCATTCATGCATGGCAAGCCGCGCCCACACATGCTGTGATCACTACTATAAAAACAGTTGGTTGGGTATCTATAATTTTAAATGAAAAAATTATCGACTATAAAATTGTACATCTCATCAAATTCTACAATATTCATATAAAATTTGTCCACATTTGACTCCATATAAAAAAGTTGGTGTCACAGTCCGTGTAATATTAAGTAAAACAATAATAACTTTTGCATATGGAGTCCGATTTTGATTTATGTTTGACCTCTACTTTCAAAGCTATCGAGAAGGTGCATCCGAAAAAGCTACAAGTGTTAACACATGTACCTTTCTTGACAAAAAGACTCAAAAGTCCCTCGACAGGATCAATCGTAAGACAATTGTTGTGGCAAGTAATTTAAAAAGGAGATAGAAGGTGGTTGTTTCTTATGAAAGAAGCTAGCATTTGAACAATACTAGATAGAAGACATCGTGATGGGATTTGTTGGCCTGATCTTCCGATAGGTAGTGATAAGTCGGTAGGTGGAGAACTCGACGTTGATGATCCAAAGGTTTCGACCCGATCAGATCGTCTCCCTTGCAATCACTACACCACAGCTCCGTTGGTTATCAACCGTGTCGCGCGGTTGACCTCGCCAAGAAGGCTCAATCCCTGCAAGCGTACCGAGAACACAAGCAAGAACGTAGAAGATGCAATCTGAAATATTGCGAATAGAATTCAAGCACTCGAAGTTGGGGTTCTACAAACACTTGCGGCGGCCTAATCGGCCCGGAACAAAAGCGAAAATCTTACAATCTATGTGTAGATCAATATCTAAGCAAAACTTAACCCTAATTGGGGCTGTGGCTACTGTATATAAGAGACTAGGGTTGGCCAAAGACCCCTGGACACGTCCCTAATGGACTCCAACATGTTACACGGCCCAACGGGCCAAAAGATGGTGGCGCAGCATCTTGACAGATTCTGAACGTCTACTTGTTTCGATGATTCCTGTTGACTCAGAAATAATTTGGACATGGGATTAGTCCCGTTGGAAAGCCTATCTCCTTAGCTTTCCAACCATGTCTAGAACGTCAAAAACGGAGTCCGTATGCGTCCTGGGCGACGATTTTAGTGCAGTCTGGTCCTGGACTCCGAAACGGACTCGAACTTGATTGGACCTCCACCTTAGCTTGGGCGCCCTTTCTGGTCTTCTCCCATTTTCCTAAGTAACAATACATCACAATTATTCAGTAGCATCCCATCCTTATCAAAATATAAAGGAACACTAAGGAACGAGCCCACCTCATGATTTAGTTGACGTGCACGTGCTCGTGTCAATGGACCTATTGTTGGAGGAATACTCGGTGTGTGTGTATCCGAAAGAGTGATATCATCATCATCCTCCCCCTCTTGAATTGGAGTCGTCCTCGATGCAATACCATCTTCTTCTCCCAAGTAAGGCTTCAAATCTGAAATGTTAAATGTGGGACTAACCCCATAATCTGCAGGCAATTCAAGCTTATATGCATTATCATTGATCTTTTCCACAATTTTAAAAGGACCATCAGCTCGAGGCAGCAATTTAGACTTTCTCAAATCAGGAAACCTATCTTTGCGCAAATGTAACCACACAAGATCACCAATTTCAAAAGTAATATGTTTTCGACCTTGGCTACCATAAGTTCTATACTTCTCATTCATCTTTTCAATATTTTCCTTAGTCGACTCATGCATTTTCAGAATCAAATCAGCACGTGTCTTAGCATCAAAATTCAATTTCTCGGATGTTGGTAAAGGCAGTAAATCAATAGGGGCACGGGGATTAAAACCATACACTACCTGAAACGGACTTACCTTGGTGGTGGAGTGAACTGATCTATTGGAAGCGAACTCAATATGGGGTAGACACTCTTCCCACATCCTCAAATTTTTCTTCAAAACAGCCCGCAACATGGTGGATAATGTGCGGTTCACAACCTCCGTTTGTCCGTCGGTTTGAGGGTGACATGTCGTTGAAAACAGCAGCTTTGTCCCAAGTTTATTCCAAAGTGACCTCCAAAAGTGGCTAAAATTTTTTGCATCACGATCCGAAACAATGGTGTTAGGCACTCCATGCAAGCGAATGATTTCCCTGAAAAACAAATCAGCTATGTTTGTAGCATCATCGCTCTTGTGACAAGTTATAAAATGTGCCATTTTTGAAAAACGATCCACAACGATAAATATACTATCCCTCCCCCTCTTGGTTCTAGGCAATCCTAAAACAAAATCCATAGAAATATCCTTCCAAGGCACACTAGGAACAGGAAGAGGCATATAAAGTCCATGTGGGTTCAAGCGAGACTTAACTTTATTGCAAGTAGTGCAGTGTGCCACGTAGCGCTCGACGTCGCGCCTCATCTTAGGCCAAAAGAAGTGAGCAGCCAGTACATCCAAAGTCTTCTTCACTCCAAAATGTCCCATCAAACCACCTCCATGCGCTTCCTGCAAGAACAATAGGCGAATAGAGCTAGCTGGGATGCATAGCTTGTTAGCACGGTATAGCAATCCATCATTCAGCACATATTTATTCCAAGGTCTTCCTTCTGTACAATGTTCAAAAGCATCTTTAAAGTCCAAATCATTAGTATATAATCCTTTAATTGTTTCTAAACCAAAAATCTTATGATCGAGTTGGGACAGCATGGTATAACGTCTAGATAACGCATCTGCAATGACATTTTCTTTACCTTTCTTGTGTTTAATGATATAAGGAAACGACTCTATAAATTCAACCCATTTAGCATGACGTTTGTTCAGTTTGGCTTGGCTTCTAATATGTTTTAAAGCTTCATGATCAGAATGAATAATAAACTCCTTGGGCCAAAGATAGTGTTGCCATGTTTCTAAAACTCGCACTAAAGCATACAACTACTTATCATAAGTCGAATAATTCAGAGATGGCCCATTCAATTTCTCACTAAAATAAGCAACAGGTTTACCTCCTTGTAGTAGCACTCCTCCAATTCCAATACCGCTAGCATCACATTCTAATTCAAAAGTCTTACCAAAGTCCAGAAGTTGGAGTAGAGGTGCATGCGTAAGCTTCTCTTTCAGCGTATTAAAAGCTTGTTCTTGTGCTGGCTCCCATTGGAACGGAACGCCCTTCTTTGTCAACTCATTGAGTGGGGCCGCAATGGTGCTGAAATCTCTCACAAAATGCCGATAGAACCCTGCAAGGCCATGAAAGCTTCTCACCTGTGTGATAGTCCCAGGGGTCGGCCAGCTCTTGATGGCTTCAATTTTAGCTTCGTCCACTTCAATTCCCTGTGGAGTAACAACATAGCCAAGAAAAGCAACTCTATTCGTGCAAAAGGTGCACTTGTCAAGGTTAGCAAACAAACGTGCCTCTATCAAAGCAGTAAAAACAGCACGTATATGATCAATGTGTTCTTCATGTGACTTGCTATAGATCAAAATATCATCAAAGTACACAACTACAAATCTTCCTATGAAAGCACGTAAAACCTCATTCATCAATCTCATGAAAGTGCTAGGTGCATTAGTTAAACCAAAAGGCATCACTAACCACTCATATAGACCGAACTTAGTTTTGAAAGTAGTTTTCCATTCATCTCCCAATTTCATTCTTATTTGGTGGTAACCACTACGCAAGTCAATCTTCGTGAAAATAATAGAACCACTCAACTCATCAAGCATGTCGTCTAGCCTAGGAATAGGGTGACGATACCTTATTGTGATATTATTAATGGCTCTACAATCAACACACATGCGCCATGTACCATCTTTCTTAGGAACCAAAAGAACAGGAACAACATAAGGACTAAGGCTCTCTCGTACGTACCCACGGTCCAACAGGTCTTGGACTTGTAGCTGAATTTCCTTAGTCTCCTCCGGATTGGTCCTATATGCAGCGCGGTTTGGCAAAGTCCCCGGGATCAAATCTATTTGGTGCTTTATCCCTCTCAATGGTGGCAGCCCCGGGGGTATCTCGGCTGGAAAGACATCCTTATACTCCTGCAAAAGGTTAGTGACAGCAGCAGGCAAAGAGCTAGGTATATCATCAATTGAAAATAAAACCTCTTTGCATAACAAAGCATAGCACAAAGCATCATTATCTTGAATTTCAGCAAATTCAGATTTAGTAGCAAGCATAACACCACCCTTTAACTTAATGCCTTCGGACCTAGGTGTGTTCTTCTCTTTCTTAGGTGGGAAAACAGATTGAGCTACTTGCTGATTTTCAGATTCCAAAACACGTTCTTTCTTTTCTTTTTCAGCTAGCGCTTTATCACATTGCACAATTTCAGCAGGTGTCAAAGGAAGCAAAGTGATTTTCTTTCCCTTGTGCATGAGAGAGTATTTATTACTTCTACCATGGTGTGTAGCATCGGTATCAAATTCCCAAGAACAGCCTAACAAAAGTGAACATGCTTGCATAGGCACTACATCAAAATCAACATAATCATGGTAGTAACCAATAGAAAAATATACTCTCACAGATTGTGTTACCTTAACCTTGCCGCTGTTATTGAACCACTGAATGTAGTATGGATGAGGATGTGCACGTGTTGGCAAGGAAAGATTCTTCACAAGATCAGAGCTCAAGAGGTTGTTGTAACTCCCGCCATCAATTATGGTACGAACACGTGCATCTTTGACAATGAGGAATGTCTGGAATAGATTATGGCGTTGTAGCTGCTCTGCTTGCTCCATTTGAGAACTCAAAACTCGCTTCACAATGAAGGTGTGTGCGGCATAACTCTCCGTGGCAGCGGTACCACTAATCTCCTCCCCCTCACTATCCATGTCATGATCGGCTGCAAGATTAGCTTCAAATGCATATTCTTCCTCGACATCACTATGACTAACATATCCACCATCTGCTGTTGCGGAGTATGCTCGCTGGCTTGGGCAATCCTTCATGACGTGGCCAATACCTTGGCAGAGACGGCACACAATGCCCGTTGTACGACCCGTGGTAGCTGCACTTGAAGAAGAGCTTGGCATTGGATCATGCGAAACAGTATATTTGCTCACCTCACGTGATGGTGGTGATGCTCCTGCTGAACGCGCCCGAGTGTTGGAGGAGGGGGCAGCAGATCGTGTAGATGTAGAAGAGAATGTTTTTGCTTGTTCCGGTGGTACTCGTGAAGTAGATGTACTCCTAAAATTGTTCCTCAATTTTTGCACCTGTTGTCGACCCTGCAGTTCTTTTTCTGCCAAGATAGCAAAATGGAACAACCTATTGGTAGTATTGCAATCTTTATAATCAACAAGGTCCTGAATTTCACGTCTCAACCCGGAGTAAAAACAAATCACGGTATCCTCATCATCCTCTTGTATATTACAACGAAGCATAGCAATTTGAAGCTCTTGATAGTAATCATGCACAGATTTAGAACCTTGATTTAAGCGCTGCAATTTCTTTTTCAATTCACGTGTATAATCAGGAGGAATAAATCTATTGTGCATGGCATGCTTTAGTCTAGGCCATGATTCAGGTTCTAAGCCACTAGAAACTAAACCATTCCACCAAATAATAGCATAATTCGTGAACTCACAAGTGGCTAGTCTAACTCTATGCATTTCAGGAACCATATGAGAACTATACTTTTGATCAACTGTCATTTCCCAATCCAAATAAGCATCAGCATCATATGCACCATCAAAAGGAGGCATTGAAAACTTAATCTTAGAATAAGGATCATCGCGACCATTGCGATTAACATTATTACCTCCGTTACCTTGACGACGTTGTTGTTGGCCACGACGTAATTGTTCAGCACGAGGACGTTGCTTAGCACGCGCATCTTGCCCAACAAAAACCTCACCATCTTCCTGGTCACCATCTCCGTCACCATTATTATTATCATCATGTGAATGTTCATCATCCTGTGGTGGCTGTCGCAACTCAAGGTCGTTCACTCGCGTGACAAGGTTAGCAATGCTTGTTCTAATGTCTGTCAATAGTCTAGTATGATCCTGCAAGGTTTTGTTGAGTTCTTCCTTGGACACACAATCCTTAAAATCCGACGGAGAGCCATCACCTGACATGGTTAGTAGAAAACAAAGGACAACATAATATTATCCCTATCAACTACTAGGTGGTGGAAGGTGGAATCACACACACTCAAGCGTCTTACCACGCTCTTACAAATGTTCTTACCAACGCAGCAAGGAGGAACAACCGTGTGAAGCGTGGGATGATTGCAAGAGTGAACCTGTTCGGATCAAAGGAGGTGGAGCTTGGAAAGGCACAATATGGTAGCAAGGATTAGCAATAACTGTAATCAGATGAGCAAAGCTAAATAAGTGTCCAAAGTATGAATCACAGTTGCTGGTCTATCACGTGTCCCTAGTCCTAGCACAACAGCTGAAACAAAGTTAAACAGGATGATCAGATAAAGCACAAGATGGAAAGACACAGCAAATAGCACAATTATCTAGGTGTTCTCTATGTGCTCTTTTTTGTCTTTTAGCACTAGTAGAAATCATGATTTTTTTTTGTATTTTTATGATATTTTTTTTGAACTAGGAGCACATAAGAAACAACCACATAAATTTTCAGCGCAAACGGATGCAAGATGTGGCCTATAGAAAATCAAGCACATTCTCTGAAAAGCGTGCGAAAACTTCGCGGCTCGAATACTCAATCTTCCAAGCCGAATTAGGGAAAAAAATTTTTGGCGGAACAAAAATTTTGCCTGATTCTGAGTCCGTATGAGAAAGTTATGGCCGTTTTACTGAACCCCTGTCGAGTTAGGGTTTTTTTTCAAAGCACCTCTTGCAGAAATTGTTCTCGTTAAGGTATGGCAAGCAATAGGATCGCGAGAGAAACAAGGAGGGCAGCGGTGGCAGGGCAATTGATACAAGGCGGCTTGCAACCTATCTAGGCCTCGCGGTGGAAAATCGAGTAATGTGGTGGCTCGACTTGTTGGTGGGGATGGTGGCGATGGAATAGCGGCGTGATCAAATCAGCACGGAGCGTTGACTAAAGACCAAGAACACGACTCTAAACCAGCAACAAGACTCGACCACGGACACAAACTCAACAACGCGCAACTGAAAACAAAAATTGCAAAGGCACAAAGGGTTTTAGGGCAGCGGAATTTGACAGAATTTTTTTTGGCTTTTTCTGGACTCTAGGTAATGAAAAACAGACTAATCTAAAGGGGGAAAACGAAATTACCTAACGGGCAACCTGAAAATCTGATACCAGATGATGGGATTTGTTGGCCTGATCTTCTGATAGGTAGCGATAAGTCGGTAGGTGGAGAACTCGATGTTGATGATCCAAAGGTTTCGACCCGAACAGATCGTCTCCCTTGCAATCACTACACCACAGCTCCGTTGGTTATCAACTGTGTCGCGCGGTTGACCTCGCCAAGAAGGCTCAATCCCTGCAAGCGTACCGAGAACACAAGCAAGAACGTAGAAGATGCAATCTGAAATATTGTGAATAGAATTCAAGCACTCGAAGTTGGGGTTCCACAAACACTTGCGGCGGCCTAGTCGGTCCGGAACAAGAGCGAAAATCTCACAATCTGTGTGTAGATCAATATCTAAGCAAAATCCAACCCTAATTGGGGTGGCGGCTACTGTATATAAGATACTAGGGTCGGCCAAAGACCCCTGGACGCGTCCCTAATGGACTCCAACACATTACACGGCCCAACGGGCTAAAAGATGGTGGCGCAGCACCCTGATAGATTCTGGATGTCCACTTGTTTCAACGATTCCTGTTGACTCAGAAAGAATTTGGATGTGGGACCAGTCCCGTTGGAAAGCCTATCTCCTTAGCTTTCGAACCATGTGTAGAACTTCAAAAACGGAGTCCGTATGCGTCCTGAGCGACGATTTTAGTGCAGTGTGGTCCTGGACTCCGAAACGGACTCGTACTTGATTGGACCTCCAACTTTGCTTGGGCGCCTTTGCTGGTCTTCTCCCGTGTTCCTAAGTAACAATACATCACAATTATTCAGTAGCATCTCATCCTTATCAAAATATAAAGGAACACTAAGGAACGAGCTCACCTCATGATTTAGTTGACGTGCACGAGCTCGTGTCAATGGACCTATTGTTGGAGGAATACTCGGTGTGTGTGTATCCGAAAGAGTGATGTCCTCGTCACATTGTCTATAAGGCAATTAATTATCTTAGAAAACCCGAAGAAACTAGCAACGCACATGCATCCATTGAAAGCTTGTTCATTAATAGCAATTTCTTACTCTTTCTCATCTTAGATATCACCTGATAAATAAGATATTGAGAGTGGGCTAACATGACAAACGTTAGTTGATTAGCCTAACGACCAATCAACAACGACGTGCATATAGAGATGCAATCGCGATCATCCAATAGGAGATTAATTTGGCTGCTGCTATCATTCAGGCGACTGAAAATGGGTGTTCCCTCAGGCGACGAAGCTCAACCATCGATTTGCAATTGGACGACTCTCGTCTTATCTTCTTCCTCACTCTCGCTCAACCGCTCATGCTCCCACAGTGATCCCCCCCACCCTCTAGCATCCGACCATCTCCGACAGCGTTCCGGTCAATGGATCTGTGCCTGTCACCTCGCCGCCCTAACCAGGCCAGCCTACTTCCCCAGGCATCCCTTTAAGCCCAGGATGCACACCGATGACCTCTGAAATTGCGGCCACTTACCTCCACCGCTAACCCCTCTGAAATCATCATCATCTCAGAGATTGAGCTAGTTTTCATGTGCCTCATAATTAGGAAGTGTGGATTAATTTACGGTAAACTAGTCGAGAATTAGGTACGCATGGTATGTTGGCTGAGATGAACCACTCAAGGAGCATCTCTGCCCTCGAATATGGGCATGCTGTAAATAAATACAAGGGTGCACATGCATCTCTGTGTGAATTTAAGTGATTCTGGTCAGAATTGAAGTCCAAATTTCAAAATACTGACATACACCTACACTACCAATACAACATCTCGGTATACACCTGTGCTCCTCTGCGTATGCATACGCTGCCCTCACTATTGGATAAAGTGAGCATTAGCAGGAGCCCTTTCAAGCGAGATCATCGTCATAATTCTCTACTGGTTGCTAGTGCATATTCAGATGCTCCAATAATCAGTGCTAGCTAGCAATGTTACTTCTACGTTGCTACTGCACGTTCAGATACTGCTGTTAAATTTGCACAACTATCCATCAGCAGCGCCGTTGACAATACTGTCCATCGGCGCGTGGTCACTGGTCGCATGCACACATAGTGCTGCCTTTTCTTTATCTCTCTACGTGATGTGTTCAATGCCATGGACGAAAAAGAATCGGATCATGCACGTGCGGTGTTCCTTTCTAACGGGACTGAAGGGTGCAGCCAGATGCATATATACGTGTTAAAGTTCTTTGGTCTAGCACCGACGTTCACGCATCGTGCTGCACGCGGGCAGTTCCTATATTCAGGAAATGCAGCTGCAGCCTGCATAAGATCGTGCTGCCTGAAATACGCATCGTGTTGTCAGCAGCTGCCCGACGATCAGATCTGTGATCTTCACGGAGACAAGTTGATGGGTATACTACGTGAAAAACGGATATAGGAGGCATAGTTTAGCGACAAGTCGTTACGCGACTTGTTACTTATGTCACTTCGGATTGTGCCCATTTATAGACCCGTCATTGATACCAAATAATAGGTGACGGGTCATAATATTATCCGTCACTAACAACATAAGTAACAGGTAATAACTAAACCCGTCACTTATGATTTGATCATAGTGACTGGTCCCCTGCAACAGCAATAAGTGACGGGTCATGTTATGACCTGTCACTTATAACTTGGCAAAGGTGACGGATCTCCATATACCAATTATAAGTGACAGGTTATAATGCAACCTATCACTTATGACTCTTAATAGGTGACGGATAACCTTATCACCCGTCACTTATTACTCAACTTTGTTTTAAGAGCTGACCAGCCACTGTGTGGGTGAAAAGTTACTGCACAGTACCGCCCGCACAGTGGCTAGCAATTTTTACTGGCTCCTCTAGGGATTCTCCAATATATTTTTGATTTGAAGTTTGAATTAGTGCTAGGACTTTGAAGGTTCGCATCTCCCCCTTTCCTCCTCCTTTCCTCTCCTCCTTTGAACCCTAATTCGTAGATTTGTTATGCTTTGAGTTGTAATTGACCGTTTTGCATGTTTATCCAAAATCTTAGTACAAGTGAGTTGTATTTATGTTAGATTTGATATTAGATTTTCCCGATCTACCACGAGATACCACGGATCTAGTGTATTTATAGGGAAGTTTTAATTGCGTGCTTAACCACAAAATTAAGGTCATTGTTAATGAAGAATGAATATTTTCACATTAATTGTAGATGACGGACAGAAGTTGAATGTACCTCGAGACCCGGACTTGTCCGGAGTACCTGAGTGGGGTGAAGCATTTCATGAGTGTTGCCTTGGCGGATATGAAAGTTCATGGTAAAACGGCAATGTATTGTCCATGTCGCAACTGCAGGAATGAAAAGAAGTTCTTGAAACCAGATAGTATCCATACACACTTGATCATACGTGGATTTAAAGAGAATTATACATGTTAGAATAAACATGGCGAAGAAGGCCTTAACGAGGGAGAGATGGATCGGGCCCTCCATGTCGACAGTGTCGATCAAGGACTTACACCCGGTGAAATGGATCATGATCTCAGGCATGAGGACATATTAGGTTTGAATGATAATGATCTTGAGGATTTTGTGGAGAATGTGGACCAGGTGGTGTGGGATGTCGAGCGGCACGATGAGTATAACAATGGTGTGTTTGCTAAATTCCAGAAATTTGTGTGGGATTCCAAGACGCCCCTTTATCCCAACTGTAAGGAGAAGTACACGCGGATATTTGAGAACCTAAAATTTCTACAACTGAAGGCAACCTATGGTTGGACTGACAAGAGTTTGGAAGCATTGCTGGATCTGCTAAGGGACATGCTACCGGAGGGGAACTTGGTGCCCGAGGGCGTCTACGACGCGAAGAAGATAATTTGTCCTTTAGGACTAGAAATAGAAAAAATACATGCATGTAAGCAGGATTGTATCTTATTTCGTGGAGAGTATGAAGAGCTGGATCAAAGCCTTGTGTATGGAACCCATCGATATAAGCGTAGAAATGATGGTGATGACAGGGACGAAGGCAAGAAAAGTAAAGGTGGCCCTAGGAAGGTGGTGTTATATTTTCCTGTAATTTCCCATCTAAATGGTCTTTTTGCCAACAGAAAGGAGGCCCAATTGGTGCGTTGGCATAAGGATGGTCGTAAGAACGACACAATGATACGACACCTGGCAGATTCCGCTCAGTGACGAATCATTGATTCCACATTTGGTTGGTTCGCCGAAGAATTGAAAAATATTAGGGTTGCTATGAGCACAGATGGCATGAATCCATTCGGTAACATGAGTACCTCACATAGCACCTGGCCTATTATATTGTGAATCTACAGCCTTCCATCCTGGCTTTGTAACAAGCGGAAATACATTATGTTGTCAATCTTGATATCAGGACCGAAACAACCTAGCAACGATATAGATGTGTACCTCAGGCCTTTAGTCGATGATCTTAAGAAACTCTGGTCGGAAGGCATCGAGGTTTGAAATCAGTACAAGCAAGAGTACTTTACCTTGCACGCCATGTTGTTCGTCACCATCAATGATCTGCCAGCACTTCGTAACTTGTCATGTCAGAGCAAAAGAAAAGATGAAGCTTGCCCCCATTGCTTAGATGACAAATGTAGTTTGAGGTTGAACAACTCAAAGGAAACAGTGTACATGCGGCATCGACGTTTCCTTCCCAGGAAGCACCCGTACCGAAACATGGACAAACAATTTGATGGCACAAGGGAGAAAGCGTTACCTCTGAGGCATTTCAGCAGGGAAGATGTCCACAATCAGGTTAAGAATATCGATGTTGTCCTTGGAAAGCGAAATCAATCCTCTAAGGGTGATGAACAGTTAGGAATGTGGAACAAGAAATCAATACTATTCGAGCTAGAGCATTGGGCAAAATTAAATGTTTGCCACTCTATCGACATAATGCATGTAAAGAAAATTATTTGCAAGAGTCTGATCGGTACATTGCTCCAAATGAAGGGAAAAGGAAAGGATCATGAGAACGCACGAGCTGACCTTGAAAAATGGGCTTAAGGCCCGAGCTCCATGCACAAGATACGGACAAAGGAAAACACCCAGCCCCATCAGCTATCACTCTCTCCAGGAAGGAGAAAAAAGAATTCTGTGAGTTCTTGCACAGTGTGAAAGTTTCCTCTGGTTACTTATCCAACATTGCAAGACTTGTCTCGGTGAAAGAGCTGAAAATGAATTTCACCATGATGAAGTCCCATTATTGCCATGTGATGATGACGTCACTGCTTGCGGTAGCTATTAGGAACATCCTCCCAATAAAGGTTCGCGAGGCTATCCTAAGCCTGTGCTTTTTCTTCAATGCAGTTGAACAAAAGGTGCTCGATCCAGACTCGCTGGAGGAGCTAGAAAGAAGACACTTTGAGACTCTATGTATTCTTGAGGTGTATTTCCCACCATCCTTTTTTGATATCATAGTACATCTTACTGCTCACCTTGTGAAGGAGATACAGTACCTTGGCCCTGTGTTCCTGCATCACATGTTTCCATACGAGAGATACATGGGCGTTCTCAAAGGAATCGAGAATTTCCTGAGGGATGCATCATGCAGGGTTACGCGATGGATGAGGCATTGGAGTGGTCTATTAATTACATTGACCGAACTAACCCAATTGGCGTGCCTAAGTCTCGCTATGAGGGGAGGCTCGCAGGTGTGGGAGTTCTGGGGAAGATGGCAATAACTCCTGATCCGAAGGCTTACGACCAAGGTCATTTCCTCGTGCTACAACAAATGAGCGAAGTGTGCCCATATGTCGATGAGCACAAACAGATGCTGCTTGAAGAGAATCCAGGGCAGACTGAAGCTTTGGTTGCGAGGCAACATATGCGAAGGTTCACGACTTGGTTCCGAGATCGAATCAGACAATTGAGTACTCCTACAAGTGCTCTGATAAAAAAATGGCATCGGGCCCTATATACACAATTATGACATATCAAGGGTACGATAAATAAATGGATACACATTTTACACGGTTGCCCAAGATGAGAAGAACATATACCAGAACAATGGTGTCCGTATAGATACTTATGACAATGACATGCAGAGGGGCACATACTACGGTCAAATAGAGGAGATCTGGGAGTTGAACTACTTGGGATTCAAGGTAGCCCTGTTTCGGTGCCGTTGGGTACATGGGGCAAATGGCGTCACTAATGACAAGTATGGGTTCACTAGTTGATCTCAAACATGTCGGATACAAGTCTGAACCCTTCTTACTCGCTAAAGATGTTCGCCAATTCTTTCATGTGACTGACAAAAAAAAGGAAGAAACACCATGTGGTTCTCGCTGGGAAAAGATGCATCGTCGGAGTTGCAAACGTCGTTGATGAGGAGGAGTTCAATCAATTCGATTAAATTCCCCCTTTTACTACTGCACTCGTGCCACGCCTTTCGTCGATCGAGGAAACTCCATACATCCACCCTGACCATAACGAAGGGATCCATGTCAAGAAACCACGAAAACAGCGAATTTGAATTTTAGTGTCAAATTTGTAATATTAATGTCAAATTTGTAATGTTAATGTCAAATTTGAATTTTAAGTTTCAAGTTATTTGAATTTGTAATATTAATGTCAAATTTAAATTTGTAATATTAATATCAAATTTGAATTTGTAATATTAGAAGCAAAATGTAATGGGTCATACTCAAAGGTGACGAGTGATGTTCATCACCCGTCACCTATGACTTATGCACATGTGGCCGAGTCGAAGTAATAGGTGACGGTCACCTTTTACTTAAAATAAGTGACAGGTGATACTCATTGGTGACGGGTGACATTTATCACCCATCACCTATGACTTATATGTATATATAACCTAGCTCTTCCCTACGCGTGCGCACTCTCATTTTGGCTAAGTGTTTTGGTTGTGCACGCTAGGGTTCGCCACCGCCGTGACCATCACCATCGCCGCCCCCACCTTCGATGCCCACATCACACTCTCTGTCGTTCCCGGTCTTCTCCTCCCTGCGCCTCCCCGTCTCCGAGCTCTCCTTTGTGCCGACCTCCTCCTTCCCGTCCACCTCCTCCTCGGTCTCTGACTCCCCGATGCACCGACCTCCTCCTCCCCGGCCACCTCCTCCCCGGTCTCTGACTCCCTGACGCGCTGGCCTCCTCCTCCCTGGCCACCTCCTCCCTGGTCTACGAGCTCTCCTCCGCGTCGGCCTCCTCCTCCATGGCCTCCTCCTCCCCGCTCAGTGAGTTTTCCTCTTCCTTCCTCTGGACAATGAGTTGTTTTTGGAGTATTGCTCTGTGATGATGCTCTGGACAGTGAGTTGTTTTTGGATTATTGCTCTGTGATGATGTAGTTGAACTAAAATTAAGCTCATTATCTAAGCACAATAGCATTTAGGCCTAAGTGGTTGCTCTGGACATGTGTGTTGGTGATACATTCTGAGATGTTTTTGGAGTATTGCTCTGTGATGATGTAGTTGAACTGAAATTGGGCTCAGATGAGGCTTGTGATGATGCTACTGTCAGTTTTGTTTCTGATATATGCTACTGTCAGTTTTATCTTGGCTAAGTATGTTTAGTTCTGGGCCCTCTGTTTGATCACAACAGCATTGTCCAGAGACTCTTTTGATTTTTGTCCAGGCTCTGTTTGCTAGTTGAGAACTTAGGTAATAGCCCAATTGATGATGAGTTTAACAGAACAATTAGGGGCAGGACATTTAATGTCTTGGGGTCAATTGTTATACATAGTCTGAGAGTAATTTCGTATATGTGTCATGCCTACTGTCAGATCTTTGAGCAATTTCATATATGTTTCATATGCTGTTTCCATGTCATGTGTAAAGATATCCATATGGTATGCTCCTGTCATTATTGTTTTTATGGAATATGGATATATATGCACTTATTATAGCAGTTTTTACAACAATCCACTATATTACTCGATGATGAATTGAGAATAGAATATACTAAACTTGATTTTTGATCTGAGCAGTATGGTTGTGAGCACTATATTACTTGATGATGAATTGTTGATCTGAGATTGGGTATGTCATGCTAAGTACAATAGTTTCCGCCCGATTACTCTCTAGGTTTTAGTTGGCTTTGGCAAATCCTGAAGATGAACTGATGTTCACTTGTTGTGTGTCTATGGACCTGGAAATCATGTTGAGTTCATTCTCTTGTGAGCTTCCATTCTTTTTGGTCCATGGTATGTTGCTGCTGCTAGTCCTGAGTGTGGTCACTAATTTTGATTCCTGATATTGCAGTTGCTATAGCTTCTAAGTTACTGTCTTTACTTATTTGCTCTCAGTTGGTCAGTGTGTATATGTCGACACACTGCTATTGGCTTCTCAGTTCAAAATCTATGAATTCTCTGTTGAGGCAGAAGCAACTTCCATGATGTTTTATCTCTAGAGAGCTATGTTCACATTTTGGAAACTAGTTGAGAACTTAGATGCATGCCTAGTCGATGATATGTCTACATAACAGCTAGGGAGCAGGAACTCTGAGTTATGGGGCACTATATTCATTTGCAATATCAACTTGCTGTTCAATCATTGTTTTAGACATGATGTATGATTATTGAAATTAGCCTTGATTCCTTTCTTTCCTCTATTTTTGAACAGAATATACTACACTTGATTTCTATGGGGCAAAAGAAGACTGTCACCCATGAGAAACCAAAAGCACAAAGGATGCTAGCACTAGAGGGGCCCCTGGCACAAGATGGGGCGGATAGGAGCCCAAGCCCGAACCCAGCGTCCTCCTCTGGCAGCAACGAAAGCCAGTATCACAACCCGAGCCCTGACCCGTCTCCAAATCGGGAGAGCCGACGTTAGGCAAGTGATGAAGAATACAATCCCGCCGAAGAGGTATTGATGTGAGCGAGTCAATACATTTTATACTTGTTGAATGGAGGAATATTCTTTGTTTATGCCAACTTCCCTTTTTTCTCTCTAGATGGCGGCAACGCAGTCTCCGAGTCAAACAGTTGGTAGTGTTGCACGAGCCTGAAAACCAAGGACACAAACACAGTGGCCGACAGACAAGGTTACCGTCACTGGAATGGATGCTGACGGGCTTCCTACGGATGAAAAAGGCCCTAAATAGATTCCGGAGGGTCGCAGGGCTCATTTCTCGGGAGAGGGTGTCGATAACGACTAAGTTCGATAACCTTAGTGATGAAGCAAAGAGGGACTTGTTCAATAATATCATCATGGAGTATCTGGAGTACCCTGGAAACATGATCGAGCATCAAAAGAACGCCGCAGTCAATACAGCAATGAAAGCGATTGCGAAACTTCACCGAAGCTTTAACAGTAAGCTTGTGAATCGGTACTTAGCAAAAGGGGTGACACCCTTCGAGAGCTACAAGCACTTGAAACCGGAAGATTGGGATGCTTTTGTGCAGATGAAGAACTCAGAGCAGTTCAAGGAGAGTGAGGAGAAGAAGCAGCTTCGGGCTAAGAACAAGCATGACCACAGGACCGGCGCAGTCGGGTACGCTGGCAAAAGGGCGAAATGGCAGGCAGAGGACGAGAAATTAGCCAGAGAAGGCCGCAAAAATCCTTGGAATCAATTCCTGGGACGATCGCGGTCATATTTACGTGCAAAGGGTGAGCTGTCTGAAAGCGGGGAAATCACATTCAGAAACAGTGAAACCAAGGTAGTCACAGAAAGAGTAAAAGAAAAGTCAGCCGAAGCCAGCCAAGGTTCTTTCACCGGGGTCAGGGAATGTGATGTTCTCACAGCGGCGCTGGGAAACCCGGAGCACCCAGGTCGAGTGCGAGGTGTATGAAGTTCCCAAGGCTGGAAATACAACTTTCCGGAAGACATCAGGATGTACAAGAAGAAGAAGAGGTTGGGTTCAGTGTACATGGATGCATTTACACGGGACATCACCCAAAAAGTTTACTCAAGCATCATGGGGCAGCTTGCAGCAAAGGGAATAGTGATTTCCATGCCACAG
This sequence comes from Phragmites australis, assembly GCF_958298935.1. NCBI lineage: Eukaryota > Viridiplantae > Streptophyta > Magnoliopsida > Poales > Poaceae > Phragmites > Phragmites australis. The sequence goes on from NC_084939.1 coordinate 20,620,270, forward strand.
GATTTTAGCCCTGGAGCTGCAGGAAAGAGTAGTTGCGCCTCTAGGGAAGTCGAGCAACAAGTAGCTGCTGTCGAGACTGAGTTGGATACAATTGACCTGCTAGAAGGGCCCACGCCTTGCAGCCTTGTAATCAGGCCTGCAGGTATCACATCAAGGTTGCAAGGGGCCAGGTGCTTCCAGGCGTCCGTATCTTACATACGGTCTTGATATGTGCAGGCTATGACGTGGTTATGATGGACATGGTACATAGCAGTGCCACTGATCACGTGTTGGAGTTCCCCCCCAATGAGGAAGTCATAATTCTCGGTGAAGCTCTTCATCAAAGGATCCAGTGAAAGAGGGGCTTTCTCGTGGTCTCCAGTGCATCGCAGTCTGGACGAGCTCCAAGTGCACCGCTGCTACGCCGCTCACTTCTAGAGAAGGTAGCTTCACTGCCTTCTTCTCCTCTAGAGAATGCGGCTTCATCTCATTCTCCTTCGTATCTGGCAGCCTCGCTTCCAGACCCAATATTGTTTCCCCTAGAGAGCCCAAAAAAGAAGAAGGAAAAAGAGGTCAAAAAGAAAGGCTCTAAGAAGTCCCTGCCGGAGATGTCGAAGGTCATTGTACCGGTGAAGTCGAAGGCCATTGGACTGGTGAAGCAGTCCATGGACATTGCACCAATGTGGACTCAGGGCAACACAAAATTCAAATATGGGAAGCCCTTGATGACGGTAGATGAGCTAGCATGGGCGGGAAAAGCATGTGTCGACCTGCATAATTACTACGTATAGGCTTGTAGAGACAGCAATGCTCAATCCATAGTCGTACAGTACAAACAACGACACTTCTTAAGTGATCAAGACAGCTACTTCATTGTGGGTTTCAATGACTTATACGACCTCTTCAACCTTGATGGCCTGGACGTATCGTTATTATGGATCTTCACATTGTAAGTCCCTTAATACTAGATATTCATTAATTAATACCATTAAGTCTTGAATCTAACTAATTAATATCATTAAGTCTTGAATCTAACTATGTTCTTATCTGTAGACACTTGATGAAAGAAACAATGAAGAACAAGGATCCCATCGCATTTCTTGACCCTAAGGCCATTACAATATCGGTCATCCAACTTCACCTTGACTACGCTATGAATCATGTGGCCAGGGCAATGCAACAATACTCAAAAGTGAAGTACCTGATGGGCGCCCACAACACCGGTGGCCATTGGATCTTACTTAACATTTTCCACGAGTGGGACTTGGTGTTCTACGTCAACTCGTCAAGACCAATATCTACAAAAGGAAAACTTAGATCGCGTGATTACAGCGCTGTAAAACAACTCCTTAACATGTATGTTTTGCCTGTCTTAGTTCACATATTAAACTTTTCTAACGTTCAAAGGCTCCATAATCGATCCCTCTTTATGCAGGGCTTTTGACAAGTACCTTTGAGCTCAACCTGACTACGATGCGAAAGCTGGCCATAGGCTGACACACACGACCGAGTATGCGGTAAGTACTACCAAACAGATTACCAAATATTCTCTGTTGCTATTTTTGTTCCTTTTCATCTAAAAGTAAAGTTTCTTTTCAACAGTGCCACCAACAAATACCGGGTAACACTTGCGGATTCTATGTTGCGTGGAACATGCTCCTCACACTAAGAGCAAAGAATATCAAATCCCCTGATGTAAATTCAATACAGGATTATTCGTAAGTAATTTTGGTATTAGTTTAATTCCATGATAACATGACATTGGTTACGCATTAAATTATGTAGAAATACAAGTGTATGTTTCTCGATGCTGGAGCACTCCCGGATATTCGACGACGGATCGCTGAGTTCATGGTGTCTGAAGTCATCAGCCCACAGGGCGAGTTCCACTATAGAAGCCCTAAGTTGTGAAGTCTTATGTAATTATGAGTGATTAGAACTTTGTAACATTTGTGATTCTATAATGAATTCATTTGAACTTTGTAATATTTGCAATTCTGTGATAAAGCGAGTTCTTATACAAGTGTGTTTATCGATATGTATTTGGATGCATTGCTATTGTTTGCGTGGAGAAGATGGATGTCAAATCCTGGCTATGTTCGAGGATGTAGCCAGGAAACAGCTCATTCCTACAGGGCAAGAGAAACATAAGTGACGGGTAAACTGTCTACCTATCACCTATGTTATTTATAAGTGATGGGTAACTAGGTTACCCGTCACTTATTATATGATATAAGTGACGGGTGAAGGGGTCACCCGTCACCTATAAATTTCTCCCCAGCACATGGGAGACGTTCATAGGTGACGGGTAATAGTTATTACCCATCACCTTTGTTCATCATTGGGACCCGTCACCAATGATTAGTGATCACTGACGCGTTCAGGGTGACGGGTACGGTACCCGGCCCCCATGAATGTCATCACCCGTCACCCATGTCTGTTTTTCATGTAATAGCAGTGGGTAGGTAGCCCATTCATGCATGGCAAGCCGCGCCCATACATGCAGTGATCATTACCCAAAAAATAGTAATAACAAACATACAACATCACATATGTTTATTTAAAAATCGTCACGGATAAATTACAAATATATGGTTAATAGGTAAAAGTATTTGTGATATTCCTAGCCATCTAAGAGAGTGAGAACACACAAATGGTTTTGTTAACGCGGAATTGGGCAACACCTCGCCAACTTGGATGCATCAAGGATACTTGTCGCTTTTCGCAAACGACGCACAACTTGTTTACAAGCAAACAAGCAAAGGATGCAACTGACAACCTCGAAGATCGCCGCCCAGATGATTTATGAGCAAATCAACAAAGAACTACCACCCGAACAACATGGATTTGAAGTAGTAGCATAGAACTAATCCTAAATTGCAGGAAAGTAATGACAAAATAAAAAATAGATGCAATAGATGTGATTGATTGATGGATATGCAATCGGCCTCCACCCTTCAACTATTTATAGGGGGGGTATGGTCTTGACCCTAGGGAATAGAAGTAGGACTCTATTACAACACTACACATGCCCTGTTCGGCTAAAATCGCAAAAGATATCCAAAAAAATCCATGAATCTACTTGGATTTGGTTTCAGACTGAATACCGGATGGTCCGATGAGAACAAATTCCAGAGCACCGGACCATCAGGCGAGTTCACACGGCCGAAACTCTAAGATTTGGTCTAACACACACCGGGTATTCCGACGTCACATTTATATTCACCGGAGTATGTCACCGGACCAATATTTGCAAAGAGTAACTTTTGACAAGAGAGCACACCTGCCCTCACCGGATGTTCCGGTATACACTAGACACACTCACCAGACTAATATTTGCAGAGAACAATTTTTTTGCAAAGTTTTCCTTTTGAATGCACCGGAGTTTCCAGCGATCATCAAAGACGTCACCGGACGATTTTCACCGGAGAACTTTTTTCGGCTAAAAACCTTCTTCTTCTCACTGGATAGTCCGGTGATACCCCGGAATCTCCACCGGACCATTTCTTCCAAAGAGCAGGTTTTCGGGGCAAATTGACCTTCTACATACCAGATAGTCCGACGTTTTCACTGGATCATTCACCGAACTATTTTATACAGAGAGCATATTTTACTGTACCAAATTTGAACTATAAGCATCGGATAGTCCGGCGATGACACGGCATTGATCACCAGACTATCCGGTATATACAAAAAATCTGGTTGTGCCATTTTTTGCCATCAACACATGCCCCCCTATTTTTTGGTAAAGCTTGCGCACCGAAAAATATTTTTACACAGGATAATCATGAATACCTCATCTTGTACTCTAAGTTATGACTTAGGGTGATACAAACAATATATCGGCCATATGTGCATGTTCTAAGGGCGATGATAATCACACCGTCCACGTATAGTGATATATCTTAGGACGATAGTAAATTACATCGGTCATGTATAGTTTACCTTCTCAAGCATCTTGCCAAACACTCGGATAATATTTCTTCAAATATTTCTCAAGCATCTCCTCGTACATATTGCAGTACGTATGAATTCCCAGGCACAATTCCTACAACTTTTAAAGGACCTTCCCAACTAGGAGACCACTTCCCAAATTTATTATCTTTAGACCCAATAGGTAAAATCGTTTTCCAAACTAAATCCCCTATTTGAAACGATTTTGCCTTTACTTTGTTATTGTAGGCTCTTGCTACTCTCAACTTATCCTTTTCAATCTCTCTCAAAGCTTTAAGCCTTTCATCATTGAGGTTATCTACTCTATCTATCATTGTATTATAATAATCAATGGCTGACAAGTCATTTTGTCGTACCACTCTCAATGCGCCAAGATTTACCTCAACGGGTAAAATGGCCTCTTGTCCATACACTAACTCATAAGGAGTAACCTTAGTAGCACAATGCTTAGATATATGATGAACCCACAATGCTTCACTCAAAACCTCATGCCACCTTTCTGGATGTTCTTCTATCTTCTTCTTTATAAGCTTAATCAAAATTTTATTGCTAAACTTAGCTTGTCCATTAGCCAGAGCATAATATGGTGTGGAATTGAGAAGCTTAATTCTAAGGGATTCGGCAAACTCACGTACTTGATGAGAAATAAAACAAGAACCTTGATCTGTAGTTAAAGTTTGCGGAATACCGAATCTATGAATAGTATGTTCCAAAATAAACTTGATCACCTCTTTGTGTGTCATGTTCTTCAAGGGAATAGCCTCGGTCCACTTTGTGAAGTAATCCATAGAAACCAAAACAAAGCGATGACCTTTGGAAGATGAAGGATGAATTTGGCTGATGAAATCCAAAGCCCATCCTCGGAACGGCCATGGTTTGGTGATAAGATTCAACATAGAAGCAAGAGCTAACTGTATATCACCAAAATTTTGATATGTTTCACATCCTTTGTAGTATCTAGAGCAATCGTCAAACATAGTTGGCCAATAAAATCCAGCTCTCCTTAACAACCACACTATTTTATGAGCCAACTGATGTGTTCCACAAATACCTTCATATACTTCACCCATAGTAATTTTATTTTGCTCATAACCTAGACATTTTAGAAGCAACCCATCTATGGTTCGGCGATATAATTCACCATCCAACATCACATATTTTTAAAGCTTGTCGTATAGTCTTTCTATCTACCGATGAACTAGGATTTTCTAAATATTCAATCATTGGCTTTCTCTAATCACTAGACATATGCAAATCTCATTTTTTGAGCAAAACCGAACCTTCTTCCTGTTGTTCAGCCAAAAGAACACTAGCACAAGTAACAACGGTTTTTCTAACACAAAGAAAATCCCTCTATTCACTCGATAACCGGATGCTTGCTGTGCTAAATCATTTGCCCTCATATTCTCTTCTCTAGATATGTGAACGATGGTGAAATCATCCAAACTTGCTATGATATCTAAGCATATATCCAAATAGCTATTTAGTGACCCATCAAACCATTGATAAACTCTAGAAACTTGCTGCACCACTAATAATGAATCACCAAACACTTCTACATGTGTCACGCACATGGACTTTAAAATTTGCAAACCTAACAAAAGAGCTTCGTACTCGGCTTGATTGTTGGTACAAAAGTATCCTAAGCAAACCGATGTTTCAAAAACAACACCTCTAGGTGAAATTAAAACAATGCCAACACCTTGATCTTCCCTACAAACCGAGCCATCAAAGTATAATTTCCATGGACACACACTAATCAAACCAACCAATGCATCACTATCAATACGATGATCAACAATAAAATCAGCAACGATTTGGCCTTTCATAGACCTTAACGGTTCATAAGCCAAATCATATTCAATCAAAGCATATGCCCACTTTCCGATTCTACCACTCAAAATCGGCTTTTGCAACATGTACTTAATAACCTCGGTTTGGCATGCAACCACACAAGTACTAAAAACCAAATAAGTCTCAACTTGGTGCAAGCATAATATAATGATAAACATAATTTTTCAATAAACACATACCTTGTTTCCGCATCCAAGATACGCCGGCTCAAATAAGTGATCACGTATTCTTTCCCTTCGCTTTCTTGTGTAAGAACAACACCTATTAGCGTCTCTTGTGCAGCAACATATAGCCGAAATGGAATCCCGGCCTTAGGCGCCATTAAGACGGGAGGTGATGACAAATATTTTTTGATGTCATCAAAAGCTCGTTGCTGTTCTGACGTCACATTTATATTCACCGGAGTATGTCACCGGACCAATATTTGCAGAGAGCAACTTTTGACAAGAGAGCACACCTGCGCTCACCGGATGTTCTGGTGTACACCAGACACACTCACCAGACTAATATTGGCAGAGAACAATTTTTTTGCAATGTTTTCCGTTTGAGCGCACTGAAGGATCCGGCGATTATCAAAGACCTCATCGGATAATTTTCACCAGAGAATATTTTTTTGGGCTAAAAACCTTCTTCTCACCGGATAGTCCGGTGATACCCTGGAATCTCCACCGGATAATTTCTTCCAAAGAGCAAGTTTTCGGTGCAAATTGACCTTCTACATACCGGATAGTCCGATGTTTTCACCGGATCATTGACCGGACTATTTTATACAGAGAGCATGTTTTACTGCACCAAATTTGAACTATAAGCACCAGATAGTCCGGAGATGACACGACATTGATCACCGGACTATCCGGTGTATACAAAAAATCTGGTCGTGCCATTTTTTGCCATTAACATGTTTTACTAAAAGGCCGTCGGTGTGTTAACGACTCCTAGACACAAACAGTTTTTCTAAAGAACCGTCTGTGTGTTGTTGAATGACACAAATAGCTATGTATAAAAAATCGTCTGTGTCTAGTAGCCGTCAACACACAGTGGGTGTTTTATGAAAACCGCCTATGTGTTCTCGCTCTCAAATGACTAACCTAGTCTTACGTGATGAATATATTGGAATTTATTCTTTTGACCATTCCTACTCAATTGTTTGGATGATTATTTGGGCATCTATATAGCTTTAAATGAAAAGTTATGAACTACAAAGTAGTACATCTCATCGAGTTATACAATGGTCATATAAAGTTTGTCTCCATTCAACTTCGTACGAAAAAGTTTATGTTCAATTTGTGCAATGTTAAGTAAAACAACCATAACTTTTGCATACGGAGTCCGATTTCGACATTCAACCTCTACTTTTGAAGCTAACGAGAAGGCGCATCCAAAAAAACTACAGATGTTAACACATGTATCATTTTTTTACCCCCAAAAAGGCTCAAAAGTCCCTCGGTAGGATCAATCGAGAGCGCGACCAAGGCTTTAAGGCATCTCTTGTGTTCCCGTGTGGCTGATTTTTAGGCATTAATTAGTTATCCAAGAAGGTAAAAGACTAATGTGGTAAGCAATTTAAAAAAGAGATAGAAGGAAAGGTTGTTTCTTATGAAAGAAGCTAGCATTTTGAACAATCCTAGATGAAAGACATCGCCTGTGAGACAATTAATTGTCTTGCAAAACCTGAAGAAACTAGCAACACACATGCATGCATTAAAAACTTATTTCCTAATAGCAATTTCTTACTCTCTCTCATCTCAAATATCACCTAAGAAATAAGACATTGAGAGTGGCCTAACGTGACAAACGTTAGTTGATTAGCCTAACGACAAATCAACAGTGATGTGCATATAGAGATGCAGCCAAGATCATCTCACATGAGATTAATTTGTTTGTTGCTATCATTCAGCCGATTGAAAATGGGTCTTCCCTCTGGTGACGAAGCTCAACCATCAATTTAATGGACAACTCTCGTCTTATCTTCTTCCTTACACTCGCGCAACCGCTCCTGTTCCCACAATGCTCCCTCGACCCTCCTGCATCCAACCGTCTCCGGCAGTGTTCCTGCCACCGGATTCATGCCCGCCACCCCCGCCATGCTAACCGGGTTGGCATATTTCCCTGGGCGTCCCTTTCAGCTTAGGAAGCACATCGGCGACCTCAAAAATCGTGGCCACTTACCTCCACCGCTAACTCCTCCGAAATTGCCGTCGCGTGAGAGATTGAGCTAGTTTTCATGCACCTCATAACTAGGAAGTGTGGATTAAATTATGGTAAACTAGTCGAGAATTATGTACATATGGTATGAGGGCTGAGATGAACCCATCAAAGAGCATCTTTGTCCTTGCATGTGGGCATGCAATAAATAAATGCAAGAGCGCATATGCATCTCTGTGTTAATGTAAGTGATTTTTGTCAGAATTAAAGTCCAAATTTTAAAATGCTGGCGTACATCTACACTACCAATACAACATCTTGATATACACATGTGCTCCTATGCGTATGCATGCACTGCCCTCACTACTGGATACAGTGAGCACTAGCAGGAGCACTTTCAAGCGAGATCATCGTCATAATTCTCTACTTGTTGCTAGTGCATATTCAGATGCTCCAATAATCAGTGCTAGCTAGCAATGTTACTTCTACGTTGCTATTGCACGTTCAGATACTGCTGTAAAATTTGCACAACTGTCCATCAGCAGCGCCGTTGACAATACTGTCCATCGGCGCGCGGTCACTGGTCGCATGCACACATGGTGCTACCTTTTCTTTATCTCTCTACATGACGTGTTCAATGCCACGGATGAAAATGAATCGGATCATGCACGTGCGGTGTTCCTTTCTAACGGGACTGAAGGGTGCAGCCAGATGCATATATACGTGTTTAAGTTCTTTGGTCTAGCACGTACTTACACGCATCGTGCTGCACGCGGGCAGTTCCTATATTCAGGACATGCAACAAGGCATCTGGAGGGGAGATCATCATGAAGGTATGATCAAACTTCTTCTTCATCCTCTGTCTGATACTCATCCTCAACCTGTGGAACACCAGGGAGGTGCAACAGTTGATTGCTGGAGGGGGGAGGTTGTTGCATCATCAGGAAGCCTTAGGAGTTGATTGGTGGTGGTGGGGGGGGGGGGTTAGCCTGACGTCGCTCCAGTAAAATCTGGTTAACTGTCGCTAATAGACCATGAGCACCGCGTAGAAGATCATCTTTGCTCATCTCTTTGAGGAGCTCTACCCAAGAAACCAAGAGGGAACAAGCATGAAAAATGATGTCAGCAGGATCACGCAAGAGCTTTTTGTGAAAACACGCCCTATTCCGAGCCTTCCAAATGGCCTAGCAAATAGCAGCTAAACAAGTGGTGGCAAAATCTTTCCCATTGGGAATGTAGTCATTAATCTACTTACAATATTGAGCTAGCGAATTGGGAATAGTGGGAGCACCAATAAAAGTTCTAATAAAGCCCTAGGCCACCTTAGCAATTGGGTAGAGAAAAAAACAAATGCTTAATAGTCTCAGGTGAGTACAAAAATAATAGGAGGGATCTCCACTCCAATTTCTCTTAAGCAGATTATCTTTGATTAACAGGGCATCATGCTCTATGAGCCATAAGAAAAGTTTAATTTTCAGAGGAATTTTGCCCTTCCAAATATGTTTAAAAGGAAGGTGAGGGGCATCTTTGGTTAACTAATTATAAGTAGACTTAACACTAAAAGAGCCTTTCTTATCCCATGACCAAGAAATAGCATCATCAGAACAACCAAGTCTGACATTTGATAACCAACTGAGAACCAAATCCCATTGAGATTGAAGTTCCAGAGTAAACCATCTTTTGAATTCAAGGCACCACTGCATATTGTAACAATAAAAGATAGTAATAATTTTTTATTACAGATGGAGTAAAGCACAGGGAACATTTTAGTGAGGGAATTTGTGTTCAGCCAAATGTCTTCCCATAACCTTGCATCTTGACCATTATCAATATGGTAGTGGGAGCGCACTTGTGTTTCTGGTCTTGTATGTAGATGACATATTATTGATCCGGAATGATATTAAGATGCTTGATGCTGTCAAATTTTCGTTGCAAAAGAGTTTTTCAATGAAAGATCTAGGAGAAGCAGGATACATATCGGGCATAAAGATCTATAGAGATAGGTCGAGAAGGCTGATCGGATTAAGCCAGAGTACATACATCAACAAGGCATTGAAAAGGTTCAATATGCAAGATTCCAAAAATGGTTTCTTGCCGATGTCACATGGCATCACTCTAAGAAGAGTCAGTGTCCTTCGACCACTGATGAGTTTGAGAAAATGAGTGTGATCATTTATGCTTCTGCTACCAGAGCCATCATGTATGTCATGCTTTGTACACGCCCAGATGTCTCCTATGATCTAAGTGTTACTAGTAGATACCAATCAAATTCGGGTGAAACTCACTGGGTAACAGTAAAGAATATCCTCAAGTACTTGAGAAGAACTATGGATATGTTCCTAGTCTATGGAGGTGAGGAGGAGCTCGTTGTAAATGGTTACACCAATGCGAGCTTCCAAACCGACAAGGACGATTCGAGATCGCAATTTGGTTTTGTGTTTTGCCTCAATGGAGGAGCAGTGAGTTGGAAGAGTTCGAAGCAAGAAATGGTGGCCGATTCCACGACGGAGGCCAAGTATATCACAGCTTCTGAAGCTGCAAAGGAGGCTATTTGGATCAGAAAGTTTGTTTTTGAGTTAGGTGTGGTGCCTAGCGCTTCTAGTCCAATGGATCTCTATTGTGATAATAGTGGAGCCATTGCGCAAGCCGAAGAACCTAGGTCGCATAAGAAGTCCAAGCACATACTGTGGCGCTATCACCTTATTTGAGAGATTTTCGATCAGGGTGATGTGAAGATATGCAAGGTGCACACGGATTTGAATATTTCTGATCTGTTGACAAAGCCACTCCGACGGCCAAAGCATGAGGCGCACATGAGAGCTATGGGTATTAGATACTTACATGATTTACTCTAGTGAAAGTTGGAGATTGAAGGTGATATGCCCCAGAGGCAATAATAAAGATGATTATATCACACTTCTATGTTAATGTACTTTTGAATAATATGTTATTCTAAGAATGACTACCTTTTACATTGATTGGCAAATATGTGACTTGTTCATTAAAATCTTTGTTTATATCATGATGTTATTCTTAGTCGATCTCTGGTCGCATATCAATGTGATGATACATAAGATCAGGACATGTATTGATTAATGATCACGTTTCATGAATCATAGGTATAGAGATACCAAGTCAATAATGTGAATATTTATGTTAGAGAACATGATGTTGGATAGACCCACCTTGAGATACTGCTGGGATTGTTATTTATGATGTGCATCAGTTGTTATCTCAAATGGTGTACCTACATGATCCTTAGACCTGAGATCGTCAATGATTCCTAGAATGTGTAGTGACATACTTTGAGGCTGCCAAATACTATTTCATAGCTGGGTAGTCATAAAGGTAGTTTTCGGGCTTGTCATGAAATATGTTGTGGGGTGTGAGCGATCAAGATGGAATTTGCCCCTCCTTGATAATGGGAGAGATATCTCTGGGCTCCTCGAGGTAGTTGGATCGAGAAAGTGCATGGCCATGCTAATACGATTAAAGAGTTAGTCATGATGAATCCACTACTTTATCAAGTGAATGGTTGAGCTATCACAAGGGTGGCATGTATCTCGCCTTTAGCTTGACTGGTATCGTGAGGCGAAGGGATTGGTGCACGTGTATATCAAATTCCAGTCGATTTGATCTTTTGTGTATACTCAAGAGTCAACATGTCCCGCTAGGGACCGCTATTGATTTCAGTTTGGAAAGGGTTTCCGAGTCATAGCCGTTTGTACATGAACCTAACAGGTCACACACTTAATGGGGTGGAACAAAACATGCGAATTGAATTTGTATATGGGTTTTGATTGGATTGTGATCCATGAGAAGTTAGAGTCCTAAAGGGCTTCCAACGTGGGAGCCCATTGGTGAGCTCTATATAAGGAGAGGTGTGGGTAGGGCGTGCTAAGGTTGATCCACTTCGAAACCCTAGCCGCAACCTTCTACATGATCTCCCAAAACCCTAGCCGCGCGTATGGTGCTAGCACATCGACGCTTGGTGTTTCTGCCCAGTACATGTGGATACCGTAGAGGCGCTGCTGCTATTGCGGCACTAATCTTCTCGGCGAGTTGATCGCGATCTGTACGGGATTGGTTGCCCACCTTGACGAATTGGTCGATGTACCTACTCGTCTGATCGTGAAGCACAACGCGACCACTCGGATCTGGTCGGACAGAGTGACACGACCACTTAAAACTGGTTGAGGACGTGACAGACCTGATCGGGAGCTGGTTGAGGAACTGGTCGAGGTGCATGACTACCTGCTCGGAGTTGGTCGGGGAGCGTGACCACCTGCGTGGGGCTGGTGGTGGATCTGATTTAGAAGCTACTCGAGGAGTTTGACGCGCATGATGTTGGATTGGTCTACTCTAACTCTTCTTCCGCTGCACTACGCATCGAGTGGTTACGATCTATGATCTCCTACTAGCATGGTTTCCTGGGTGAATGCGGTAGAAATTTTTTGTTTTAGGCTTGTGTAGCCTGCCCATTACCCAACAGGTTACACCTTCGATCCTTTCTCCCAACCATGTGTGCAACCACCTTGCCATTTTCCTTCTTCTTGAGCTTGTAGTGGTTACTCTTGGTCTTGACCTTGTAGTTGGGATTGTTAGAGATGTTCGTTGCCTTCTTCTTATCCTTGGTCTCCTTCTTGACTTGCTTCTATTGGAAAGACTAGTGGCCTTCTTGATAGCACTTGAAGCATGTCATGGTGGACCTCTCTGCAAGCTTGTTCACCATGGTTGCATGGTTATCATGAGGAGGTTGGACATGATTCTTGCCCTTTAGTGTTTCCAAGTCCTTCTTGAGCTTCTCGACTTCTTGCTTGAGCTCATCATTTTCTTGCGCAATGAGGTTATTAGATGGTTCTACTAACACATTCTCAATGCATTCCTCATTGCAAAGGGGTGAGCATGATATATCAATTAAATCATTGCAAGAAGTAGAAGCATCAACTTTAGGCTTGAAATTAAATAGTGAGGTAGATTGTTTCAAAGGGACCTTAGTTTGAGATTCAATGCACTCAAATTTAGCCTTAAGCTCATCATGCTCCTTGTTTAGCAAATTGAATTTGCTCAATAATTGTTCATAATTAGAAACAGAGGTAGCAAGAATATCATTAAGTGCATTGAATTTCTTAAGCTCTTTTGATTGTTTTTTAAGGGCCCTTTGTTGCTCATTGATCAAATGAAAGAATTCATCATAAGAGAGAGAATCCTCCTCGGATTCATCATCACTTACATCGCTATAAATACCTTCGGCCATAAGGCACTTGTGTGATGGCTTGCGTGTCGACTTGCGTGATGATGACCTTGAGGAAGAGCTCTTCTTAGAGGGGTGAATGGTGAATCTTTCATCACTTGAGCTTGACTCTTCATTGTCTCTCACCCATCTTCCTAAGCTTGCAAATGCCTTGGCTCTTCCCCTTGTCTCCCTCTTGTTCTTAATCTTCTTCTCCTTCTTGATGTGATCAATTATGTTGACCAAATCTTCAATAGAGATAGGATGATCAATCTTTTCATTGATCCTCTTCATATTCTTCTCTATCTTTAAGAAGAGCTTGGCCATCTTGGGATCAATTTCATCATCACTTGATGTGCTTTGATCATCCTCTTTATCGCTCTCTTCATCTTGATCACCATCATCTTCGCTTGAGCTTGACTCTTGCCTCCTCATCTTCGCCTTCATGTGTGAGAATTGAGCTTGCTTGCTTGTGAGGGCAAGATTCTTGGAGTTGGATGAGGTAGGAGCTTCCACCTCCATGGTCATTGTCATCTCATGGGTGATGATCTTGCCGAGCACTTGACTTGGAGTCATCTTCTGGATGCCATTGTTGTTGTAGATGATGGAGACTATCAACCTGTACTTTGGAAGGAGATCTTGAAGTATTCTTCTCATCATTTGATCATCTTCTATTGGCGTCAAACCTAACCCATTGATCTCATTGACAAGAATATTCAAACATGAGTACATGTCATTAGCACTTCCATGGGGTAATTGCTTGATGCCATTGAGCTTAGTCACAAGCACATTATATTTCTCATTGCGCACATCCTTTGTGCCTTCATATACTTTAATTAGACTAGTCCAAATATCATGTGCATTGGTGAGATTATAAACACAATCACATGCATCAACATTTAAAGATGACAAAAGGATACTCTTCACCAATGCATCTAATTGCCTCTCCTTATTGGTGATGTGAGGTCTCATCCCTTCCTCGGTGACCCTCTAAAAATCTAGACCCTTGGCTTGCAAATAACAAGGCATTAGAATTTTTCACCGGGGGAAGTTTGTGCCATTGAAAAGTAGAGCACTATAGGAATCCATCCCAACCCCGAATGTCACAACTTACAAGGCGGTGAAGTCTAACTGATCAAAATAAGATGAGGTCTCAAATGCTACTTGAATGGTGTGACCTTACGTAAGCCCCGGTTCTGATACCAATTGTGAGGATCGGTGACATCCTAAGCGGGGCGAGGGGGGTGAATTAGGACACTTAGAAACTAATGACTCTAAAGACATCACAAGATAAACCTATCTCAATTTCTATATAAATGTGCTCTAGATTTATCTAGTGTGTCTACTCTACCGATCAAAGCGCTTGCAACCTATCTAAGAAGGTAAATTGCAAGTAAGTAAATGCGAAAACATAAATAAGGTAGAGAGAGCAAACTGGGAACAAAGATTTTTCCTGTGGTATCGATGGTATGAATGCCACCCCTAGTCCATGTTGGAGCTCCACCAAAGATATGCTCTCAGTCAACACCCAGTCATGGCTGTTGAGCCACCAAGTCACAAAGACAAGGCCTTAACCTGGATGAGCTGCCAAGCCACCAAGGCAAGGCCTCACCACAAGCCTCAGTTCTAGTCCCTTACCACCATGATCACTTCGGAGTTTGAGCTACCAAGGCAAGGGTCTCTGTGTCCCCGTACATGTGTCTTGCCACCGCTTCACACTAAGTCAGAGAGTCAAAAAAGTTGCGGATGAGTCATTAAGACTCCAAGGTGCTGACATACTTCATGGTACACGGTCGGATCACTCCTTGATCCATTCTATAGGCAGCAATCACCTAGCAACACTCTCTCTAGGCCTATAAGCACTAATACTCACTAATCTTGTGCTTAATCTCCTTGGATGATCACTTTAAGTATTTTGGTGGCTTATATGTCTTCTCAAATGTATATGGGGTTCCCTGGACTCTAGCAGCATGCCAAACCTTCAAATGATTGAGTGGAGGGGTATTTATAGCCTCAAATTCGTGGACTAGCCATTGCTGCAACGGCTCAACTTTACTGTGAACAACGATAATCCAATGACAACTGTAGTACAAGCACTGGACCATCCGATGTGTACATCAGTGGATATTAGCCATTAGAACTGCACTCAAACTTCTTCTGAACAGTAGATTATCCAGTGTATACTCAAATCCATCACCGGATCTTCCGATGAGTTATCTTGAGTCATCCGAGCCTTTGCATGTTCTCTGTGTAAATTGCTCCAGTGAGACCTCCGGTGTGCATCTCTTCATCACCGGACCATCCGGTGAGTTATCCTGAGTCAAACTACGCCTTTGTAGTCTCGCTATGTAAAATGCTCCAGTGCATTCATTCGGTGTTCATTCCATTCACACTGGACCATCCGGTGAGTTAAACCTTCTCTTTTTCCCTGGAAATGCTTCGGTGCAACTATCTCTGTGATCACGAGACTATCTGGTGACTTCATCCTTCTTCTTCAACAGCTGCATCCTCTCTTTTAGGAATGCTCCGGTAAGATCAGCCGGTGTGCACAGCAAAACACCATAGCATCCAGTCAACTAATCATCTCTCTTCAACACTTGCAACCCTCTCTGCAAGAATTGCTCCGGTGTATATCTTCCACTGATCACCGAACCATCCGGTGGGTTGTTCCATTTTGCCTTATGAGTAGAAAGACTCCGGTGAGTACACGAGTCGGAGCACTGGATTATACGTTGCCTTCTTTCTCCTATGCTAAGAATACTCCGGTGATTATAGCCTTCAGTACACTGGACCATCTGGTGAGAACAAATCTCCTGGGGCTTCTCCAATTTAACAAAAAAATTTCCCGGCTACGGTGGCTTCTTCATGTATTGCATCCATGAGACCTACTAACATATATTCTTGACAAAAATGTTAGTCCCATTGACTATGTTGTCATTAATCACCAAAATCACAATCATGGCATAATAGGGCCATTTTCGCTACACCCTTCCTGTACGATCTCAACTTCACCGTGTTCGGTCCAACGAGTATAGCCAGGCATAAAGCCCCTTGGCAACAAGTGAAATTGTATCTGCTGGATGGTGGAAAACTGCTTCTTGTTCTCACAATTGATGCATGGACTACACATGTATTGAGACTTTGTATTTGACTTGTGCGCCGCAGCTTGTACCAGGAAACAATCCACATCGTTCTCGTACTCTGCGCTCACACAACTCGCATCGTACATCTATCTTCTGTCCATCTACAATTATATCATTATTGTAAATCCAAATTGATAACATCTAGAAGATTTTGCAATCACCAACAAATAAATTACGTCGTCAGCTCCTACCGGCAATTGGCCCGGGTTAGAGGGGCTGCCTTTTGCATGCTTTCGTATCCGCTTCTGATGAGTATTTGTTGGTGCCATCCCTAGAAAATTTCTTTATTATTCAACCCCTTATCTATGACTCATTAAGGAAACATGAGAAATAAATACGCTCATAAATAAAGTTTCTATATTGTAGCTTGTTAATTAAATAAAATATAAAAAATACAATTGGATCTTGCAACATACCAAAATATCATGGTGAAATTTTCTAATTCATTAAAAATCAAAAGAAGGGATAAGATCAACTTTAGTTTTTAAGGTAACATTTTGAGTTAAAATGCTAAATATTGGATTTGACTTGGGGATTTCAACTTACTTGAGCTCAAGAGGTTCCTAGAAGATTGCTTGCTGTTTGGGAAAAATCTAGGGTTCACTTGCCCAAAAAAATGAAGAAAAGGCAAATGAGCAAATGGAGAGGAAAGAAGGGATTTTGTTTGGATAGCTAGAGAGAGGTCATCTAGACCTTCTTCTTGACAAAAACAATAAGCTTGAGTGGTGGGGGAATCAAAGGGGGAGAAGGAATGAAGTGTTTGCTGCCATGTGACAGTTTGTGAGGGGGAGAGAAAGTTGTAATCAAATTATCTGTTAGCTCAAGCTTGGAGAAGGTGGGGAAGAGGGCATCATTGCAGGCTCATTTAACCAACTGGTAGTGATCTTATGCTATCACTGCCGGTTGGTGGATTAAGCTAGTAGTGATGAGGGAGTAGGGCGTCACTGCTGGCTCAATCTAACGACCGGCAGTGATGACACTTATCACTACCGGTTCATAAGCCACGATGGCTGATTCTTTCCGTGTGTCTTATGAACTGGCAGTGATGCCACATCACTACTGGCCAGGAACCGGTAGTGATGGGCCAGCATATAAGCCTAGTTTTGTAGTAGTGCAGTCCTATCAACGGGTAGTCTGACACCCTGGGTAGGGTTGGCACTTCAATCGGCGACTGGTAGTCGTGGAAGCCACTTGCATCCTATGTAGTGCCACGATTAGATGGTGTCATCTAGGATAGATACGGATTCATCTATCCTAAGCCATGTTTTACCAAGCTAACTCTAGGTCTTGGTTGTATAGTAACAATTTATATCTCTGCCCTGGTAGGGGTATGTATGTACACTTACCCTTTAAAAGACATTATAAATACATAACGTGGGCACAAGGTGAAAGGGACTCAGTTCATAAAACAATCACATCTTGGTTTTCCTTTCCTCTCTACTTCTCCTCCAAGCTTGAGCCACTCCTGTGGATTGACTCTCGCCGCACTTTGTTCGTGGAAGACACATTTTCTTTCACCAACAGTTGGCGCCATCCTTGGGGAGAGAATATGTGTAGGAGTTCTAGGAGAGGTAGGATGCCACTGAAAAAGAAAACCACTAGGGAAGCGGCCCAGGCAGCCGACTCCTCAGCCACGCCTGTGTGAAGGTCCACATGGCCACCACGACCAAAGGCTCGATACGCTGACGTCGGCCCCTCAACTGGGTGAAATGAGGGGCCCATGGCCACCACTGATCTGACTAGAACCCTGGTTGCGCCTGGCACTAGGGGGGCTGTGGCAACCATCTATTACCCTTGTTGCACTTGGCGCTAGGGGCCTCGTGGTCACCCCCGATCTGGTCACAACCCTAGCTGTGCCTTGCACTAGGGAATCTGTCATCTCGGAGGCCTTTCTACAGTAGCACAGCGAGAACCCCGTTGCGTCCCAATGGGCTGCGGCCGAAACTGCAACTGCATGACAGGCACACGTGGTGTCCCTTGGAGCTCAGCTGGAGGAACTGCATGCGGCCTTGCAAGTCGTGCAGCAATCTGCCGGCATAACTATTGCTCCTCCCATTATGGCCAACACCATATTGGCCCCAGCTCCGAAGGACGGCTAGGGCTTCCTCAACACGGTCCATCGTCACCAAGCACCACCACAGTCAGCCTATCGACAGCAGAGCCTCGGGCCAGCCAGCGCGAGGTTCCACTCGTAGACTTCGACTCTCCCCTTCAAATGGACCTGCAGGCTGTACCCTTCTCGGACGGGTTTTGGACCCCCAAGCTACCTAAGTCTAAAGGTGATTTGGACCTGGATGAGTTTGTTTGCTCATACACCCTCCCCATCGAGACCAATGGAGGCGGGACGGGCCACCATGGCCAAGTGCTTCCCTCTCGCACTAGAAGGAATAGCCCTCGGATGGTTCTGGACGCTAGGGCCTCGGTACATTTATGCCTGCGCCAAACTCAGAGATGCTTTCTGCTATAACTTCTAGGGCAACTTCGTTGATCTATTGACCTTTGGGAGCACCCTCATGTGCAAGTTAAAGGAATATACACGTGCTGAAGGAGGAGCTCCGACGGGAGGTCATGTATGTTACCATGACCCCTTGCATCGAGCCTGAGAAGTCAACCTCGCAAGTGGGGTCCAAACATGCTCCTCCATCTCCATCAGCCAAAAGGGACTCCGAGGAGGCCGAAGGCTCCAGAGTATGCAAGAATCGACAACGACACTGGCGCGGGGTCCACGACATCGATCAAGCCAGAGTGGCTCCGAAACCTCCTCATTCTAGGGGACACTACCAAGTGCGCTCCAGAGCCTTCCTCGTGTGGTAGCATATCCCAGGCTAGCAACCAGAAGGAGGATACTAGTACAATCTGTAGAGAGCCAAATGTGCCCACAACTCCGAAGACTATCGACCCTCATAATCCTCCGAGAAGAGTATCTTGAGAGGCAGGCAGCACGTGAGGCGGGAGATAGGGCTGGCAATGACTGGCCCAGAGGTCGTAGGCAAGCAGCGGGCGGCCAAGTTGATCATCTGGCCCTGTAGAACCCTCCCCAGCTGGCTTTGCATCCTCCACCTCCGCCACCCACAGTGCAGTAGGTCAATAGAGGGGACCATGCCAAGAAGGTGGTCCTTGCCATAACAAGAGGGGAAGCCTCCGGCAGCTCCTCGAAGCGGCAATGGCGCGACTATGCACGTGGGGTCAACCATGTTGAGGCTAGCATCATCCACCGCCAAGTCCCTGAATGGGTCGAGGCCCCTAGGACCTTCACTTACAATAGCGCGGTAGGGGTAGACTTCCCCCACGCTGACGCCTTGGTTATCATGGCCAATGTCGCTGAAGTAAAAGTCCGGAGGGTGTTGGTTGAAATAGGGAGCTCCACTGATATTCTCTTCATACATGCCTTTGATCAGCTCTGCATTTTGTGAAGCCAATTTTCTGCCACCTGACGACACCTTCACAGGTTCAATGCCCCCCCCCCTCGACGCTCTGGGCCAGAAAGAGCTTCCAGTCACCTTCGATAAGAACTTTGTTGCACGGATCGAGATTATCAGCTTCAACATTGTGGGCATGCCCAACGCGTACAACATCCTAGGCCAAGGAACCCTAAATAAATTCAGAGGGGTCCTGCATCACAATTACCTCTGCATGGAGATGCCTAGGCCCCAAGGGCTGATCTCCATCCATAGCGACCAACACTTGGCTAGGCGCATCAAATACGGGCATCCTGCCCCACTTGACAGCTGCCACGTGCATAATGTGGTGGAAAGGCCCCTCCAAGACACCTCTCTGGTATGCCTCGGGCACCGAGGTCCTCCGAAGCCACAGCCAAAGGGGGACGTCAAGCACATCCTACAGGGTATGGGGAACCCCGACTGAACTTTCCAGATCGAGGCGGACCTCACTCACAAGTAGGATGCCCAACTCCTAACCATCCTGAGGGCCAACATTGATGTTTTGCATCGTCTCCATAGAACCTCCTCAGAGTCGATCGCCACATCATCAAGCACACCCCCTGAGTTGACCCGCAAGCATGGTCTGTACGCCAGGGGCTCTGAAAGCTGTCCTCTGAGTGGGAGAAGGCCGCAAAGGAGGAGGTCCAAAAGCTATTCCAAGCTAGCGTCATTCGGGAGGCATCCACTCAGACTGGTTGTCAAACCCTGCCCTGGTCAAAAAGGCTAATGTAAAATGGTGCATGTGCATCTACTTCACCACGCTCCCTCGCATAGACCAACTTGTGGATTCCATTGCTGGCTGCGAGTTGCTAAGCTTCCTAGACGCATACTCCAGATACCACTAAGTATGGATGGTAGATATTGGTCAAAGAAAATATGTCTTCCATGAACAAGTTGTGACGAGAACCAACCCACAGGGGTGGCTCAAGCTTGGAGAAGTGGAGAGGAAAGGAATGCCAAGGTGTGGTTTTATGAACTGAACTCCCTTTCACCGAGTGCCCATGGCCCGTATTTATAGTGTCATACAAAGGGTAAGTCTACATACATACCCCTACGGGAGGGCAGAGATACAAGTTCTCTCTACACAACCTAGACCTAAGGCTAACCAGGTAAAGCACGGCCTAGACCTAGGTAAATCGGTACTTACTCTCGTGAAATTATCTGACCGTGGCACTATAGTGGTGACAAGTGGTCCTGGTGGCATAGCGAGCGCCCGGTCATCCATTGCAGCACCGTTATGCCCAGGATGTCAGACTAGCTATTGATTAGATTGGCATTAATAGCCGATCACTTCGTGGAAGGCAGAGGGCAACTGGTGGGCCCTTCTAGTTGATCTTTTAGGAGGGGGCCAACCGCCTCTATGAAGCCTCCAGGAGTTGGCGTTCTCTGGGGCCTTGGGAGCCCTTGAGGCTTCAGCCTCCATAGGGGGTCCAGAACCAGAAGGCTCTCGGAAAATCTGTGACCTCCGGACCCATAGTCCGTGGAGCATAGGTGCGTCCTGGATCCTTGATGGCAACCCCCCAACAACAGCCCCTCATTAGTAGGGCCTTTGGCAATCCTTGGATCTATAGCTGAAGGGCCTACTACCCTCCTTCTTGTCTGAGTTATTTTGTAAAGCCCAGTTTATCGGCCAGGTGGAACGTCAGACGACACCTCTGATTGAGGACATTAAGTGTGACCTACCGTTAGTGACGTAGTAAAACCCTACCAGAGTGTAGTGGGACACATGGCGTCTCATCATTGGAGCGTCGTGGAGAGCGGTTCCACTTCCCTATTGGGGACCTCAGCTGAGCATCATCCAGATTCGGCCATTTTGCTCCTTGTCACATAAGTTCTTACGCCCCTGCCACTAGTCCCAGTCTTCCTAGCCTCCATCTCTGGCGAACACCCCACGCCACGTCTCTCGGACATCAATATTTTCTTTGGTGCCCGTAGCAGAGTTAGCCCCCGCCCCAAGGGGCCACGTGCCGTCAGGAGATCGAGATGTCGCGCTAGTTGCTTCTGCCGTCGTCGGTGGTGCAGGCGAGATAGCTACGGGCGGGACCATTGACGCACGCGGGCTGACTGGATCTAAGGTGGTGACTGGTTTACCACCGCTGCATCGACCTCATCGGGTGTTGAACTCCAACACGCCAGCAAGGAGTACCCTCTACAAACCAGCGTGTTGGGGGTGTCAAACGTAATCGAGGCCACCCTCAACTAAATGGTTGAGGAAGGGAAGATCTCCTCTAGGTTTGTCACACGCGTTCCACAGGGGGAGGAGATCCTGGCACCACAGAGTCACAAGACTATGGTTTTTTAGGCTTTCTTCGACGCAGGCCTGTAGTTCACAACTGTGCTGCTCCTCAAAGGGGTGCTTCGTCACTTCTTCATGGAGCTCCCCCAGCATTCAGCCAACACCATTGCCCGTCTGGCCATCTTTGAATGTGCCATGCAAGCGGAGGACTATGAGGGGCGAGTAGAGCTCTTCGCTGCCATCCACGAAGCCAGCTGCCAGCCGAAGATTAGGACAGTAGGCGGAGAGAAGAGAGCCCTCAGCATCGGTAGCGTGAACTTGAAGCTCCGGCTAGAGTACCATGGCGCCTTCCACTCAAAGTCCATCAACGAGTGGTGGTACATTGGATGGACAAAGGGGTGGTTTTATTACAAAGTGGGCTTTATGTCTCCTCTCCGCTCCACTAATTGGGACATCCTTTACATTCGGACCCCGGTAGTGGATATGTTAGAAGCTCAGCTAGACTTGAGGGTGGTGCTCCTTCGAAGGGTGGCTCGGAGGATGAGCATGCGTGACCTTGATGCTGTGCGACTAGCCTCTCTAGGCAAATTGGGATTATGCCTTCAAGCAAGGCAAGGAGGCTGAGCCAAATGTGTACTCCAGGTCCACTGTTGATTCTGGTGAGTCCTCTCCACTGTCTAGCTTCAAGCCTGTAGATGTGAGACACCTCTTTCTTTTAGAATGGTGCCTCTCACTGGGTGAAGCCACCAAATCGTGGAGAAATTGTCACACTCGGTTTTAACAGACAAAACTAGATACGGCTTATGTGTGCTCAGGATGTTCAACACATATAAGGACGTCACAGGTGAAGTAACAAAAGCAATACTTTTATAGAATAAATGTTAAACCCTTACAGTAATTGACATATATTGTCTTCTATAAAGATATCTGCAGTGGAACAGAAGCACTAGTGCCAAACAATACCGCAGGCAACCGACCGGGGGACATGCACCTAGAATGTCACAACCTCATCTTGATAGTCATCAAAATCTTCACTTGCTAAGCAGCACCACACCTATTCATGGCATAGGGAAAATAGCAAGTGTGAGCACATGGAGTACTCACCAAGTGTGCGAAAGATAATGATATGTAGGCTTTCAACAAGAATAGGCTAACACATGGTATATTTGCGTAAGTGCGAGTAAAGAAAATGGTAATGTAATTCAAAAGCATTATGGAATTGTTAAGTGAATATACCCCAACAACCCGATAACAAACCATCCAAGGTTAACCATCCCATAAACCATAGCCAACTAGTACCCCTGTACTATACCATAACCATCTAATCAAGTGACAATCCAAATATCCCATAACCGAGGGCACGACTGTTATAACAATTTTATACTCTGCAGATGTTGTCCAACTTTTAGCCACAAGTCGTGATATCCATGTTGCCGTGTAAGCTAGACACTTAACACACCCTAGTGGTGTGCCGCCAGGAGATCCCTACAAAGCATTGTCCATCAATTAGGTCCTGGTAACCCAATAAATGCTAGCAAGGTGTCTAATTGATATGCTAAACCTTACCCATATCGGCCTCATGTTTGAACGGTATTTCTTGGGTTATCGCTCCTCGAACTGGTCCTTATATGTGACACTTGGGCAAAGACTATCCAACAGGAAAATAACCAACAAAACCTAACACCTTTTCTTGAAACGTATCCACAAGCCCACCACATGAACCACAATTATCAAACCAACAGGAAAAATAACCAACAAATTTTTTTGAACATATCCGAAAGCCCACCACATGAACCACCATTATCAAACCAACTCCTTGTCTGAGTTCTAGGGTTCCATGTTACTAACAAGTTCATCATCACCATTGCATATATCCACATATACATATGACACTTCCCAACATCCCAAAAGCATAGCTAAGTAAATCTACCCAAGAGACTCATATCAGCTACCTCTTAGGCTTCAAGGAATGTAAAGGAAGAACTAGGTAAACCAAAACATAGGTGACTACCCATCAAGTTGATAGACATTGCATGCAATTTTGTGAAACAAAACATTTAAAACATTGGTTCAATATGATCAAGGACACTTTCCTTTTATCCAATGCTGCTCAGTGTTGTCGAAATCTTGGTCTTGAAGTCACTCAAATTGCTCCGGAATGTTATCGACTAATCGCGAGAACTACCGATAAAAAACACAAAGGAAAACATTAAGAACAACATACCAAACATCAGTAAAACACTTTAAAAACACTATGGTTGGATAGCTATGATTTTAGAAACATTTAGAAGCAAGAATCGCCTAAATCGGAGTTAAGATTAAAGAGAATGGGCTTTCAGAAAATGGATTAGGCTGAAAAAGAAAGACTAGTTCGCTGGAGTTATCTTCCTATGGGAAAAGAGTTTATTGCACAATCACCGCATCAAGCTTGACAGCATCATTGTGCAAGATTCAAGAAGTGTAGGGCAGACCAGACTTCACTGACTAGTCTAAGGAGAATGATGTGGTGCTGACTTGGCATGCTATGCAAGTACCATTTTGGATTAAAGAAGGGACATGCTGAGATCTAATCTCGACCACCCATGATGGATCAAATGGCTAGAGGTTGTGCTTCTAGGTTAAGGATACTACCGGTGACTCTGTGTAGCGGCAGTGGTTCGGCTTTCGTCGGAGATGGCGATCGGGCGCGTAGCCACTGACATCAATGTCAGGCTACGATGGTGTTTCAGTTAAACGAGGAGAAGGCGCTGGAGCATTCAAAATGCCGGGACCTCATGGCGGCCAACGAGGCCACCAGTGAAGATGCCTCTGTCTCGCCTTGGCGAAGGCCGATAAGCGAGCAGAGGCCACAGAGGGCCGCTTATAGGAGGAGGTGATGCACCAGGAGCGTACGGAGGAGGTGGCCCAGGAGTCCACTGAAGCCCACCGTGCCACGGAGGAAATGGCTCGGGAGACTATCGAAGCCCATCGTTCAGCGGAGGAGTCAACTTAGGAGACTGTTGAAGCTTGTCATTTTGCGGAGGAGCCTATCAACGCAGACATTACAGGTTGTGTTGCCGCAGAAGGTGTGGCAAAATATCTCCGGATTACTGTGGCTGAGGCTCAGCGAGAGCGGAGGGATGCCCGTGCCGCTTAGGACGTCCTGCGTGCTAAGCATCAAAGCTTGGCTGGGCACTTGACGGAGGCGGCCCAAGCCATCGAGAAGGCCCTTGGAGGCCTCAGGGCCCAGGGCCGACCATTACCCTCTGAACTAGACACCCTAAGCCTTACGCTCTATTGGCTCTATTCTGCTGCCATGGTGACATCCACCACTGCCGAGGCCTTCGCCAGATCTAGCGTCCATGTGGCTTTGGTGTTTTAGCTAGCCCTGCTGCATCGCACAGGGTGCAGCCAACTTGAGGTGCTAAAGCAGCCGGTCTCTGACTCTGTGTTGGAAACCCTCCGACCTGAGGAGCCCCTTGATGCGTGTTTGCCCGATCTTCCGAAGGTAATATGATAAGTCGATTGGTGGAGTTTCGACGTTGATGATCCAAAAGCTCCGAATAGAACAGATCGAGAACCCTCGCAACCACTACACCACTACTCCGTGTTAAGACGTGGTTGACCTCGCCAAGAAGGCTTTTCCTGCAAGTGAATCGAGAACACAAGCAAGAATAGGTAGATACAATCTGAATATTGCTAATTACCAATGCAGTACTCGAGTTTGGGGTTTAACAAACTGATAAACAGCGAAACTGTCTAAAACAGAATAATCTAAGCTAAACCCGAGCCTAAACTACAACAGCTACTGCGTATATATAAGGGGGGACATGAGGAGGTCGACCTAGGGTTGTGCAGCCATGGAAAGAAGCGTGCACAACCTGGACTCCGACCCCGACACGATTATAAGACCCGATAGAGTCCAAAACAGTGATGAAGCACCTTATTCCTTTGACTTTGACTAAACTATAAGGAATATTTGGTGGAGCACAGATCCATTGGAAAGGGCTCGACATAAGCTTTCCAGCAGGTCCAAGAACGCCTAAAACGGATTTCGTATGAGAGAGTTATGCCCATTTTACTGACGTGCTATCTTGAGACTCGAGCATGACCACGACTTCGACTAGAGCTCAGCCTCGAGTCCGAGTAGACTTGGCCTTCGAGGGGTGACGTTCGGGTAAGGTTGTAGTGTTTCTCCTATATTCCTAAGCAATAACATATCACAAGAATTTAGTAGTAATCCATCCAATGATACATGAAAAACTAGAAACGATTTCACTTGGTGGTCTAATTGTCGTCTTGTAATTGGACCTTCTATGATTTGAGGATTATTGGTGGTATTGATTGTATCCGAAGGAGCTATGGGCTCATCATCCTCCCCCTCTTAAATTGGAGTCGTTCTTGACTTAAACTCGTCTTCTTCTCCCAAGTAGGGCTTTAAATCTGAAATGTTAAATGTGGGACTAACCCCAAAATCTACAGGTAGGTTCAATTTGTATGTATTGTCATTAATTATCTCAATTATCTTAAATGGTCCATCAGCTCTAGACATCAATTTTGATTTTCTTAGTTTGGAAATCTATCCTTCCTCAAATGCAACCAAACTAAATCACCCGGTTCAAATTTTATTTCCATCCTACCTTTACTTCCATCAATCCTCTACTTTTTAGTCATGCTCTCTATATTCTTTTTAGTTGTTTTATGCAACTTAAGAATAAATTTAGCACGTTTCTTAGCATCTAAATTAAGTGTTTCAAAAGTAGCCAAAGGTAGTAAATCAATAGGAGCACGGGAATTTAATCCATACACTACCTGGAACGGACTTACCTTGGTGGTGGAGTATACTGTGAGGAACCGTCTAAACAGTATTCTAATTAATTATCAGGAGAATCATTATTCATAAATACAACCTCAATGATTAACCAGAATACCATCCTGGTAGTCCCGACACGTGTTTTGTGCCCAAGATCGAAACACATGCCTTTCCAACATGTACATCACAACATAGCTTAAGAAAGAGCGAGTAATTAAAGTTATATTACAAGTGCTTAAGCATGCAACCATTTGCAACAGTTTACACAAAGAGAAACTACACAGCGAAAGATTAAAACCTTAACAACAACAAAAGGAGAGTGGAGTCATATGCCCTTAGGCTCCACCCCAAAAGCTACGCCTCACTATAGTAGGATGCACTACTCCAACCCACCACCTGCATCGGTGGGCTCAAAGTAGCCAAATACCGCATCACCCTCACCAGCAGAACTAAAAATACAGGCATGAGTACGAAGGTACTCGCAAGACTTAAACCATATAGAGCTCATATATATAGCTCAACTCCAAGGATTATGCATTGAACTATTAGCAAGAGTAGGCCACAAGGTTAAGTAAAACATATGCGGTAAGCAACCTAGACACATATGTGTGAGCATCTATATTTAACTAAAAAACAACTACCTTTCTACCCTGCAAACCACAACTTGAACATGTATGTATAGGAACCATAGTATCTCATCAACAAAATCTACCAACCATTTCCATCATACCATTAACGTATCCCACATTCATAAACTCTATGACCGATATAAATGAAACAATAGCATGCTCATGACCGAGAGCATCACTGCCTGTTGGTGGCTAGAGCCAGCAGTGATAGTGGATGATAGTTTATTTTAAAAAATTCATAATTTTTTCATACGAAGTTGGATGGGGACAAACTTTATATCAAAACTGTAGCCCTCGACGAGATCTACAACTTTGTAGTTGAAAACTTTTTCATTTGATGTCATTTAGGTATCCAAATAATCATTTGAAGTTTCAGATAGAAGATGTCAAAAGGATTGCATATGCTAATGGTATCACTAGTAGTTTTGTGGTGGCATGGTAAGGACATATTGCGCGAGCTGAGAGGTTCCGAGTTCGAGTGCCACAAACCGCACGTGCGCGTATTTCGCGTGAAAAATCACATGACTTGTGACTTGTGACTTGCAACAGCGCGGGCGTCAGGGTTCCTCGAGTGCAAATTTTTTTTTTAATTTTTCCAGCCACAAAAAGATCGAATCAGCGCCCCACTATCACTGCCGGCTGAAGCCTTCAACCGGCAGTGAGAGTTGACTATCACTATCGGCTGAAGCCTTCAGCTGGCAGTGATAACCCCTTCACTGCTGGTCCCCGGACCGACAGTGATAGTCGGGGACTATCACTGC
This sequence comes from Phragmites australis, assembly GCF_958298935.1. NCBI lineage: Eukaryota > Viridiplantae > Streptophyta > Magnoliopsida > Poales > Poaceae > Phragmites > Phragmites australis. The sequence continues at coordinate 20,648,436 of NC_084939.1, forward strand.
CTGTTGCCCACTGTCGGGTCCAAAACTGGCAGTGAAACCCCTTTATGGGCCGACAGTGAAGGAGTTTTTTATAGTAGTGGACCATATTGTAATTTAATTTATGATTAAAGGACTATCGTTTGGTCACTTTGTATTCGATGCTGAGTCACGACAGAGGTGTTGTTATTTCAAGGTTAAAGCTGAATCGTGTGGTCACTTCATGTATAAAGTCTAAGTCACAACAGATGTGCTGTGCTGGCAGCAAGGTGTTGTCATTTCATGCTTAAAGCTGCAGCATGTGGTCACGTTGTGTTTGTAATGTTGGATTTTGTACTCGATCATGTAATGTTGGATTTTTTTTTCCACACGTAATAGTAGTAGGGTTAGTAATGCACATGGTTTTGATTTCAAAAGTTTTAGTAGGACGGCCACACCCTACATTCCACTGTAATTTCCTGCCTTCCGATACCCTTTTCGCCCTTGTGTAGTGAAAATAGACCTATTAGGTCAGGATTGTGATTTTGGTGACTAATGACAACATATTCATTGGCACTAACATGTTTGTCAAGAATATATGTTAGTAGGTCTCATGGATGCAATATATCAAGAAGCCACAGCAGTCGGGACAAAGTTTGATTGAATTGGAGAAGTTCTAGGAGAATTGACCTCACCGGATAGTCTAGTGCTCTATGTGTTGAACTCACCGGAGTATTTCATTTAAAGGGGGAGAAGGCTGATGACCTCACCGGATAGTCCGGTGATATGCACTGGGTAACACCAGAGCATTTCATACAGAGATGAATGCGAGTGTAGAAACTGAAGATCAACCTATTGGAAGGTCCGGTGCTTGGTTTGTGCACACCAGAGCATTTCTTGCAGAGATGACTACAATTGCTAAAGAATGAAGATTAACTCACCGGATAGTCCGATGATCACAGAGATAGTTGCACCAGAGCATTTTCAGAGAAAAGAAGAGAATGTTTAACTCATCGGATGGTTCAGAATGAATGGAATGAACACCAGATGAATGCACCAGAGCATCTTACACAGAGAGGCTGCAACGGCTTGGATTGCTCAAGATAACTCACCAGAAGGTCTGGTGATGGATTTGAAGGCACACCAGAGTGTTCGGTGTTCACAGAGACCTTGAGTGGAAGTCCAACGGCTAGTTTTTGAGGTTGTACTCACCGGATGATCTGGTGTTAGTACTACTATTCTCACCAGATCATCCGGTGTTAAGAACTTTTCTGAGCCATTGGGAAAATGGCTAGTTAGCATTTTTGAGGCTATAAATACCTCTCCACTCAGTAATTTGACATGCGACATGCTGCTGGAGTCTAAAGGAAGATCATATACACTTGAGAAGACATCCAAGCCACCAAAGTGCTTAAAGGGATCATCTAAGGAAATTAAACACATGATTAGAGAGTGTTTAGTGCTTATAGGCCTAGAGTGAGTTGTAGCTAGGTGCTGCAGCTTGAAGAATGGATCAAGAAGTGATCCTAGCTTATACTGAGTAGTACATCGACACCTTGGAGTCTTGATGACTCATCGACATCTTGGGCCTTGGTGGCTCAAGCATGTTGACCCTCTGACTTGGTGTGGAGCGGCGGCAAGACACGTGTACGGGGACGCGGAGACCCTTGCCTTGATGGCTCAAGCTCCGAAATGATCATGATGGCAAGTGACCCAAAGAGAGGTTAGTGGTGAGACCTTGTCTTGGTAGCTTAGTGGCTCATCATGCTTGAGACCATGTCTTGGTGACTTGGTAACTCAAGAGCCGTGACCAGAAGAGACTTGGCGACGAGGAGCATATCCTTTGTGAAGCTCTAACATGGACTAGGGGTGATATTCATGCAATTGATATCACGGGATAAAAATCCCTTGTGCCGAGTTTGTATCTCTATCTTATTTACGTTTTCGCATTTACATACTTGCAATTCACCTTGCTAGAGTATGTTGCAATCCTCTTGAGCGGTAGAGTAGACACACTAGATAAACTTATAGCATATTTAGATAGAAATTGAGATAGGTTTATCTTGTGCAGTTTTTAGAACCAATTTATTTTAGGTTTCTAAGTTTCCTAATTCAACACCCTCTTAGGATGTCACCGTTCCTCACACCTTGCCACACAACATCGCCTCGAAGACGTGCTGACGGTTACCAACAATATGAACTATGTGTCACTGGCCCTTCATGCTCTTCTCTTCCATGTAAAATGTTATCTTCACCGTATACACCCTTTGTGGGTTGCCCATATGTAGCGCAGCCTTATTGTAACGCTCTCATAGATACCTCTACATTCCATAAGTGACTCCCTCCACAATTACCACTAATGGTAGTGACTTATTCCCCTTCATTACCCAATTGTAAACCTCGACGAGGTTAGTTGTCATAATTCTATAACGTGAACCATTATTATCCGCAATGAGTGCCCATTTCTCCAGTGGTTTGTGTTTTATCCAATCGGAGAAACACTTAACTCTCCTTCCACCCTTCCTTCTCCTGGTCACACTCTGCAGCTCAAGTGGTAAAGGCTCTAGGCCCTCAGGCTCATCCTCCCTTGGTACAACTGACTTCTTTAAAACTTCGTCCATGTGCTTACCAGTTAGTTTATCTAGCTCTTCCCACAGTACATCAAACTTTCTCCTTTAGTTCTGTTTGCACAGCTTCTTAAAAAGATCCATCAGCCTCTTGCTCCTGAATTTTTTTTAGAAGTTTGCTTCAAGATGTCGCATGCACCAATGGCTATGCAAATCTGGGCACGGCAATACCCCTCTCGCACCACTCTGCAATGTGTTGATAGCGTTCAACAAGTCTGCATGACGATCGTGGAGTACACACATGTTAGGCCTATTACCAACAACACCTCTCTTAATCCACTGCAAGAACCACAACCAACTATCTGTACATTCGCGTTTGACGAATGCAAAATCCAAAGGCACAACCTGGTTCTCACCATCTACCCTGATAGCTGTGAGTATCTCCCCATATATTTGCCTGTGAGAAATGTCCCGTCCATGCACATCACCGGCCAGTAATGTCGGAATGCCTTGATCATACAGCAGAATGACCAGAACACCCGCTGAAGGACTCAATCTCCATCCTAATTACCAAAATCATGAATACCAATGCAGGTGTCCGGGTTCCTGCCCTGAATAACCTCTAGCAGTGAATGTAAGATGTGGTATGAGTCCTTATAAGTACCAAACCTCTTCTCTAACACCTTCTGTTTCGCTCTCGATGCCATGTCATATGAAATCTCATACCCAAATTTGGTGTTGATAACATGCATAAGTCCAAAACGAGACATACTAGTCTTCTTCACAATCTCTGAGTACATCACATTTGCAACATAATCAGCGTTCATGCTCCTGTGCGTGCGCAGATGTCGGCTCAAGTTGCAAGTATGTGGCTCAACAATAGACGCTAACCATACTGTATCACACCTCGGTAAGAATCCATGAACTCGCCAAGTGCAACCTTGAGCTAAACATTTGACTTCGTATGTCTGAGGATTAGATATTACCACCTTGAACTCCCTAGCCTCAAAGAAAAACTATCTCTTCACTGCATGCTGTAGATAGACCTTGTTATGAAACATCTGGCCTTTGGTCACCACGATGGAATCATACTACCATGCCGACTCATGTCCATTGTTCACCGTCAACTTCTCCAAAGCAAAATTCGACCATTCTTCCGGGATTCCTGCACCTAATTTCACAAATGTGCGGAACTCTTCGTTATTTGCCTCTATCTGGTCCACTAATGCCTCGTCATGCTCTCCCTGATCAGCATGCATCATGGCCTGATTTTCTTCTCTGTCATTACGTTCTTCTCTTGCAGTCTCTATCTCAACTAATGCACTGGTCTGCATGGGTATCTCTGAAACCGCACTCTCCTACACCTCCTCATAAACAACATTTTTACCAACAACTTCTACGGTGCTAGGTCCAACTTCTGTGGATCCAACATCGCTTGCTTCTACAAGGATACAGCGGGAAAAACCACATCTTATCCCAGTGACACAAATTGGTGTCATTGCTTTGAGCATGTAACCTCCAAGAGCTCCCACTGCTAGCAGTTTCTTGATGTCTAGGAATCATAACCTTCACCGTCAACCGCTGATATGTCGGACTGAGTTATAGTAGATTATACAACCAACCTAACACTTGGGACCGCCGAATCTCTCTTGGACTATGTAATTCTGTGCCCATATACTGGAAGTCACCCAGATCCACCCCATTGTCACAATACATGACATATCCTGGGTCGTAAAAAACCATGAACCCAACTACGGTCGACATTCCTGATTCAACAATCATACTATACTCCGTCAGGTTAAATAATTGTAATCAACATACAACAGTTACGACCACAAATTCTATTCAACCTCATCACTTCTATTCTACATAACCATCAAATATCATCATTAACATACTCTTTCTGTTGACACTATATCATTCTAAATGTATTGCTACAAAAAACAATTACTCCATTTATATTCTAAATATCCTACAACTATGAAATATTTGTACTACGTATTTATAACAATTCAAATTCAAACTACTAAAGATTAAAAAATTACAAACTATGTACGCTCCATGCTAAATTATCTATTCTACACGTATCTAAATTTTTCTGTCCTAAATTCTAAATGAATCATATTTTCCTCCTTCCAACCTAAATATAATACTATGACATCCACAACAATTCAAATATGCAATTCCTACATTGACAAAAATATGTATGTCTAATAATATCAAATTTTTAAATCATATTAAATAACATATTTTAACTCTACATTACCAAAATATTTGAACTTTTTCAACTACTCTACATTTCCTCAGTAACTATACTAATTTTCTATATATATAGCTAATTTCCGAACCATACCTACTCTACTCTAAATTTCATATCCTTATTCTCCTAAATTATCTACTCTACTCGACATTTCTCTATCTATTTTTCTAAGTATTTCTAACACTAAATTATCTAAATATTCAAATTTTTCTAAATATTCTACATTGCCGAACTACCTCAAACTATTCTAACCTAAATTTTCAAACTATACTAAATTTTCTACCTAAGTATACTAATTTTTTTACCTATTTCCAATTTCCGAACTAGATCAACTATATTCTAAATTTCCTATCTTAACTTTTCTAATTTTTCTACTCGATTCTAGATTTTTCCTACTGTATTCTAAATATTGTATACTAATTTTTCCTACTCTATTCTAACTATTTAATATTATTTCTTATAAAAAAAATGCAAGATCCTCACCGCCAGCGTCGGGTTGCTCCCCGCTGGTTGAGGCCACCGCAAATCGCCAGCTGTTGAAGCCTAGTCGTCGCTCGCCGATCCGCTCCTGCCTGTAGCCACCTCGCTCTCACGTGTAGTTGCTGCTGCTCTCGCCCATTACTGTCGCTCTCTGCTTGACCGCGCACGTGGTAGATGAGGAACAAATGAGGAATCAACAGCCGATCTGATATTAAAGGTCTGTCGGTATATGGAATGCCGATAGGCCTAACGTGACACCTGTTGGCATTCTACGTGCCAACAGGTCATGACGCGTTAGCTGTCGGCACGCGGAATGCCGAAAGGCCAATACGCTGCACGAAAATCTAACGTGGCACACCCCTTTAGTTGGGCCCACAACCTGTCAGTATTCCGTGTGCCGATAGGTCGCCGGACCTAGTGGCGCGTAGGTTGTCAGCATGCGGAATACCGATCGGTCACTTGTCGGTATTCCACGTGCCGACAGATATCTATTATTGTAATTTTTTGAATTTAGCTATTATTTTTACAATTTTTCAATAAAATAATATTATTAAAAAAATTGAAGGTTCAATAACGTTCCTGAAAAATTTCCGTAATCCTTATCTTGTGTGCACTAAATCAAAAATTGTTCTCATGTTTTAAAAGGGTTTATGAAATGTTGACAGGTTTTAGGAATAGTTAAACTAGATTAAAAGATTGTTGCTAGGTTTTCAAAAATTGTTTCAGAAATTATTGGCCTGTGTTCAGAAATAGTTACCAGGCTTTTAGAAATTGCTGAACTAGGTTAAAAAAATATTGTTGCCGGGTTTTCTGAAATATTGAGGGTATCACCAGGTTGGGCCTCCCTATATATATGCACGCACTTGGTGACCACAGAATGCACGCACAAGCAAGATAGCCTCTAGAACAGGATTGTTAGGCATGGGTGAAGTTGGATTTGTCGCTAGTAGGATTCCTTCTGCTGGCGATGCCGGCGACGACGAGGATGCGACATGCCTGCACGCACAAACACTTGTCTACGCCTACAATGTCACCATGATCGTCAAGGCGGCAGTCGAGCTCGGCCTCCTCGACGCACTCAGCGCAGCTGACGGCCGCGCGCTTACCGCCGGCGAGCTAGCCTCTCAAATAGTCCAGGCCACGGACAAGGCCGAGTCGGCTGTCTTAATCGACCGGATGCTCAGGTTCCTCGCGTCGTACGACGTGGTGAGGTGCTCGACTGAGACAGGTCCCGACGGTATGGCGCTTCGGCGGTACACGCCCGCGCCGGCATGCTGGTGGCTCACCAAGAACCAAGGTAAGGGGTCGCTGGGCCCCTTGGCCGTATTCGCCGTCGACGGGGACACCTTCTCGTCCTGGTACGTACATATGATCTAACTCCATATGACGACTGTGATTGAAACAACGCTTGAGACGAAGTATTACGTATGCATAAAGGCAACACATAGCGGCGGCGGTGGCTGGCGGCGGCAAGCAGACGCCATTCGAGATTGCCCACGGGGCGCCGATCTTCGAGTACATGGGGATGAACCATCGGCTGAGCACACTGTTCGACCAGGCCATGGCACAGCAGTCAATGCTGGTTATCAGCAAGCTGCTCGAGCACCCCCAAGTGTTCGACGGCGTCGGCGTGCTTGTCGACGTTGGCGGGGGCACCGGTGCCACCCTGGCGATGATCGCAAACCGGTACAAGCACATCAGGGGCATCAACTTTGACATGTCCCATGTCATCTCTGAAGCTCCATCGCTTCCAGGTAATCATTAATTTATTTGGTACTTGAGTTGACTATGAAAAAAAAACCAGCGAACAGTTTCTGTTAGAACAGATGTTTGCTGAAATGATTGTGGCTACGAGTGGTACTAGTGTTGTGCTGAAGTTTTGATCTCGTGTACAGGCGTGGAACATGTAGCTGGAAGTTGGTTTGATAGCATACCCACTGGAGATGCAGTTTTTATGAAGGTATGTTTCCTGATACAAGAGTTTTCCTCTTCGCAATTTCTGAGCAGTCTGAAATGCTTCGTTCTAGTCCAACTAAATGGTTCTTCATTTAACACTTTCTCGGCTTCGCAATAAAGTCGGTAAAATACAACATCAATTAATTAGTGCTTGGATGCTTGTGCAGTGGATCCTCCATATGCAAAACGACGAGGACTGCATCAAGATCCTGAAGAACTGCCACCGAGCTCTCCCGGACAAGGGGAAGGTGATTGTCGTGCAGAGCATCCTGCCGGAAACCCCGGAGTCGACACCAGCTGCACGGGATTCCTTCACCATGGATATAATCATGCTTGTCAACTTCAATGGTGGGAAGGACAGGACGGAGCAGGAGTACGCCAAGCTTGCCAGGGATGCTGGCTTCGCGGGCGCCTTCCGGTCAACCTATATATTCTGCAACATTTACGCTCTCGAGTTTACCAAGTAGCTATACTTGTCATGAATAAGAGCTACTAGCTCACCTGCGTACGTATGATATGTTTGTATTCTCGAATAAGCCATAAATTTGTATATGGCATCTATCTATCTATCTATCTATCAATCTATCAATCTAGGACTCATTGTTTGGTTTCTGCCAGCAATAGATAATGCCTTCCACTTCTTTCCAATCAATTTTGTAATGCGGGAAGAGTCCGAATAAAATCATTTATAACATAGGCAGAGTACCAACTAAAGAACTATTAAACCATGTTTTTTACCATTGAAGCTCAAGTACGCAAGTCAAATAAAACAAAGATGTGTGGTCAATTTGTGTACGTAATCAGTAAGACAGATATGACACTAGTCACAAATAATCATGTTAGGTGCCGATTTCATCTCCTAAGCAAACAAAAAGTAATCATGCTGCAAACAAAAAGTAAAATCATTTTTTTAATAAAGAAAGTCTTTATTGAACTTACACAATTACATCAAGATGATACAACCACACTGAGAACACTTTCAATCTCTGCATAACTAAGATACACATAGCTTAAAAAAGAGAAAGGAAAACACAATAAAAAATTATCACAAGTGGAAACATGAAATACTAAGGCGCGCCAATCCTCAAACTAGACCACCATCCATGATCCTAAGTAAAACACTTCCTGGCCATCCACACCAAATGCTGACACGCCGCTACAGCCACCCCCAACAGGACTTTTGGTTTCAAGTCCTTCCTAATACCCCATAGTCAACTACAAAATATATGTGATACACTACGAGGCGTCACTACGTGAAAAAAGCTTATGGGTGACGGGTAATAACTCTCATGAGTGACGGGTCCTGCACCCGTTACTGATGACTAGTCATTAGGGTAAGGACCCATCACCAATGATATCATCGATGACGGGTCATCCGTTACCTGTCATCTATGAGCGTTCCCCATGTGTTGGGGTGACAAACATAAGTGACGGGTAACCTCTTAACCCGTCACTTATGTCCGTCACCCATGTGCTGGGAGGAATACATTACCCATCACTTATATTTAATATAAATGACGAGTAACCAAGTTACCCATCACTTATGTATACGTTACCCTATGAGAATGTTTTGTTTCTAGGCTACATCCTGAAGCGTAGTCAGGATATAGCAGCCGTCTTCTCCCTGCAAACAACAACAACACACCCAAATCTATATCGACAAACACTCATATAAGAACTCGCTTCATCACATAATTGCAAAGGTTACAAAGTTCGAATCAATTCATTACAGAATCACAAATGTTATAAAGTTCCGATCAACTCATATTACATATATAAGACCTCATAACCTAAGGATTCCGTCATCGAATCTCTAGAATTACACCGTTGTCGAGAAAAAAGAGCGTCAAATTTCTGAATAATTTGACACGTAACCAATATCTTGTTATCATGGAATTAAACTAATTATTGAAATTAGTTACGAATAATCTCGTATTAAATTTACATCGGAGGATTTGATATCCTTCATGCGGAGCGTGAGGACCATGTTCCACGCAACATAGAATTCGTAGGTGTTGCCCGGCGGTTGTTGATGGCACTGCTTGTTGGAGCAAGAGTTCGTCTTGCCTCAGCAAGTACGACAAAAGTTTCTTCTAAGGAGGAGAATCAAGCTTGGAGATAAAGTTTGAGAGGAGGGAACACCATGAATATATTGATGATAGAAAAATATATCACTCTGGAAGGAGTATCACAGCGTGACTTGGTGTGCTTTCACCTTTGTATCTTTTTTTTGCTGTGTCTTCCCCAGAGGACCATGGCCTCCTATTTATAGAGCCGTGCGTAGCTTGGCGTACAAGTTACCATAATGTACGAATATCCAGGATCTAACCGAATTACTGGGCCTTATCCCGGATAACTAACTTCTACCCTATCGGGGAGATAAATATCCACCGTGGTAATTATCGTGGTGCCTGCCCCCTGAAGGGGGTGAGTCGGTCGCCAACTGCGGCCTGGCGCCGCACTATCAGGGGTGTCAGGGCAAGCACCATCATGACGGGGTGTCAGAGCGGCGTCCCCTAGCCTAGGTATTTAATGCCGGTCACCTCCTCACTGGCAAAGTACGGCCGACGCTTCCCTTTTGGTAGATCTTTCCTGAGGCCTGATGACTCACCTAGTAACCTCCGGGAAGCCGGCCCGAGTAGTGGGAGGTCGAGGCCTCGGGAGGCGGGACTTCGAAAGGCCAGGGCTTAGGAAGGCTGAGGCCTCGAAGACCGAGCCTTCGGGAGGCTGAGCTCCGAAAGGCCTCCGGGAGGCGGGACTTCGGAAGGCCGGGAGCCTTCGGCAGGCTGAGCTCTGGAAGGCCGGGGCTTTGAAAGGCGGAGGCTCTGAGAGATCGAGCCTTTGGGAGGCAGGGCTCTGGAAGGTCGGGGCTTTAGAAGGCGGAGGCTTTGAGAGGCCGAGCCTTTGGGAGGCAGGGCTCTGGAAGGCGAGGCTTCGAAAGGCAGAAGCTTCGAGAGGCCAAGCCTTTGGGAGGCTGAGCTAATTAAGCCAAGGGGCCATTGGGGGTCCTTCATAATGACCCCCAACAATAGCCCCTCGTGAGGGCGGCCAGTGGAGTGGTCGGGCCCATGATTCCTTCGAAGCAGGACCCCCGACGGTCCCTGGCTTGTGGTTGATTTTTGTCCAAGCTCTGTTTGCTAGTTGAGAACTTAGGTAATAGCCCAATTGATGATGAGTTCAACAGAACAATTAGGGGGCAGGACATTTAATGTCTTGGAGCCAATTATTATACATAGTCTGAGAGCAATTTCGTATATGTTTCATGACTACTGTCAGATCTTTGAGCAATTTCATATATGTCTCATATGTTGTTTCCATGTCATGTGTAAAGATATCCATATGGCATGCTCCTGTCATTATTGTTTTTATGGAATATGGATATATATGCACTTATTATCGTAGTTTTTACAACAATCCACTATGTTACTCGATGATGAATTGAGAACAGAATATACTAAACTTGATTTCCGATATGAGCAGTATGGTTGCGAGCACTATATTACTCGATGATGAATTGTTGATCTGAGATTGGGCATGTCATGCTAAGTAAAACAGTTTTGGTCTGATTACTCTCTAGGTTTTAGTTGGCTTTGGCACCTCCTGGAGATGAACTGATGTGTACTTGTTGTGTGCCTATGCACCTGGAAATCATGTTGAGTTCATTCTCCTGTGAGCTTCCATTTTTTTGGTCCATGGTCTGTTGCTACTACTAGTCCTGAGTGTGGTCACTAATTTTGATTCCTGATATTGCAGTTGCTATAGCTTCTAAGTTATTGTCTTTACTTATTTGCTCTCTATTGATCAGTGTGTATATGTCGACACACTGCTATTTGCTTCTCAGTTCAAAATCTGTGAATTCTCTGTTGAGGCAGCAGCAACTTCCATGATGTTTTATCTCTAGAGAGCTATGTTCAGGTTTTGGAAACTAGTTGAGAACTTAGATGAATGAATAGTTGATGATATGTCTATGTAAGAGCTAGGGAGCCGGAACTTTGAGTCTTGGGGCCAGCTGTAGTGTTTTGAGAGCAATTCATTTGCAATATCAACCTGCTGCTCAATCATTGTTTTAGACATGATTTATGATTATCGAAATTAGCCTTGATTCCTTTTCTTTCCTCTATTGAGAACAGAATATACTACACTTGATTTCCATGGGACCGAAGAAGAGTGTCATCCCTGAGAAACCAAAAGCACAAAGGACACTAGCACTAGAGGGCCCCCTGGCACAAGATGGGGCGGATAGGAGCCCAAACCTGCACCCGGCGTCCTCCTCCGGCAATAGCGAAAGCTAGTATCACAGACCGAGCCCTGACCCGTCTCCGAATCAGGAGAGCCAATGTCATGCAAGTGACAAAGAATACAATCCCGTCGAGGAGGTATTGATGCGAGCGAGTCAATACATTTTATACTTGTTGAATGGAGGAATATTCTTTGTTTATGTCACCTTCTTTTTTTCTCTCTAGATGGCGGTAGCACAGTCTCCGAGCCAGACAGCTCGTAGTGTTGCACAAGCCCGAAAGACAAGGACACAAACACAGTGGCTGATGGACAAGGTTACCATCACGGGAATCTATGCTGATAGGCTTCCTATGGATGAAAAGGACCTGAATAGATTCCGGAGGGTCGTAGGGCTCACTACTTGGGAGAGGGTGCCGATAACAACTAAGTTCGATGACCTCATTGTCGAAGAGAATAGGGACTTTTTCAATAATATCATCATGGAGTATCTGGAGTACCCTAGAAACATGAGTGAGCGTCAAAAGAACTCGGCGGTCAATGCAGCAATGAAAACAATTGCGGAATTTCACCGAAGCTTTAAGATCAAGCTTGTGAATCGGTACTTAGTAAAAGGGGTGACACCCTTCGAGAGCTACAAGCACTTGAAACCGGAAGAGTGGGATGCTTTTGTGCAGATGAAGAACTCAGAGTAGTTCAAGAAGGAGAGTGAGGAGAAGAAGTAGCTTTGAGCTAAGAACAAGCATGACCATAGGACCGACGCAGCCGGGTACACTGGGAAAAGGGAGAAATGGCAGGCAGAGAACAAGAAATTAGCCAGAGAAGGCCGTGAGAATCCTTGGAATCAATTCCCAAGACGATCGCAGTCATATTTGCGTGCAAGGGGTGAGCTGTCTGAAAGCGGGCAAATCACATTCAGAAACAGCGAAACCCAGGCAGTCGCAGAAAAAGTCAAAGAAAAAGGCAGCCGAAGCTAGCCAAAGTTCTTTCACCGGGGTCAGGGAATGTGATGTTCTCATAGCGGTGTTGGGAAACCCGGAGCACTCAGGTCAAGTGCGAGGTGTATTAAGTTCCCAGTGCTGGAAATACGGCTTGCCCGAAGGTATCAGGATATACAAGAAGAAGAGGTTGGGTGCAATGGACATGGATGCATTTACACGGGACATCAAACAAAAAGTTTACTTAAGCATCATGGGGCAACTTGCAGCAAAGGGAATAGTGATTTCCATGCCATAGGATTTTAGCCCTGGAGCTGCAGGGAAGAGTAGCTGCGCCTCCAGGGAATTCGAGCAACATGTAGCTACTGCTGAGACTGAGCCAGATACAATTGACCTGCTAGAAGGGCCCACACCTTGTAGCCTTATAATCAGGCCTGGTGGGTATCAGATCGAGGTTGCAAGGGAGCAGGTGCTTCCAGGCGTTCGCATCTTACATACGGTCCCGATACATGCAGGCTATGTCATGGGGTGGACATGGTACATAGCAATGCCACCGATCACATGTTGGAGGTCCCCCCCCCCCAATAGGGAAGTCATAACTCCCGGTGAAGCTCTTCATCAAAGGATCCTGTGAAAGAGGGGTGACATCGTGGTCTCCAGTGCATCGCAATCTGGACGAGCTCCAAGTGCACCGCTGCCACGCCGCTCACTTCCAGAGAAGGTAGCTTCACTGCCTTCTCCTCCTGCAGAGAAGCCGACTTCACCTCATTCTCGTTCGCATCCAGCAGCCTCGCTTCCAGACCCAATATCGTCTCCCCTAGAGAGCCCAAAAAAGAAGAAGGAAAAGGAGGTCAAGAAGAAAGGCTCTAAGAAGCCCGTGTCAGAGATGTCGAAGGCCATTGTACCGACAAAGTCGAAGGCCATTATACTGGTGAAGCAGTCCACGGACATTGCACCAATGTGGACTCAGGCCAACACGAAATTCAAATATGGGAAGCCCTTGATGACGGTAGATGAGCTAGCAAGGGCGGGAAAAGCATGTATCGACCTGCATAATTACTATGTACAGGCTTGTAGAGACAGCAATGCTCAATCCATAGTCGTACAGTACAAACGACGACACTTCGTAAGTGATCAAGATGGCTACTTCATTGTGGGTTTCAATGACTTATACAACCTCTTCAACCTTGATGGCCTGGACGTATCGTTATTACGGGTCTTCACATTGTAAGTCCCTTGATACTAGATATTCATTAACTAATACCATTAAGTTTTGAATCTAACTGTGTTCTTATCTGTAGACACTTGATGAAAGAAATAATGAAGAACAAGGATCCCGTCGCATTTCTTGACCTCGAAGCCATTACAATATCGGTCATCCAACTTCACCCCAACTACGCTGTGAATCATGAGGCCAAGGAAATGCAACAATACTCAAAAGTGAAGTACCTGATGGGCGCTCATAACACCAGTGGCCATTGGATCTTACTTAACATTTGCCTCGAGTGGGACTTGGTGTTCTACGTCGACTCGTCAAGACCAATATCTACAAAAGGCAAACTTACATCGTGTGTTACAGCGCTATAAAAAACAACTCCCCGACACGTAAGTTCTGCCTATCTTAGTTCACATATTAAACTTTTCTAATATTCAAAGGCTCTATAATCGATCCCTCTTGATGCAGGGCTTTTGACAAGTACCTTCGAGCTCAACCTGACTACGACACGAAAGCAGGCCGCAGGCTGACACACAAGACCGGGTACGCGGTAAGTGCTACCAAACAGATTACCAAATATTCTCTGGTGCTCAAAAGTAAAGTTTCTTTTCAGCAGTGCCACCAACAAACACTGGGTATCTGTAACACCCTGATTTTCAGAACTTACAATTTTTTAAAATTTTCCAAGATTATTGAATAGCTTCAACAGTAGTATAGGTTTAAAACCTATTTTCTTAATCAAACAACCAATATATGTTATTATTTTGTGTGCATTGCATGCTGAGTTTTGTTAGGTGCCAGGTAAATGCATTAGAGTTCTTTTTCTTTTCTTTCTCTTTGGTGTTTTGAGTTAAAAAGATTTTGAAAAGGTTTTTACAAAATTCAATAGTGAATAAGTTAAGGATCTTAATGGTTGGAATTCAAAATCTTTGAATTCATCATCTATTCAATCCTTGATTATACCTGATCCTTCTCCAGTTCAATTCAAATATTATCCAAATACTTGTTTAAAGTCAATCTCTTCTCTTTCTCAAAATCTACCCAAATCCAAAGTAAAATTCCTTATCTACTCTATGCTTGTTCAACCTCATTTTTCATTTCTCGTAAATTCATTCAAACTCAATTCAAATTCAAACCCTATTCAAATTTCTCTGCAAAAGTTTATTTTCTAAACCCTATATATACCTAAAGTGTCTTTGGGCTCAATCTTGCTCAAGTCCAAACCCTTAGCCAAGTCTTCTAGATGGACCAACAATGGAGTCCTAGACAGCCTCATCTTCCCATGAAGTTTCGGAGTTCAAAAACGGTCTCAAATGCAAATCTTGAAAATACCAAAATTGTAGGTCTCGTCGAGTGCTTCGATTTGAACCTATAGATGTCCCCTTTTGGATAATGGAGCTAGGAGTTATGGCCCCTGAGATCAGTGCTGCGCAAATAAGTCCGAGTTCAAACAATTTATCTTGTAGTGCATTTTTGGAACTCATGATGGTGTTTTCAGAAGTTCCAATGAATACCAAAGTTGTACATATTTTCGAGAACTACAATTTAGGGTCAAGAAAAGTCCAATTTGGAGTACAGACAATGGTGATATCATCCTCGGAATGGAGAGCTATGAAAAAGGAAACCGTAACCGACTCGAACTCGAATCCGATTCATGTTTAGCTTGGACTCCACCTCAACCAGCCGCCCTAACCTTGTAAATAAGACTTACACGCCCTCTCCTACCCCTATTCCATGCCACCAAACCCTAGAATTCGCTGCTGCCCTGTCCGTGTGCCGCCGTTCGTCGGAGCCGCCATCGCCGCCGCCCGTAATGCGCTACCTCATCGTCTTCTCTGCGAATTCTCCTTCCACTACGTGAAAAACAGTCAAAGGAGACACTACATAAGTGACGGATCATAATATGACCCGTCACTTATGATAAAAGTGGCAGGTCATAGTTGTAACCCGTCACTAATGCCAGTCATTGGTGACGGGTGAAAACTTGACCCGTCACCAATGATGACTCATCACACACAGGTCATCGTAGGCCAGTCATTGGTGATGGGTCAAGTTTTGACCCGTCACCAATGACTAGCTCATCAGTGACGGGTCTCATAGGCTTGTCATAAGTGATGGGTCAAGTTATGACCTGTCACTAATGACGTTATTCAAAAATACAGAAAATGATCCAAACATTGCAAAAAAAATATTTTTATTTTATTTTTCTCTTATTTTTTTCTCACTTTAGAAGCACTAGAATATGAACCATTGTACATTTCTGCTCAAGTTTGATATAAGGGGTAACGGCTATGGACACAAACGCTCGTTCTGAAAATGGTGCAGAAACTTCTGAAGGCGAGAACTCAAGCTTCCAAGCCATTTTAGGCCTCAAAAAATTCGCCAAACCTAACAAGGTCAAGGAGAAATGGATGTAACTATTTTTGTAGATGTTCGTAGAGTTAAAAAACATCGAAATCGGAGTCCGTATGCAAAAGTTATGGCCATTTAACCGAAGACACTCCAAGTCAACTGGTTTTTATGTTTATTGTAAAATTAACATTGGTGACGTGTCATAACTGTGACCCGTCACTTAATTATGACCCGTCACTTATTACCCTTGGCAAAATAGTTAAAAGGATATTTTATCCAAGTCCCTTCAGAACGCACGTGAGGTTGAGGTGGTTAGGCAGCTATGGGCGCGAGGGGCCATCGCGAGTTCGATTCCCACAGAACGCACATTCTAAAAATAGCCTGAAAAATAGGTAGAGACACATGGTGAGTGGTGATAGGCATAAGTTGGATTGGCTTGGGTAAAAAATATTTGTTTGACTTTTTTTCGCGTCCAAAAAGCGCGAAAACTGTATATCAGTCAGAAGTGATGGGTCACAAACAAGTCATAAGTGACGGGTCAAGTTTTGACCCGTCACCAATGACCTTATTGGTGATGGGTCTTTACCCGTCACTTATTACATGTCATCAGTGACGCGTTCGGGGTGACGGGTGCGGGACCCGTCACTCATGACGGTTATGACCCGTCACTCTTGTCCATTTTTCACATAGTGTTCCTCAACCATCAAAGCAAGGTGAGGACCCCTTCTTCTTCTCCCTTACTACTATTTTAGCATCATACTAAGTCCCTAGCTAAGTCCTAGCGTCGGCCAAAGCAAGATCTACGCCTCCACGGTCATCACCATCGCGAACATCTGCGCTGTAGCCGATTGACATCGACGTTCCCGACCGACCAGAGGTCAAATCACCAAACCCTTTCACCGGTGCATGTCCCATGATGTTCCCCATGCCCTCACCAACCAGGTCCGCCAGTAGAGCAGCCAAACCACCGTAATCAAGGTCGACATACCCGTTGTCCGGTTTCTGGACGCGTTCTACTCACGCACCGGATTTGCATTTGCGTTCCCCGTCAATCCGGAAGCTGTATAGATGCACCAAATGTGTCATGGCGTGTTCCATCGAGTCTTCTACGTGGCCCTAGGGGCCCATCCCCGCTACAGCGACACGACTAGGATGCCATTGCCAACTACAGCACATTGCAGCCATCACCCGTCTCATCTCTGCTGATCGTTTTTCCTCTCAGTGCATGATCTACCCAAAACTATGTTGTAGCATTGTGTTCCCAGGATATATGAATATCTCTGTTCAAGCGGTTTCTCAAATTTCAAAGCCAATCTCCTGGAACGTGAGCATCTTTGTTGCTGCATCTGTTCGCGGTCACCACCAACCCTAACAGCAGTCATCATTGATTTGCCGCTACCTTGGATGACCCCTTCCAAAACCAACCATACCGCTGAGTTAGTCTTTCCGCGTTCTACGCTATGCTTCCCTTGTTTCACTGAAACACCACTGAAGCCCAACATCGATGTCTATGGCTACGCGCCCGATCGCCATCTCCGACGAAACTTGAACCACCACCGCTACATAGAGTCACCAGTAGTATCCTTAACCTAGAAGTGTAACCTTCGGCCTTATTGATCCATTATAGGTGGTCGAGACTACATCTCAGCGTATCCCTTCTTTAATCCAAGATGGTATTTGCATAGCATGCCAAGTCAGCGCCACATCATTCTCCTTAGCCTAGTCAGCGAAGTCTGGTCTGCCCTACACTTCTTGAATCTTGCGCAAATAATGTTGTCAAGCCTGACACAGTGATTGTGCAATAAAGCCTTTCCCATAGGAAGATAGATCTCGCAAATCAGTATTTTCTTTTCAGTCTAATCCATCTCTCAAAAGATGTTCTCTTTTCATCTTAACTCTGATTTAGGCGATTCTTATGTCTAAATGTTTCTAAAATCATCGCTATCTAACCATAGTATTTTTAAAGTGTTTTGATGATGTTTGGTATGTTGTTCTTAGTGTTTTCCTATGTGTTGTTTGTCGGTAGTCCTCGCGATTAGTCGATAACGTTCCGGATCAAGTTCGAGGGACTTCAAGGCCAAGATTTTAGCGACACTGAGCAGCATTGGGTAAAAGGCAAGTGTCCTTGATCATCTTGAACCTATGATTTAAACTATTTTATTTTACAAAATTACATGCATTGTTTGTTAATATGATGGGTAGCCACCTATGTTAGGGTTTTCTCTATATTTTCCCTTATCATCCCTTGGAACCTAGATGGTTTATGGTTAGGTATTTTTGTTGGGTAGATTGCTTAGGCATGCTTTGGGATACTAGGAAGTGTCATAAGCTTGACTAATGAACATATACAATAATGGTGGTTAAATTGTTAATGGTCTAGCAACATGTAACCTTATGCCTTGATCATAGGGATATTGTGTGGGCTAGATGAGAGGCATGGATGAGGGAAAGTAATTCTCAGAAACCACATGACACAAGTGGGGGCTTATAGGTGGTAGCACCTAGCGGTGAAACCTGGAGTGTTGGTGACACATACTGGGAGGATTCTTTGTAAGGCTTCGTAGTGATCCCCTGGCAACACACCATTGGCGTGTGTATAGTGCTTGGCCAGCATTGCAACATGAAGATTTTAGTCATCTGCTTGCAGGTGATAAAATCATGACTCGTGGGAAAGTTGTACAACCTCTGCAGATTATAAAACTGTTATAACAGCTGTGCCCGCGGTTATGGGAGACTTGGATCCTCACATGATTAGTGGGTTGTGGTTATGGGTTTGGTTGTGATTATGATTCTGGTACAAGGAGTACTAGATGGTTGTGGTTTTAGTTATAGTACAGGGAGTACTAGACGGTTATGGTATGCAAGGTGGGGAGCCTTATATGCTAGGTGTTGAACTATTTGGGTTACATTCACTTAATAATTATTTAATGTTTTTTGAGTCCAAATATGTTTTCATTACTCACATTTACACAAATATACCATGTGTTAGCCTATTCTTGATATAAGCCTGCATATCATTATCTTTCCCACACTTGCTGAGCGCGTCATGTGCTCACACTTGCTATTTTTCCTATACCATGCGACATGTGTGCTGCTGCTCAGTGAGAGAAGATGTTGAAGACTATCAAGATGAGGTTGCAACATTCTAGGCACGTGTCTCCCAATCGGTTGCCTGCGGTGTTGTTGGGCATCAGTGCTTCTATTCCGCTGCAGATATCTTCATAGAAGACAATATATGTCAACCGTTGTAAGAGTTTAACGTTTATCCTATAAAAGTATTGCTTTTGTTACTTCACCTATGACGTCCTTATGTGTGTTGAACATCCTGGGCACACATAAGCCATATCTGGTTTTGGCCATTAAAATCGAGTGTGACAAAGGTGGTATCAGAACCATACTGACCGTAGGATGCAATCCTAGATAGAATGGTCGTGCCATAGGGTCATATTTTAATAGCCTATTTTGAAAAAACCCATCCTCATGCTTTTCTGACCTCTCAGTTTCTCTCTCTACTTACCTATTTCAATCTATTCAGAAAAATGAATTTCCACCACTCCCCTTTTCAAACTATTAGTTGTTGAGCCATCCCAGTTACTCTATTCAAGGAGGATGCACTTGATGATCTCTCTTGGCGCTCCTACCTTGCGTGAAGATTTATATGATAAAGATGAAGATCCATCACGACAAGGAAGATTCATCTACCACAACACTGAAGACATGAAGATCTACCTTCGCACCTCTACCTGTGTTAGTTCTTCGAGTTATAGGAGGATTTTCCTTAATCTTCGGAAGCGTTAGAGTGATATTAGTAGTGTGTGCTTGTGTGGTGTGCCTTGTGTGATTTGGGTTTTCTGTTTGAGTGCTGGAATGCATTGTGTGATGCTTTAGCATCTGCTAACAGCGACGTTCCTTATATATCTCTATAGTTAATAGTATAGTTGGGTTTTCTCCTTCTAGTTCTTTCTCTTCTTGTCCCAACATTCCTCCTCAAGTTGCGCCCATGTATAAATAGAATTAG
This sequence comes from Phragmites australis, assembly GCF_958298935.1. NCBI lineage: Eukaryota > Viridiplantae > Streptophyta > Magnoliopsida > Poales > Poaceae > Phragmites > Phragmites australis. Next base: position 20,668,414 of record NC_084939.1, read on the forward strand.
GTGCAAGCGAAGTAAACCAAGTAAATGTATTACCAGAAAGTGGTAAAGGAAATAAACACAAACGACAAGCATCGCTAATACTGGCTTCACCACATTGTGCAAGAAATTACCCTATGTGTTCCATTGTGGTTTTACTATCATCCCCATTAAACTTGACAAAATCAGGAACCTTAAACCCATGGGGATATGGAATCGTGTCATAATAATCAGGATATGGCTTTTGATAAACATGTGCCCTCCCTTTAGGTTCTACCCCAAAGTGCTCCCTCAAAAGACTAGACATCTCCTCTCTAATGCTCTCACGTCTCATAGGTTGTTCGGCCATGGGCCGAATAGGATATGCACTACTTTGTCGAATGCTTTGCAGAGGCACTTCGGGCCGCACATGTGTAGTATTTGGTGGAGACATATTGAAGTAAGTATCTGGCAATGGACCATAAGGGATGCCGATACCTTGTGGAGGTATGGGAGGTGTGCTATACGCCACGGTATTGTATGGAACTAGCGGCATGCTTGCTGAAATTTTAGTAGCTCGGTTATTAACTATGTGTGGAACCAAACTAGTTATGCTAGATGAAGTGCTTGGAACTGGAAAAACCAATGACAAAACCTCCAGTTTATTAGTACCCAATGTATTAAATGGAGGTGCTGCCACATTAGCCAAACCCACATTGATCCAGCTTTGAATTTGTCGCACTGGCATGTTTTGTTGCTTAGGTGTCATAAACTATGCCAATGAACTAAACGGGACATGCTGATATTTGTCATAGTTATTAGGATTTGAAGTACTAGCATCAAATGACAAAGGCTATTTCAATGTGTCCTTAATGATTTGCATGCTTTCCTTAATGCTTTGCACGTCAAAAGCTATAGAATCACAACGCCTATTAAGAGATTGATCTAAACCCTGAGCTAAAGTATCAATTTGATTACTCACAGTAGCTCCTAAGGACTGATCAACCGTATGCACAATGTATTCTTGCAAAGCATGGGGAACATTACTTACATTGGGCTTTACTTGAACTTGGTCGGCTGGCGATGGATAGTCTTCTTTCTTCAACATGCCTTGCCGAGTCTTCACATAGCGCGAAAGGAGCTGTTGCCGATGTCGTTCCACCTCGGCGTCGAGTGCCAAACGCTCCTCTTCTGGCAACTCATCATAGGACACCATTATGATGTTGTCTTTGTCGATCTCCAAAGTAGACATGGCTAGGGTTTCAGAATTCGTCCAAGAGATAGCCGAAAAACTTTGTCCCCAGCGGAGTCACCAATTTGTGTTGGCACGGAATTGGGCAACACCTTGCCAACACGGGTCCATCAAGGATACTTGTCGCTTTTCACAGCGATGCGTGACTTGTCTACAACCAAACAAGCAAAGGTTGCGACTGACAACCTTGGGGATCGCCGCTTGGACGATTTACGAGCAAATCAACAAAGAACTACCACCCAAACCACATGGATTCGAAGTAGCAGCGAAGAACTAATCCAAAATTGCCAAAAAGTATAGACGAAATGAAAAGTAGATGCAATAGATGCGATTGATTGATGGATATGCAATCGGCCTCCACCCTCAACTATTTATAGGGGTGTATGGTCTTGACCCTAGGGAATCGAAGTAGGACTCTATTCCAACCCTAAACACGTCATGTTTGGCCAAAATCGCGAAAGAGATCCGAATAAATCAATGAATCTACTTTGATTCAGTTTCAGACTGAACACCAGATGGTCCGGTGAGATCAAACTCCAGAGCACCGGACAATCCGGCCAGTTCGCTCAGTCGACACTCTAAGACTCGGTCTGACACACACAGGATATTCCGACGCCACATTTATATTCACCGGAGTATGTTACTGGACCAATATTTGCAGAGAGCAACTTTTGACAAGGGAGCACACCTGCCCTCACCGGATGTTCCAGTGTACACCGGACACACTCACCAGACTAATATTTGCAGAGAATAATTTTTTTGCAAAGTTTTCCTTTTGAACGCACTGGAGTATCCGGCGATTATCAAAGACCTCATCAGACAATTTTCACCAGAGAATATTTTTTTGGCTAAAAACCTTCTTCTTCTCACCAGATAGTTCGGTGATACCCCGGAATCCCCACCGGACCATTTCTTCGAAAGAGCAAGTTTTTGGTGCAAATTGACCTTCTACATACCGGATAGTCCGGCGTTTTCACCGGATCATTCATTGGACTATTTTATATAGAGAGCATGTTTTACTGCATCAAATTTGAACTATAAGCACCGGATAGTCCGGAGATGACACGACATTGATCACCGTACTATCTGGTGTATACAAAAAATCTGGTCGTGCCATTTTTTGCCATCAGCAGGTTTTACTAAAAGGACGTCAGTGTATTGACGACTGCTAGACACAAACGGTTTTTCTAAAGAACCGTCTGTGTGTTGTTGAATGACACAAATAGATATGTATAAAAAACCGTCTGTGTCTAGTAGCCGTCAACACACTGTGCGTCTTATATGAAAACTGCATATGTGTTCTCGCTCTCAAATGACTAACCTCATAGTCTTACGTGATGAATATATTGAAATTTATTGTTTTGACCATTCCTACTCAATTGTTTGGACGATTATTTGGGCATCTATATGTGTTTAAATGAAAATTTATCAACTACAATGTAGTACATCTCATCGAGTTATATAATGTTCATATAAAGTTTGTCTCCATCCAACTTCGTATGGAAAAGTTTATGTTCAATCTATGCATTGTTAACTAAAACAACCATAACTTTTGCATATGGAGTCCGATTTCGACATTCAACCTCTACTTTCGAAGTTAACGAGAAGGCGCATCCGAAAAACTACGGATGTTAACACATGTATCATTTTTTAGCCCCCAAAAGGCTCAAAAGTCCCTCGGTAGGATCAATCGAGAGCGCGGCCAAGGCTTTAAGGCATCTCTTGTGTTCCCGTGTGGCTGATTTTTAGGCATTAATTAGTTATCCAAGAAGGTAAAAGACTAATGTGGTAAGCAATTTAAAAAGAAGATAGAAGGAAAGGTTGTTTCTTATGAAAGAAGCTAGCATTTTAAACAATCCTAGATGAAAGACATCGCCTATGAGACAATTAATTGTCTTGGAAAACCTGCAGAAACTAGCAAGGCACATGCATGCATTAAAAACTTATTTCTTAATAGGAATTTCTTACTCATTCTCATCTTAAATATCTCCTAAGAAATAAGACATTGAGAGTGGCCTAACATGACAAACGTTAGTTGATTAGCCTAACGACAAATCAACAGTGACGTGCACATAGAGATGCAGCCAAGATCATCCCACATGAGATTAATTTGTTTGTTGCTATCATTCAGGTGATTGAAAATGGGTATTTCCTCTGGCGACGAAGCTCAACCATCAATTTAATGGACAACTCTCATCTTATCTTCTTCCTTACGCTCGTGCAATCGCTCCTGTTCCCACAGTGCTCCCCCGACCCTCCTGCATCCAACTGTCTCCAGCAGCGTTCTAGCCATCGGATTCATGCCCGCCACCCCCGCCGTGCTAATCGGGTTGGCATATTTCCTTGGACATCCCTTTAAGCTCAAGAAGCACATCGGTGACCTCTGAAATCACGGCCACTTACCTCCATTGCTAACTCCTCTGAAATTGCCGTCGCATGAGAGATTGAGCTAGTTTTCGTGCACCTCATAGCTAGGAAGTGCGGATTAATTTATGGTAAACTAGTTGAGAATTATGTACATATGGTACGAGGGCTGAGATGAACCCATCAAAGAGCATCTCTATCCTTGCATATGGGCATGCAATAAATAAATGCAAGGGCGCATATGCATCTCTGTGTTAATGTAAGTGATTGTGGTCAGAATTGAAGTCCAAATTTTAAAATGTTGCCGTACATCTACACTACCAATACAACATCTCGGTATCCACTACTTTATCAACTGAATGGTTGAGCTATCACAAGGGTGGCACGTATCTCACCTTTAGCTTGACTGGTATCATGAGGCGAAGGGATTGGTGCACGTGTATATCAAGGTCCAGTCGATACGATCTTTTGTGTATACTCAGGAGTCAACATGTCCTTCTAGGGACCGCTATTGACTACGGTTTGGAAAGGGTTTCCGAATTGTAGCCATTTGTACATGATCCTAACAGGTCACACATTTATTGGGTTGGAACAAAACATGCGAATTGGATTCATATATGGGTTTTGATTGGATTGTGATCCATGAGAAGTTAGAGTCCTAAAGGGCTTCCAACGTGGGAGCCCATTGGTGAGCTCTATCTAAGGAGAGACATGGGTAAGGTGTGCTGAGGTTGATCCACTTCGAAACCCTAGCTGTAGCCTTTTACACGATCTCTCAAAACCCTAGCTGCGCGTATGGTGGTAGCACATCGGCGCTTGGTGTTTCTACCCAGTATATGTGGATACCGTAGAGGCGTTGCTGCTATTGTGGTGCTAATCTTCTTGGTGAGTTGATCGCGATGTGTACGGGATTGGTCACCTGCCGTGATGAACTGGTCAACGTACCTACTCGTCTGATCGTGGAGCACAATGTGACCACTCGAATCTGGTCAGACAACATGACACGACCACTCAAAACTGGTCGAGGACGTGACAGACCTGATCGGGAGTTAGTCAAGGAACTGGTCAAGGTGTACGACTACCTGCTCAGAGTTGGTCGGGGAGCATGACCACCTGTGCGGGGCTGGTCGCGGATCTGACTTAGAAGCTGCACAAGGAGTTTGACGTGCACGATGTTGGATTGGTCTACTCCAACCCTTGTTCTGCTGCACTACGCATCGAGCGGTAACAATCTATGATCTCCTACTAGCATGGTTTCCTGGGTGAATGCGGTAGAAATTTTTTGTTTTAGGCTTGCGTATCCTGGCCATTACCCAACAGGTTACACCTTCAATCCTTTCTCCCAACCATGTGTGTAACCACCTTGCTATTTTCCTTTTTCTTGAGCTTGTAGTGGTTACTCTTGGTCTTGACCTTGTAGTTGGGCTTGGTGTAGAGGTTGGAGGTCTTGTTGGAGATGTTCGTTACCTTCTTCTTCTCCTTGGTCTCCTTCTTGACTTCCTTCCATTGGAAAGACTTGTGGCCTTCTTGATGGCACTTGAAGCATGTCACGGTATACCCCTTTGCAATCTTGTTCACCATGGTTGCATGGTTATCTTGAGGAGGTTGGACATGATTCTTGCCCTTTAGTGTTTCCAAGTGCTTCTTGAGCTTCTCGACTTTTTGCTTGAGCTCATCATTTTCTTGCGCAATGAGTTTATTAGATGGTTGTACTAACACATTCTCAATGCATTCCTTATTGCAAAGGGGTGAGCATGATATATCAATTAAATCATTGCAAGAAGTAGAAGCATCAACTTTAGGCTTGAAATTAAATAGTGAGGTAGATTGTTTCAAAGGGACCTTAATTTGAGATTCAATACACTCAAATTTAGCCTTAAGCTCATCATGTTCCTTGTTTAGCAAATTGAATTTGCTCAATAATTGTTCATAATTAGAAACAAAGATAGCATGAATTTCTTTAAGTGTATTGAATTTCTTAAGCTCTTTTGATGGTTTTTTAAGGGCCATTTGTTGCTCATTGATCAAATGAAGGAGTTCATCATAAGAGAGAGAATCCTTATCGGATTCATCATTACTTACATTGCTATCCATACCTTTGGCCATAAGGCACTTGTGAGATGGCTTGCGTGTTGACTTGCGTGATGATGACCTTGAGGAAGAGCTCTTCTTGGAGGGGAGGATGGTGAAGCTTTCATCACTTGAGCTTGACTCCTCATTGTCTCTCACCCATCTTCCTTAGCTTGCAAATGCCTTGGCTCTTCCCCTTGTCTCCCTCTTGTTCTTGGTCTTCTTCTCATTCTTGATGTGATCAATTGTGTTGACCAAATCTTCAATAGAGATAGGATGATCAATTTTTCCATTGATCTTCTTCATATTCTTCTCTATCTTTGAGAAGAGCTTGGCCATCTTGGGATCAATTTCATCATCACTTGATGTTCTTTGATCATCCTCTTCATCGCTCTCTTCACCTTGATAGGATGATCAATCTTTCCATTGATCCTCTTCATATTCTTCTCTATCTTTGAGAAGAGCTTGGCCATCTTGGGATCAATTTCAGCATCACTTGATGTTCTTTGATCATCCTCTTCATCGCTCTCTTCACCTTGATCACCATCATCTCCGCTTGAGCTAGACTCTTGCTCTTGCCTCCTCATCTTCGCCTTCATGTGTGAGCATTGAGCTTGTTTGCTTGTGAGGGCAAGATTCTTGGCGTTGGATGACGTAGGAGCTTCCACCTCTATGGTCATTGTCATCTCATGGGTGGTAATCTTGCCGAGCACTTGACTTGGAGTCATCTTCTTGATGTCATTGTTGTCGTAAATGATGGAGACTATCAACTTGTATTTTGGAAGGAGAACTTGAAGTATTCTTCTCATCATTTGATCATCTTCTATTGGCGTCAAACCTAATCCATTGATCTCATTGACAAGAATATTCAAACATGAGTACATGTCATTAGCACTTTCATAGGCTAATTGCTTGATGCCATTGAGATTAGTCACAAGCACATGATATTTCTCATTGTGCACATCCTTTGTGCCTTCATGTACATTAATGAGACTAGTCCAAATATCATGTGCATTGGTGAGAGAATAACCACAGTTACATGCATCAACATTTAAAGATGATAAAAAGATACTCTTCACCAATGCATCTAATTGCCTCTTCTTGTTGGTGATGCGAGGTCTCATCCCTTCCTCGATAACCCTCCAAACATCTAGACCCTTGGCTTGCAAATAACAAGACATTAGAATTTTCCATAGGGGAAGTTTGTGCCATCGAAAAGTGGAGCACTATGGGAATCTATCCCAACCCCAAATGTCACAACTCACTAGGCGGTGAAGCGTAACCGATCAAAATGAGATGAGGTCTCAAATGCTACTTGAATGGCGTGACCTTATGTAAGCCTCAGTTCTGATACCAATTGTGAGGATCGGTGACATCCTAAGAGGGGCGAGGGGGTGAATTAGGACACTTAGAAACCAATGGCTCTAAAGACATCACAAGATAAACCTATCTCAATTTCTATCTAAATATGTTCTAGGTTTATCTAGTGTGTCTACTCTTCCGATCAAAGCGATTGCAACCTATCTAAGAAGGTAAATTACAAGTAAGTAAATGCGAAAACATAAATAAGGTAGAGAGAGCAAACTGGGCACAAAGATTTTTCCTGTGGTATCGATGGCCTGAATAACATCCTTAGTCCATGTTGGAGCTCCACCAAAGATATGCTCCTGGTCGACACCCAGTCACAGCTGTTGAGCCACCAAGTCACAAAGACAAGGCCTTAACCCAGATGAGCTGCCAAGCCACCAAGGCAAGGCCTCACCACAAGCCTCTTTTCTGGTCCCTTACCGTCGTCATTACTTTGAAGTTTGAGCCACCAAGGCAAGGGTCTTTGTGTCCCCGTACATGTGTCTTACCACTGCTTCACACAAAGTTAGAGTGTCAACAAGTTGCCGATGAGTCACTAAGACTCCAAGGTGTCGATGTACTTCTCGGTACATGGTCGGAACACTCCTTGATCCACTCTCTAGGCAGCAATCACCTAGCAACACTCTCTCTAGGCCTATAAGCACTAATACTCACTAATCTCATGCTTAATCTCCTTGGATGATCACTTTAATTATTTCGGTGGCTTAGATGTCTTCTCAAATGTATATGGGGTTCCCTGGACTCCAGCAGCATGCCAGACCTTCAAATGATTGAGTGGAGGTGTATCTGTAGCATCAAATTCGCGGACTAGCCGTTGCTGCAACGGCTCAACTTTACTGTGAACAACGATAACCGAGTGACAACAGTAGTACAAGCACCGGACCATCCGGTGTGTACATCAGTGGATACTAGCCATTGGAACTGCACTCGAACTTCTTCTGAATAGCAGATTATCCAGTGTATACTCAAATCCATCATCATACCTTCTAGTGAGTTATCTTGAGTCATTTGAGCCTTTGCATGTTCTCTATGTAAATTACTCCAATGAAACCTCCGGGTGCATCTCTTCATCACCGGACCATCCGGTGAGTTATCCTGAGCCAAACTGCGCCTTTGTAGTCTCGCTATGTAAAATGCTTCGGTGCATTCATTCAGTGTTCATTCCATTCACACCGGACCATCCGGTGAGTTAAACCTTCTCTTTTTCCCTAGAAATGCTTCGATGCAACTATCTCTGTGATCATGAGACTATCTGGTGACTTCATCCTTCTTCTTCAACAGCTGCATCCTCTCTTTTAGGAATGCTCTGGTAAGATCATCTGGTGTGCACAGCCAAACACCATAGAATCCAGTCAACTAATCATTGCTCTTCAACACTTGCAACCCTCTCTGCAAGAATTGCTCCGGTGTATATCTTCCACTGATCACCAGACCATCCGGTGGGTTGTAACATTTTTCCTTCTGAGTAGAAACACTCCGGTGAGTACACGAGTCTTAACACTGGATTATATGTTGCCTTCTTTCTCCTATGCTAAGAATACTTCGGTGATTATAGCCTTCAGTACATTGGACCATCTGGTGAGAACAAATCTCCTGGGACTTCTCCAATTTAACTAAACTTTGTCTCAGCTGTGGTGGCTTTTTCATGTATTGCATCCATGAGACCTTCTAACATATATTCTTGACAAAATTGTTAGTCCCATTGACTATGTTATCATTAATCACCAAAATCACAATCATGGCATAATAGGGCCATTTTTGCTACACCCTTCCTGTACGATCTCAACTTCACTGTGCTCGGTCCAACGAGTATAGCCATGCATAAAGCCCCTTGGCAGCAAGTGAAATTGTATCGCTGGATGGTGGAAAACTGCTTTTTGTTCTCGCAACCGACGGATGGACAACACATGTATTGAGACTTTGTATTTGACTTATGCACTGCGGCTTGTACCATGAAACAATCCACATCGTTCTTGTACTCTGCGCTCACACAGCTCGCATCGTACATCCATCTTCTGTCCATCTACAATTATATCATTATTGTAAATCCAAATTGATAACATCTAGAATATTTTGCAATCACCAACAAATAAATTACCTAGTCAGCTCATACTGGCAATTGGCCTGGGTTGGAGGAGCTGCCATTTGCATGCTTTCACGTCCGCTTCTGATGAGTATTTGTTGGTGTCATCCCTAGAAATTTTCTTTATTATTCAACCACTTATCTATGACTCGTTAAGGAAACATGAAAAATAAATATGCTCATACATAAAGTTTCTATATTGTAGCTTGCTAATTAAATAAAATATCAAAAATACAATTGGATCTTGCAACATACCTAAATATCATGGTGAAATTTTCTAATTCATTAAAAATCAAAAGAAGGGATAAGATCAACTTTGGTTTTTAAGGTAATATTTTGAGTTAAAATGCTAAATATTGGATTTGACTTGGCGATTTCAACTTACTTGAGCTCAAGAGGCTCCTAGAAGATTGCTTGCTGTTTGGGAAAAATCTAGGGTTCACTTGCCAAAAAAATGAAGAAAAGGCAAATGAGTAAATGGAGAGGAAAGAAGGGATTTTGTTTGGATAGCTAGAGAGAGCTCATCTATACCTTCTTCTTGACAAAAAATAAGCTTGAGTGGTGGGGGAATCAAAGGGGGAGAAGGAATGAAGTGGGTGCTGCCATGTGAGAGTTTGTAAGGGGGAGAGAAAGTTCTGATCGAACAATCTGTTAGCTCGAGCTTGGAGAAGGTGGGGAAGGGGGCATCATTGCAGGCTCATTTAACCAGCCGGTAGTGATCTTATGCTATCACTATTGGTTGGTGGATTAAGCTGGTAGTGATGAGGGAGTAGGGTGTCACTGCCAGCTCAATCTATCGACTAGCAGTGATGACACTTATCACTACCGGTTCATAAGCCACGATGGCTGATTCTTCCCGTGTGTCTTACGAACCAACAGGGATGCCACAACACTACTGGCCCATTAGGAACTGGTAGTGATGGGCCGGTATATAAGACTGGTTTTGTAGTAGTGCAGCCTTATCAACAGGCAGTCTGACACCCTAGGTAGGGTCGGCACTGCAATCGGCAATCGACAGGCGTGGAAGCCACTTGCTGCCTATGTAGTGCCACGATTAGATGATGTCATCTAGGATAGATACGGATTCACCTGTCCTAAGCCATGTTTTACCAAGCTAACTCTAGGTCTTGGTTGTATAGTAACAATTTGTATCTCTTCCCTGGTAGGGGTATGTATGTACACTTACCCTCTAAAAGACATTATAAATACATAACATGGGCACAAGGTGAAAGGGACTCAGTTCCTAAAACAATCACATCTTGGTTTTCCTTTCCTCTCTACTTCTCCTCCAAGCTTGAGCCACTCCTGTGGATTGACTCTCGCCGCACTTTGTACGTGGAAGACACATTTTCTTTCACCAACAGCTGGCGCCGTCCTTGGGGAGAGAATAGGTGTAGAAGTTCTAGGAGAGGTAGGATGCCACCGAAAAAGAAAACCACTAGGGTAGCGGCCCAGGCAGCCATCTCCTCGGCCACGCCCGTGTGAAGGTCCACATGGCCACCATGACCAAGTGCTCAATACGCTGACTCTGGCCCCTCAACCGGGCGAAATGAGGGGTCCATGGCCACCACTGATCTGATCAGAACCCTGGCTGCGCCTGGCACTAGGGGGCCTGTGGCAACCATCGATCCAGCCATGACCCTGGTTGCGCCTAGCGCTGGGGGCTTCGTGGTCACCCCCAATCTGGTCACAACCCTGGCTGTGCCTTGCACTAGGGGATCTGTCATCTTGGAGGCCCTTCTACAGTAGCACAGCGAGAACCTCGCTACATCCCATGGGCCTGCGGCCGAAACCGCAGCTGTACACATCGCCACAGCCGACCGACAAGCACACATGGTGGCCCTTGGAGCTCAGCTGGAGGAACTGCAAGAGGCCTTGCAAGCCGTGCAGCAATCTACCAGCATAACTATTGCTGCTCCCATGGCAGCCAACACCATATTGGCCCTGGCTCCGGAGGACGGCGAGGGCTTCCTCAACACAGCCAATCATCACCAAGAACCACCACGGTCGGCCTACCAGTAGCAAAGCCTTGGGCCAGCCAGCGTGAGGCTCCACTCGTAGACTTTGACTCTCCTCTTCAGATGGACCTGCAGGCTGTACCCTTTCTTGGACGGGTTTTGGACCCCCAAGCTACCTAAGTCTAATGGTGATTCAAACCTGGATGAGTTTGTTTGTGCATACACCCTCTCCATCGAGACCAACGAAGGCGGGGTGGGCCACCATGGCCAAGTGCTTCCCTCACGCACTAGAAGGAAGAGCCCTCAGATGGTTCTAGACGCTAGAGCCTGGGTCCATTTATGCTTGGGCCAAACTGAGAGATGAATTCTGCTACAACTTCTAGGGCAACTTTATTGATCTGTTGACCTTTGGGAGCCTATACATCGTCAGGCAACAACCAGGCGAGACCCTTCGATAATACTTCTGGTGGTCAAGCACATCCTGCTGGGTATGGGGAACCCAATTGAACTTTCCAGATTGGGGCGGACCTCACTCATAAGCAGGATGACCAACTCCTAACCATCCTGAGGGCCAACATTGATGTTTTTGCATGGTCTCCATAGAACCTCCTCAAAGTTGATCGCCACATCATCAAGCACACCCCCAGAGTTAACCCGTAGACACAGTTTGTACGCCAGGACTCCAAAAGCTATCCTCTGAGTGGGAGAAGGCCGCAAAGGAGGAGGTCCAAAAACTACTCCAAGCCAGCGTCATCCGGGAGGCATGCACTCAGAATGGTTGTCAAACCCTGTCCTGGTCAAAAAGGATAATGTAAAATGGTGCATGTGCATCGACTTCACCGCACTCAACAAATCCTGCACTCAAGATCCATACCCACTCCCTCGCATAGACCAACTTGTGGACTCCACTACTGGCTACAAGTTGCTAAGCTTCCTAGACACATACTCCAGATACCACTAAGTATGGATGGTAGCTATTGGTGAAAGAAAATATGTCTTCCATGAACAAGTTGTGATGAGAACCAACCCACAGGGGTGGCTCAATCTTGGAGAAGTGGAGAGGAAAGGAATACCAAGGTGTGGTTTTATGAACTGAACTCCCTTTCACCGATTGCCCATGGCCTGTATTTATAGTGTCATACAAAGGGTAAGTATACATACATACCACTACAGGGGGGGGGTAGAGATACAAGTTCTCTCTACACAACCTGGACCTAAGGCTAACTTGGTAAAGCATGACCCAGACCCAGGTAAATCGGTACTTACTCTGGTGAAATCATCTGACCGTGGCACTACAGTGGTGACAAGTGGCCCTGGTGGCATAGCGAGCGCCCGACCGTCCATTGCGAAACCGTTATGCATAGGATGTCAGACTGGCTATTGATTAGATTGGCATTAACTGTCGATCACTTCGTGGAAGGCAGAGGGCAGCCAGTGGGCCCCTCTAGTTGATCTTTTAGGACGGGGCCAACCGCCTCTATGAAGCCTCCAGGAGTTGGCGTTCTCCGGGGCCCTGGGAGCCCTTGAGGCTTCGACCTCCATAGGGGGTCCATAACCAGAAGGCTCTAGAGGAGCTTGGAAAATCTGTGGCCTCCGGACCCATGGTCCGCGGAGCATAGGTGCATCCTGGATCCTTGATAGCAACCCCCCAACAGCAGCCCCTCATTAGTCGGGCCTTCGGTGATCCTTGGATCTGCAGCCGAAGGGCCTACTGCCCTCCTTCTTGTCTGAGTTATTTCATAAAGCCCAGTTTAGCGGCCAGGTGGAACGCCAGATGACACCTCTAATTGAGGACATTAAGTGCGACCTGTCGTTAGTGACGTAGTAAAGCCCTACCAGACTGTAGTGGGACACATGGTGTCTCATCATTGGAGGGTTGTGGCGAGCGATTCCACTTCCCCACTGCTCCTCTCTTTGCCTATAAAGTGGGGACCTCGGCCGAGCATCATCCAGATTGGCCATTTTGCTCCTTGTCACATAAGTTCTTGCGCCCCTGCCACTAGTCCCTGTCTTCCTAGCCTCCATCTCCAGCGAACACCCTATGCCACGTCTCTCAGATGTCATGATTCGCTTCGATGTCCACAGCAGAGTTAGCCCCCCGCCAAGGGACCACGTGCCGTCAGGAGATTGGGATGCCACGTTAGTTGCTTCTGATGTCGTCGGTGGTGCAGGCGAGATAGCTGCGGGCGGGACCATCGACGCATGCGGGTTGACTGGATCTAAGGTGGTGATTGGTCTATCACCGCTGCATCGACCTCACTGGGTATTGAGCTTCGACATGCCAGCAAGAAGTACCCTCTACAAACCAGCATGTTGGGGGCGTTGAACGTAATCGAGGCCACCGTCGACTAAATGGTTGAGGAAGGGAAGATCTCCTCTAGGTTTGTCACACGCGTTCCACCGGGGGAGGAGATCCTGGCACCATAGAGTCACAAGACTATGGTTTTTGAGGCTATCTTCGATGCAGGCCTTTGGTTCCCAACCGTGCTGCACCTCAAAGGGGTTCTTCTACACTTCTTCGTGGAGCTCCCCCATCTTTCAACCAACACCATTGCCCATCTGGAGATCTTTGAATGGGCCATGCAAGCGGAGGACTATGAGGGGCGAGCGGAGGTCTTTGCTACCATCCATGAAGCCAGCTGCCAGCCGAAGATTAGGACGGTGGGTGGAGAGAAGAGAGCCCTTAGCTTCGGTAGCATGAACTTCAAGCTCCGGCCGGAGTACCATGGCGCCTTCCACTCAAAGTCCATCAACGAGCGGTGGTACACCGGATGGACAAAGGGGTGGTTTTATTACAAAGTGGGCTTTATGTCTCCTCTCTACTCCACTAATTGAAACATTCTTTACATTCGGACCCCGGTAGTGGATATGTTCGAAGCTCAACTGGACTTGAGGGTGGTGCTCCTTTGAAGGGTGGCTCGGAGGATGAGCATGCGTGACCTTGGTCCTGTGCCACTGGCCTCTCTAGGCAAATTGGGACTATGCTTTCAAGCAAGGCGAGGAGGGTGAGCCAAACATGTACTCCAGGTCCAATGTTGATTCCGGTGAGCCCTCTCCACTGTCTAGTTTCAAGCCTATAGATGCGAGAAACCTCTTTCTTTTAGAATGGTGCCTCTCAATGAATGAAGCCACCGAGATCGTGGAGAAATTGTCACACTTGGTTTGAACGGACAAAGCCAGATACAGCTTATGTGTGCCCAGCATGTTAAACACATAAGGATGTCACAGGTGAAGTAACAAAAGCAATACTTTTATAGAATAAACGTTAAACTCTTACAATAATTGACATATATTGTCTTCTATGAAGATATCTGCAGCAGAATAGAAGCACTGGTGCCCAACAACACTACAGGCAACCGACCAAGGTACACACGCCTAGAACGTCACAACCTCATCTTCATAGTCTTCAAAATCTTCACTCACTAAGTAGCACCACATCTGTTCATGGCATAGTGAAAATAGCAAGTGTGAGCATATGGAATACTTAGCAAGTGTGGGAAAGATAATGATATGTAGGCTTTCAACAAGAATAGGCTAACACATGGTATATTTGCGTAAGTGGGAGTAAAGAAAACGGTAATGTAATTCAAAAGCATTAAGGAGTTGTTATGTGAATATACCACAACAACCCGATAACAAACCATCCAAGGTTAACCATCCCAGAAACCATAACTAGCTAGTACCCCTGTACTATACCATAACCATCTAATCAAGTGAGGATCCAAATCTCTCATAACTGAGGGCACGACTGTTATAACAGTTTTACGCTCTGCAGACGTTATCCAACTTTTAGCTACAAGTCATGATATCCATGTTGCCGTGTTAGCTAGACACTTAACACACCCTCGTGATGTGCTGCCAGGAGATCCCTACAAAGCATTATCCATCAATTAGGTCCTGGTAACCCAACGAATGCCAGCTAGGTGTCTAATTGATATGCTAAACCTTACCCATATTGGCCTCGTGTTTGAACGGTATTTCTTGTGTTGTCGCTCCTTGAGCCGGTCCTTATATATGACACTTGGGCAAAGATATCCAACAGGGAAATAACCAACAAAACCTAACACCATTTCTTGGAACGTATCCACAAGCCCACCACATGAACCACAATTATCAAACCAACAGGAAAAATAAACAACAAATTTTTTGGAACGTATCCACAAGCCCACCACATGAACCACCATTATCAAACCAACTCCATGTCCAAGTTCTAGGGTTCCATGTTACTAACAAGTTCATCATCACCATTGCATATATCCACTAAACATGTGTATGACACTTCCCAACATCCCAAAAGCATAGCTAAGCAAATCTACCCAAGAGACTCGTATCAGCTACCCCATAGGCCTCAAGGAATGTAAAGGAAGAACTAGGTAAACCCTAACATAGGTGACTACCCATCAAGTTGATAGACATTGCATGCAATTTTGTGAAATAAAACATTTAAAACATAGGTTCAATATGACCAAGGACACTTGCTTTTTACCCAATGCTGCTCAGTGTTGTCAAAATCTTGGTCTTGAAGTCCCTCGAACTGCTCCGGAACGTTATTGACTAATCGCGAGAATTACTGATAAAAAAACACAAAGGAAAACACTAAGAACAACATACAAAACATCATTAAATCACTTTAAAAATACTATGGTTGGATAGGTATGATTTTAGAAACATTTAGAAGCAAGAATTGCCTAAATCGGAGTTAAGATTAAAGAGAATGGGCTTTCAGAAGATGGATTAGGCTGAAAAAGAAAGACTAGTTTGCTGGAGTTATCTTCCTATGGGAAAAGAGTTTATTGCACAATCACTGCACCATGCCTGACAACATCATTGTGCAAGATTCAAGAAGTGTAGGGCGGACCAGACTTCACTGACTAGTCTAAGGAGAATGATGTGGTCCTGACTTGGCAGGCTATGCAAATACCGTCTAGGATTAAAGAAGGGATACGCTGAGATCTATTCTCGACCATCCATGACGGATCAAATGGCTAGAGGTTGTGCTTCTAGGTTAAGCATACTACCGGTGACTCTGTGTAGTGGCGGTGGTTCGGGTTTCATCAGAGATGGCAATCGGACGTGTAGCCACTGACATCGATGTCAGGCTACGATGGTGTTTCAGTGAAATGAGGGAAAGACTAACTCAGCGGTATGGTTGGTTTTGGAAAGGGTCATCCGAGGTACCGGTAAAACAGCGATGACTGTTGCTAGGTTTGGTGGGGACCGCGAATAGATGCAGTAACGAAGATGCACGTGTTCCCCGAGATTGGCTACAAAATTTAAGAAACCGTCTAAATAGAGATGTTCATATTTATTGGGAACACAATTCTGCGACATGGATTTTTCTAGATCATCCACTGAGAGGAAGAACAATCAGTAGAAATGAGATGAGTGATAGCTGTGACATGCTGCAGTGGGCAACCATGTTCCGGTCATGTCACTCCTCAAACGGCGAAGGAATTCTAGGATCCAGTAGAAGACTCTATGGGACACGCTGTGATGCTAATGGCACATCCATACAACTTCTGGATTGACAGGGAACGCGATGCAAATCTAGTATGCGTGCAGAATGCATCCAGACTGGGGCAGCGGGCACGGTGATTGCGTTCTCGGGGGCGTCGGTGCTCTAATAGCTGATCTAGTTGTAGAGGGCGCGGGACACATCCTGGGGCACAAGATGGACAAAGTGTATGGTGATTAAACCTATGGTCTACCGGGTACGTCGATGCCAATCGGCAATGGCGCGGTTGTTCGCGACGGCGATAACTGTGGCGGTGTAGATCAGGCTTTGGCCAGGGCTAGGGCCTGGCTAGGGACTTAGTATGATGGTAAAATAGTACTAAGGGAGTAGAAGAAAGGGTCCTCACCTTGATTTGATGGTTGAGAAAAGAGGATTCACGGAGACGACGACGTAGCATATCATGGGCATCAGCGGTGGCGGCTTCGGCGAACAGCGATGCACGAACAAGGCAGCAGAGGCATCTAGGATTTGGGGGAGTGGAATCGGGATAGGAGAGGGCATGCAACTTCTATTTATAGGGCTAGCGACGACTGGTTGAGGTGGAGTCCAAGCTGAACACAACTCGGGTTTGAGTTCAAGTCGGTTACGGTTTCCTTTTTCGCAGCTCTCTATTCCGAGGATGATATCTTCGCCGTCCTGACTACAAATTGGATGTTTCTAGACTCTAAATTGTAGTACTCGAAAAGATCTATGACTTTGGTATTCATTGGAACTTATGAAATGCCATCTTGATTTTCAAGAATGTACTACAAGATAAATTGTTTGAACTCAGACTTATTTACGTAGCACTGATTTCGGGGCCATAACTCCTAGCTCCATTATCTAAAAGGGGAGTTCCATAGCTTTAAATCAAAGCCCTCGACGAGACCTACAACTTTGGTATTGTCAAGATTTGCATTTGAGGCCATTGTCAACTCTAAAACCATGTGGGAAAAAAGAGGATATGCACGACTCTGTGAATATTTACAGATTTTGTGGATCCTTTTTGTTGAGCCTTTTAGAAGACTTGGCAAAGAGTTTGGACTCGAGGAAGATTGAGCCCAAAGACACTTTAGGTATATCTAGGGTTTAGAAAAGAAACTTTTATAGAGAAATTTGAATTGAACTAGAGAAGGATTAGATAAGATTAATGATTGAATAGATGATGAATTCAATAATTTGAATTGCAACCATTAAGGTCCTTCAATTATTCACTATTGAGTTCTACAAAAACCTTTTTGAAACAATTTTCACTCGAAACACCAAAGGGAAAGAAAGAGAAAAAGAATTCTAATGCATTTACCTAGCTCCTAACAAAACTCAGCATAAAATGCACACAAAATAATAATCTATTTTGATTGATTGATTAAGAAAATAAGGTTTAAACCTATTCTACTAGCGAAGCTATTCAATAATCTCGAAATTTTTTAAAAAGTTGTAAATTAAAAAAATCAAGGTGTTACAGAAATTTCTTGGCCATCCTACCTGTGCGGAGAGGGACCAGTGCATGGAGTTGGTGGGGAGCTAGGAGTAGCACAACCGGATTTGCTCCCACCTTAGAATGCTAGCTCCGACGTGGCATAATCTAGAGGAGCCCCGGGGCACTGGGAAGTGAGGTCGTTCAGCCAATGGCACTGCAGCTTTCGCGATTGCCATAATCCCATCCCGGGCTCAGACTCCACCTAGCCCTTCGTGCTCATGCACTAGCTCGACGACTGAGTCATCTGAGGCAGAACTAGACGGATCAAAGCACCAGAGGCTTGCTAGGGGCATGATGGCTGTGGGTGGTGCGACCAAAGAGGATGCCCAGTTGGGGGGTGGAGGAATTGGGAAGGCTCTGGCTCGCCCACACCCGGTTGTCAATAGCCAGAGTGAGGGAGGGGGCAAGCTCTCCCTCAATGAGTTTGCGTCATGGGGGATCGCCAACTTTTTTTAGGATAGAGACATCACGGGCCTAGTGACCGCTACAGCCGCTCGCATAGGTGAGGATGTGATTTCCTTTTACTCCGTTGCATCAAAGGATGAGGGTTTGACCTCCGCGCCTGTCTTTTTTCTAGGGGGCATTGACATGGACCCGAACCTGGCCATTGCTCAGGAATCTTTGGACCCAACGGAGGACTCGATGAATCCTCCGATGGCACCCGAGGGTTTCATCCCGGATGCTAGGGCCTCACTGCCTAGGGTCATCTCCGCTGATCGAGACTTGGCTCTCTTGGCTGGAATGGGGTACGCCGAGTCCTCCGTGGTGACCACCTCTGCGCCTTTGGAGTGGGGTTTGAGTTTTGAGGCATTGTCCTCATATGACCTCACACTCCATCTAGAGGCGTTGAGCGCCTTCGCCTCGTCCTTGTCTCTTCTTAAGAGTGGGGAGATCGAGCTATCTTTGGTTCAGAGGTTGTCAGGGGAGGTGGCAGAGCATCTGAAACTCACAGCATGGCACGTATATCGGTGGTAAGGCGTCTTTCGGGGTTCCAACCCTTTGGTTGCTAACATTATTTTATTATTTGTTGTGATTGGTAGCAATTGCTCGTGGCGAAGGCGCTAGAGCATTCACAATGACGAGACCTCATGGCTGCCAACAAGGCCAACAGCGAAGATGCCTCCGTCTCGCCTTGGCGGAGGCTAATAAGCGAACAGAGGCCACGGAGGGCTGCCTACAGGAGGAAGTGATGCACTAGGAGCGTACGGAGGAGGTGGCTCGGGAGTCTACTGAAGCCCACTATGCAATGGAGGAAATGGCTCAGGACACTATCGAAGCCCATCGTTCAGCGGAGGAGTAAACTTGGGAGACTGTTGAAGCCTGTCGTGTGGCGGAGGAGTCTATTAGCGCAAACTTTACAGGTTGTGTTGCCGCGGAAGGTGCGGGACAATATCTCAGGATAGCTGTGGCTGAGGCTCAGCGAGAGCAGAGGGATGCCCATGCCTCTTAGGATGTCCTACGCGCTAAGCATCAAATATTGGTTGGGCACTTGTCGAAGGCGGCCCAGGCCATCGAGAAGGCCCTAGGAAGCCTTAGGGCCTAGGGCCGACCATTACTCAATGAACCAGACACCCTGAGCCTTACGCTCTGTTGGCTCTATTCTGCTGCCATGCTGACATCCACCACCGCTGAGGCCTTCGACAGGTCTAGCGTCCATGTGGCTTTGGTGTTTTAGCTGGCCTTGCAGCATCGCGCAAGGTGCAGCCAACTTGAGGTGATGAAGCAGCCAGTCTCTAACTATGTGTTGGAAGCCCTTCGACCTGAGGAACCCTATGATGTGCGCTTGCCTAATCTTCTGAAGGTAATATGATAAGTCGATTGGTGGAGTTTCGACGTTGATGATCCAAAGGCTCCGAACAGAACAGATCCAGAACCCTCGCAACCACTACACCATTACTCCGTAGTTATCAACCATGCCAAGGCATGGTTGACCTCGCCAAGAAGGCTTTTCCTGCAAGCGAATCAAGAACAGAAGCAAGAGCAGGTAGATGCAATCTAAATATTGCTAATTACCAATGAAGTACTCGAGTTTGGGGTTCAACAAACTGATAAACGGTGAAACTATGTAAAACATAATAATCTAAGCTAAACCCGAGCCTAAACTATGATGGCTACTGTGTATATATAAGGGGGGACATGAGGAGGTCGACCTAGGGTTGTGCAGCCATGGAAAGAAGCGTGCACAACCTGGACTCCGACCCCGACACGATTACAAGACCCGACAGGGTCCAAAACGGTGATGCAACACATTATTCCTTTGACTCTAACTAAACTATAAGAAATATTTGGTCGAGCATAGATCCATTGAAAAGGGCTCAACATAAGCTTTCCAGTAAGTCTAAGAATGCCTAAAACGGACTTCATATGAGAGAGTTATGCCCGTTTTACTGACGTGGTGTCCCACAACCACGACTTCGATTAGAGCTCAGCCTCAAGTCCGAGTAAACTTGGCCTTCGAGGGGTGATGTCCGGGTAAGGTTATAGTGCTTCTCCTACGTTCCTAAGTAATAAAATATCACAAGAATTTAGTAGTAATCCATCCAAGGATACATGAACAGCGAGAAACGAGTTCACCTAGTGGTCTAATTATCGTGCACGTGCTCTTGTAATTGGACCTTCTATGATTTAAGGATTATTGGTGGTATTGATCGTATCCGAAGAAGCCATGGGCTCATGATCCTCCCCCTCTTGAATTGGAGTAATTCTCGACTCAAGCTCGTCTTCTTCTCCCAAGTAGGGTTTTAAATCTGAAATGTTAAATGTGGGACTAACCCCAAAATCTACATGTAGGTCCAATTTGTATGCATTGTCATTGATTATCTCAATTATCTTAAATGGTCCATCGGCTCTAGACATCAACTTTGATTTTCTTAGTTTTGGAAACCTATCCTTCCTCAAATGCAACCAAACTAAACCACCCGGTTCAAATTTTATTTCCATCCTACCTTTACTTCCATCAATCCTATACTTTTCAGTCATGCTCTCTATATTCTTTTTAGTTGTTTCATGCAAATTAAGAATAAATTCAGCATGTTTCTTAGCATCTAAATTAAGTCTTTCAAAAGTAAGCAAATGTAGTAAATCAGTAGGAGCACGGGGATTAAATCCATACACTACCTGGAACAGACATACCTTGGTGGTGGAGTGTATTGTGAGGAACCGTTCAAACAGTATTCTAATTAATCATCAGGAAGATCATTATTCATAAATACAACCTCAATGATTAACCAGAATACCATCCCAGTAGTCTTGGAACGTGTTTTGTGCCTAAGATCGAAACACATGCCTTTCCAACATGTACATTACAGCATACCTTAAGAAAGAGCGAGTAATTAAAGTTATATTACAAGTGCTTAAGCATGCAACCATTTGCAACAGTTTACACAAAGAGAAACTACGCAGCGGAAGATTAAAACCTTAACAACAACAAAAGAAGAGTGAGTCATATGCCCTTAGGATCCACCCCAAAAGCTATGCCTCACCAGAGTAGGATGCACTACTGCAACCCACCACCTGCATCGGTGGGCACGAAGTAGCCAAACACCGCATCACCCTCACCAGCAGAACCTAAAAATGCAGGCATGAGTATGAAGGTAATCGCAAGACTTAAACCATATAGAGCACATATACATAGCTCAACTCCAAGGATTATGCATTGAACTGTTAGCAAGAGTAGGCCACAAGGTTAAGTAAAACATATGCGGTAAGCAACCTAGACACATATGTGTGAGCTTCTATACTTAACTAAAAAACAACTACTGGCCAACATGGATGGTGAGAGCGTGGGGAACATCATGGGACATGCACCGGTGAAAGGGCTTGGTGATTTGACTCTTGGTCGATCGGGAACGTCGATACCAATCGGCTATAGCGCGGTTGTCCGCGACGGCGACGACCGTGACGGCGTAGATCGGGATTTGACCGGGGCTAGGGCTTGGCTAGGGACTTAGTATGATTCTAAAATAGTAGTAAGGGAGAAGAAGAAGGGGTCCTCACCTTGCTTTGATGGTCGATGAAAGTGGATTCGCGGAGAAGACGACGTAGCGCATCACGGGCGGCGGTGGCGGCGGTTCCAGCGAACAGCGGCGCTCCGGCGACGCATGGACTTGGCAGCAGCGACTTCTAGGGCTTACGGGCATGGAATAGGGGTAGGAGAGGGCGTGCAACTCATATTTATAGGGCAAGGGGCTGCTGGTTGAGATGGAGTCCAAACCGAACACGAATCGGATTCGAGTTCAAGTCGGTTATGGTTTCCTTTTTCGTAGCTCTATATTCCGAGGATGATATCTCTATCGTTCTGACTCCAAATTGGACGTTTCTTGATTCTAAATTGTAGTACTAGAAAAGATCTATAACTTTGGTAGTCATTGGAACTTCTGAAAACACCATCTTGATTTCCAACAATGCACCACAAGATAAATTATTTGAACTCGGACTTATCTGCACAGCACTGATTGAGGGGGCCATAACTCCTTGCTCCATTATCCAAAAGGGTACTTCCATAGGTTCAAATCAAAGCTCTCAACGAGACCTACAACTTTAGTATTATCAAGATTTGCATTTGAGGCCGTTTTCAACTCCGAAACTTCATGAGAAGATGAGGCTGTCCAAGACTCCGCGAAAATTTGCAGATTTCGTGGATCATTGGTTGGGCCATCTAGAAGACTTGGCTAAGGGTTTGGACTTGAGCAAGATTGAGCCAAAAGACACTATAGGTATATCTAGAGTTTAGAAAAGAACTTTTGCAAAGAAATTTGAATATGGTTTGAATTTGAATTGAGTTTGGAGTGAATTTAAAAGAAACAAAAAATTGAGGTTGAACAAGAATAGGAATAGATAAGGAATTTGAATTTGGATTTGGGTAGAATTTGAGAAAGAGGAGAGATTGGCTTTAAACAAGGATTTGGATAAGATTTGAATTGACCTAGAGCAGGATCAGGTATGATCATGAATTGAATAGATGATGAATTCAAAGATTTTGAATTCCAACCATTAAGATCCTTAACTTATTCACTACTGAGTTTTGTAAAAACCTTTTCAAAATCTTTTTCACTCAAAACACCAAAGAGAAAGAAAAAGAAAAAAGAACTCTAATGCATTTATGTGGCTCCTAGCAAAACTCAGCATGCAATATGCACACAAAATAATAACCTATATTGATTAATTGATTAAGAAAATGGGTTTTAAACCTATTCTACTGGTGAAGCTATTCAATAATCTTGGAAAATTTTAGAATTTTGATAAATCTGAAAATCAGGGTGTTACACAACGGCAGCACCATCGCTCGACTTCTACCAAGGACCTAAGCATTGCTAAGCATTTCGAATAATCCGTGAAGCTAGACACCAACTATATCATCAAGGCTACAAGGATAAATATTCATCAATAAGTCAAGGTAGAGATAATGCATCAACATAAGTTCTATCCATATCAACCCAACACTACACCCAACACATGCAAACGTACATAAAGCATAATTTATCAATTTTAGACTCCATTTAATTTGAACAAAGGGTGTAGCATACTTAGATACTTGTCTTGTTGCTATGGGGTTTGCCCGATACTTCCCAAACAGAACTCGCAGAATTGGTGTGCCTTGGTGTCACCCTCGATCACACTCGCATCACGCTCCGGACCTTCGTTCACTACTGAAGAACGCATGCAATGATAAGCATAAATGACGTGCAATGATGGATGCTCCCCAGTGTATGGCAATAGTGGAGATGAAATGCACTATGCCATGAGTTTAAAGCCTCAAGATTTTCTTCACTTTGATTATTGTTAATTATCTAACAATTTATGGATTTATTAAGCTTAAATCCAAGATTAGCCCTAAATAGACAATAAATTTATACTTAACATGAGGGTGATTATTTTTAATGAGCAGGGAATCAATCAATAAAATTTAAAAAATTAGTTTCATCAATTTTGGAGCTAGCAATAATTAATTATTGATTAATGAAGATCAAACCTATTTTATTAACCCATGAAATTTAAATACATATTTCATAGCTCCCAGTATTATTAACATGTATATTATGCTCATACAAACCCAAGAAAATTGGTTTCACTATTTTTGGAGCAATATCCTATTTTCTATGTATTTTACAACTTTCAGCCGAATTAAAAGCATAACAATAAATCAATTTCGCTTTTTTCTGAAATACCCGAAATAAAAAAAAAACATAAAATTTCCCCAAAATCCTTTTTGCACCTGGGTTTTAGCTAGCTCTACACATGGAAGTGGGGCCAGGCTGGCGGACTTGGTTCATGGGTGTGGACCAAAGGGCGTGCTCGGGTGGCCGGTCTACCACGGACCAGGCCTGTGGGCTGGGTGGACTGGCCGTGGGCCCACATGGCAGTGAGGGAGGAAGAGAGGCAAAGGATAAGGTCGGCCGGTGATATTTCCCGTGCGTGTGGGTGGTTCACTGCAGGAGAGCAGGAGGGGCGACTGGGAGGAAGGATGATGGAGGTGGGAGCAGGAGAGGGGTGAGTCGGCCGGGGAGGAGACACAGTCGGGAACCGCATGGCTCAGCTCGACAGCAGCTTGAGGCGTGAGCCGACAGCCACTGCTGCGCATGGGAACGACGTGGCATAGCTGCCCGGTTGAGCGGCGGTGCGGCATGCGCGACGGTAGAGACGGCGAGGAGCAGGGAGGAAGAGGGGGGTGCTCACCGTGATGGCTAGTGTGGGTGGTGATGATGGAGCACGGCAGGGCAGCATGGTGGCGCGAGCCAGCGGCTGAGTGCGGTGACGGTGGTGCAGGTTAGTGCTGGAGCGTGGTCGAATGACGATGCGGGTACGGTGCGGAGGAGCGCCACCGAGCGGCGATGGGTACAACACAGGGTTGCGCCATGATGGCATGGAAGGACGGCATGGCTTTGGCTGTTGCAAATGAGAGAGAGAGAGGGGATGGGTCGCATGAATAGTAGTCGACCGGTGAAAAGATCTCCCTCCACTTCTCTAATACATTTGGAGATCTTCCAACGGTCCAAAATTTGTGTGACAAAATTTGTATAAAACTATAATTCACAAGCAATCCATTTTAACTTGTTTGACCCCAATATTCTGAGCCAATTTCCGATTAAAATTCTCCAAAATGCAAGCTTTTCTAACATGTGGTAATTTTTATGCCTTCAAAGTCATTCCCTAAAATTTGGGAAAATTCACCAATATTCCTCATTTAACACGGAATAATTTCTAAAATTGTTTATAGCCCTATGTTTCATAGCAATATTGTGAGTTGCTTCACACTGCACCACTTAACCGTAATTTTCACAATTTATGTTTAATTGAAATTCCATGTTAATAATTGCTCAAAACAACTAAACATGATACTAATGATGCTTATGAGGCTTAATGACATGCTTAATCCATTTTGGCTATTACAAAACTCCCCCCCCCCCTCCCACCCAAAAGAATCTCGTCCTGAGATTCGGGTGAAGTGCGGGGAAGAGAGCAAGAAAAATGAGTTTCCAGGACTAGAACGATAATGGCATCACTAGGTGATATGGCAGTGCGGCGTGGCATATTTCCCAGACCTCGAGAAAAGTCCCAGGTTTCTAAGTGTCATATTCACCTAGACAAGTTAATCTTATAACAAGGATATCACAAGATAACAAGGTAGGTGTTAGGTGAGTGACGGTAGTGTCATCATCCTTTCTCATCTCAGTTAACTGACATGACAAAGTTACAACTTCTATTTATATTCATGAGAGAACAAAGGTAAGGGTGGTCTCCTTGGTGACTTGATGGTGATTGTGTACATATGTAAGAAAAAACAAGAATACAAGATTCCTACTAACCCACGGGTGGTGCGGGCGGAACGATGGAACTTTCATTTACTCAAAAGTGAATGCACCTCAACATCATGCAGGGTGTTTCATGATGTCTACATTACTATAGCACCATTTACACGCTGTGAGGAATAGAAACTAATGCAACACTCGCAATTTTGAGAAAAAAGGGGATAATCAGCACGAAGCCGATCCTCACATTTTCACGTCGCTTCGCTTTTGAAGTGATTACTCCACTGAACCTCGAGAAACTTAATTGACTTGCACCGCATATTCCATTTGGCTTCCTCAAGAATACGAATCGGATGTTCACAATAGGAAAGATCTGGCTGCAATTCTTGATTTGCAACTTCAATGACTTCGGTTAGGACTTGAAGGCATTTCTTCAATTGAGAGACATTGAAGACGTTGTGCACGGCAGAGACGGACGGAGGCAACTGATAGGCCACCTCACCATGCTGAGCAACGATTTGAAATGGACCAACATAGCGAGGTGCTAGCTTTCCTCTGACTTGAAAGCATCGAACCCCTTTGAGAGGCGACACCTTAAGATACACGAAATCCCCAATCTCAAACACAAGATCTCGTCTGCGGCGGTGATCTGCATAGCTCTTTTGTTGGGACTGAGCTGTGAGAAGACTCTTGCGAATCATCAAACATGTTCTTCTACCTCTTTGACCAAATCTGGGCCAAGAAAAGCCCTTCTGCTGGATTCAAACCAATTTAATGACGTTCGGCATCGTCGGCCATACGAAGCTTCAAACGGCGACATCTCAATGCTCGCTTGGTAACTGTTGTTGTAGGAGAACTCCGCAAATAGCAAGAAAATTTCCCACTTCTTCCCAGATGTGAGGACACAAGCCCTCAACGTATCTTCTAAGATTTGATTCACCCTCTCAGTTTGACCGTCGGTCTGAGGATGATATGTAGTACTATGGAAGAGCTCGATTCCCATAGCTTCATGAAGGCCCTTACAAAAATGGGAAGTGAATTGAGTGCCTCGATCAGAAATGATTTTCTTTGGAATCCCATGAAGGCAAACAATCCGAATGAGGTACAGCTCTGCGTACTGCTTGACTGAAAAGGTGGTCTTGACAGGCAGAAATGAGCGGAATTCGTCAACCGATCCACAATGACCTAAATTGAGTCATACCCATGGGACATCTTCGAAAATCCGGTAATAAAATCCATACCGATCTCCTCCCACTTCCAGGATGGAATGGGCAAGGGCTGAAGCGTACCGGCCGGCGTAAGATGCTCGGCCTTCACTCTTCGGCAGACGTCACACTCAACTATATATCGAGCGATCTCTCGCTTCATGCGAGTCCACCAAAATCTAGGCTTAAGATCCTGGTACATCTTGGTACTCCCTGGATGAATGGGTAGCAGGGAATCATGAGCTTCATCCAGGATCTTCTTTCTCAACTCCAGAACTTTAGGGACCACTAACCTCTTCTCAAACCACAAGACACCCTCATCATCCAGGGTAAAGCACTTGGCTTGCCCCTCCTTGATCTTGTCACAAATCTTTTCCATGCCCATGTCCTTCTTCTGAGCTTCCTTAATTTGATCGACGAGAATGGATTTCACCTCCAAGTTGGAAAGGTACCCCTCCGAAACCATCTCAAGACCAAGTCTTCGAAAATCATCATAGAGCGTGGAATCCTTGGGCGAGACCATAATACAATGATAGTGAGCCTTTCAGCTTAAGGCATCGGCAACCACATTCATTTTGCTAGGATGATAATGTACTTCCAACTCATAATCCTTGATTAGCTCGAGCCATCTTCTTTGTCTCATATTCAGATCAGCCTGAGTAAAAATGTACTTGAGACTTTTGTGATCCGTATAGATACGGTAGAGATTTCCCAATAGATAATGGCGCCAGATCTTCAAGGCATGGACAACAGCCGCAAGCTCTAAATCATGGGTTGGGTAGTTCTCCTCATGGTGCTTCAACTGACGTGAGGCATAAACAACAACTCAGCCCTCTTGCATGAGGACACATCCAAGGCCTATGCGGGAAGCAACGCAATAGACATCGAAACCCTTGTCCACTTCAAGCTGAGAGAGAATGGGATCGGTCGTGAGTAGTTTTTCAAGGTTTGGAAAGTTTACTAACACTGACTGGACTACTCGAACACACTGCCTTGCTTCAATAGCTCAGTCATGGGCTTGGCAATCTTGGAGAAACTCTCGATGAACCGACGGTAATAGCCCGCGAGTCCGAGAAAACTCCGAATGTCAGTGATATTGTTGGGTTAAACCCAATTGAGTACATCTTGCACCTTGCTCGGGTCAACGGCAACACCGTTTTCAGATAGAACATGCCCTAAAAAGGCGACCTCCATGAGCCAGAACTCACATTTACTGAAATTGGCATAGAGTTGGTGATCTCGAAGTCGGCCAAGGACAACACGGAGGTGCTCAGAATGTTCCTCTTCAGTCTTGGAGTAGAGAAGAATGTCATCGATGAAAACTACGATAAACTTGTTGAGTTCCTCCATGAAGATTGTGTTCATCAAGAACATAAAGAATGCCGGTGCATTAGTCAAGCCGAAAGACATGACAGTGAACTCATAAAGACCGTAACAGGTAGAGAAAGTTGTCTTTGGAATATGCTCTTGTCGGACCTTGATTTTATGGTAGCCCAATCTCAAGTCAATCTTAGAGAAGACCTAGCACCGGTCAACTGATCGAATAGAATATCGATCCTGGGAAGTGCATACTTATTCTTGATAGTGACCTCATTCAGAGGACGGTAATCAACACATATCCATAGAGTGTCATCCTTCTTCTTGACAAAGAGCACTAGGCATCCCCAGGGTGAAGAGCTCAGACAAAAGAAGCCCTTCACAAGCAACTCCTGAATTTGCATCTTCAATTCCACTAGCTCATTTGGCGGCATCTTATATGACCTCTTTGAAATTGGGGCTGTACTGGGAACAAGATCAATATAGAATTCTACCACTCTGTCAGGTGGCATTCCTGGCAGTTCTTCTGGGAAGATATCAGGAAATTCACAAATCACAGGAATATTTAGGAGATCTGTGGCTGTGATAACCTTCAAAGCATATACGTGGAGACCTCCCTCTCCAAGGTGAAGAGAAACCCATTCACCCCTTGGACTTTTGAGAGAAACAACTCTCTTGGCACAATCGAGTCGAGCACTATATTGGGCAAACCAATTCATTCCTAAAATTACGTCCATTCCTTTAGTATCCACCAAGATCAAATTTGTAGAAAACTGAACCCCCTTAATGAGAATCTTGGCCTGAGGAACCCCGATTGGTTATTAACTTAGTCCTGTGTGCATCGATATGGCAGGTAGAAGGCAAAGTGTAAATAACTATTTTGTGTCTCAAAGCATAACCCTCCTTGATGAATGAATAGGATGCACCAGAATTGAAAAGAACAATAGTGGGATGAGAATTCACAAGTAGCGTACCGACGAGCACGCTGTCGTCCTCATGAGCCCCCTCGTTGGTGACATGGCACACTCGGCCACACTTAGGGATGTGCGTAGCCTAGGAGGCTTGTGGAGTAGATTGAACGGGTGGTGGCCTTGGAGCAGTTGCCACGGCTCCCTGCTTGGGGTAAGGACAATCACATGCATAGTGCCCAATGTGCCCACAGTTGTAGCATGGGCCGTCGGTGCCACCTGTCACACTCACATGGGATCCTGCGGGTCTTGAAGGTATCCTTGCGGAGTGGAGGGAGACAGGCGTCGTACTATCCACATCGGCCGTGGAGCAGTTGAGGCTGATATGTGAGATGGTGGAGGTTGACTCTCCGTTCGGATATGTTGGGAGGTCCCGCCCACGGAAGGCGACGAAACCTTTTTGCGTTTCTTCTCCTCTTGATGGCCCTTCATCTTGAACTCAATGGTGAGGGAGGTGCTGACCAACCTGTTGAAGTTGGCGAACTCATGAGCTGACAAGCGATCTTCCATCTTGGGAGAGAGGCTATTCACAAAGCGGTATTGCTTTCGCTCGTCAGTGTTGACCTCGTCTGGTGCATATTGTGCAAGGTGGTTGAATACCTGCACATAGTCCATAACAGATCTACCCTGTTGTGGAAGATCCAGGAACTCCCGCTTCTTGATTTTTATTATCCCCTTGGGAATATGATAATCACGAAATGCCTGGCAGAACTCCGCCCAAGACACCCGGTGGTTGGCGGGGTGCATGGCCAAATAGTTGGACCACCACGCGCCCGGTGCATCCTGAAGTTGATGCGCGGCGAATAGCGCCTTCTCATGGTCTTCACATCTGAGGAGAGCGAGCTTCTGCTCGATAGTCCTAAGCCAATGGTCTGCATCGAGAGGATCCTTAACACACGTGAAGGTTGGTGCCTACGTCCTAAGGAAATCCAAGAGGGGCCGCATTACGGCTCCACCTCCTCCTTGAGGGGCTGCGTTACGCATAAGAGCTTCGAGGAGCGCCGTCTGAGCTTGACGGTTTTGTTCAATTTGCATAAGCACATCCACCATGCTCAGCAGTGGAGGGTTGTTCTCATTAGAACCCTCGGGAAGATCTCTGAGACTATGGCGGGTTCTCATCCTGTTGCAACGATAAGATGAAGAGGGGAAAGTCAAACTCCCACACAGCCTAAAAGCATTCGCAAGATATTGTTTGCTTGGACCCTTAATACCTTATATATGGAAACTTGTATGCATATGACCAATAGGGAAAAATGAATGCATGCTCGATTCCTATCTACCATTTCTTTCTCGAGCGCGCCTCTCCATAACAAACATCAAGATCACAGGCATTTATATAACCCATCACAATTCACGCCAGAAAGAATAAGTAGCGCGAATGGTGCCGGTGCATCTTGCCGCACAATCGACAATTCATACATTGCTACCAAAGTATGCACTTCCCGCACCATCGGCTTATGGAACATACCAGGAGCCTACCTCACATAGGTTTAGCCCCTGATATTTACTGGCATCAGGATGCGTTCCTTGCT
Organism: Phragmites australis; assembly: GCF_958298935.1. NCBI lineage: Eukaryota > Viridiplantae > Streptophyta > Magnoliopsida > Poales > Poaceae > Phragmites > Phragmites australis. The sequence continues at coordinate 20,699,208 of NC_084939.1, forward strand.
CTTTTCGTCGATGCAACATGACTAAAAAATGCATCATAATAACAAACCACACAAGCGAACACACACCACTCAAGCGTTATTATTTGCGATGCATTAGACTAAGGGGCATAATATAGCAGGTTCATACATATTTGCAGGACGAGAGACAAGTAAACTTTAGTGAGTTGCTTTGTGAGGTTGACATACTTACTAAACAACGTCTTAAGTGTTTTAGGCTACTACATTAAATCAAGCTCTGATACCACGCTGTGAGAAACTGTCCAAACAATATTCTAATTAATTATTAGGAGGATCATTATTCATAAATACAACCTCAATGATTAACCAGAATATCATCCCGGTAGTCCCGGCACGTGTTTTGTGCCCAAGATCGGAACACATGCCTTTCCAACATGTACATCACAACATAGCTTAAGAAAGAGCGAGTAATTAAAGTTATATTACAAGTGCTTAAGAATGCAACTATTTGCAACAGTTTACACAAAGAGAAACTACACAGCGGAAGATTAAAACCTTAACAACAACAAAAGGAGAGTGGAGTCATATGCCCTTAGGCTCTACCCCAAAAGCTACGCCTCACCAGAGTAGGATGCACTACTCTTGCCCACCACCTGCATTGGCAGGCACAAAATAGCCAAACACCGCAACACCCTCACCAGCAGAACCTGAAAACGCAGGCATGAGTACGAAGGTACTCGCAAGACATAAACCATATAGAGCACATATACATAGCTCGACTCCAAGGATTATGCATTGAACTGTTAGCAAGAGTAGGCCACAAGGTTAAGTAAAACATATGCGGTAAGCAACCTAGACACATATGTGTGAGCATCTATACGTAACTCAAAAACAACTACCTTTCTACCCTGCAAACCACAACTTGAACATGTATGTATAGGAACCATAGTATCTCATCAATAAAATCTACCAACCATTTCCATCATACCATTAACTTATCCCACATTCGTAAATTCTACGACCGATACAAATGGAACAATAGCATGCTCATGACCGAGAGCGTGGTATTTCAAAATATTTTTACACCCTGCAGGAGGGGTACAACTTTACCCACATGACTCGAGGACCATTCGGCTTGTGCTACTCACGAAAGTACATACAAGGGGGGACTCGAGTCACCTTTCTCATACCCGGAACCATCCACTTGTAATGCCCCTTTGTCACCGGGGTTACCGCGAGCGTATCCCGAACACCTCAGGCTCCCCGCCACCTTGCTTCTCCTTTTCTTTTTCTCTTACACGTCGTAGAGCCGCAAGGCAAGTGTCGGCACGGTATATGATAATTGGCTTACCTACCATTAGATCAACATGTGGTGAGTACGGAAAGTGCTAGAGCCAACTGTACCGACGAACGGCCTTAAAAGATGCAAGCGGTCTATGGCACCCGGGCTCGTCTCCCAAACTACCCAGAGGACTCCTCCTCGGCAGAAGATACCCCTAACATCGCCCACATTTTGCCTCAATCTCACATCTCAAGCATCCATCTCAACCTCATCTTTGTATCTATGAATAGTGATTAAGCCCTAGGCTCGCGAACAACGGATGCACCGCCGCTCGACTTCTACCAAGGACCTAAGCATTGCTAAGCATTTCGAATAATCCTTGAAGCTAGACACCAAATATATCATCAAGGCTACAAGGATAAGGATTCATCAATAAGGCAAGGTAGAGATAATGCATCAACATAGGTTCTACCCATATCAATCCGACACGGGACTCAACGTATGCAAACATATATAAAGCATAATTTATCAATTTTAGACTCCATTTAATTTGAACAAAGGGTGCAGTATGCTTAGATGCTTGCCTTGCTACTCTGGGATTTGCCTGATACTTCCCGAATAGAACTCGCAGAAATGGTGTGCCTCGGTGTCGCCCTCGATCACACTAAAGAACTCAAGCAATGATGAGCATGAATGATGTGCAATGACGGAGGCTCCACAGCGTATGGTAATAGTGGAGATGAAATGCATTATGCCATGAGTTTAAAGCCTCAAGATTTTTCTTCACTTGGATTATTGTTAATTATCTAACAATTTACGGATTTATTAAGCTTAAATCAAAGATTAGCCCTAAATAGACAATAAATTTATACTTAACATGAGGGTGATTATTTTTAATGAACAGGGATTAAATCAATAAGATTTACAAAATTGATTTCATCAATTTTGGAGCTACCAATAATTAATTATGGATTAATGAAGATCAAACCTATTTTATTAACCCATGAAATTTAAATACATATTTCATAGCTCCCAGTATTTTGAACATGTAGATTGTGCTCATACAAACCCAAAAATTGGTTTCACTATTTTTGGAGCAATATCCTATTTTCAGTATTTTACAACTTTCAGCCGAATTAAAAGCATTACAATAAATCAATTTTGCTTATTTCCAAAATACGTGAAATAAACAAAACATAAAAATGCCCCAAAATCCTTTTTGCACCTGGGTTTTAGCTAGCTCTACACATGGAAGTGGGGCCCGGTTGGCGGACTTGGTTCATGGGTGTGGACCAAAGGGCGTGCTCGGGTGGCCGGTCTACCATGGACCAGGCTTATGGGCTGTGTGGACCGGCCGTGGGCCCACATGGCAGTGAGGGGAGAAGAGAGGCAAAGGATAAGGCTAGCCGGTGATATTTCCCGTGCGTGTGGGTGGTTCACCACGGGAGAGGGGGAGGGGCGACCGGGAGGAAGGACGCCGGAGGTGGGAGCAGAAGAGGGGTGAGCCGACTGGGGAGGAGAGCGGTTGAGCACCGTGGGGCTTAGGCCGAAGGCAGCTCAAGGCATGAGCCGGCGGCGAATGCTGCGCATGGGAATGACGAAGGGAGCGGCATGGCGTAGCTACCCGGTTGAGTGGCGACACAGCACGCACGACAGCAGAGAGACAGTGAGGAGCAGGGAGGAAGAGGGTGGTGCTCACCGTGATGGCTGGCGCTGGTGGTGACGACCGAGCGCAGCTGGGCAGCACGACGGCACGGGCCAGCGGCTGAGCGCGGCGACAACAGCGCAAGGTTATGCAGGAGCGTGGTCGAACGACGGTGCGGGCATGGTGCGAAGGAGCACCACTGAGCGGCGATGGGCATGGCACAGGGCTACACCGTGATGGCGCAGAAGGATGGCGTGGCTTTGGCCGGTGCAAATGAGAGAGGGGGGGGATGGGTCGCGTGAACAGTAGCCGACCGGTGAAAAGATCTCCCTCCACTTCTCTAATCCATTTGGAGATCTTCCTGCGGTCCAAATTTTGTGTAAAACTATAATTCACAAGCAATCCATTTTAACTTGTTTGACCCAATAGCCTGAGCCAATTTTCAATTAAAATTCTCAAAAGATGCAGGCTTTTCTAATTTTTGGTAATTTTTATGCCTTCAAAGTCATTCCCTAAAATTTGGGAAAATTCACCATTATTCCTCATTTAAGATGGACTAATTTCTAAAATTGCTTCCAACCCTATGTTTCATAGCAATATTGTGAGTTGCTTCACAAAGCACCACTTAACCTTAATTTTCACAATTTATATTTAATTGAAATTGCATGTTAATAATTGCTCAAAACAACTAAACATGATACTAATGATGCTTACGAGGCTTAATGACATGCTTAAGCCATTTGGGCTATTACATGTACCGACCTATTGTAAGCAAATTCAATATGCGGTAAACACTCTTCCCACATCCTCAAATTTTTCTTTAGAATAGCCCTTAACATGGTCGATAATGTACGGTTGACAACCTCTGTTTAACCGTCGGTCTAGGGATGACACGTAGTAGAAAAAAGCAGCTTCGTCCCCAATTTATTATAAAGTGATCTCCAAAAGTGACTCAAAAACTTTATGTCACGATCCGAGACGATAGTATTAGGCACTCCATGTAGTCGAACGATTTCCCTGAAAAACAAATCAGCTATGTTTGTAGCATCATCGCTGTTGTGACAAGGAATAAAATGTGCCATTTTAGAAAATCTATTCACAACTATAAATGTGCTATCCCTCCCCCTCATTGTCCTAGGCAGTTCTAAAACAAAATCCATAGAAATATTCTCCCATGGTGCACTAGGAACAGAAAGAGGCATGTAATGGTCATGTGCATTCAAGCGAGACTTAGCTTTATTGCAAGTGGTGCATCGTGATACGTAGCGTTTGATATCTCGTCTCATCTTTGGCCAAAAGAAGTGGGCGTCCAGCACATCTTCAGTCTTCTTTGCTCCAAAATGTGCCATCAATCCTCCTCCATGCGCCTCCTGTAACAACAAAAGACGAATGGTGCTAGCTGGAATGTATAGCTTGGTAGCATGATAGAGCAATCCATCATTTAGCACATATTTGTTTCATGTTTTCCCTTCTTTACAATGTTCAAGAACTTCTTTAAAATCCAAAAATGGTCTCTAAACCAAAAATCTTATGATCAAGTTGAGATAACATGGTGTAACGCCTAGAAAGCGCATCAGCAATCACATTGTCCTTTCCTTTCTTATGTTTTATGACATATGGAAAAGACTCAATAAATGTGACCCATTTATCATGTTGTTTATACAATTTATCTTGACTCCTAATATGTTTCAGCGATTCATGATCAGAATGTATAACAAATTCTTTTGGCCATAGATAAAGTTGCCAAGTTTCAAGCACACGAACTAAAGCATACAATTATTTATCATAAGTGGAATAATTCAGACTTGGCCCACTTAATTTCTCGCTGAAATAAGCAACATGTTTATCTTCTTGAATTAACACACCTCCAATTCCAATCCGCTAGCATCACACTCTAGCTCAAAGGTCTTACCAAAATCAGGGAGTTGGAGTAAATGAGCATGGGTAAGTTTCTCTTTCAACAACTTGAATGCTTTTTCTTGTCTAGGTCCCCATTTGAAAACCACTCCTTTCTTCGTCAATTCATTCAATGGGGTAGCAATGGTGCTGAAATCCCGCACAATGCACCGATAGAAACATGCAAGACCATGAAAGATTCTCACTTGAGTAACAATATTAGGGGTTGGTTAGCTCTTTATGGCTTCAATTTTTGCTTCATCCACTTCTATTCCCTATGGAGTAACAACATAGCCAAAAAAAGAGACTTGATCCATGCAAAAGATGCACTTTTTGAGGTTACCGAACAACCGTGCATCTCTCAAAGCATTAAAAATAGCACGTAGATGATCAAAGTGTGACTCATGTGAATGGCTATAAATCAAGATATCATCAAAGTATACCATCACAAATCTTCCAATGAAAGCACATAAAACTTCGTTCATCAATCGTATGAAAGTACTAGGTGCATTAGTTAACCCAAAAGGCATTATTAACCACTCATACAAACCAAACTTAGTTTTAAACACAGTTTTCCATTCATCTCCAAGTTTCATCCTAATTTGGTGGTATCCACTTCGCATATCAATTTTAGTGAAAATTATAGAACTACTCAACTCATCAAGCATATCATCTAATCTAGGGATAGGGTGACGATATCTTATAGTAATATTATTAATGGCTCTACAATCAACACACATATGCCAACTACCGTCTTTCTTAGGAACCAAAAGAACAGAAACAACACAAGGACTAAGACTTTCTCGTACGTACCAGTGATCCAAAAGGTCTTGGACTTGTCATCTGAATTTCCTTAGTCTCTTCCGGGTTGGTCTTATATGTAGCACAGTTTGGCAAGTTGCTCCCATAATCAAATCAATTTAATGTTCTATCCCTCGAATTGGTGGTAATCCTAGGAGAACTTCAGCTGGAAATACATCCAAAAACTCCTGAAAAAGGTTAGCAACAGCAGGAGGCAAAGAGCTAGATATATTCTCGAGTGAAATTAAGGCCTCTTTGCATATCAAAGCATAGCATGGCAGATTATTAGCATAAATTCCAGCAAGATCAGATTTAGTAGCAAGCATAACACACCCTTTCAGTCTAATTCCATCGAACTTAGAAATTGTTGTTGCTTTCTCTTTTTTGGGTGGAAAAACATTTTCCGCTACTTGCTGATTTTCAGATTCATTCTCAAACTTAACACTATTGTTGAACTATTGAATATGATAGGGTGAGGAGGGTTTCTTGTCGACAAGGCAAGCTTCTTGATCATATCTAAACTTACCAAGTTGTTGCAGCTTCCTCCATTAATAACGACTCGAACACGATAATCGTTGACTATGAGGAACATCTGAAACAAATTGTGGTGCTGTAGCTGTTCCGCTTGCTCCATTTGAGTACTTAACACTCACTACACAATGAGTGTCCTATAATTCTCCGTAGCAACTACATTCTTCCTCATGGTCGATATCCATCTCACGTCCATCCTCGTCACCTGCATGGTTATTTGCAAGAGCATATTCATCATCAACATCACTAGCACTTACATATCCACCGTCTTTTGTTACAATATATGCACGCTGACTTGGGCAATCCTTCATGACATGTCCCATTCCCTTACATCGGTGACAAATAATCCCAGTCGTTCAACCAGTCGATGCAACCGAAGAAGAGCTCTTCGCTGGGCTCTGCACACTTACCGATTTGCTTACCTCGGGAGCGTGTGACGGTGTCGAAGGTACTGCTGAATGTGCCCTACTCGAGAAGGGGGTACCAGATTGTGTAGTTGAACGTGAGGCTATTTTGATTTGTCCCGGTGTTGATTTGGAAGTAGTCATGCTTCCAAAATTGCTCCTTGGCCTCTGTTGTCGTCCCTGCAATTTTTTTCTGCCAAACACGTAAGTTGGAACAATCTAGGAACACTATCGTATTTATCGTATTCTTTGTAATCAACTATGTCCTGAATTTCATGCCTTAACCCTCCAGAAAAGCGTGTCATTGCAGCCTCTTCATCCTCAATAATATCACAACGCAACATACTAATTTAAAGCTCTTGATAATATTCTTCTACGGATCTATCACCTTGGTTTAAGTGCTGTAATTTCTTACACAAATCAGGTTTGAAAGAGGGTAGAACAAATCTGTTACGCATAGCAACCTTTCAAGTATTCATGTAGTAGGCGATAATTCGTCAATGCATACCCTATTCCACCAAATGATTGCAAAATTTTTAATTCACTAGTGGCTTGCCTAACTCTATGCACTTCAGGAACTAAATGAGCATTAAACTTCTGTTCTACCGTCATCTCCCAATCTAAATACCTTTCAGCATCATAAGCACTCTCAAAAGATGGTATAGTAAACTTAACCTTAGAAAATGGATCATCATTAATACATGGATTATATTGCTGAAAATTATTACCTCTCATACCTTGACGGTTGAAGTTCAATTGGTTCCTTTCTCGTTCATCAAAGGCATCACGTTCTTGTCTCAAAGTTTCATCCTCCGAGACGGACTCCTCTTGTTCATAGGATGCACCATGAGGATCCACTTGGCCATTGTTCAGTGGCAGATTAACTAATCGATCAAAACGTGTATTGAGAATTGCAATGCTTTCATTGAGTCGTTGCAATGCGGAATTGGTCCCCCCAAGCTTCTTGTCAATGTCGTCATTAATAGTTTGTCGATGATCATCCAACAACATTGTGAGTTCTTCCCTCAAAACACACTCTTTCACATCCGATGCTTCTCCTGCCATGGTTAGTCGAAGATAGAAAGCAACAAAAGATAAATTATCCCTATCGACTATTAGGTGGTGGAGGTGGAGTCACACACTCTCAAGCGTCTTACCACTCTCTTGCAAGTGTTCTTATCAATCACCACAATTGGCACAACCGGTGGCTGGTTCGTGATACCTTATCGGGTGCGAGTGAGGTAGTTGCTAGGGAAGATACCGTTCTGATCGAGAGAAGGTGTAGCTTGGATAGGCAATATTTAGTACCAAGGAATAGCAATTAATGAAATCAGATTAGCAAAGCTAAATAGATGTCCATAGTACTCGTCACAGTTGATGGCCCGATCACGTTCCTAGAACTAGTTCAAGCAAGTCGAAGATTATATCAAACACAAGCACAATGGAACAAAATTCGCAATGCAAACTAATTCTCTTTTTCTAATTCTCTCTTTTTTCTCTCTTTTTGCACTCTTTGCTTTCTTTTTTTTTGGCACTCTTTTCTTCTTGCTTGCTTTGTTTTTTGCGAATGTGACACAAACTCAAAACTCTTCTATGACTTTTCTAAGTCGAAAGAGGTATATGGGTCTCAAACTTTTTTTGGAGAGCAAGGGTACAAAGGTAATAAAAAGATGGGCGACTCTGACTAAAGGTATATGGGTCACAAACTCTTCTACAAAACTCTCTCTCTCTCTCTCTCTCTCTCTCTCTCTCTCTCTCTTCGAAATTTAGCTACCTCTGTTTCGGCTATGGTGGTCGGATCCGAGAAGGTGGGTAACTCTAACTAAGTGGTCGGATCCGAGAAGGTGGGCGAATCCGACTAGGTGGTCACGGCGACTAGGTTGTCAGACCCGAGTGGGTGGTCGGAATACCTGGTCAGACCCCAAGTGGGTGGTCGGAGTGACTAGTTGGAACCCCGAGTGGGTGGTCGGAGTGACTAGTGGTTGAATGCAAGTAGATGGTTGACTTGACTAGTGGTCAAACCCGAGTAGATTGTCGAATTTGAGTAGGTGATCGAACACAACTAGTGGTCGAACCTAAGTTGATGGTCGAACCTGAATAGTGGTCGAAGCAGAGTAGGTGGTCGAACACGACTAGTAGTTGAACCCGAGTTGATGGTCAAACTTGACTAGTGGTCGACATGGCCTGTGACACAATCTCGACTAAAGCAGACAAGGGCAAATAGAGATACACAACGACTCAGACAGCAAAGACTCGACACTAGAAACTAGAACACGATAACTCGACCAGCAACAAAGACACCGACGATGGACTCAAACTCAACAACGCGAAAATTGGAAACAAAATTGCGAAAAGCTCAAAGTGGTTTGGTCAGCGGAAAAACTATGATCTAAATATTTTTGTGGGGCAATATTTCTGGACTCTAGGTAATGGAACAAAACTAAACAAATGGGATAACTAAGATTACCTAACGGGCAACCGAGGCTCTGATACCACTTGATACGCGTTTGCCCAATCTTCCGAAGGTAATATGATCAGTCGATTGGTGGAGTTTCGACATTGATGATTCAAAGGCTCCAAACATAACAGATCGAGAATGCTCGCAACCACTACATCACTACTTTGTGGTTATCAACCGTGCCAAGATACAGTTGAACTCACCAAGAAGGCTTTTCCTGCAAGTGAATCGAGAACACAAGAAAGAACAGGTAGATGCAATCTGAATATTGCTAATTACCAATGAAGTATTCGAGTTTGGGGTTCAACAAACTAATGAATCGCGAAACTGTCTAAAATAGAATAATTTAAGTTAAACCCAAGCCTAAACTACGACGGTTACTGTGTATATATAGGGGGACATGAGGAGGTAGACCTAGGGTTGTGCAGCCATGGAAAGAAGCGTGCACAACCTGGACTCTGACCCCGACATAATTACAAGACCAGATAGGGTCTAAAACGGTGATACAACACCTTATTCCTTTGACTCTGACTAAATTATAAGTAATATTTGGTTGATCATACATCTATTGGAAAGGGCTCGACATAAGCTTTCCAGCAAGTCCAAGAACGCTTAAAACGGACTTCATATGAGAGAGTTATGCCTGTTTTACTGACGTGCTATCTTGAAACTCGACCACGACCTTGATTTCGACTAGAGCTTAGCCTCGAGTCCGAGTAGACTTGGCCTTCGAGGGATGACGTCCGGATAAGATTGTAGTGCTTCTCCCATGTTCCTAAGCAATAAAATATCACAAGAATTTAGTAGTAATCCATCCAAGGAAACATGAACAGCAAAAAATGAGTTCACTTGGTGGTCTCATTGTCGTGCACGTGGTCTTATAATTGGACCTTGTATGATTTGAGGATTATTGGTGGTATTGATCTTATTCGAAGGAGCCATGGGATCATCACCCTAGCAGAGATCCACGCAGCTGTGGATGGCTTTTGTCGGGGTGTATGGGCGAAGTACGGGTGACCCGTGACCCTACGTTTTATAGCAGATCGCGTGAGGTGAAGTGCCCGAAGAGTGCCCCGCTCGAATTCCTTGGTGGTGGTTCAGGCTCTACTTCACGACATCTCCTCAAACGAACCAACATCAGAGCAGAGCTTATCCTCTTTCGTGTTGTCTCCCAAGCCGGACACCGCTTCATAGGAACAACCTCCGCATGCAGGTGATGCCTCGCAGGACTAGCAGCCAAAGTTGTAGCTTTGAGTAGGCTTTGCATATGTTCTTTTTGGTTTCTCTTATATTTCTGCGGAGGCTGGAGACCTAGAATGTTAACTCGGCCCTTCTGCTTTATGTACCTTGGATTGTTTTCCACCCTTGCGGGGCTATGTGCTTTCTGTGCTTTATCGATTCATCTGTGTGTTGTATTATGAGATGTGTGCCACGAGGCTAACCCTTGAGCATGATTTGCGTATATCGGTATGGCAACAGGTGGCAAGGGGAACCTCTCCGGCTAGGCTGCTGCTATCGGAGCAGGGCCCAGCGTATCCTGGTCACCCAAGCCTGCGCTACGTACCCTGCGGTGCGAGCACTTTTCTCTACTCCGTGACTCTCAAGGATGCGTGGACCCAGAGGTGGTCACTGATATCTTGGTTAAGGACGAACCAGTGGACCCCTCTTCTTCTAGCTCAGAAGTGTGTTTTTCTCAGAAGGACAAGTGGTGGAATGCTCTGGAGGCCGCTAGCCCACGTGATTCTCGGCATCTTGTCCTCCCTTGGGACCCTGAGTGGAAGATGTCACCGGACGTCCTTGAGGACATTATGTTTTGGATCAAGGCGGAGGATATGGAAGCTGTGGGGGATTCACCGCCATCAGAGGAGTTAAATTTTTTGGCCTTTGACTCGTATCACTTCTAGATGGATCCCTTAGGCTGGCGCCTCGACCTCTTAGGCTCAAGGGGACTCTATTTTTGGCAGGAGGCCCTTACGTCGAGGCTCCGCATGACGTCGCCCCTTACGCTGATCCCGTCACAAGAGTGGTGGCTCTGGTAGGCGAATTCGGTCCTCCACACACCTAGCTCTTCTAGAATGCGCAGCGGTCTAGCTTGTCTGTTAGGAATAGATTGATTTGTAAGGCATATTGCCAAGTGCATTTTTTGCATGTATCATATATGAATAAGATTGTGATATGTTGAGTTTGCTTCTCCCTTTTTATTTCTTTTGTTGTGGCTATGCTTTGCAAGGTTCCCCTCTCTCGACCCCCTCGCACATTGTGGTTGCTAGCGACCAGAGGGTGTGACTAAAGGAATTATTCAGGACTTAGGCACGACTAGAGAAACAAACCCTCAGTGGTGAATGCGGTTTGCAAGGATTTGAACAAAGGGTATTCTCCTCGACCTGAACGAGGTTGTGCCTTCCAAGTGACAGAGGGTACGCGACCAACTCTGATGCTTTGGAGTTGGTGAATGGTTTTAACCTCGACGTGAGTGAGGTTAATGCCTCAAAGGTGGTAGAGGGTTTTTGCATTGATGCGACAAAGGATGATTCCTTTGCGATGGTGGAGGCCTCGACACTACCGAGGTTGATGCCTTCAGGTTGATCGAGGATTTGACCTCGACGCAATCGAGGCTAATGCCTTTGGGGTGGCAGAGGGTTTTGACCTCGACACGATCGAGTTTGATGCCTTCAGAATGGTGGAGGGTTTGGCCTCGACACGATCGAGGCTGATGCCTTTGGGTTGACGGAGGGTTTGGCCTTGACCCGACTGAGGCTGATGCCTTTGGATTGATGGAGGGTTTAACCTCTACGCGAGTGAGGATGGTGCCTTGAGGGTGGTGGACGGTTTGACCTCGACGCGACCGAGGCTGATGCCTTTAGGTTGATAGAAGTTTAACCAAGACGCCACTGAGGCTAATGCCTTCTGGGTCACAAGGGGTTTGACCTCGATGCGACTTAGGCTGATGCCTTTAGGATGGTGGAGGGTATTGACCTTGACACGATCGAGGTTGATGCCTTGGAGATGGTGGAGGGTTTGACCTCAACATGACCGAGGCTAATGCCTTCATGATTGCGGAGGGTGTGACCTCAAGGCGACCAAGGCTAATGCCTTCGGTGCGGTGGAGGGTTTGACCTCAATGCGACTGAGGTTGATGCCTTCGGGTTATAGAGGGTTTGACCTTGACGCAACTGAGGCTAATGCCTTCGGAGTGATAGAGGGTTTGAACAGAGATTTAACTTAGGTTTTGCCGTCTACTATTCGGACAAAGATATAACTTAAATTTTGCTCTATATTGTTGCTAGGTGGATAGCAATTTGTATCATGAGATTTGATTAGTTCAGATGGCTATTCTTTGGTACAAGTGGTCGAAGGTAAACAACAGTGCTAAACTTGACGAGGGTAGTAGTGGGGCGTACCTTTCACGAATTTGGCCCCCTCGGTGAATTCCACGGTGAGGCTCGACGAAGGTGGGGTCTGTCCGAAGCTCTGTGGCAGTGGCTGGAGGGGGGTCATTTGGGCAGAGCTGGAGCCAAAGTCGATGCAGAGGGGCAGTGATGGTCATCAAAGGCAGAGCCATCCGGAGCTCCCCTGTGGTAAGTGCCGGTTCTCTGATAGTAAGTCTTCTGAATTTGGACCATCACAACAGATATTTTGTGTTGAGGTGAGATGTACTCCTATTTTCCTGGCGTAAGTACATGATGACGCAGAATAATGGCAGTGCATCTGACTCTAGCAAGATGTGTTTGTCGCGCCGTCCCGGCGACGTGGTTGCTATTATGTGGGCCAACTCGCCATGGACCCAATATGTAAGGGACCATGTCACAAGGTGAGTTATGGTAGAAGGACTGTCTCTATGCTACTCCTGGGATCTTGTGCCTATTTCCCTTGCATGCGCTGAAATTAATTCGATCCACACTACTACAAAACAGCGCATCACTGTTGGCTCCAAAACCCCTATCACTGCTAGTTTTGGAGCCGACAATAGGTAATGGCAATGATAGTGCAAGGGTCTGATAGTGAAGGAGTTACCACTACCAGCTGAAACCACCAATCGACAGTGATGATGGAGGAATCACTGCCGGTTGAAGCTTTTAGTCATCAGTGATTCCTCCATCATCACTGTTAGCTGAAAAATTTAGCCAGTAGTGATTCCTCCATCATCACTTCATGTAGGGTCTGAGTTTGGTTGGCGCTAGTGCCTAGTCATGTTATGCGGTCATAACTCTGGACAGGGTGGACAAATACGGAAAGAGGGAGCATCATAAGTTTGTCGTGTAGCAATAATTGGGACGTGCATTCTAGTTTGTAATAGTTCTACTATTATCCCTAAAGAAAAGAAATAGAGTCGCATACTAGTTCTTATGGTTCTGTAATAATTCTACTACTATCCCTAAAAACAGATAAAGAAAAAGAGTGACGACCTGAAATCATAGTTGAGTGATATCACCGAGGTACATGGCATCACAGATTTGATAATTTAACAGTTACATTCTAACTGAACGCTAAACCAGGGTGAAAATCATATGCATGGGGATGTGTCGACACTACTATAAAAAAATATCATGGCTGTCGGTTAGAAAACCAGTTTTAGAATTGATAGTGAACAAGTGATCGTGATAAACTGTTATTATCACTATCTAATTAAAAAAACTGTCTTTTTAGACGCTGAAAAGAACTAACAAAGTTTTCTTTGCACCTGGATCACCCCATATACTACATGCGTGTGCATTTTCTAGGACTCAAACCATGGCCTCTTGACTCCGCACGAACCACCGTAACCAACTAACCTAACATAGTTTGCTGATAACAATGGGATATGTAGTCCTTTTCACTCTTGTTACTCGAATCTTTCAACAATTATTTAGACACTTAGATAATTTAAATAAAAAAGTTATCAAATAAAAGTTATAGATCTCATCGAAAGCTATAATTTACATATAATATTTTATACATCTTATTTTAAACATGCAAACCGACACTTGTTTTCGCTGGATTCATCATGAACCAACTTAAGCATTGTATATATTACAATAACTACTAACATTAGAGCTGATCCTTTATTATCTAACCTATATTTTTGTATCATTTCATGTTTCATCTAACATGGAACTGAGTTGGCACACATGACAGTCAGAGAAGAGCTTTGAATAGTGCATTTCGTATATACAACATGTTAATTATTTTTTAATGCTTAAATATTGCTCATATTATCATTTCACCTTGTTATTACCTATTTTACCATTTTCACGTAGTTTAGGAGTGCTAGGTACTTCCATAACTTAACCACTACAAAAGGAGATAAGCCTAATAAGTTATGGTCTTATGGATGCCAAATTGATTGTAAACCAGATTTGGACACCTATAAGACTTTGAATAAAAAAGTTATCAATGACAAAGTTGTAAATCTAATTGAAAGCTACAATTTTCGTATAAAAATTAGCCAATTATAACTTAGTATGAAAATGTTATGATAAGTTTCCCAAGAAGAGCTGGAAACTTGGGATTGATTGTGATAATCAGTTATCAGTTATGTTTTTTTATGGAACCGTTAGTAATGCTCTCTTCATTATCGTTGCGGTTGAAATAAAAAATGTAGTATTACTATAAAAAACGATAATGATAATTATTGTTAGTTCTTTTTCGATGGACTAACATTGTTGATTCTTGTTAAAAACCAACGATGATAAATTATCACCGTCAGTTTTTAATATACCGACAGTGATAGACCATCAAATATTATGATTTTTGTTGTAGTGGCAAATGGGCCACAGTCCTAATGAGCTAGATAACAAGAACCTCATATCTGCATACATACACTACGTAAAAAACGGATAAAGGTGACACAATTCAGTGACAGGTCATTACACGACCCATCACTTAAGTCGTGTCGGGTCGCGACAGGGTATAGACCCATCATAGAAATCAGGTAAAAGGTGACGGGTCATAATATTACCCATCACCTATGACATGAGTGACAGGTAATGACTACACCAGCCACTTATAATATGATCATAAATGACGGGTCTCCCTGCACTAGTGATGGGTCATGTTATGACCCGTCAGTTATGACTTGGCATAGGTGATGTGTCTCCGTGGGCCAGTCATAAGTGACAGGTGGTAATATGACTCATCAGTTACGACAAGTAATAAGTGACTGGTAATATTATTTGAATTTGAAATATTAATGTCAAATTTGAATTGTAGATTTCAAGTTATTTGAATTTTTGTTCAGCTAAATTTTTTCTCTTAGAAAAGTAAAATTTGACGGGTGAAATTAAGCAAACGTCACTTATTATAAAAGGTATCAGGTAAATAATGTTACCTGTCACTTATTGTAACTCAGGTGACAGGTTAACATTATTACCCATCATCAATGCTCTAAAATAAGTGATAGGTGATTGTAATAGGTGACGGGTAAAATGTATCACCTGTCACCTATTAGCTCTATGTATATAATGGCTGTGTCCCTGCATGCATCGCTTAAGTCATTTCCCACTCGCACGCCTAAGTCTTTTCACAGTAGGGTTCGACGCTGCCCTCTGCCAAGCCCATCGTCATCGTCATCGAGCCCATTGCCATCAGCACGGTCGCCCCCGAGCCTATCGCCACCCCCGCCTATGACGCCCTCTCCGCTCCCCTTGGAGCCCCACCGCACTCAGAGCACCGACGTCGCCCCCGAGCACACCACAATCTCCCCCACACCAAGGTATGCTCTCGCCCCTGCTCCTAACCCACCATCTCCTCCCCCATCTCTGCTCGATGTTGAACATTTCAACTGCAGTGGAAAGAGACCTTTGAGTCTTGCGCTCTTACACCAAGTCCTTGATCTTGGACAAGTTGGTTCAGTGAATAGATCAGCACATTATGCTACTATTTGTTCTTACTAATCTTGTAGCCAATCCAGATTTTGTACTAAAAAATACATGTCAGTTCTTCAAAAAAAATGGTGTAAATTATACTCAAGTTTCTGACATATCTTGACCCAATATAAAGTAATTTCTTGCCTGTTCTATTTTCCTCAGTTAGGTTATAAGGAGGTCCTTGTTTTTCTTATAGTTATGTTCCTTATTTTTGTTTACTACCAATGCTTATTTCATGGTACAAATTGTTGTCTTGATGTCCTGTTAACATCGTTGTTTAGTTGGCCATGTATCCATTTTGGGTACGTTGAAATATGGCCAATCATAATTTCATAGCATGTGTTATCTTGAATAAGCTCTTACTTTGTGAGTTTTTCTCTCTTTCTGTTCTAGACAACACTATTACATACTCTACTTGCTTAATGATGAGTTGACAATCTAAGACTGGACAATTTATTAAGTACATTAGTTAGACCTATGATACACTAGTTCTGTGATTTGTGTGATAGCCCCTAGTGATTTACTTTAGTGGCTCTCACTGCCTTCTGAATTTGAGTACTAAGATACATTTCATGTGTTGATTGTCTAGTGAGCTATCTGTTGTGGTTTCGATGACTAGTTTGTGTGCTGCTGCTGTTAGTCTAGAGATAGCTTACCAATTTTGATTCTGGATAATTAAGTTGGTTCATCTTGTTTTGCTATTATCAGTACTTGATTTGAATCTTGTTGTCCTTTTGATTATCTCTGACTTAGCAACTATAATATAGTTCTGTTCAGTATATGAGCTATTTCTATTCTGGCACAGTGGCACAACTTCTAATGATGTTCTTTAATTATTGAGAATTCAGTCTAGGGTCTAAGAACTAGTTGAGAACTTGATAAATTGTCCATTCAATGATGTTTTCAATAGGACAATTAGGGGGCAGGACCTTGTTAGTCCTGGGGCCAATTTCATTCATTTTCTGAGTGCACTATTATGTATAATATGTATCTGCTGTCTAGAACACTCTGTATACATGTTTTTGGAAACTAATTTTTGTGCTTTGATGTCATATCTTTCAAAGTCATATATATTTGGTTCATTCTATTATTTCTTTATCTATGTTTATGTAAGATGAGATCCATGGTCATATTGTTTTTCATCTTCTGAAATCAATTATACTTACAATAGCCATGTGTAGTTCCTTGGATGCTTTAAACCTGATGATAGATACTTGTGCTTTTGAAACCGTCCAGCAAATGATGAAAGGAGATAACTATTTACCATACATATGAATGCAAAGCTCGACTAGGATGGTTATTACACATGCACCTTGCATGTCTTTTCACTTTCCCAGTCGAGCTTGCACTCATATATAATTATCTCCATAATATGATTCAGTATTTTCCAATTCAATAGATCCATCCCTATGATCTGGCTACTAATATTTGTCTTGCACCATGTTCTTAACCTTGATTCATTTTCTTTCGTCTAATAAACCATGGGGCAAAACAGGGCCACTGTGTATGTTGCTATCTTAATGGGTATGCTTACATTTCTTTGATATGTTGGCATTCTTGGGATGATGTTGTTGCAGTCAGCTGGTTCTTGCTAGTACGTTGTTAGTAGAAGGGTGAGAAAGTGAATGTGTCTACTTCTTAATCCTGGTTCTAGCTAGTACGCTGTTAATAGAAGCGTGAGAATTTGGCTTATCTATTTGTATTTTTCCGCCACCTCATTTGAGCGATGACATCTTAAGGTGCAAGTTTGTAGTAATATGAGAAGTTTGTAGTAACCTTGATTCATTTTATTTCCTCTATTGAGAACATAATATACTACACTTGATTTCTATGGGTTAGAAGAGGACTGTCACCCCAGAGAAACCAAAAACATAGAGGATGCTAGCACTAGAGGCCGCCCCAGGACAAGATGGGGTGGATAGGAGCCCAAGCCTGCACGCGTCTACTCCTCTGGCAATAGCAAAAATCAGTATCACAGCACGAGCCCTAACCCATCACTGGTACAAGAGAGCCGACATCGGGCAAGTGATGAAGAATACAATCCTGCTAAAGAGGTATTGATATGAGTCAATGCATTTTATACTTGTTGAATGGAGGAATTTTTTTGTTTATCTCAACTCCCCTTATTTTCTCTCTAGATGGTGGAAGAACAGTCTCGAAGCCCAACAGCTGGTAGTGGTGCACGAGGCCGAAAGGCAAGGTCACAAACACAATGACCAACGGATAAGGTTACCATCATGAGAATTGATGCTGATGGGTTACCTACGGATGAAAAGGCCTTAAATAGATTCTAGAGGGTCGCAATGCTCATTGCTCGGGAGAGGGTGCCGATAACGACTAAGTTCAAAGAACTCAGTGACGAAGCTAAAAGGGACTTGTTCGATAATGTCGTTAAGGAGTATCTAGAGTACCCTGGAAACATGAGCGAACGTCAAATGATCATCGCGATCAATGCAGTAGTGAAAGCGATCGCAAAACTTCATCGAAGCTTTAAGAGCAAGATTGTGAATCGGTACTTGGCTAAAGGGGTGACGCCCTTCGAGAGCTAGAAACACTTTAAAGAGGAAGATTGTGATGCTTGTGCAGATAAAGAACTCAGAGCAGTTCAAAAAGGAGACTGAGGAGAAGAAGCAGCTTCAGGGTAGGAACAAGCACAACCATAGGACGGTGCAACCGGGTACGTTGGGAAAAGGCCAAAATGGTAGGCAAAGGATGAAAAGTTTGCCAAAGAAGGCCGAAAGCGATCATATTTGGTGTAAGGGGTGAGTTGTTCGAAAGCGGGGAAATCACATCAGAAATAGCGAAACCCAGTCAGTCATAGAAAAGGTAAAAGAAAAGGCAGCCAAAGCTTGCCAAGGTTCATTCATTGGGGTCAGGGAACATGATATTCTCTCAGCGACACTGGGAAACCCGGAGCACCCAGGTCGAGTGCGAGGTGTATTAAGTTCCCAGGGCTGAAAATACGACTTTCCCAAAGATCTCAGGATGTACAAAAAGAGGAAGAGGTCTACAATGGATGTGGATGCATTGACATAGGCATTGACACAAGACATCACTCGGAAAGTCTACGCAAACATCATGGAGCATCTTGCATCATAGGGAATACATATTTCCATGCCAACAGAAGCTAGCCATGGATCTACAGGGAAGAGTAGCTGCGCTAAAGAGGTCGAGCAACAAATAGCTACTGTCGTGACTGAGCCAGATACGGTTGACCTGCTAAAAGGCCCCTACCTTGCAGTCTTGTAATCAAGCCTGACGTGTATCACATCTAGGTTGCAAGGGGCCAGGTGCTTCTAGGTGTTCATATCTTACATATGTCCCGAGACATCCAGGCTATGCCGTAGTTACGGTGGACATGGTACATAGTAATGCCACTGATCACATGTTGGAGCTCCCCCCAATGATGAAGTCACAACTCTGGGTGAAGCTCTTCGTCAAAGGATCCAGTGGAAGAGGGGTGACATTGTGGTCTCCAGTGCATCCTAGTCTGGACGAGCTCTAAGTGCACATCCGTTCATTGCCTTCTCCTCCTCCAGAGAAGTTGGCTTCACTGCCTTCTCCTCCTTATCCGGCAGCCTCGCTTCCACATCCAATTCTGTCTCCCCCAGAGAGTCCAAAGAAGAAGGAAATGGAGGCCGAGAAGAAAAGGCTCTAAGAAGCACCTGCCAAAGATGTCGAAGGCCATTGTACCGGTAAAGAAGTCCACAGACATTAGAGTAGCGTGGACTAGTGCCAACACAAAATTCTAATATGGGAAGCCCATGATGACGGTAGATGGCCTAACAAGGGCTTGAAAAGCATATGTTGACATGCATAATTACTACATGCAGGTTTCTAGAGATAGCAATACAACATCCATAGTTGTACAATACAAACAACAACACCTCTTAAGTATTGATGACAGCTACTTCATTATGGGTTTTAATGACTTATATGACCACTTCAACCTTGATGGCCTGGAAGTTTTGTTATTATGGATCTTCACATTGTAAGTTCCTTAAAACTAAATATTCATGAATTAATACCACTAAGTCTTGAATATAACTATGTTCTTATATGTAGACACTTGATGAAGGAAACAAAGAAGACCAAGGATTACATCGCACGTCTTGACCCTGTGGCCATTACAATATCGGTCATCCAACTTCACGCCGACTACACTATGGACCATGTGGCGAGGACAATGCAAAAATATTCCAAAATACAGTACTTGATGGGCGCCCATAACACCAGTGACCATTGGATCTTATTGGTCATATACCTCAAGTGGGACTTGGTGCTCTACCTCGACTCATCAAGACCAACAGGACGAAAAAGCAAACTTAGACAGCGTGATTACAACGCTGTAAAAGGAATCCTGGACGTGTAAGTTCTGCCTGACTTAGTTTACATATTTAACTTTTCTAACATTCAAATTCCCCCTAATTGATCCATCTTTATACATGGCTTTTAACAAAGTACCTTAGAGCTCAACCTGACTACAACGAGAAAGACGGCTGCAGACTGACAGACAAGACCGGATTCGCGTTAAGTGCTACCAAACAGATTACCAAATGTTCTCTGTTGTTTTTTTTTCTTTTGATCTAACACTAAATTTTCTTTCCAGCAGTGTCACCAACAACCACCGGGCAATGCCTGCAGATTCTATGTTACGTGTAACATGCTCCTCACGTTTTGCATGAAGGATATCAAATCATTCGGTGTAACTTCAATACGAGATTATTCGTAACTAATTTTAGTAATTAATTTAATCCTATGATAGCATGACATTGATCACCCGTCAAATTATGCAAAAATTTGACGCTCTTTTTTTCGACAACGGTGCACTCCCAAAGATTCGACGACGGATTACCAAGTTCTTAGTGTTTAAAGTCATCAGCACACACGGTGAGTTCCACTATAGTACCCCTAGGTTATGAGGTCTTATGTAATACAAGTTGATCAGAACTTTGTAACATTTGTGATTCTATAATGAATTAATTAGAACTTTGTAACCTTTGCGATTCTGTGATCAATACTATTTGAGCTAGTGTTTGTCGATATGGATTTCGATGTATTGATGTTCATTGCAGAGAGAAGACAATTGCCAAATCTTGGCTACGCTCTATGATGCAGCTAGGAAGCAGATTAATCCAGCATGATAACCTACAAATAAGTGACGGGTAACTAGGTTACCTGCCACTTATATTCAACATAAGTGACGAAGAACTAGGTTATCAGTCACTTATATGTTCCTCTCCATCACATGGGTGACAGACATAAGTGACGGGTAACTTAGTTACCTATCACTTACGTTAGGATATAAGTGATAGGTGAAGAGGTTACCTGTCACTTATGTCTCTCACTCCAACACATGGGAGACGCTTATAGGTGATGAGTCATGGTTATGATCTATCACCGATGATATTATTGGTGATGAGTCTTTACCCGTTATCAATAACTAATCATCAGTGACGTATTTGGAGACCTATATCCGTTATGATCTGTCAGCCTTAGCGTTTTTTCACGTAGTGATATACGAACGCTTGGAATCTACTTCAGACTCAGCACGCAACACAACCTCGGCGATTCATACAACCTGCGAAACGCTGTGAACAAAATTCTGATGCGTAGCTGCATGACTGCATCTCCCATCACAAAATTCGTTATTGATAATTTGAATTGTCAACATATCTCATTAATCAATCAAAATCAGTTAGAGTTGCTCCACGAAGGAATAAATGCGAACTTCTTTATTTCAGTCCGACCCATATAGATTGAATGAGAAGCCGGGATTCCATGAAATGAAAACTGGATATCTATGGTATATATAAATAACAGTTAAAATCTATAAAAATATCAATTGTTCATGATAACATACATTGCCCCATACATAGGATACATAGGAGTATCTTTCTTTCACAATATTGTATTCCAAGCATTAAATTGTCATATGTTGGTGGGCGTAGTTTCCTTCCTATATATATAGGAGTACATATGCTAGAGTTCTACTTAGATCATCAGGCTTGGTACCTTTTTTCCTTGGCCCAGTCTGCCACCGCCTGCTAGATTAAAGCTAAGATGACGCCTGGCAAAGCAGCAGTTCTCCTCCTGCTAGTATGTGCAATAATTTCTCCAAACCCAGTGATTGGCAAAAAAGACCAAGATGTACCGAAGAGGAGAAGAACAACATCCTGCACTAGGGGTGAAAATAGGCCGGATTATTTCCGTCCGTCCGAACCATGGATCTCAGATATCAGATATCTGAAAGAAATCTTAGATATCGGATCAGATCTCGAATAGTTGTATCATATATCGGATTCGGATGTAGCGAGTCAGGTATCCATCGGATATCAAGAATTAAATCGGATATATCCGAAGACTATACGATAATTATCCGAGTCTATCTTCCGGAGCTTATATCTTTTTCATATAGAGTCGGATAAAGACAATCTTTATGTAAACATTGTAGCTTTCAAGGAGGTCTATAAGTTTGTAGTTGATATTTTTTTAATTTGAAGTTATTAATATGTTCAAATAATTAATAGAAGTTTCAGCCAACATATTAGGCACTTGTAACTTCTTCAATTTTGCTCCAACATAACTCTTTTCATGTGAGTATTGCTGGTTTGCATGTTAGACATCTAATGTACTTGAGTTTTGCAGACATGAAATGGTCGAACAATCATAACATATGCGATATATATTTGTTGTTTTTACTCAATATCCGAATAAATATTCATGACTGACATTGTCTGTATCTGACTCGTCACATATTTGATCTGTATTGACTTGTATTCGTGACCGAGACTATACATCCATATCTATATCCAACACCATTCGTATTCGGCTCATATTCCAATGAAAAAAAAATGTGAGATAGAATATAAGATTAGCGATATCCGTCCGTATCCGATTCGATTACACACCTATCATGCACCATTGTCGACAATACATCATGCAAGGGTATCCTCATATATCACCATACATAGATAACCCCTGTAGCCGGTGGTGCAACAAGTGCTGGGCTTTGACATGCAATGCAATGTTGATCTACTTGTTGTTTCAAAGTATATTTTAGCAATATTCTGATTAAATTGATCTAGAATTTAAACATATGAGAAAATACATGATTGCTAGTAACATTCTGATTAAATTGATCTAGAATTTAAACATATGAGAAAATACATGATTGCCAACAACAATGATGTAACACACAATTTTAAAGGAACAAAGCTAGGTATAACACATATATGTCCGGGTCAAGTTTTCATACATGCGTTACATCATCAGTGTATCATCATAGTGCCTTATTACAATAATGTTATAACTTATTACAAAAGGATCGGAGGGTCTAGAAGAAAAACACAGCGAAAAAGATAAACTCCAGCGCTATAGGGTCTTCCATCTTCCACAAGCGTCAACCAGGGGCACACTAGCCTAGAAAAGGAGCTCTGGGTCAAAGTCACCTCCATTGAAGGATGCAGCTCCATTGACGGCTTCTGAACAGCAAAGGATGAAAGAGAGGGAGCAACGGGTGTGAGTACATAATGTACTCCGCAAGTGTAAGAAAGCATGATATGAGGCTTAAGTCAAGAAAGGGTTAGACATTTGTTAACTGCACTAAGCAACCTGAACCTATGACTCCAACAATAGGCATCATATTTACTAAGAGTGAAGACATAACTATAACAAGAAGGATAACTCATCGGATTCCATCCAACTAACAAGATTAATAAGGCAATTTCATTACCCGGCTACCCGACCAACCATACCAAAACCTTGATCCCAACTAATCAAGAAGAAGTCTAAGCCCGCTCGTGATCGACCATGAGCATGACTGATCGATCAGTTTGATACTCTGCAGAGTTTGCACAGCTTTCCCCACGAGAATGTGTGCAACATCTTCACCCACGCCCTGATGATTTGGCTACACTCTCTCCTCTGGAATGTGTGCAACATCTATACCGACCACAAGAGCCTCAAATATATCTTCACCCAAGCCGATCTCAACATGAGGCAAAGGAGATGGGTTGAGTTGATTAAGGACTATGAGTTGGAGGTACACTATCATCCAGGCAAGGCAAATGTTGTTGCCAATGCCTTAAGCAGGAAGGCTCAGTGCAATTCTTTTGTGGTCTCGCCTAAGACTTCCACCCTTTATGATGATTTCCAAAGACTTGGACTTGAGATGGTTCCAGAGGGTTATCTTTTCAACTTGGAGATAAGATCAGCCCTCCTCGACCAAATCAAGGAAGCTCAGAAGTATGAAAAAGGCATGGAAAGGATCCGTGACAAGATCAATGAGGGTTAAGCCAAGTGCTTTACCCTAGACGACGAAGGTGTCTTATGGTTCGAAAAGACACTAATAGTTACTAAAGTTCCGGAGTTGAGAAAGAAGATTCTAGGTGAAGCTCATTAATCATTGTTGTCCATCCATCCCAGAAGCACAAAGATGTATCAAGATCTAAAACAAAGGTTTTGGTGGATTCATATGAAGCGGGAGATTGCCCTCTATGTATCAGAATGTGATGTCTTCCAACGCGTGAAGGTCGATCATCTCAAACCAGCCGATATGTTGCTACCGTTGCCTGTTCCTTTTTGGAAATGGGAGGAGATTGGCATGGATTTCATCATCGGTTTACCCAAGACCTCCCAAGGTTCTGATTCCATTTGTGTTATCATGGATCAGCTCACCAAATGTGCACATTTCCTTCCCGTGAAGGCTCAGTACAAGGTGGACTATGCGGAGTTGTTTCGCATGCGGATTGTTTGCATTCCTGGAATTCCGAAAAAGATCATTTCTGATTGAGGCACTCAGTTCACCTCTCACTTCCGGAGAAGCCTTCACGAGGCTATGGGAACTGAATTGTTCCATAGCACAGCTTTTCATCCTCAAACCGGAGTCCAAACTGAGCGTGTCAATCAAATCTTGGAAGATTTGCTCAGAGCTTGTGCTCTCATATATGGAAAAAGATGGGAGATTTGTTTGCCATTTGAAGAGTTTTCTTACAACAACAATTATCAATCCAGTATCCAGATGGCTCTATTTGAAGCTCTCTATGGAAGAAGGTGTCGAACACCCTTGAATTGGTCCGAGTCCAGTGAGCGGGTTTTCTTGGGTCCGGACCTGGTCAATGAAGCAGAAAATCATGTCAAGACTGTCACCTGTGTTTGCTAACAGGTCAATCTTATCAAAAGAGCTATGCAGATCATCGTAAAAGAGAGCTCGCACTCGCTATTGGGGATTTCGTCTACCTCAAAGTGTCCCCTCTTAAGGGAATGCATAATTTTTAAGTCAGAGGGAAGTTAGCACCTTGATATGTGGGACCTTTACAAATCCTTGCTCAGCATGGTTAGGTGGCCTATCAGTGGGACTTACCTCTTTGCTATTCATAATGTGTTCCATATCTCGCAACTGAAGAAGTGCCTTCAAGTTCCGACTGAGGCCATTGAAGTGGCAAATCAATACTTATAACCTGATTTGACCTATTGCGAGTAACCAATTAGAGTCTTGGATGAAGTGGAACGTAAGACTCAACGGCATTCCATAAAATTCATCAAAGTGCAACGGAGCAACCATACCGAGAACGAAGCCACTTGGGAGCGTGAAGATCGATTCCGCTCCAAGTTTTTTGATCTTTTTGAAAACTTGTGAGTATCGTTTCAATTCTACATAAGTTGAGCATCTCACACGTGTTATGTTCATCATTTTGTTGGTTAGAAATTTTTGTTCCCAAAGGATTGCACGTAGAAACCATTTCAGCCGGGAAATTACAACGCTGGCGGTCTAACCGCACCTCTACCGGTCTGACCGCTAGAAGCACCCAGAACTCCTAAAACTCTCTGCTGGCTCAGGGTCTGACTTCCCCAATACTTGTGGTCTGACCATAGGAGCCCAAAACTCTCTGTATGAATTTTTGTTTAACCACCGTACCCGTGGTCCAACCGTGCCGCTGTCTAACCGGGCTTAGCTGCGGTCTGATGGCCAATTCATGTGGAGTTCTAGTGGCTATCTTTTTGTTTCATCGATGAAATTTAGTGAAATCCTTTTCCGTCTATGGAAGAATCCTTCCCACTTCATCATCATCACCTTCTACCTAAGTTTGTCGAATCTCAGAACAAGATTCCCTTTTTAGGGGAGGGGGGGTTGTCACGTACCAAAATGTTAATTACGCATTTAAGCATGCATAATCATCATGACATTATATTTTTATGCATTTAATTATTAGATTAATTATTTTTGTAAGTGAGGATGATTTAAAAATAGCGAGAGTTGTGCTACTCTACTAGAGAGTTGTCGTTTGGGAGTGGTCCCCATGGGCAACCGACATTACTCCTCTTTTTTTATTGATATATATTTTTCACTGTGTAGTATCTCTGTAAATGGATGAAATTGTAAAAAATTTAAAGACTTGTAATATATTTTTTTACTCGCTCTTTATTAAGCTTTGTTATTATGATGTATGTTGGAAAGGCGTGTGTCCCGATTTTGGGCACAAAACACATGCCGGGACTACCAAAACAGTATTATGATTAATCGTTGCAATTGTGATTATATAAATGATCAACTTAATGATTAATTAAAATACTATTTGGACGGTTCCTCACACATTATCCACCACATTCTCCCACTCTGGCCACTCCACCACCACACCTTCTCCGGCCACGCCACCCACACTCGCGCCGTCGTCTGATGATGAGGCTCTGACCCCGCCAGAGAGCTTGGATGAGGCACAATTTTTGGACTCTGATGGATCAGCGGGGTCCCCCACTGAGGACGACATGTGGGATTACTTCATCGATGAGCGGAAGGCGAAGAGGCCTCAGACCTCGGATGATGATGATGATGATGATGAGGTGGAGGAGGAAGACAAAATGTGGGAGGAAGCTGCAGAAGAAGGTGACGATGAGGACAACTACTTCTTCGTCACTGTGGCCGACCCCAAGTGGTAGACGCGTGCGTGGCCGTGATGATGGATTTATGAATTATTAGTAACTTAATTATATATTAGTGTGATATAAATCAGTAATTCTATAGATTAGTAATATAAAGCTCGATTAAATTAGTATCTGCCTGTTTACATTTTAATTTTTTCTCCTGGATTGAGTTTCGCTACCAGTTCATAGCTGGAATTGGCTATGGTAAGTATATCGATCGGCAGAATCAGCTCATGAACTGGTAGAATATTAGTGCCGGTATCTGGTAGTGATAATCCATGATTATCACTGCCGATTCAATAACTGGCAATAATGTAATTTTTGAACTGACAGTAATGACATTTTCTATAGTAATGACTGTTCAAAGACACATAAAAGGAGTTTCATATTTTTTTTGTATGATCCATAAAAATGATGGCGTCATCTCGATATTGCAGGATGGACAATTCATCATCCACAAGATGTGGTAGAACTCTTGATTTGTCCATCATATTTGGCCCTTAAAATTATTATTGCAAGCATATCAGCAACAATATTAAAAAGAATTGGCGAGAGAGGATCTCCGTGTCTAAGTTCTTTACGTGTTCGGAAGTGGGGGGGGGGGGACTTCATCATTGACCTTAATCCCCACATTTCCTCGTGACACAAAGCTTTAGATCTATTCGCACCATTGCGTTAAGAATCCTTTGATGCATAATGCTTGTTGAAGAAATGATCATTTGACTTTGTCATAGCTTTTTCAAAATCGATTTTTAATATCACACCATTGTTTTTCCTATGTAGTTCATGAATGGTTTCATGTAGGATAATAACTTCTTTCATTATATTTTGACTAGGCATAAAAGTTGTTTGTGTAGGTCACGAAATTTTTTCAGCAACACTATCGATCCTATTAGTGTCAGTTTTGTGAATATTTTAAAGCTAACGTTAAGCAAATATATTGAACGGTATTCTTGAATTTTCAGCACATTACACTTTTTAGGTATTAGTGTAATAACACCAAAATTCAGACAGAAAATGGGTAATTTCTCTTGGTGGAAGTCAGAAAACAGAGCCATGAGATCCCTTTGTGGGTTTGTTGTAGTATAAATTTTATTTAGTGCAGCAAGCAGAACTGAGGAGCGCTGAAGGTCCTGTGCAGCCTGGCCGCCTTGGGAGGAAGACAAGACAGAAATAGAGAGGGGAGTGAAGGAAGAGAGGGCACGCTGGCACATTCAGCATGCCACATTGGTGGGTGGTTGTTGACCGGGGTGTTTCAGATCTTAAGGCCTCTCTCAATATTCCAACATAACTGGTTTTTAATCATTAATTAGACGACCACGTAAGCAAAGAGTTAATGTGGTAAACTATTTAAAGAGGTGAGAGATGAGCTTATTTCTTATTGCAGAAACTAGTTCTTTGAGCAATTCTAGATGATTGTGAGACAATAAATTACTTAGGAGATCTCAGAAAATAAGCAACACACATGTATGCATTAGAAGCTTATTTCTTAACACCAATTTTTTACTCTCTCTCCTCTAAAATATCACTAAGAAATAAAGTATTGAGATTGGCGTAAGTGAACCATGTGACAATTTAGGGCCAAATGCATTTTCACAGCATATGGATAGCGGGACAAGTTTAAAGATGCCTAGTGTATTTTTCTAATGCCCTTTCAGACATGAAAATATGTACTATTGATCATAGAGGGTATCCATCCTCTAACCATCGTGAACTTCTCTATCCAAAATCATTTAGATCTGCCCCACAAACTAATACTAATTGTGAACATATTTACTTCAGCTCAAAACATATTGATTGAATGAGTGAGGATTCCATGGAATTGAAATAATTTTTATTTAAATGGACATAGAGAGCCTATACAAATCTATTCTCCATAAATGACAACATATCTTTGCACAGGTGTATCTATCTTTCGCTATACCTAATTGAAGATTCTTAGCATCCCTTGTATTGAACTCTCAACATTTATCGTGTGCTTCCGTTCCAATATATATATGAGCACATATACTGGAGTTCCAAATAATAGATCAGGTTTTTTGGGGTCTTGTTCTTTGACTGAGTCGATCACAACCTGCTCGATAAGGAATATACAAAAATGTCACCTGGGAAAGTAGCACTTGTCCTCCTGGTAGTTTGTGCAGTAATTTCTCCCCATCAGGTGATTGGTAACAAAAAGCCAAGATGTACCCATTGGCAGAAGAACGACATCCTGAACCACTGTAAACAATACATCAAGCATGGAGATCCTGTTATAGACCCGTCCATAGATGGTCCCTGTTGCGCGGCGGCATTAGAGGTGCCGAGCCTGGACATGCATTGCATCGTCCATCTACTCACAGGTGCAGAGAGGAGGGAACACGATGAAAGTAAGATCCTGCGTTTTCATCATCTCTGCAACCCGTTATTTGGGCCTCCTCCTCCTGATCAGGTAGGTATTGGTTGTACCGGATGCTGGTCCTTCTCATATCACGATATATATATCCAATATGCCAGTGCTGATATATAAGTGATGAAATAATTGATCCTTAAAACATTGTCATTTAACTGTTTTCCCTGCCAGGTCATGGTGTAGAGGGATGGCTATCATGGCTGATGGAGTGCATGACCGTTATAAGGAGTTTGAATAAGATGAATCTGCTAGTTAATAAAATCGATCAAAGCATGATCATTGTAATATGTATATTCGATTAAGGTAAACCTGTTTTATAATGATTTTCCGGTGCCTTTTCCTTCATGTTGAGCATTTCTTCTTTATTTGGCACGCAAGAAGTATGCAACACATGTGTCTTTTTTTCGGTTTTGAGGGGACGCTGATAGCTTTCAATTAATTGAGCAAATGAGGTTAGACACATTGAGGTCCATCTCACTTGCCACCCGTGCAGGCAAAAATAGCAAAATTTTGAGCGACATAAGTTTGCCTCCTTCCTAACAACATAACAGAGCAAACCTCAAAATACAAGACAGCTCCGTACCTTCAGACGAAACATCATCCCATTGTTTCTGTCATGCGACCAGACAGTTTCAATGCTCAGCCTCTGAGTTCTTCTTTGCGGAGCAGTAACATTTTGGGGGATACGGTGTTGTCCCCAGATTTTTATAAACTGTCCAAGCTTCTGGGAAATATTTCAACTTTGAATGACAACTCTGATCAATTTTGTAGCCTCTATTAGTGATTTGTAAATATAATATCTAGACGTATGTAAAAACACATATTACACCCACACGATGACACCAACTTTCCACACTTATGTATACATTAGACATACAAACTATACATATGCACACGTTACTAAGAAGAAGATACAAGAAGTCACCAAAGGGCTTCACATGCCATCTATCAATGTGGCCCACACACGTGTGAGGCTGGAATGGTGAGACAACCAGGTTACAATCGCAAGGATCCATCCTAGGTGGGTAGTGTGCGCTCTTGGCACTCATGCCACAAAGATTGGTTTAACTCTAATCAATTTTACGAATGAAATAGAATTGCAAAAAGATAGGTTTCCCCTAGGATTATGACAACCTTATTCTTATGTTACAAAACCATAAGGAAATGGAATCCTCTCAAACCTGCGTTAAAATCACACAATCCATTACTTCAAAAAAAATCACACAATCCAAATAGGGCCTAAATATTCTGTTGGTGAAATGTGATTATTAGAAATACACCTGACAGCAACAAATATTGGCAAATATTTAATAGCAAGGTTTGCCGATCAGTTGAAACAATTATCTGTCGAAAACGAATTTTGCAGATACGGCTTATAAAATGTCGCTGACAGATATTGCGTCCTCGAACACGTCCTTTGCCAAGAGATGTGCTCTGACTTGGACTCGTTTTGTGGCATAGTTCCTGTCTAGGTTGAGCTGTTCTCCACCAGATTCGGCTCTTGGCAGAGTTCCTCACGGCTTGGGATAGAAAGCGGAGGAAAATAAAGCTAGCTAAATTATATTGCCGACAGTGGCGAAGTGAGAGTTGTGGTTCCAAAACACGCCCATAATGTCCACCAATGAGCAACAACCTTGAGCAAACACAGCCAATATTATTTGGTATGGATTCTCGAATAATCCTTCTATTGTCGCTCGAAACGAAAAGGTTTGGCGACCGGCAACACTCCCATCTCAAATTCTTGGGCGTTATCGTTGTGCCTGCTCATTTATTTTAAGTGTGAGCATATCTTATTAACTACTCCGTAATCAAAATCAATTAGAACTACACCAAAAACAAATCAATGAAAACTTATCTATCTGAATTGGCACACATAAATATATTGAATGAGGAGCGAGGATTCTATGAAATTTAAAATGGATACCTTCGATATAAATAGACATATACAACTCTACAGTTCATAAACGATAACATATATATCTATCTTTTACTATGTCAGATCGAAGAACTTTGAGAACCCGTACCATTAAAATCTTGTGTACTAGTGGGTGCTTTCCTTCCTATATAAAGGAGCACATATTACTGATCGAATGTGGACCTGTCATCAATCCTGGATATCCCATTTATGTTGTATCCCGAGATAGTCCATGTTGTTTGGCGTTGAGAGGTGCGGAAGAGGGCGAGATCCACTGGGTGATCTTGCTACTTAAACCTTAAGAGAGGGCGGAAAAGATCTTGGCCCTTGGCCCTTGCAAGGCTCTGCCAACTTCCTTCTCCTCTACCTAATCAGGATCAGCTAAAATATCTTTAGTTGCTGATCCATTTCATACTACATCACAATATGCAAGTGCTGTTAAGCTAGGAATTCGCAGATGGAGTTTGAAAGAAGATAAACCCGCTAGTTACGATCAAAGCATGATCAATGTGATATGTATCTTTGATTAAGAAAAGGTATCCAATAAGGATTTCCAGTGCCATTTTTATTCCTCCTGGGAGGATGCCTCTTCGTTTCGGATGCAACGTTTGTGACATGTGATATATTTACCAGAAATAGAAACAGAGAAAACTAGTAGGTGTGATGTGAACAGCAGTCCTGCTTCAACACTTCGAATATATTTTGAATATTTTAAAAGTTCAATAATTTGAGTATACTGTTTCAACAAGTCCATTATATTATTTCAGCAATTCGCAAAAAAGTGTTAGTGTTGAACATGTTCCCACAGATTGTTGAACTACATTTTCGCAGAGTGTTGAATGAAGTATTTTAATTTGTTGAATGTGTACAGAAGGCTAAAAAAACTTACAAATGTAAACCACAAGGCGGTCAATTTGGGTGGTCTCGGTCGAGCCACTCAACTAGTGGAATATGGCATTTGTTTTTCGATCTTTATTAACTCATATTGTTATAACAAGAAGATTAAAATCAATATAAGCTGCTTCTGGTCTCTGCATATCGAAGATGCACACAGCCCAAAAACAAGAAAGGAAACAAAAAGAAAACAATCCTGAGGGACGGAAGAAGACGCACTGCAGATCAAAGGCAGCCCCTGAGATTATTAATTCCAAATGCGAAGTCTAGAACTCCAGCCAAGGCTGGCGAAGAACCTAACTGCTTGCTCCAGTCGCTGACATGCCGTAGAAGTTAGCTGTCAAGATTTCAGCCGAAGCATCACGGACCAAGTATGGAGCCAATACGTACATGTAAAAATAAGGTACAAAGAAGATGGGTAGCGAGCATGGAACTTTTAGGGCATGTATGTTGTTGGGGATGATCTCCCGCCCACCTTCGTATGGCAAGTCGAAGTCTACCGGTGGCTGAGCACTAGTGGGTGTTGCAGTTGTGTTTCAGGAAATACATGCGAAGGCCATGGCGGACCTTCGGTCGGAGCCCGAAGGTTGGCCTGCAACCTCCCCCGTCCGTGTAGGCGAAGGCCATGGCGGACCTTCGGCTGGAGCCCGAAGGTGGGTCTGCGACCGCCGCTCGTGTAGGCGAAGGCTGCGGCAGGCCTTCGGTCGGAAGTCGAAGGTTGATCAGCGACTCTGCTCGCCGGAGCGGGCGAAGGCTCTAACGTGCCTTCGGCCAGAGGCCGAAGGTCGACCCACGGTGCCGGAGAGTAGGAGTGAAGGTCGTGGTGAACCTTCGGTTGGAAGCCGGAGAGAGGCTCGCAGCGCAGTCGTGAGACTAGCCAAAGACCACAAATGGACGTCGAGGCCCACTTAGCCACTCAGGGCACAGTTGTAATTATGCAAATGTACTTGATTGTACCATAATGCCCCCGAATATGCTGAGAATGTGACAGTTGAGAGGGTGAAACTGTAAATCCTAGTGTGGAGTGGTTGGATACAGGCTATAAATAGGGCCATACTATACCTGAAGTGACGGAGAAAATCAAGATTATTCACCCATAACACGTGTCACACCCAAGAGCCTTCGGCTTTCCCTTAGAGCAAAGGCCTTATTTGTTCGGGACCACGCTTCAAACAGTTGGCGCCGTCCGCGGGGATCGAACAGACCCAAGCTATGCCACCCAAAAAGAAGACAAAGCCACTTGGTACATCGGAGACACTACCGGAGCTTTCGGCTGCAGCCGGGGCTTCGGCCGAAAGGCCCTGTTCGGTGGTGCTAGGCCCAAGCAACGCTTCGGCCGGAGGAGCTTCCGGCGAGCGTGAACAACACGATGGAGTTGATGTCGCGCCCCTAGGAGACAACGGAGACAGCAATAGAGCGGTCGTCCAGGAAAATGCAGCAACAGTGCAGGTCGTAGAAGCTAACGCTCGCGCCCGCTTTAAGGCTTCGACAGAAGAGCGAGGGAAGGCGCACAATGAAGAGTGGGAAGACCTGGATGACTTCACAGAATACGAAGACGAAGATGATTCACAGGAGGAAAGAACAGCCAAGCTGGAAGCCGAAGAACTAGATAGGTAGATTGCGTAGAAAAAGCGCATGCTGGATAGCCTGGCGGCAAGTCAAAAAGCCGCAGAATATCGCAGGAGAGCAGAAGAAGCCAGGAAAACACTGGAGAAAATGCAAGAAGAGATCGATATGCTGCATCGCGCAGAGGAAACAGCTCGCCATGTTACGCCATCAGAAATCACAACACGACCGACGCAGGACCTTCGGCAACGGTCGTACGTAGGCGATCCAGAGTCTTTGCTCTCCATTGGCTTGCAGAACCAGTCATGTCCTTCAGGCTTCAAGGTGCCTACAGTAGTAATGTTTGACGGAGAGTCAGATCCAAGAGAATTTGTAATGAGTTTTGAGGCGGCAGTTGAATCCACTGGAGGAGACGATGCAACACTGGCGAAGGCCTTTGTATTGGCCGTAAAAGGGATAGCAAGGTCGTGGTACTCTGCGTTGCCTCCAGGATCCATTTATTCATGGGAGCAACTGCACAATGCCCTATACAGCAATTTTTAAGGAAATCAGGCGGACAAGATTACCGCAAGCGACCTCTTTTGCACTGAAGTAGCAGTCGACGGAGACATTGCAGAGCTATATGCGTCGCTTTGTACACATTCGCTGTTAGGTGAAAGGGCTGAGCGAAGACACAATCATCAATGCCACCATACAGGGCATCAGAGGAGGACTTCTGGTAGGAAAGATTACAAGAAAGAGGCCAGGGAGCGTACAAGAGCTCCTCAATAAGATGGAAGAGTACGCAAGGTCCGAGCTCGATCACCTTCGGAGGAAGAATGAAATGTTAGCCTCGAAAGTACTAAAAACAAATACGTCAACCAGGGAAGCAGGCACTGGCCACCCAAGAGAACGATTGAGGCATGTCGGAAAAGCCAAAGCATCCGAGTATACAATGAAGCAAAAAGAGGTCAATCAGATAGATTCCGGACCAGTCGAAGTTGCTCAGGCGATAAGCGAAGGGCAAAGTGGGGCTACTCGAGGAGGTCGAAGTGGCAGAGGCCAAGGTCAAGGTGGATGGGCTCCGCAGGACCTGACCACATTCTACTGTGAGTTACATGGCGAAGGCGCTGGTCGTAGGACTAAGCAGTGCCCACAGGTCATGGCCATGAAAGAAAGCTTAGTAAAGTAATCCTTCGATCAGGCAAGAATCGTGCATCACACCACACAGTTCAGGCATGGCGAAGCATGGGAAAACAATCAGAACCACAATCCAGGCACAACATTCGCTAACCAGTGGCAACCAATGCTCGCGCCGGCACAACAATATATTCCCATAGCTTCGGCCCAGCCAGATCAGACGGCTGGACAATTGGCTTTCCCAGGAGAGCTACCTCCGCCTCCACCAAGACCAGCAATTGAAGCACCACCGGAGACCAGCAGGTCGATAAACACAGTGAATTGTGCATACAACATGGTGTTGGCAATCTCAGGATTATCCAATCAGGAGACAGAATCGAAGAGGTGGCAAAAAGAATATGTGCAAAGGGTTAACCACGTTGGTGTAGGGCCAACTTATGTTCACTCAAGGTGGTCCAATGTGCCCATTACATTCTCACAAGATGACATGAGGGTTCTAGATTACCCGCACATGGACGCCTTCGTGGTTACAGCAAACATTTCGGGAAATGAAGTGCATAGAATCCTGATAGATGGTGGAAGCTCGGCAGATATCATCTTTGCTGATGCCTTTGACAAAATGGGTTTACGGCGAAGCGACCTTGACCAGGCTAGGTCTCCACTACTAGGCTTCGGCGGAAATGCAATCAATGCTTTGGGGAAGATAACAATCCCAGTGTCATTTGGTGAAGGGTCAAATTTCCGGACGGAGGACATTACCTTCGATGTGGTCGATATCAATGATACCTATAATGCAATATTCGGACGAGGAGTCCTGAATACATTCTAAGCAAAACCGCACCATGCATATTTGTGTATGAAGATGCCAAGTCCCGGAGGCGTCATAACAGTGCTCGGAGATCAACAAGTGGCCCGTAGGATCGAAGTGGGAAACACTCCAGGTCGGCGAAATGTCCATGTGGTGGCGGGACCTTCGATGGATCTCAGGGAATGTGAAGACCAACCAAAGGTAAACAAGATGGTGAAGGCTGTACCAAAAGGGAGACCAAGAAAGTGCCGCTGTGTCCAGACAAGCCAAATAAAAAAATCATTATTGGGGCAGAGGTCCCAGAAGAAGACCAGCGAAAATTGATAATGTTCCTTCGCAGCAACGAGGATTTCTTCGCTTGGTCTCCAAAGGATCTACAAGGAGTCAGTAGGGAAATCATTCAGCACACTTTAAATGTAGACCCCAATGCGAAGCCAAAGAAGCAAAAGCTTCAGAAGGCTTCGAAAGAGAGGGAAGAAGCAGCAGAGGTTGACGTAAAGAAGCTGCTTGATGCTGGCATGGTACGCGAAGTATTACACTTAGAGTGGCTGGCAAACCCGGTGCTAGTTAAGAAAAGTAATGGCAAGTGGAGAATGTGCATAGACTTCATAGACCTAAACAGAGCCTGTCCGAAGGATGATTTCCCACTACCAAGAATGGATCAGCTGGTAGACTCTACTGCTAGCTGTGAATTGTTGAGTTTCCTAGATGCATACTCTGGGTACCACCAAGTTTGGATGGTGAAGGAGGATGAGGAGAAAACAAGTTTCGGAACCTCCTTCAGCATATACTGCTTTGTAAGGATGCCCTTTGGCCTTCGAAATGCTGGCGCTACTTCACCAGGTTGGTGCAAACAGTGTTAAATTTATAACTAGGGAGAAATGTCCTGGTATACGTCGACGACATAGTGGTCAAGAGTGCCAGAAAGAACTTTCGGAAACTTACGAAGCGCGGGCCTAAAGCTAAACCCCGAAAAATGCGCCTTTGGGGTACAGTCTGGGAGACTGTTGGGCTTCTTGGTGTTGAAGAGCGGGTACAGTCTGGGAGACTGTTCAGAAAATTTTGAAATGCTGGCGCTACTTCACCAGGCAATAATTGACATGAGACCTCCGCAGAGTAGGAAACAAGCACAGCGCCTGGCAGGTAGGTTGGTGGCGCTAAATCGGTTTCTTGCAAAATCCGCAGAGCGAAGCCTACCTTTCTTCAAAACGCTAAAAGGCTCCGACCCATTCAAATGGGGCGCAGAGCAGCAAGAAGCCTTCGACGAACTGAAGAATTATCTAATGAAGCTCACAGCCCTGTCCAGTCCCAATCCTGAGGCTGATTTGTTGCTGTACATAGCAACATCCCCTTCAGCAATAAGCGTTGTACTTGTGCAGGAGAGGCAAGAAAATAACAAGCTACAAAAATTTCTAATATATTACGTGTCCGAGGCCCTAGCGGGCCCGAAGAGGTTCTACACCAAAATGGAAAAGGTGGCATACGCACTAGAAATGGCATCGTGCAAGCTTCGCCATTTCTTTACGGCTCACAAGATTACAGTGCCCACCTCCCTACCCCTTCGTGACATGTTTGAAAATCGAGAAGCTACAGGGAGGATGGCAAAATGGGCTGCAGAGATCGCTCCACTCATGATAGTTTTCATGGCAAGAATAGCGATGAAGTCCCATGCATTAGCGGACTTCATAGCAGAGTGGACGTTGCAGGCCGAAGCCCCAGCAGAAGAACCGTCAGACCCGGTCTAGATCGCATATTGTGATGGGGCCTGGGGGGCTTTAGGAGCAGGTGCGACAGCGGTACTATCTTCGCGTTCAGGAGTAAAATTAAGATATGCTGCCAGACTAGAATTTTGATCAACAAACAATGTGGCGGAGTACGAAGTTGTCCTCCTTGGTATTCGCAAGGTGAAAGCTTTGGGCGCCCGAAGGGTGTTGATTAAGACAGACTCTGAAGTAATAGCAAGCCAAATTGACAAGACATTTCAGACAAAAGAACCAGAGCTTCTTAGGTACATGGTAGCGGTCCGAAGCATAGAAAAGCACATCGTAGGATTCACAATCAAGAGTATATCAAGAAATGACAACTTCGAAGCAGATGACCTCGCGAAGGCCGCAGCACAAAATCTGCCAATACCGCCAGATGTATTCTATCAGAAGTTGAGTGTGCCAGCTGTAGAGGACTCTTCGTGGAGGACATGCTCGGTTGCTATAATTGAAAGCGAAGATTGGCACTCTACCATAATGGTTTACTTTCATGGCTACTATGAGCCCGAAGATAATGTTGAAGCAAAGCGCATGGCCCAGAGAGCCAAGAGCTACAAAATTGTTGGAAATGACTTGTACAAGGTCGGAGTATGTGCACCTATGCTGCGATGCATATCCAAGGTAGAAGGGCAAAGTTTGCTGAGAGAAATACATGGAGGATTGTATGGCTCGCACGTAGGCATTGGAGCCATAGTTGGAAAAGTATACATACAAGGATTCTTTTGGCCGAAGGTGGTCAGCGATGTGGATTGCATAGTCTAAAGTTGTACGCAATGCCAGTACTGGGCGAAGGGATCAAACAGGCCTTCGACGAAGACACAGCTCATTCCACCAATCTGGCCATTAACGCGGTGGAGAATTGACATTGTCGGTCAACTGCAACCGCCTAGGAAACTTGCGTTATGCTGTCACTGAAGTAGAATACTTCTCCAAGTGGGTGGAGGCAATGCTGCTCATGAATATAACATCAAGAAATATCCAAAAATTCTTGTGGCAAAACATCATATGCCGCTTCAGAGTCCCACGCGAAGTGACCGTGGATAATGGCACCCAATTTGATAGTGCAGGATTCAGGCATTTCTGCGAAGGCGTGCGAATCAAATTCCACTTCGCATCCATGTATCACCCACATTTGAATGGAGCCATGGAAAGGGCAAATGGCATCGTCTTTGCTGGTGTCGCGAGGCGTCTACAAGGCCTGCCAAAAGGAAAATGGGTCGAAAAGCTGCCGAAGGTCTTATGGTCTGTAAGAACAACAGTAACAAGACCGACCGGTTTTACACCATTTTGTCTGCTCTTCGGCGAAGAGGTGATTACTCCAGAAGAATGTAAGAATTGATCATTTAGGTTCGTAAATGAATCGGCACAAAGCAAAGAATTAACATCAAAAGATGCGCTTGAGAAAATGAGACTGCAGGCCATCGAAAACTTCGCTAAATACCAGGAGGAGACTAGAAGGTGCAGGGACAAGAAAATATCCTTAAAGGACTTCGCCCCTGGGGATCTGGTACTGCGAAGACTCAACAATGCTTCGTCTGTGAGAAAACTGCAAAGCAAGTGGGACGGCCCCTTTTTGGTGAAGAGGTCGTTAAGACCCGGTTCCTATCACTTGGCTACTCTAGAGGGTAAGGAGCTCCCGCATACTTGGAATGCGGACAACCTTCGCAAGTTCTACATGTAGTAGCAGTGAAAGTCTTCGCATCCCTGGGCGAAGCACTCAAACCAGGGCAAAATTTATGTAATTTTGTTTTCCTTTCATGTAATCAAAAATGTACAGGAGCTACACTCTTTTCCTCAAAGGGGGAACCCTTCGTTAGGGCATGAGGTTTTTAACGAGACAGCGGCCTTTGTAAACATCAATATATATGGAAATACCCCCAAGAAAGCATGTACTTTGGTTTGAGTATGAATAACTCATCATCGAAGTGTGGCAGCCCTTTGGAACAAGGGGGCACACCAATCGATGAGAAGCGCGTCAAGAACCCGCTACAAAACTTGAGGTGCGAAGTATCAAGGAAAGACACCATACCCTTCGACCTAAAAAAAAAGAATCTGACGTGCTACTTGACCTAAAATCAGGCGACGCACCTCTCAGCCAAGTTGGGGGCTAAGAGTGCCTGCCCCCGCACTGAAGAAACAAACCTTCAGAGAAAAATAAAAAGCTGAAGTGTTGCTCGACCTAAAATCAGGCAGTGCACCTCTCGGCTAAGTCGGGGGCTAAGAGTGCCTGCCCCCGCACCAAAGAAACAAACCTTTGGAGAAAATAAAAAGCCGAAGTGTTGCTCAACCTAAAATCAAACAGCGCACCTCTCGGCTAAGTCGGGGGCTAAGAGTGCCTGCCCCCGCACCGAAGAAACAAACCTTCGGAGAAAATAAAAAGTCGAAGTGTTGCTCGACCTAAAATTAGGCAGCGCACCTCTCGGCCAAGTCGGGAGCTAAGAGTGCCTGCCCACATACCAAAGAAACAAACCTTCGGAGAAAATAAAAAGCTAAAGTGTTGCTCGACCTAAAATCAGGCGACGAACCTCTCGGCCAAGTTGGGGGCTAGGAGTGCTGCCCCTGCACCAAAGAAAAAACCTTCGGAGAAAAATAAAAGGCTGAAGTGTTGCTTGACCTTAAATCAGGCGGCGGACCTCTCGGCTAAGTCAGGGGCTAAGGGTACCTGCCCCCGCACCGAAGAAACAAAACTTCATAGGAAGACAAAGAAGCCGAAGTGCTGCTCGACTAAAATCAGGTGACACACTTCGGCAAAGTCGGGGGCTAGGAGTGCTTGACCCCACACTGAAGAAAAAACAAACCTTCGGAAATAGAAATTACAACACGAGATCATGCCACGTGCTACCGGGCCGTTAGGAGTAAATTTCCCTCTGCCGAAGGTCCATACGGCCAAAAAGTCAGGGGGGGTGACGTTCTCAGAATAATGCTTAACTTGCATTGCTGCTGAAGATCCCTATCCTTAACTTGCATTGCTGTCGAAGGTACCTACGGCCAAAATATTAACTTGCATTGCTGCCGAAGCGTCCCTTCGGCTAAAATGTCGGGGGCAACGACGCTCAGAATAATGCTTCGCGTGCGTCGCTGCCGAAGGTTCCTACACCCTAAAGTTGGGGGGGGGGGGAGGGGGACGACATTTGCCGAGCAACGCTTCATTTGCGTCGTTGCCAAGCGTCCTGAAGGCTTTACAACATTGTTGAGATCACACTTTGCGGGCGGTGACACCGAAGGAACAACTCGATCAGCACAAATATAATAACAAAATACAGCAATTGTCTCAAAGCATCTTTTATTCCGCAAAGTCATCAATATCAGGATCAACAAAATCCTTATATCATCAGCTAAAGCCAAATTGAAAGGCTATGCCTTGACTAGCATGAAAAGGCAACGTTGGGTCCAATGGGGATCCAACATAAGAAGATGAAGGGGATGAAGAAACATGCGGGGTGCTCCCACCTTCGGTACATTGCACTAGTTGCGAAGAGGGCCCCCAGCGGTAACAAAACTGAAACTGGTGAGGCAGGAGCCCGCCGTTGTCATCCTCCGGCTTGGGCTTCGGATCGATGAGAATATGCGGAGGTTCGACGTCTCTGCGCGCAATCCGACGTGAATCGCGCTCAGCCCTATGGGTACCTAAAACCGAAGGGCTAAAACATTTCCAAA
The DNA here is from genome assembly GCF_958298935.1 of Phragmites australis. Lineage (NCBI taxonomy): Eukaryota > Viridiplantae > Streptophyta > Magnoliopsida > Poales > Poaceae > Phragmites > Phragmites australis. The sequence continues at coordinate 20,740,065 of NC_084939.1, forward strand.
ATTCTTTGGATCTGGCATTCATTGCATCATAGGCCCTACACCTCACCCTCCAATACCTCTCAAATTCGATATCTGGATGGCGGCAACGGAAGGAATAATATATATTACAGCGCCTTAGTCAATAACAAAATTGCAAGGTTCAATGTGACGCTTCACGCTTTTTCATCACACCTTCCCTGTCTCTTCGGCCGTCGTGGTCGTTGCTTTAGCCAAAGGGTCGTTCCTCACCTTCGCTTGCAACAAAAGGGTTCGTTCAATGTGCACACGTCCCAGAGGGCGAGATCGCAGCTATGTACACCAATAATTAGTGGTAAACGACCGTGCGGTGGCCTTCGACACCCTCGACACGGCCGAAGTAGACATATCCGTTGGATCGCGGAAGGTATGTTTCTGAAGTGCAACATGATGGTTACAGCCGGTCATTTCAATTGACTGTACTATACTCCGGGCTGAGACCATGGCGCAGAAGTTACTGTATAATTGAGCCATAGGCAGAAGGCTTCTGCTAGTTTCGTTAATCCATCCTATAAGCCCACCCAGCCCGACAATATCAATCGTTAGAGGCATGGCCGAAGCACCAATCTATTCAAAGGTGTTGCTGATGGCTTCGTAGTCGGCGACAGCCTTCAGCTCTAGCTCTCCAAGCAAGTTAAGGGTATCTTCAGACAAAGCATTCACCTCGCCCAGTTCTTCATGCAGCCACTGCGCTTTAGCGGTTTTAGCAGTGCAGAGTACTTGTAGCTCCGAAACTTGCGCTTTAGATGCCTGTAGATTTTGCCGCAGGCACTTGACCTCTTCCTCGGCACTCTGTTTGCCCGAGTGGAGGGAGCTCAGTTCCTTTTCAAGTTGTTGCAAGCACACATTGGCTTCCCTGGCTCGGTGCGTGAATTCGCGCTTTTGGGCTTCGGCCTTTTCTGCCCGGTTCTGGAGCATGTCCCTTTGCGCCTCTGCATTTCTAGCGCGGTCTTCGTAATTTTCCGCTTGTATGCACTGAGCGCGCAAGATTGCATAGCCTGTGACAGCGCATTGGTATGAGAACGAGTAATAAAATAATGCAGTAAGGTAACAAATAAACATAGTAAAACATAGGAAGATACCTTCGCAATGGCCACGTCCAATGCATCAAGGAGCTCGGTGGCGGGCTTCTGGGCGAGGGATATCTCAAACTCTGGTAGGATGAAGGTGCTGAATATTTTCTTGGCATCGCTAACCTCCCCCGAGCTTGGTTCAAATGATGAAATCTTAAATGCCACGACTTCAATAGCCTTCACGTTGATCAACCCACCGTGAATCATGAGTCCTTTCTCACCATGGTGGGGCATGTCTAGCGTGGACTCCTCCTCCATCTCCGTGGCTCTGTGGCCACCAGACAACTTGTTGGAGAACGAGCTCGAGGACGAAGAGGAGGATGAAGAGTCAGCTACCGCCTCAATATTTTCGGCCCCTTCGACCTCATCATCCCCTGCCGCTGGCTCAGCGGTTGTACGCGGCTCCGACGACTCCTCCTTATCGTCTCTAAGGATCAGCGTGGGAAGATTCACGCGAGTGCAAAATGATGATTTCGGCGAGGAGCGAAGCCCATGCATGCCCTCTGGTGGCTCTTGCCTAAGGGGTACAGCCCGAAGGGCTACTGAACCCTCGGGAGTTACTTCTTCATGAACGTCGTCGAAGGCAACTTCGTGAGGCCTCTTCCTGAGGGCGAGAGCCTTCTTCTTCCTGCCTCCTTAAGGTGAAGGGTCTGGATGTCTTCGCTTCCTCTGGCCGCCAGCAGGGGGTTCTCCGTTGATGTTGGCAGCCGGGGAGCCCTCTCCATGACCCAGCAAGGGCGCGTTAACCTTCGGCCTATCTCTGTAGGCAAGACCCCTGAACTCCAAAATTCGGTTGAGCCTTCGGCCAAGACCCTGCTCAGTGCATAATTGGGCTTTGCCCTGCGTGAACTTCCCAAGCAGCATCATGGCCTTGGCCTAGACTTCGGCGACCGTTAGGTCTGGCGAAGATCAAGAAAGGTAAGCAAATGACAGCGAAGGTGAATCCAGGAACTAAAATAATAATAATAATAATAATAATAATAATAATAATAAATATGTACCTGTGAAGCCTTGCACAGCAAGGTGGGGACGGCAGAGCCCCTCCGGCCCCTTGTCTCTGAACTCCGGGATGCTCCAGCCCCGGCTAAGAGGCCACACTCCGGCTGCTATGAATTCTTCTACAAGGTCCCGAGTGGACAGGTACTTCGCACACCTGGCGAAAGCTTCAAGAGCCGATCGTTGAGACGCCTTCAACTGCACGTCGGGGGCGCGGTTCCCCTTCACTTCTTCACATTTTGAAACAAGGAAATCATGTTGATCCACCTTGTGGTAAAACCACCATTGTGTCTAGTCCTTCGGCCATTTATTTTTATACACAATGGCTGGCGTGGTCAAGACAGTGTGGTAAGTAAAGTTTAAACATCCATAGTGGGCTTCGCTCTGCATGCTGCGGGCAAACACCGGCTTCAGCTGGTCGTGAAGCCGGTGGGCGGTGGCGAAGGCCCTAGTCGCTGCCTTCGCTCCTTCAGATTAGGCAGCCCAAGAGAATAGACCGAGCCGCACAATTGCATTGGGCCTGAGCTAGTGTAAGTAGACTTCAAATAGTTTCAAAACCTTAGTCACCATCTCGTCGTAGGGAAAGCGGAGGCCCACACGGAAGTAGTCGACGAAGACGATAGCTTCGTCATCTGTGGGCTCCGTCGTCTCATGGCTCCCTGGGAGCCTAACCTTTGACACATCGTTGATCAATCCTTCCTTTACGAGCCTGACTAACACTTCGTCATCTACTTTGGACTGCCCAATCCAGTATGTCTTCGGGCGGTTTGACCTGGCCTTCAGCGCCATCACGCTGTGCTGAGGAAGCTAAGATGGCGAGAACTTCAAAAGCAAAGAGAACGCTATACACTTCGTACGAGAGCTACGGATTAAGCGATTTCACGTGATAAAAAGGAACTACCATGCGGCTTGTATTTATAGCGGTGAAAAGGGGGAGAGGCGGTTAAAATGAGACGCGTTAGAAGTTGAACCGCAGCCTTAAAAGATGTTTTAGTGTGCAGGGAAGACATTTAATGTCCATTAATATAACGGTTGTTGAGGGGTAGGATGGTCATACCAGCTAAAAAAAAGTTAGTGCAAACTAAAAGTTGATGGGGGAATCTCCAAGAATTCAACCTGGCCCCCGCAAGCCTTCGACGGGCCAAAGGTGACGGCGTTGAGATTCATCTTCCGATTTATAGGCTCAGCCCCTCGAAGATGAACCTTACCCGTAGGGGGCTACTGTTGGGGATGATCTCCTCCTCCCCGTCCCCCCCCCCCCCTTTGTATGGCAAGTTGAAGTCTACCAGTGGCTGAGCAGTGGTGGGTGTTGTAGTTGTGTTTCAGGAAATGCAGGCAAAGGCCATGGCGGACATTCGGCGCCTACCGGATTTTGCACGGCAACGCTGGCCGATGCAGGGCTAGCGCGTGCGGTGGCCGCCGAAGTCATGTGTGTCAGAGAGCGGCCTCGGGCTGTGCGTGAGAGAGTAGAGAGGGGGGAGTGAGCAGAGAGAGAGAGGGAACAGCAAGAAAGTCACCGACGCATTTAATGCGCTTGCCGCGGTGGCAAGACAGCATGGCAAGTGCACTGGAGGAGGGAGACGATGCTGGTTGACGGGTTTCGTGGGTCAGCGAGGGAGCGAGTGGGCGAGCATTGTCACAGGCTAGCACGCGCGCGGGGGAGCTGGGCTAGGGACATGATGCAGTGGCCCACACGCGGGTGGAGGGGAGAGCAACGTGCTGGGCCAGCTGGGCTACACCAGCGAGCTACGCAAAAGAGAAAAGAAAAGGAGGCAGCCTGTGAAGGAAATAAAAGAATCAGAATTGATTAAGATTAGATTCAAGGGTTACTTGGATTCATGCCATTACAAATATGCCTGTTTTGAAAAATACCATTACAAAAATACTCGTTTGAGGCACTCGCGGTGGCCGGCGACAATCGGAAGGTGGTCGGTGAAGGCCATACTACGACGCGGTGCACGCATGGGAACAAGGTGGAGGAGCATGACTTTTGGCTGGCCAAAGGAGCTAGAATGCGCAGCGCGTGAAGAGGAAGCTGGCCTAGGGGTCCTCAGACTAAGGACTTGACTCTGACCCAGCCGGCGACGTGCGGCCAGAGGCGCGGTGCTCGGCTCCCATGTAGAGCCACGCCAGCGCCGAGCCAAAGCTAAATTGGTGCATGCAAAAGCATGCTAGAGGCGAGATGAAGCTCACAGTGGGCTCAGATTGGATGGAGAAGTGGGGATGCGGTGGCTCGACGATGAGGTGGCGGAAGACTTGGCTAGAGCCGGAGAAGATGAGGCCGACACACTCTAATCCAGATCGAACTTAACGGGGATCCGATGAGGGAAGTTCGGGGAAGCTTTGGCGACCTCCCTCCTTGACGACGGGGCCCTCCCGCTCCTTCTCCCCATCGCCGCCGCCGGCGGCCATGTCGCGAACTCGGATAGGCAGACCGCACACTTAACCTGCCCCAGCTTGGACTATGCCGACACCGACGCCTCCTTGAACCAGCACACAGTGGGGAACGTGGCGAGGACCGCGGGGTCTTGGAGGAGGATGTTAGCTTCTTGGAGGAGGAGGTGGTGGAGCCAGAGGGAGAAGTAGCCGAGGAGGTCGCGCAGGAGGTGGATGGCTAGGTTGAAGACGAGGGCATTTATGTCCAATACATGCAAAATGCGTATACTAGTGGCATGTTTCGAACCAACGCAAAATTGTAATGGCACCAGCTTGATATCTGCCTTTGTAGTGTCATTTTTTCAATTCTTGCAAATTTGTAATGGCACGCATCTAATTAGGATTTAATTGAATTTGGATATGGATTTGGATATGGTTTTGGCATCAATTCAAATAATTGTATTTGAATTATGATTTGGATTTGAAACTCGGACATTGGGAGAGGATTTGAATTCAATTTGGATTTGGGCTGAAAAGAACCTAATAAAAGATTTCAATTGAGAGACATTCAAATTCAAATCTCCACTCAAAGAATCATAAAAACAAATAAACTAAAATACATACGATTCAATTTATTGCAAGGATTAATTTATTCCTATTGTAACGAATAGTTAGATCATAGCAACTGGTTACACAAATTGCCACAATGATTCATGTGGCAAGTAATAGAAAAAAACATTGCAATGGACTTATTCATGTTGCAACAAATAGTTAGTTCGTATAGTCTGCCTATATTGCCACATAGTTTTCCTGTTGGAACTATTAAAAAACATTGCATTCTGGATTGCCACGGATTGTTGGAGTGGCATGTGATGAAGGCGGCTTTCCAAGGTTGGCAGATGTTGGGCACATCTCACTTGGGCTCAAGGTCCCTCTTGGACTTGAAGCCTGTCCACTAGTAATATTTTTTTAAGGGTGACCAAGCACTAGGACTATCATGTTTCAATCTATTACTTATTTTTATTTTCTTAGCCCAAACCTATGTTCCAATAGGCTCAGCCCATCATCAATTTCATAGTGGCCCTGCCACAATATCCCCACCCACTGACCGCGGATGCTTCACGCCCTGCCCCCCTGGCCACACGCGCGGCTGAACAAACCATGTTTTTTTATTTAAATATGTGACATTACAAGCAGGAACCTCAACTTGAATGTGCATAATTAGGGATAAAGGAATATCATCTATGGAATACCATGTATTCAATATATGCAATGAATTGCCGTGGTGCAAAGTGTCATCGCATCTTATCTCAGTGCATTCTATAATATGGTTTCAATTGCACATAAAACGACTATCTATGTGCTTGTTATTATCCAGTAAATTGTGGAAAATATGGTTTATGGCTTAATAGTGTAGTTTATGGCTTAAATGTGTTTTCTGGCGTAATGGTGTGGTTAACGTCTTAACGGTGTGTGTTAGGCTCATGCATTTTGTTTGCATTTGTGTCATTGCATATGCATGCATAAGTAGAGAAAGGACGTGTTATTGCAATTAGTCATAACCTTGTACTGGTATTATGGAGTTTACATATGAGCTTGAACGGTGTGGAATATTAACCTATGTAAAGAGCTCTTGGTGTTCATGGCATAACCATATTTTGTATCATTACAAGTCTAAAAAGTTGACGTTAATGGAGGTGTTGCGTGCATGGCGTCTGTTTACTCGATTCTTAAATCTAATAATCTATTGTATCTAGGGCATGATTGTTTCATGATCATTTACGTGACGAGATTTATATCTCATCCCCTATTTCCCACTAGTTTGGATTCGCCGAGTTGTGCATGACGGGCGGGATTAGATGGACCACATACACAACCACACACCATGCATTGGGGTGTTTTATTTCATTGTTCTAATCACGCAATTGTCAAAAGTCTTACTCTGTAGGTTAAACTTTTCCTAAATAAAATAAAGTGAGTGTCACTTGCATCGCAAGGCCCATGGTCGACCGAGGTGTTACATGCACCAACCACCAGATGTGGCCTTACCATGTGCCATGGTGACACAAACCAGCTATACAAGGGACGATCACATGTTTAAACTTCTTACACGGGTACACTGTTTGTTTTTGCGAAGGGGTGACTTATATTGAAAAGGTAGCATAGTACATCCCTATTTTACATTAAGGACCTTAAATGAATGTAAAATTTCAAAGAAGTCTACCAAGTCCAGTTCATCTTCTTCTTCGAACTAGAGCCAATTCCTCGCACCCAACCAACAAGGGGCTCCAATTGGATTTGTCGCAGTATCCAGTGCCCCAGACCACCTCCCGTGACACATCTAAGCCACTTACTAAAGAGCATCGACCACCACCTTGTCTGAAGGAGTGGAGAATCAAATTTGGCACTGGCCCATTTGAAACACGAAAGAGGCCGCCCAGGGACACCAACCCTGGCACCACCACCCACGAAATCGCCGCAGCTGGAAGCCCAGAAGACATCATACTTGTACTTCACAAAGGTTTCGCCAGAGCGCGCCGAAGACAACGACCTTGCCGGAGATGACCTTGAGGAGCAAAAGTTGGCCTGCAGTTGTCATCAACAACTCCATCGGAGACCTAAACTACTTATAGACTGGCAGGGGCGGAGCTTCCTTGTGGCCAGAGGTGGCCATGCCCCCTGCTAGAAATTTTATTTAGAAAACTCTAATATTCATCAGCTACATACTAAAAAAACACCAAATTTAGTGTGTATTTGGATCTATCTCTTAGCTTGTCCCCCTTAACAATCTTCTTCAAGCTCCACCATTGCAGACTGGACCTACTATCCTATCTAGATGACCAACCATTGCGAGGCCAGTTCCCCTCGCCCTCCGGTGCCAGGGAGGCTGCCGTTGGAGAGGGGAACGGATGGATCTGGTGCCAGAATCGACCTTCGCTTGAGTTACCTCTCCTTTCGCCTCTCAGCACTATAGCATGGGGATAAGGCAGGCCTCTTTCTGGTCTCGTAAAATTACACCGGTTGGTACAGTGTTAATTGGATAGGTATGCACAAACCTGATTTTGTGAAGGACTACAGATCGCCCTCGCAGCCATGAACTTGCTGTCATTGTGCAACATATGGCCTTCGCTTCTTTCTCTAACCCCTTTCCGTTCTATCTGTTAGTTCGTGCTCTGTTCCCAATCTCCATCCTACAATATTCGTGATAACTTTCAATTTGGTTAAAAAAACATTCAATTGCAACACCATCAACTCCGAGTTCACAAACTTTTTAAAAGAATTCAAAACATTTCAACCCTTGTCTGAATAACTTTCTATTCAAAAAACTTCAAACTGGATTCAGACATACATTAGGGTAACAGTGCGGGGTGCGTCACCCTCCGGCGGTTGCTTTCTCCATATACTATTATAGAAAATATCATCACTGTCGGTTCAAAAACGATATCACTACTGGTTTTGAAACTAGCAATGATACTCGGTAGTATCACTGTCGATTTTGGAATTGATGGTAATAGAATTATCACTGTCAGTTTGTGTTAAAAATCGGCAGTGATATTAAGTCCCAAATCAGATGTTTTTGGGATCAATTTTTTTCACTCGACGAACAAACCAGTGCGGCCCCCTGCGGCTTTTGTGACTTGCCACGAACCCCTACGGCTTTTGTGAGAGTTAAACCGCGAATATAGCAATTTACGCGTCCGAGCAATTTGTGGTAGTCGAACCCGCGACATCACCCCTCGCACGACGCCTCCATACCATCTCACCTCACAGTTTTAGCTGATGGCTATGTGGGTAATTTATTCTTTTACTACTCCTCCACAAATGTTTGAATGATTATTTGGGTATTTGATTGCTTCAAATGAAAATATTGTCAACTACAAAGTTATACATCGCATTTTGATCTACAATTTTCATATAAAGTTTGTCTCCATCTGTCTACGTATGAAAAAGTTTATCTTCAATCTGCAAACTGTTTCGTAAAACAGCCATAACTATTGCATACAGAGTCCGATTTTGACGTTCAACCTCTATTTTCGAAGCTAACAAGGAAGCACATCTGAAAAAAATACTTGTATTTACACCGGTACCTTTTTTGACCTAAAAAAGGCTCAGAAGACTGTCAACAAAACATGTGGAGTTTTTGTCAGAAACTTATCTTCTCCAATTTGCCTAAAATCTTTTTGAGACATAGTGCTATATCTGAAAGTCAGTGCTGCATAGATATTTCATCAATCTGAGTTACCAAACTCGTGATAAAAATATTTCAACTTACGGTTTTCAACTTTGTGACTCTGTGTGTGACTTTTTGAATCATTCCTACTTTGTAGTCCAGTGCGTGGTTTTCCTTGGATAGTCTTTTGATGATTATTTGGGTATCTATATTTCTTCAAATAAAAATGTTATCAACTACAAAGTTCTAGATCTTATCAAAAACTATAATTTTTATATAAAGTTTGTCTTCATCCAATTCCATATAAAAAATTATGAATTTTTGAAGATAAATTGTATTTTATTATCACTGTTGGTTAATATTACAAATTAGCAGTGATAATGTCTCTATTATCACTGCCGGTTCATAGCTAGAACCAACAGTGATAATCAAATATTACTGCCGATTCATTATATGAACTAGTAGTGATATTTGATTATCACTGTCAATTTAATTATATGAACCATAAATTATTAATATCAGTTTTTTTAAGAACCGATAGTATACTTTATCACTGTCGGTTATTTTTAACCGACAATAAAAATGAGCACGGATAATTTTTTGTAGTAGTATTGACACGTGTAGATCTCTCTGGGGCAACTCGCTGCTCCCTGGCACGGTGCAGGGCTCACTCCGGTGCGACACAAGAAGCATCTAGGTCACGGTCCGTGCAGCGCAAAGCAGGCAGGCAGCCAGCGGTGACTCCTTCCACTGAGATGGGCGTGCAAAGCGCACCGTCGGTGAACGGCATCGCATCCGTAGCTGCATGTGGCGCAGCAGAGGCGGTCAGAACAGCTTAGGAGATCAGACATCCAGCCTCAAAAAGAGAGAGGAAGATGGGAGAGAGAGCTGCATGGTGGAGGAGAGGAGAGAGACACAGCACAGCGATTCAACGGGTGCCACGGGGATAAGGATGCTGTGGACTTTTATCATTCCACGTGTCAACAGGGGAGCATGACCACGTGTAACACCTCATGGTCCTTACTAGCTTAGGCCTACTGAACACCGGATAAACAACATATGCACACAAACTCGCTTATGTTTTCAAGATGTATGTGTTGTATCATGAAAAAGGGTTAACGCGGAGTTGCTAGTATGGACTCAAGTAGCCTTATATGTATGTGTTGCTCACTCGAAACTCACAAGATGAGACTAAACTTCAAACTGAGACAGGATGTCACACCGCGCGTTACCTTCTAGACCTGGGTGAGAACTGATGTTGAACATGGGTTAACAAAAGCATTATTTGATACCTAGAGGAGGAAGGGCGGGCCTAGAAGAAAGAATCATTGGGTTGGGTTGTGTTGTGCCAAGTTTGGCCTTCCGTAGCTTTATACAAGAACCTTTATTTTAATTAATGGCTTGTTGCGGAATGAAAAGATCTACACATGATAATTGAGGGCATCAATCCTCTTGCAACGGTGAACTTATCTCTTTCGTTTAAGAAATCAGTAACAACTGCTCCACAAACTAATAAATGTGAATTTATATATTTCACCTCGACAGACATGGATTGAATGAGTGAGGGCTCTACGAAACAAATCTGAACTATCTTATACGGAGTTCTACACATAAACACACGTTGGAACCCTACATAATTCTATTCCCATAAATGGTAGCATATCGTTCCCCATACATAGGAGTATCCATCTTTTGCTATACCTGATCAGGGATTTTGAGCATCCCAAGCATTAAACTCTCATAAAATATTGGATGCTTCCCCTTTCCTATATATGAAGATCACATATGATGGATTTGTGGATAGAACATAAAGTTTGAACTCTTGTTCCTTCACTCCAGTCCACATTAAGATGCCTGCGAAAGTAGCAGTTCTCCTCCTCCTAGTGTTTGTAATAGTTTCTCCCCACCAAGTGATTGGTGATTGTACTGAAAAACAGAAGAAGGCCATCCTTAGGGAATGCAAAGAATACATCAAGCCTGGATATCCCCTTATACTGCCATCGTACCAGAGTACATGTTGTAAGAAGGTTAGAAAGGTGCCGGAGAGGAACATGCAATGCATCATTGATCTACTTACAGATGCAGAGAAGACGGAACACAGCGCAAGAAAGATCAAACGTCTTGAAGAACTCTGCGAAAATCCTGATGCTACTCTTTCCCCTCCCCATCTTCATCAGGTAAAAATCGTTAATCGCTGATCCATTCCATACCACATCAAAATATGCAAGTGCTGATATGCTAAGAAAATATCAATTAATCATGTTTGCCCTGCCAGGTCATGGAATAGAGGGACGGCTCTCATCGCTGATGGAGTACGAAAGAAGATACAACCCTAGTTAATAAAATCGACCAAAGCATCATCATTGTGATATGTATCTTTGATTAAGAAAAAAAATATACAATAAAGATTTCCAGTGCCTTTTTTATTACTCTTGGGAGTGTGCTTCTCCACTATGGACGCGCAACACCTGTATGTATGTATATATGTATGTATGTATGTGTGTGTGTGTGTATATATATATATATATATATATATATATTCGGTTTGACCGCACACGCTTGTTTAGAGTGAAATCACTTGTTTTATTGATATATATATAGTAGTGTTATATACACCCCACCCGGCCCAGCCCACCCGTGCCGTACAAGTCTACCGGCACAGCCGCCCATGTGCAGCAGAGCGCGCCATGTGTCCCCGTAGCCACACACGTGCGCTCGTGCCAACGTGCGCCACATGGCGCGCCAGCCGCGCCTCATTCCCCCCAAGCTCGCGTGCCAGCGTGTGCCACGTGGAGCGCCTGCCCACCCAGGGCGCCTACTCCCGCGCCATGTGCCTGGGTATGGAATAGTTGTTCTAGTACGTCCAGTATTTTAGTATTCAGTAATTCCAAGTCCACAGTACTAACACTACTGAATAAACTACTGATACTACTAACAACTACTAACACTATTGACACAAACTACTGAACAATTTTACTATAACTTAGAATTACTGAATATTAAACTACTAACGACTACTAATATTACTAAATATTTTTTCTATAACTTGAAACTACTGAACAACTACTGACATAACTACGAAACAAAACTACTAACAACTATTGAAGTATTCAAATCACAGTAAAATTTCACTAATGAGAACTACTGGACTACTAAACTACTGAGTACTACTAGACTACTATACTACTGAGTACTATTAGACTACTAAACTACTAAGTACTATTGGATTACTAAACTACTGAACACTACTGAGCACTATAAGACTGGTACTGAACTATTGAACGCTATTGGACTACTAAATTATTGGATGAGCGGGGAGCGAATGGACGTGTGGCGCATGCGCGGGCAAGCGAGCGCGGGTGTGGGGACACGTGGTGCGCAAGCGATGAGAGTGGGCACGGGCGCAGGGACACATGGTGCGTGGGCGACACGAGTGAGCGTGGGGTCAGCGTGTAGGCTGCGGGCACAGGTAGCGGCATGTGGACGCACATTGGCATGTGCGATTGCGTGTGGGGTCAGTGCGCGGTGCGCAGGGACAGGTGGCAGCACGTGGGCGCATGCGGCATGCACGGCCGCATGCGGGCGCTCGAGGCCTGCGGGTTAGGGTAGGATGTGTTGGGCTCGATGGTGTAGAATACATTCTACACACTAGGTGTAGTATAGCACTTATATATATGTATGTATATATGTATGTATGTATATATGTATGTATGTATATATGTATGTATGTATATATGTACATATATATGTATATATACATAGATCTATTTATAGCTATAGGGCTACACTATAGCTATTTATACGTATATATATACACATAATATATACATATATGTATATATATGTGTATGTGTATGTGTATAGGGCTACGATATTTAACGCAGTGTGCTTTAAATAATATTTCATGTGCCGGCGCTCGGACTAGTTGGAGTGATCGAAAATATATGTTACAAATCAAAAAAACTTGTATCGGAGTGACTGAAAGATATATGTTTCCGTGATCAGCGAAAATACATGTTCTCGCAAATGGAAAATATATGTTTTGTGACCGGAAAATTGGCTTGACATGATCCAAAATTCACTATTCAATGACCGAAAACAAGCATTGTACAATTGAAAAATACTTTGATTTATTTGACAACATCACCATATATGGAGTATAGAGGAATAATAGCCTGCGAGATTTTCTCTCTAAACAAGGAAACAAATCACGTAATCAGTAAATAATCTTCAGCTAATCAAGGCAAGGGATAGCAGCCTACGAGATTTCCTCTCTAAATAAGGAAACTAATTGCATAATTCGGGAAACAATCTTCGGGTAATCAAGGAAAGAAAAATAGGTAAAATGATTAAATAACTATATATGTGATGCTTTCCTCATGATGTTTATTATTTTATTGAGGTGGTTGTATATGTGATGTGTGAAATCATTTATTTTATTATTTTAATCTCGTGAAATCACTTGTTTTATTGGTATTTGCATTTTTAATTTTCAATTTCATCTTAGATTATTTTCCTTGACAACTATTTCATCTTTTTTCAGTTCTGGTGATTATGTTTTCTAATTGAGTAAAAGACGACTTTCATGTTCAACAGAAATATTTTATCATTTCTTGATACTTTTCCGGTGCTGGTCTGGCCTGGCCTGCTCTGAAGCGCTGGCTCGACGGCGCAATCGGCGGCGGACAGAGATGCCGGCCGCCGCGAAGCGAGGCCTCTCGTGGTGGCAGGTAATTCTTTCCTGATTTTTTCCTATACTCTGTCCGTTGTCAATCACCCCGTTTTTCAGATGTGCAAATAACCTGGTACACGTAGAAAAGGAATGGGGGATCTTTGCTTAGTGTAATCAGAAGTATGCCCGAAACTAAACTGCGCCAAGACATCAGCTGCAATGATTGAAGGAACAAAAAACCGCATTAAGCCTCAATTGTAAGACGAAAACCGCATCAGCATTCGTATTTTTGTAACATAATTTGAAGAATACGAGCACCGCTTGCCCACTCTTGCATCTGTCGTCCTCACTTCATGCTTGTGAAAGGCCTCACCTGACATGGGCATGGTCATGCTGAATGGGCCACCATCACATCAACCAATCTGTGTGCTGTCAAATTGAACACTGAATTTGTCAAGCAGTTAATTCACTCAAACTGTTTAAATAGCATCAACACAACCAATTAGTAATTCATTGAAATCGCTTTCAAGGCCAATAGAACAACTCATTCATATGGCACCAACCAGTGGCTTCAGTGGCAGCATGCATGCTGCCCGTTGCCTTGTACAATGCCAATCAATTGATCCACTGAAATTGATTTCAGTGCCAAGAAATCAGTTCATTTTTATGGCTTGGTATAATGGCTTTAACTAGTACCATTTTTCTTGTGTTATGAAACCATAGATGGAGACATGATGGAGCTTGAGTTAATGCCCCTAGCAGTGCTGTCGAATATCTAGCTATAGTGTATATACGCATAAGGAGTATATCACACATAGACAGGATATGTATAATATCAGGTAGCTCTAGATATCACAGAACCAAATTAGCGGTACCTGATACACTCCGAAGAAAGTACATATCAGGAAGGTTTAGATTGGTTACCCAACCCGATACGATCAGTATTCGAAACGGATTTATCTACTTGAACGTCAAGGAAGACAACTCCCTATCGACAACGGCTGGATAGGATTCGGTATCTCACCCCTATATAAGACGAAAAGGCTAGGGGAGAGAGAGAGAACTCAAGGCAAGCATCAAGTTCCTAGCAGAGAAGATATTCGGCTACTTTAGCCTTAGGTTAGATTAGATCTGATCTACTCTCTATAATAGTTTTTTAGTCATAATGCTTGTACTCGAGATCATCAATATACGACAATAACACTCCTACAGGACGTAGGGTATTACTCCAATCGGAGGCCCGAACATGTATACATCAATTGTCTTGTCTCATGATTAATCCCTGCACTTGAAGGTACCCAGTTAATTTACTGACATATTGTCAGGAACTAATCTTCGACAGTTGGCGCGCCAGGTAGGGGTCTTCTTCTGTTTTGTAGGATTAATCATGTCTCGAGCTCACGTTTACGTCAGATTCTCTAACAACGGCTTCTACGACCACTTCGAGTCGACGGCGGACAATTTTGAATCCCTTCTCGTCGACTCAGAAATTATCTTCAGAACTATAGTTTTCCGTTGGGATGGCCAAGGTGGACTATTCCACACCGGTACCCTCGAATCCAGACCAGTGGATGCGTACCGTGAGGTGGGACATCTCGAGTGGGATCCCGCGGAGCCTAATGTTCTCCACTGCAAGGACACTGATAGCGACAAGGGTGGTGACGGTGATTCTAACGCTAGCCAGAGCAGCCGAACATATTGATTCGCGTATATGGCTAGAAACAATGACCCCCTATCGGCTAACCTAATGGCGATAGATCCAAAGGTCGTGGTCGACAACGGCGTAGAAATTCTCAAAGATGCGGTGACAGTTGTCGCTACTAACAATACCGGCGCTGAGTTACCACTAGAAACATCTGCAGCTGGAGCCTTATGTGCTCCCAACACGACCCTCCACCGGCGGACCACGGGAGGGCAGATGCCATCTGGCCTCTCCCAACGACTTCCGGTCGGTGCGCCTCCATCCGTGATGACCCACAGCTCAAGGGAGAAGCTCCCTCCGAACAGTCACCATAAAGCTTCATCGGCTCGACCGCCACGGAGCATTGGTAACGTCGTATTCAATACTCCAGACACTAACATACAAGGAGCACATCTGATCCTCTGATCCCTTCCAGAGTTAGATCTGGCAAATCTGCTAACTCCTATGGTCAATCAAGTCAAGACCCTACTCGATGCAGCTTAGATCCAAGTTGCTCGAGCAAATAATCCCACCGATTTAAGGCCACCCGGTCAGTACGGTCTTGGCTCGAGGAGCCACGGTCAGGAACGCTCTCAAGTAGAGGAATCTCAAATGGGAAGCTCAGGTGGTCAAGCTCGAACACGACACTGTGGGCAAAACTGTAGCTGCCCTATCTATAGGTGCAAAAATCAGGAAGACCTGAGGAATCGTATTCCTCACAATCGGCATGATCTACAAACAATGATCGAAAACCACCGTGAAGAACACCGTGAAGATGATCGCTGCTACTATGACCGCATATCTACAGGACGAGATGGTCGATATGACTCCCCTGCTTGAAGAGCCAGGCGTGATAGTCCCCCCCCCCCACCTCCTCCTGAAGAGTTCGACGGGGGCTGCGAGGCTTTCGTGCATAAGCTTCGGTCAATTCGGTGGCCCGAGAAGTTCAAAGCAGGCCCGATCTAGAAATATAATGGGAAAATCAATCCCAATGAGTGGTTGTAGATCAACACCAATGTTATTCGAGCAGCCGGTGGTGACAATCGAGTAATGGCCAATTACCTGTTAATCACCCTTGATGGACCCGCAAGGTCCTGGTTGCTAAACTTGCTGCCCAACTCGATTAGTTCGTGGGAAGAACTTAAGGCTCAGTTCATAGCTAATTTCCAAGGCACATTCGAGCGCCCAGGAATGGAGAACGACTTCCACTAGCTACAGCAAGGCGACAATGAATCTCTTCGAGATTTTATCCATTGGTTCAGCGACAAGCGTAATACAATCTCGGACATCTCCGATGAGTCGGTAATTATCGCTTTCAAACGTGGTGTTTAGGACATAGGTTTACGTGGAAAGATGGCTACTCGGAAGATCCATACAGTCAAAGAGCTTTTCGAGTTGCCGACAAGTGCGCAAAACGAGCAGAAGTGCAGGTGCATGCTAAAAACCTTCAATCTAACAAGGACAAACCCGAGTCCTCGAAGAGCGGAGGAAAGAAGACCAAACCCGATGATAAGCGCAAAAGTCCTGATACGACTATAGATGTTGTCGATAGGAGCAAATTGCGCAACACTGGGGACAACAAAGGCCTTAGTCGAGGTGGCGGACAGTGGTGTCCCATCCATCGGAGCAACCAGCATGACTTTGACGAGTGCTATGTGTTCAAGAAGAAGCTTGATGAAAAGATCAAGGTGAACACTGAGCGTACCAATAAGCAGGCTAAGTTAAACATTGAGGGTAACGAGCTCTAATTCCATGAGGCTGACCACAGCTTGCTGCACATCTTTGGAGGATCCGCCACGTACGAGTCTAAAAGGCAGTACAAGGCGGTTGAGCGAGAAGTCAACTTGGCCCTAACTGGGCCCACTCGGTATCTCAAGTGGTCGGAACAGTAGATCACCTTTGATCAAACTGACCATCCGGTCGCGATACCACATCCTGGTCAATACCCAGTCGTGGTTCAACCAGCCATACTCAACATCAAAGTTTCCAGAATTCTGATCGATGGTGGTGGTTCACTCAACGTCATTTTCTCCAAAACCTTGGACAAGATGAGAATACAGAGGACAGAGCTTAAGACGAGAGTCGAGCCTTTCCATGGCATAACTCCCAACTCATCGACCATGCCTCTCAACCAGATCAAGTTGTTGGTCACGTTTGGCACGCCCGACAACTTTCACACAGAAAAACTGACCTTTGATGTTGCAAACTTCGAGACAGCGTACAATGTGATCCTAGGTCGCCCAATGCTGGGCAAGTTCATGGCGGTGGTTCACTATAGCTATCAAACACTCAAGATCCTGGGTCCTAAGGGGGCCATTATAGTTAAAGGGGATCAACGAGCAGCAGTCAAATGCGACAAGCAAAGCCTGGATATGGTCGAACACTTCAGTCAAGTGGCCATCACTCCCAAGGACTCAAATTCTAAACGTCAAAGGCACCAAGGTGTTGTTGAGGCCAAAGATTCCAGGCTTGTAAGTCTTGCTGGCACTTCTGAGTCCGACGACACCATAGGCAAGAACAACGACGGCATCAACAACAAGAAGACCGATGGTTGCGTCAAGGAAATGCCCCTCAACCCGTTTGAACTATCCAAGACGGTTAAGATTGGGGCCAATCTTGACCCCAAATAGGAACTCAAGCTCATCACCTTCCTATAGGCAAACCAAGACGTGTTCGCATGGCAACCGTCTGATATGCCTGGGTCCCCAGGGAGGTGATCGAGCATCGACTAGTTGTTAAACCCAACGCCAAACCTATGGTGCAGAAGCAACAAAGATTTGCGGAAGATAGGAAGTGGGTCATCCAGGAGGAGGTCGATAAGCTCCTAAAGGTAGACTTCATCCAAGAAGTGCGTCATCCTACGTGGCTCGTGAATCCCGTCCTCGTCAAGAAGGCCAATGGTAGATGGAGAATGTGTGTTGACTTCACCGATCTCAACAAGGCTTGCCCCAAGGATCCTTTTCCTCTCCCGCGCAACAACCAAATCGTCAACTCTACGGCAGGCTGCGAATTGCTATGTTTTCTAGATGCCTATTTAGGGTATCACCAAATTAGCATGGAATTAGAGGATGGGAAGAAAATGGCTTTTACTACTCCCTTCAGTGTATTATTCTATGAAAAGATGTCTTTCGGTTTAAAAAATGTTGGTGCTACGTATCAAAGGTGAATTCAAAACTATCTACAACTCCAAATTGGGCACAATGTAGAAGCATACGTCGATGATGTCGTAGTCAAATCGGAAACCAGAAATGCATTGGTTGACGATCTCATGGAAACGTTCGACAACCTCAGGAAGTATCATATGATGCTCAACCCCAAAAAGTGCACGTTTGGTGTGCCGTCTGGCAAGCTTCTCGGTTTCCTGGTGTCAAGTCGCGGTATTGAGTCCAACCCACTCAAAATTGAGGCTCTCGACCAGATGCAGTCACCTCAAACACTGAAGGAAGTTCAGAAACTGACAAGTTGCATTGCTGCTCTTAGTTGATTCATTTCCAGGATGAGCAAGCGAGGAATGCCTTTCTTCAAGTTGTTGAAGAAACAAGACCTATTTGAGTGGACAGAAAAAAAGGAGCACGCCTTCCAGGACTTAAAAAAGGTACTTATCTTCTCCATTCATTCTTACACCGCCTAACGAGAAAGAGGAGCTCTTTTTGTATATTGCAGCTACTCCACAAGTTGTAAGCATGGTACTGGCGGTCGAACGGGAATGTCTCGAGAAAAAGGCCAAGGTTCAGAATCCTATTTATTAAATGAGTGAGGTTCTACAAGATGCTAAGCTATGATACCCGCAAGTACAGAAGCTAATATATGCAATCTTGATGTCTTCCCAGAAATTACGCCACTACTTTCAAGTGCGCAGGATCACCGTCATAACGACGTATCCGCTGAAGGATGTAATACGTAATCGGGAAGCTACTAGACGAATCGTGTAATAGGCGGTAGAACTAAATGAGTTCTACTTAAGCTACGCACCATGCACAAGCATGAAATCCGGAGTGTTAGCGGATTTCGTCGCCGAATGGACAAGCGTTGAAGAAACAAAGCCAAACATGGTTGAAGATCACTGGAGGATCTTCTTTGATGGATCGCTCACGCTTCAGGGCTCGGGGGCTGGCATTGTACTCAAATCTCCAACGTGCGACGAACTCAGGTACGTTGTTCAATTAGACTTTAAAGCTTCTAATAATGTTGCAGAATATGAAGGACTGGTAAACAGGCTCCGCATAGCTGCATTGCTTGGGATTAAACGACTTCTTGTGAAAGGGGACTTACAGCTAGTTGTAAACCAAGTTCAAAAGGATTACCAGTGCTTGGACGACAATATGACGGCTTAGTTACTCGAGGTACGAAAGTTCGAAGGGCTAGAAGTGACGCATATCAGAAAGAGTGATAACTCTGGTGCGGGTGAACTTATTAGACTCGCTTCTTCTCGAGCACCAGTAATCATAGGGGTCTTCTTTGAGAAACTCCTTAAACCATCTGTCCCAACAATTCAACAAATGGATGCTGCCCAACCCGACCAGCAATCTGGCCAGGTCAACAAGGCAGAACCCACAGACACGGATGCTTCAGTACTAAAATGCAACCTGACTTGGATGACTCTGTACCAAGCCTATCTCGAGGGTCGAGACATCCCTGATGATGATGCATCTGTAGAGAAAATTGCTTGTAAATCCAAGCTCTACGTCTTGGTAAATAGCAAGCTCTACCAAAAGGGGAGTAACGGAATCTTGATGAAGTGCATCACTCAGGAAGAGGGCAATAAAATATTGTTCGATATCCATGAAGACACGTGTGGTAATCATGCGCCTTCTCGCACCTTGGTCGAAAAAATTTCTGCTAGGGATTCTATTGGTCGATTGCCCTCCAGGATGCTTCCGAGCTGGTCAAAAAGTGCAAGTGCTGCTAATTTTTCAGAAGGCAGACCACTCGACCAGCCCAAGCTCTGCAAACAATTCATCTTTCTTGGCCTTTCTCCGTTTGGGGCTTGGATATCCTGGGACTGTTCCCAAGGGCTCAAGGTGGTTACAAGTTCCTATTTGTGGCTATCGACACGTTCACCAAGTGGATAGAGGCCGAACCCATAGGAAAAATAACCGTAGAAGCGGCCAAGAAGTTCATGAGGAGCATAATTACTTGATTCGGCATTTCGTATTGGATAATTACTGATAACGGTAGCCAGTTAAGAAGCGGAACCTTTATTGCATTCTGCGAAGAATTTGGCATCAAGACTTGTTTCGCCTTAGTAGCTCACCTACAAAGTAATGGTCAAGTTGAGTGTGCTAATGGTATAGTCTTACAAGATATCAAAACTTGGGTCTTCGACAGGCTAAATGCCTACTCGAAACGTTGGGTAAAAGAGCTTCCCTCAGTACTATGGGCCATTCGTACGTCAACTAATAGGGCCACTGGTGAAACTCCATTCTTCTTGGTTTATGGAGCAGAAGCGGTGCTCCCGACTAAGTTGCAGTTCGGATCACCTAGAGTGGAAAGTTACTCGAAAGAAGGGCGGGAGCATTTATGAGTGGATGACATAAATTTACTCGAGGAGTACCAAGATCGAGCATCTATTCGAGCGGCTAAGTATCAGCAGGCGTTGCGTAGATATCAAAGCTAGAGAATTCAACCCAGAAAACTCGCTACTGGGGACCTCATCCTACGGAAGGTACAGAAACAGGCCCAGCGCCACAAGTTATCGCCTAAGTGGGAAGGACCTTACATAGTAGTTGAGGTCACTCGACCTGGGTGGTACGGCTATCTACTCCAAACGGCAAGATACTCGAGCACTTGTGGAACATTGATCAACTCCAAAAGTTTTATTCATAGAAAATATAGGTTACAAGTAAGTCGACTACATTCGATTCGGTTGGCTACTCAATTACATAATTTTTACTTTTTCACTCTAATCCGTGTGGCTAGTGCAAAATTGACAAAGTCTTGCAAAAAATAAAGATCCAAAACCTCCAAGAGTTTGGAAGCGTATGGACCCTTATTCACCCTTGAACGAGTCGAGGAACCTTTTATACTCCTCCCTTGGGCGGCAGCTGATCACTCCAGGAATCAGCCACCAACCAGCATAAGGGCCACGAAAAGTGGCCAAGGCGAAGGCCCTATTGGAGCTGCTGACCGGCGCTGGTGATGCTAAGTAGTCTTCTACCTGGCGCAAAGGCGATCTGATGGTTGTCGACAGAGAAGGCAGCCGTGCCTCCTTCACCGGTGATGACTCGGGGGCTCCACCACTGAAGACCTCGATGGCAGCTTGGTCGATGATCCGGTCGAGATCACCACCATCCTCCTTCCTCTCCGATGTGGAATGCTTCACCGTCTGGCTTGAAGCATAGGTCTTGATGTAATGGTGAATGCACTGAGTAAGGGGACAGCGAGGATCTATGGTGGATGCTTCTTCCATCTCTTTCTTAGGCTCGCCACTTGAGCCCTCATCATCAGAGGAAACGATGATAATCTCAGGAGGGACCATGGCGAGAGGCCTAGGGGAGAGGACTTCTGGGATTAGCTCACGAGATGGAGATGGAGTGAAGGCCATGGCTTCAAGCTCTACAAGTCCTAGAAGGCAATGGGCAAAGTAAACAAAGGAGGCAATGTGAAGGACAGATGGCTTCGAGTCCCCTCTATTTATAGCGAGGGGAACGGGTCGTAATGTGCAAATGTAGCCATCAAGATTTGAAACGATGGCGTCGCCTCGGGCGCGTAGCGTGTTCGGCGGAAGTCGAGGCATCATGATGGCATTATGGGTTGTCTCATCAAAGAGGGATGGGCAGTCATTACGACACGTCAAATCAAGATTGCGGTGAAAATGAGCACAAATGGGAGTGCATTTTTAATGCCCACCTACCCGGTGGTTTGAGCTCACTCGGTATCCACATTGCAGTTAAAATGATAATGCTCAGGGGTTTGCACTCTCGAGTATTCAGTCGAGAATGGTGCGTTGATGCTCATGCTCTACTACTTGTATTGAGTCAGGAGCTACATCATGCATTTTTTTGACGATTACGCTCTACTCTCCACTTGATTATCACATCAAACAGAGAGTCAGGGGCTACATCATGTTTTTCCAATGCTTTTGCTTCGCTCTTCGTGTGGTTATAATATCAGTTGAAGAACCAGGAGCTACGTTGTACGATGTTAGTGTTTATGTTCCACTTTACACTCGAATTCAGTCATTGAGCGAAAAGACCGAGGCCACACCAAGTATGTATTGATGCATATGCTCTACTCTCTCTTTCTTGATTATCATATCAAACAGAGAGTCGAGGGCTACTTCGCATACTTTTGATGCTAGAGCTTTACTCTTCGTTCGACTCCATTATCGAGTACATAGTCGAGAGCTATAAAACTACTTTCCGATCAATAGTACAGATATGTCCTTTTCTACTCTCCGATCGAGTAATTTCTTCCTTGACCATAGAGTCAAGGGCTACATCATAATACCACATGTTTGTTATATGTTTTTTGCAAAATTTTATCTAGTTCTGCGTCGATCACATTGAATAGAACCAATGGAGGCCTGTGTTGGGTCGATGATGGACAGCTATACCTTAGGAGGCATAACGGCATAGAGATTCGTAGGCATCTCACGCCTAACAGCCAAAAGGGTTCTGAAGTCCTAGTCTGCCTCGCATGTGCTCTCTATCGAGTTCATGTTTATATGCTGATTGAATGCGTACGTTGATAAAAGTTTGCATAAAATTCGATATACCCTTTCTTTTTCTAGCTCTGTATTAGTCTTTTCCTTACTATTACGGTCTTCTCGAGTACTCGAGGGCCGCACATCTAATAGCTTATCTAGTTAAAATTTCAGGTTGATAGATGCATAATCGTATGGTCTTGAGAATGATGACAACATGTATCTATCAGTTATTGCATCAACTTATGCTAATCCCATTTCATCGACAAGGAAATAGCAGACAAAAGCATAATAGACTAGCAAAATACAGCGTTGTTGTGGGCATTCTCAGATCATAAAAAGTATTTTACAAATACCAGAATAGGATGGACCATCAGTCTGAGGAACTCTCCTCACTATCATTACTAGGCAAACTAAGCCTCAAAGACTCGACAAAGGCTGGAACCACCGGCTGGACGCTTCCGACAAGTTTTGTGGTCTCCTTGCTACTACAATTAAACCCGATTGTCACCAATGAGGTATCAAGTGTGGGATTGTAACTCTTGAGGATACCGAGCAATGTAGCGGCACTTACAAAGGCTGATTGGGTCATGTGGTCGAGTGTCTGCTCCATTAGCTCTTGAAGAGCTAGGACAACAGCATCCTGTTGGGCAATGACAGCATCCCTTTCAGTCATCATGGCTTTCTTATTGGCTCGCGTGGTGTTCACCTGGTTCCTGAGTCTCTCCTGATACTTGACATCATCGTCAATCTTCTTCATTGCGTCAGCAAGAAGTTTTTCCTTGTTGCTATAGGAGGACTCAAGGCCTGAAAAAAGTAAACCGGAAAGTAATTTTTGTTAGTCACCCAATAATCGAATCACACGTTTGTGATCAGGGATAGACTTACATTCAATTTTCTCCCTCTTGGCTTCGAGCTTCTTGTGGTGATTGGCCTCGGCAGCAGCTACCTAAGCACCTGTGACTTGGAGAAGAACCTTTATCGCTGCCCATGGGTCATTTGTTGGGATCGATATTGAGGTTTCTTTTCCCTTGAGTTGCAGGTCATCTTTGGGCATGCTAGAGGCAGGATCTTTAATCTGAGGAGTTGGATCCGAGGCCAAGTCAACCGGAGGAGTTAGCCCTGGATGACTGTTCAAGACACTGGTAGCCTTGGTTTGTTCCTTGGTCAATAGTCTACAATCAACATAATAAGGGAAGAAAAAAAAGACTAGCAGTCGACCAATCGAGATCAAAATCCAGAACAAACCTTTTTGAAATTGGAAAGTGCGATATGATACTTGACTTTGGCCTTTTTGTGATCATCTTCTTCATTCTTGGTTTGGCAAGCAAAGCCGATGGAGGAGTTACACATGGACCAGGCAAAGCCAAGACATCAGTAACCTGCAAAGAACCAGACGATAAGAATTTATTATCGAGTGAAAGTATGACCAACTAAAGAGTGATAATTTGACTGAAATTACCTCTCTAGTCGAGTCATCAAGCATGATGATCCCTCAAGTTGGCGATTGCGAGGACGCACCAAACGTCCCCTAAAAAAGCCACCCACGCAAATTTGTCATCAGTAGAATGGCTGAAAGAAGATTGATAACTCGAGAAGAGTTACCTTTTCGGTTGGGTCATCAAGAGTGGTGGTTGCTTAAGGAGGCGATTAGGTGGATACGCTCATCGTTCCCTAACAAAAGGCCACTCATCACAATCAAATGCATTCAAGTACCCACTTAGGAAATAAGAAGATAATAAGGACTTCTATTTCAATACCCCTCAACCTCCTCATTGACTGATCCCTTCCCCTTATCGATAGCATCAGTGGAAGAACTGTCGTCAAAGATCGAAGACCTCGCTCAAAAGGATGTGTTCTTGACAGAAGATTGAAGCCTACGGTCATACAAACAAGTTAGATCAAATGGACAATAACCGGTCCTACTTTTTCATTAAGAAAATCCTTACATCTAGTCAAGGATTCTCAAGGGAGTAAGGCAGAATCCACATTCTGGTGCGCCGGAAGAGAAAAGCTTGTTCAACCAGGCAGTGACATCCTGAGCAGGCAGAGCTAAGAAAGAGAAGAAAGGTTTACTCGACAAAGCTCTAAGTTCATAGCAAAACAAAAAAGGGCAAAGTGCTAACTAAGCCTTAAATCCAGCTACATCCCTAGAAGTATCTTCATCCCCACTATATTCCCAAGCCAGGTGTGTTCGTGCCTTCAAGGGACTTAATCTCTTATTAATAAAGTTTCTGGCCACATGCTACCCGGTTAGGCCAAATTGCTTAGCATGCCAATCTTGTTGGTGAAATAGGTGGTGTGGTTGGATTCTCAGAGCTCTTGTGTCCAAGAAGGATTTTGGATGGGAAAAAGACCTCTATACACTAAAGGAAAACCAATCGGGTCAGGATTGGAGATGTAAAACCAAAGTTTTTTCCAGTCTTTCGACCAAGAAGAGGTTAGGGGAATCAAGATGTAGGAGTTTTTCATTCCACTACTCAATTGGAAACCACCCCCCCCCCCCCGACACATTTACTCTCAGTAATCCTTTTTAGTTTATAAAAGTACTGAAAAAGATTCAAACTTGGCTCAATATCAAGGAAAGCCTCACAAAGATGAACAAAAACACTCAACATGGTGACGGAGTTGGGGTTCAGGTGGTGAAATTCAATTTCATATCGATCGAGTACATGGAGGAGAAATTTGGAAGGAGGAATGTTAAAACCGCAACAGAAGAAGGGCAGAAAAACTACAAACTCGTGCTCGATCTTGCAGGAAGGGAATCTCTCATTGGATGTTGTCCTCCCTTCAACCAAGCCGCGTGGCAGCACCACTCTTTCCACTTCCGCCAGCCGAGATTCTTGCATTGCCGAGGGTGTCCAGACCTCAATCATAAACCTCGCCTCATCGTACTAATCGGGCGAGGTGCCGACGGCTGCTGCGTCCAACTGCTTCTCCGGCGAGGAGGAAGTCGGGATCTTTGAGGAGGAGCTGGGATCCATGGATCTAAAATTTTTCCTAGTGGTGGTGAGTGCTGGAACGGAGAAAGCTGAAAGGCTTGTGCAGGAAGGCTGGTGGCAATGACAAGGAATGGTCACTACAAGTCCGGGTCATACGGGTAAATAAAAAAAATTACCATTTCTTCAACCACTCCCGCCTATACAACGCTTCAACTGGCGTGAAAAGTGGTATGATGACGACGTGCGAATCTCAGCATGCCTTTTTGTCCGCATTAAATGCGCCTACACTCGTCGTTTCAAATTTTGAAAGGTTTTTTAACTCTACTCGTAGTCGGGTGTCGATCAGTTGAGTTCTTTAAATCTTTTTCTTCAAGTCTTGAGTGTGGTTAGCTGTAGGGTGCTCAACCAAATTGAGCTTCCACTCGATACTCAAGGAAAGATCCTTCTATACTCAATTCTTTTGACTATGAGCTTCATCCACTTTACTCGACCAAGTTTAAACTTGGTGGTACTCGAGTGGGCGTTTATAGAAACCTCTCCTTCTTGGTAGAGTTAAGGGACTACTATCAAAAATCTAGCTATGGGGTATATGCGCATAATGAGTATATCACACACAGACAGGGTATGTATAATGCATCTTAGGTAGCTCCAAACATCACGGAACCGAATCAGCGGTACTTGATACACCCGGAATCAAGGAAGTACATATCAGGAAGGTTTAGATTGGTTAGCCAACCCGATACGATCAGTATTCGAAATGGATTTATCTACTTGGACGTTAAGGAAGACAACTCCCTATCGACTACGACTGGATAAGAGTTGGTACCTCACCCATATATAAGGCAAAAAGACTGTGGGGGGGGGGGGAGAGAACTCGAGGCAAGCATCATGACCCTAGCAGAGAAGATATTCGGCGACTTTAGCCTTAGGTTAGATTAGATCCGATCTACTCTCTATAATAGTTTTAGCCACATTGCTTGTACTCGAGATCATCAATATACGGCAACAACACCCCCACAGGACGTAGGGTATTACTCCAATGAGAGGCCCGAACCTTTATACATCGATTGTCTCATCTCGTGATTAATCCCTACACTCGAAGGTACCCAGTCAATTTACGGATATATTGTCAGAAACTAATCTTCGACAAGTGCTTAGTTCATCAAAACTATATGGTTAATTTGAGCATTGTACAATCCTAAACACTGGTGACTATACCTAAGGGAGAAAGCATATTTGAAGTTTACTCCTTCCATGTCTAGGAGTGTGTGCCTCTTATTGTCTTTTGAGCAGTAGTTGCATACATTCATCACTCATCTAATTAATTTTCAATTTGAAGCCAAAAACAAGAGGCAATTAGAAATCACGTATAAATATTTAATGGAGTGAAGAGGGATTTTTGGACCATGAAATTCAATTCGAGATGTGTTACTATGCTTGGGAATCATGATAGGCTTTCATTTGTTCAAACCCAATGATCAAAAATGAAAGACGCCTATTGAAATGATATGGTTGGGTTGATTAGATCGGTAGGGATAACTAGCGGAGCGTACTCAAGAGCGCACTCTCGAGGAGGCTCTGAGCAGATTATTTACATAGACTAAACTTATTAATTTATTGCTTGATTACAATGGGTGATACACCCTCCTTTATATAGGAGGTGGCCATGTCAATATAAACTAACAAACCTTATCTCTAAGACTAACTAATATATCTTATCTCTAACTAATCTAATTTGATCCCTAATCTTATTTCTAACTCGATGCTAGAGCAACGCGCTGCCAACTTGCAGCTCGTCCTCGAGCTACTAAGTGGAGGCCAAGGCTGAAGACCATGTTGGATCCAAATGGACGCGAGACTGGCAAGCAAGCATTGGAGTGTCATGGTCAGGATGATGGTGGTTTTGGCTACAATTGTCATCAGGAGATTGAGTAACCATTGAAGGTATGTCGTCGACCGGCAGCGAGGAGAACACCAAAATTGTCCCAATGAACGTGCACAGGTCCTCGGTGGTGAGCTATCGATGGGGATGTTGGCACCAACGTGGGGAAGCACAACCTACTTATCGATGATGGATGGGATCTCTCGGTTGTCATCGCAGATGCTGATATTTGTGTGCAAGAGCTAGACTTGGAGATCCTCCTTGTCATGGATGACAGCCGTCTCCATCTCACTTTCTTGCGGTCATCGATGCCTCTGCCACGACAGAATGTCGCAGCAACCCATCATACTTTGGTGGTGGTGATGCAGAGCTCCCGGCATTGCCCATGCCAGAGCTGCCAGCGTCGCACCCGAGCTACTCGATAGCCAGGGTGAGGGATGATAACTGGGTCTAGAGGCGAGAGATCTCAATATTGCAGCAGTTGGCATCGAGTAGAACCCGGTCAATCTTGGTCACGATGTTGGCCATGGTCATGGGATCACACATGCCTAATATGGTCGTACGAGCGCGACTGATATGGTTGTGTTGATTAGATCAGTAGGGATAATTGGCGGAGCGTACTCGCCATCTCAAGGAGGCTCTGAGCAGCTGATTTACGTGGACTAAACTTATTAATTTATTGCTTGATTACAATAGGTGATATGCTCTACTTTATATAGAAGCTAGCACTGTCAATCTAAACTAACAAATCTTATCTCTAACTAGGGATGAAAACGGATGGGATAAATCCTGTTCCGTTCCGATCCGTTTTCTATATTTTCTTGTCCGTTTTCGATTCCGTTTTCGAGAGAAAATATGAAAATGAAAATGGTTATGGGGTTTTTCCGACCGTTTTCGGATTTCCCGTTTTTAATCTAGAATTTCCTATTTTTCTAATTGAGATCAAACTTCACAAATCACAATGTAGCATACCAAGCCCGGCCGGCCAGTCCAAACATAACCTCTATCCCAAAGTTCAACCAGATCTCAGTGGTCCAGTATCGGTCGGCTGCTGACCTACCGATGTTGTTTAAGCTCTTGCACCACCTACAATCCTAGTCTTTATATGATTGTATGTTATGCCGAGTACTCGAGTTACGACATGATAGTTATTTTTCAGTTGATACTTATGTCATTACGTGGTTCATTTGTGTATGATATAAATTACTTTTGTTGGTGTGAATTAATTATGTGTCGTGCCGATACTCGAAATCATTGTTCTACTAATTGGTGTTCTCATTTTAAATTATCGGTTCCTGACTGATACCCGCATATTTATATTCGGATTGGTTCGTTTTTGATATCCCGACATTCCCGAGTTCGTACCCGTTTCCGGCTTTCCCGTTTTCGATTCCATTTTCGAGAGAAAATGTGAAAATGAAAACGGTTAGGAGGTTTTCCCGACCGTTCCCGACAATACATGTTGCTACAGTATCAACCGAACTAACTTTAACTACCAAACTATATCTCTATCTAATTTAATCCTATGCCTACCGAAGATACCCTCCATAATAGGGAAGTACTTAAGTTGTGAGCTGATACCATATTTTAAAAGAGAGGTAAGCACCGTAAATCTTATCAATTCTTAATAGTTCTGGTTTAAGCAAGGCACCTAACCTGGTCAACAGAACCTCTGTTGATCTAGCTACTTATTACTAGTCCTCATGATTGATCATGAACAAGATGGGGTCATGGGAGGCAAACCGATTAAACATCATGGTCACACCCTGTGTATCAAATGAAAATTCTTAAAGATACAATATGAACAAAAAAATAATTACTCAACAAGATGGGGTCAGAAATTTGTTAAAATACTGCAAACACATAGTTCAATTTATGCCCCATTTCATTCCTTTTATCTGCTTCACCTCAAGTTGCCTTAACTTGCTGAAGCTTTCAACACGTACGGCTGTAGCCTAATACGTGCCTCCCTTAGAGTATCATTACACGAACTCCTACACCTTCAGCAGTACTGGTGGATCGATGAAGCACACCTGCCTGACAACTGGATCAACTGCAAATATGTAAAAGGAAAGAAAAAAGCAACTCAGTAGCTTCACAGATTTCAGCAAATGAAACATGCTTACATGAGGAATGATTTACTAATGAGCACACACGAACATTTTTTTTTTAACGCAAATGGCAGGAGCTCTGCCTTTCAATTAAGAAGGCGAGCAGAAAGTTATGTACAATAAGATGGCCGAAGCCACAAAAACCCCGTCCTAGACTTTACAGCACACAGTGGAACCCTCAGGGAAACACAACACGCCCGACGGGCCCGCCTCTAGGTCGAATGGAAAGCTCGCCTATACTGTTCAATGTCCTCCTTGGCACATCTTGCCACCTCTTGTGCCGCCATGCATTTGTTTTGGAAAATTCGTCTGTTACGCTCCTTCCACACATTCCACATGATACAGATGATAATTCCATTGAAGGAACGGCATTGGTGTTTGGGTACTTGTTTGGCTGCAGCCTCCTACCATTCCGCGATGGACTGAGCAGTCCCAGGCTGCTTAGTCGGGTCCATGTGATATGCTCCCACATCAACACATGTGACCATACCTCTACGGCGAATGGGCAGTTAGGACATAGGATTTACATCCCAAAAAAAACATAGGATTTACCAGTTTTATACTGATCAAATCAAAACGAAGTGATGAAAGAACTCGAGTAAACAAAAGCCATGGATTGTTCCCTGTATGTTGACGCAGGCACGGTACCTCAATTATTGACTCTCCTCCACAACCTCGCCTTCGTCAGAATCATATATGAAAGCAGGGGGTGTCAATACTAAACAGAAAAGGGTAACCTCTACCTTGATGCTATGCTGCCCTGGGTGCTCGTTGATGGCATTCCTATAAGTAGCCTCAGCATCGGCAACCGTTGTACCTGGCCTTGCTTTGCCATTACTGTAACCATTGAAGATCACAACATGGACTTCCTTGAGGTTCAACAGGTGTGCGATGCCTTCAAGTATGAAGCGGCCATAACGCTTCAGTCCGCGCCCATGGTGGTTCAGTCTGAGCGTTTGAAGATTGGGCATCGCCCCAGTATCAAAGATGAGCCACGGTGCGAAGCAAGAGAGTGTGAAATATTTGAGAACTGGGAATGCCACAGCGCCACTGTGGATGAGGATTCTTTCTTTCAGGGATTTTCGAATGTTCAATTCTAGGTGGTAAAGATTAAGTAACTGAGCAAGTAAATCAACATCATCCTGCGTCAGCACGTTAACTGTCAGTGACAACTCTGAGAGCTTATGGTGTTGACCAATCCAGCTTGGAACCTGGGGAAACATAGTCGAAGAAACAGCAAGTATCTCAAGATTGCTCTCGGTTAGAGAAATGGTCAAACAATCTGATTCAGCCACAGGAGGAGGCAGATTAACGGGACCAAAGTGAGGAAAAGTTAGAGCCCTTAGTTTGCAACTGATAAGTTTGCCAATAGAAGACCATAAGACATCCTTGATTCCTTGCTGAGGGACGGTACCAGTGCACGTAATCCAAAGATCCTTAACATTCATTAGTTCACCAAGTCCCTTAAAATTGTCCACAGAGTTCACGCCCACATCAAAGGACCGTAGAGTACGTAGGGACTTCATTGCACAAATTCCATCAGGCAGCCTTTTACCATAAGGAACGAGCAGATGCAACAAGCAAGGCAATTCAACAATATCCGACGGCACATCACCATCAAGCTTATCCAGGTCCAGTGTCTCCAAACGTTTCAGGCTCCTAATTCTGGCTGGCAGCCGTGCTTCCCTACTAACATTCAAATACCTAAGCTCAAATAATTTGCAGATTGGCGTAAGATCAATACTATCATCCCCATCACTACGCCAGTCTTTCAGATTCAGGACTCGGATGTACTTGAATTCAGAAATAGGAGGCATGAAACAAGTGTTGCCAAACAGAGCAAATGATCGTATATGTGACATGCTTAAGCTTGCTGCAGCTGTTGGGCCTTGACTTGCTCCAAAACCGAAGTGAAGGGAAAGCCGACGCACCCTGCTCTGCAATGATGTGGCTATGTCATGTATATTGTCTATCACCCTCAAAAAGTTCTCTTCCTCTGACTTCTGTCTGATTAGATCAAGAATCATGTCGTGAACTTTACATCTCAACACCTCACCGTTGTAGTTGGTGTATGTAGGTTGGATCATGCTCCTGTTGACGAGTTCGTTGAAGTAACTTCCAGCAGCTTCCTCTGCATCTTGATCATGTAATTTACCGACAAAACCTTCAGCAACCCATAGCCTCACCAGATCCTCCTTTTCAATAGAGTGATCTTCTGGATACATACCAATATATAATAAGCATGTCTTAAGATGGGGTGGAAGATTGTTGTAGCTAAGTTTTAGTACCTGTCTCATTCCCTCTAAAGTTGGATTTGTTCTCAAATTTGAGCTTAGGGAACTGCACACAAACTTCCATTGCTCCCTTGATCTGGCTGGCTGGCTAGCCAAAAGGCTGGCAATGCTTATAATGGCTAGTGGGAGACCACCGCATTTTTGTAAAATTTCATCAGCGATCTCTATCAGTGGCTGAGCACAAGCATATCCCACTCTACTAAAAAATAATTTTGTTGAGTTCTGATCATCAAGATGTTTCATCCTGTAAATGAACTCACGTCGATACGCGCAACATGCCTTAGCCACTGTCTCAATTCGTGTAGTTGTGATCACTTTGCTCCCTCTTTGATTATCTGGAAAGGCACAACGAAGAATTTCCCATACTGATGCATCCCATATATCATCAATCACAAGAAAGTATCTGCAATATTTTCATAAATTAAAATAAGCATTTCATTTCTGTGAAATTGAAAAAAAAGTACAATTTAAAATGATCCAAGAGAATAAAGACTTGTCTCTTATACTTTGAACAAAAAGAAGTAATTATTGCCCTTGAACAATGCAGCTAGATTCAGGCTCGAAATTAAAGAGGAGTCTCTAAAGAGCTTTAAAAAAGAGTGGCCTCAGTCCAAATACAATAGCTCTATTCAGAGAGAGGAGGAAAGTCGTCGGAGGTTCTTCGATGCCCCTGTTCCCGAGTTCCTGCTGTTGTCCTTCGTTCCTTCATGGCCTGGCCGAGATGGTATGGGCCCAAGAGTCAGACCGCCATGACAGTGTACTACGCCCAGAATACCTAGAATCACCTGAATTACCAGTGATTCATGCAAGCAGCATTGGCCTTTGCCGGCTGCAAGTAGAGCTGCATGATCGATTGAATCCAAGGAGTGAGCATGGGAGACAGTGGTGTTTGAGGAATAAAAATGAGTGGACAGGAGAAGGCAGGAGTGAGCATGGGAGGCAGAAGTGCTCCGGGAGTGGTGGAAAGAACGGAATCGTCTGATCTTTCAGGGTGAAGAACTCACGGAAGATGCAGTGGGTGCCCATGCTTTAACAGCTCTTAGAGATAGCTGGGAAAATTCAGAATTAGTCTGTCCGACTCTCGGCTTGAATGTTTCCTCCCCTTTTTCATAATTCGGCCTTTGGCCCTGCCTAATGGCCTGTAAGCTTAAGTGTAGGCATCCTTGATGCCACTCTGTTATTCTTTCTAATATAATCGCCCATACGGTGGCTTTCAAAAAAAGACAATCCCTGCTGTCGGACCACCCCAGCTCAGGGCTGATCCAACAGTCTAGATGTACGCTTGCTGTCCAACTTATGGGCTTCTGTTTTTTAGCAAAATATTTTTCCCAGAAATCTACAACTTGAAATCGTGCAGCTGGTGCATAAAACAACAATAAAACTATTTAAGCTTTTTTAGACCAACAGAACTAATTAAGTTGTGTAACATAGAAAAGCGCGAAACTTAGCCATCAGTAGCGTATTTGATATATCAGCAAAAGAACTGATTAAGAATCGAGAAGCACCTTTTGTCTTTTAGATACTCTCTGACGTTTTCAATGAGATCTTCCACTTCAATGGTATGATTCAGTTGTGGCATCCCAACCTTAGAGATGATCCTATTAAGAAGCTTCAACAGATCGGGTCTTTGAGACACTGATACGAAAGCCTTGAAGTTGTATTGCCCCCCAAGCTTACGGTACACTTCATTTGCAACTGTTGTTTTGCCAAGACCTCCAAATCCAACAATGGATACCACTCTCAGACACTGCAGTGATGCAC
Organism: Phragmites australis; assembly: GCF_958298935.1. Classification (NCBI taxonomy): domain Eukaryota; kingdom Viridiplantae; phylum Streptophyta; class Magnoliopsida; order Poales; family Poaceae; genus Phragmites; species Phragmites australis. The sequence continues at coordinate 20,773,684 of NC_084939.1, forward strand.
ACCCCCTCTCTTCCAACAAGCTGATAAGCTCATCCGTTGGACCATCAATGCCAACAAGGTTGCCTGCATCCGTATATAGCGCAGTCACCCGAGGGTCAACAGCTACGCATCTGGATCTTGAGGAGCCTTCATCAGTCTTATACCTTTTGCGGCGTTCGCTCACTTGGATCACCCGAGTCTTGAGCTCTTGGATTTGGTTGGTAAAATGGTGACGCGCTCTCAATTCACTCACATAGTGGCGAATCTTAGCGATGAAGCCAGCATCACCAGTGTTGGCATCGTCACCAACTTGATGAATGAAACCGTCGATGGAATCCTCGATATCAAACGCCATATCCATCACTTGATTCCTCCACTCCACGGTCGGCAGATCGAGCTCCTCCTCCGCTTCGGCAAGCTTCTTGAGGACAGCATCCATGCTGCGGAGCTCGTCCCTAAGGAACGCCATGTCCCTCCGCATGGTCTTGTGCTTCTCATACTCCTCTCCCATTAAATCAGCCAGCTTCTCCATCACGGAGTTCATTACAGCCGCCATGGATCTAGGTTCCCCTCTCTTTTTCCTCTTGGATATTTGTGTGGTTTTGGTGCACAGCGATTCGTTTGTCCACTCGTCTATTGACGGAGGAAAGTCATCAGAAGCTGGTAATCACATTGTTAGGAAATTAGAAAAGCAACCATTGACGTGATGACAGATAATACCAAATACGCAATATTTATTAATAAGATTTAGCATAAGCATATATTCCATATCCGAACATTCTGCCCATCTAACAATACCGGCCGCTTTCAGCATTTTAACAAAACTACTGCCACTCCTATAAACCTATTGCTATATCGTTATAGTTACAATAATAATTTTCCTCTTATATATATAAGAGATCAAGTTATAAGAGTTTTACTCTAACTCTATCGTGTACCATTAATACAATTCAAAATTCTATACATAATCAATTTTGTATAATTATTCGACACATATATAACAGATATTTATCATTTTGTCATTACGTTGTTACTGGAGCTGTTAACAATGATTATTAGTGACGTCGCTGTATCGATTTGAGGACCGAGTAAACGACAATGAACATGAGGGTGTCCGGTACATCGTCAACTAATACAGACAAGTGCGTGATGGACTGCAGACAAGCAAATATCGGACGCTGTGCCCCCTACATGACCAACTGCGCACTTTCTGACCCGGTGCAGCTTCCTATCTGTCATTTGGAATCATTTCCCATATAAAAGAAAAAGGAAAAGAGTCAAAGCTTTCAGCTGAACATAGTTCGTTGCTAGTATGCCCTTCCTTCGTGATAAAAAATTTTGTGTGATAATTTGCATACGCGCATAACTATGATGGACATCCTTTCTTGTCATTGCTTTGTGTGGTCTGGTGTCTCGGTAGGTCCAAAAACCCAGGTCCATCTATGTCGAATCCTTTCCGACACGGGGCAAGCAGTGGAGCCTGACATTTCAGAATGGACATCTTTTCTTTTTCCGTAGGTAGCGATGATGCAGACGATCGAACACTCGTAGCATGATAGTTTTATCAATGGACGAGCATTCAACTAACATTCTAAAAAAAAAGGACACCACTATATATGTTTTCAAACATGATATTGGACACACGAAACAAAATTTCCAACGTTTTATGTTAGATAAAATATTTTGGGTTACCAGAAAATATATGGTAAAAAAGCAAGCAGTTATGTTGAACATTTATTAACAAGACAAAAATTACTTTATAAGAAGAAGAGAAAGATATTTTGGGGGACAGCACAACATACAAATTGTGGTGGCCATATATATATATATGAAAACTAATCTGTACTTCTGTAGTACATACTCTCTATTATGATATATCACATAAATGAACTGAATATATTCCTTTATCACTATGATTATACTTATATACTTATTCTAAGATACTCCTATGTGAATTACATAAAAAAATTTGAAAAGAAGTCTATCAATTTTAATAGATTTTGATAATATCTTCATATTTGTACATAAAATGTAATATACTCAAAAAAATATGTACAAACCACCTAAAAAAGTATACATACCACTTGAATGATTTTATATACTCACATGCTTCATGTACATACTATTTATCATATGAGATACACATATGAGAGTACATACTCCTGAGAGTACCAAATATGCTTTTTATATATATATATATATATATATATATATATATATATATAGGAAAACTAGTATGTACTCCTGGGTGTATGTACTCCCACCTCTCATATACCACTTTTACACGTGTGTTATACTTCTTTATCACTTTAAATATACTTCATTAGTAATTATAAGATACTACAATACAAATCCCACGAAATTTTTTATGAAATTCCATGATTTTTATCATAATTTGCGTATATACTTCTTTTATGTATAAAAAAGAGTATATAGCAAAAATGAAAGGCTAACATTGAATTTTTTTTCATACAACTCATATTGGAGTATCTTAGAATTAGTATTAGAGTATACTAAAAATGATAAAAGAGTATAAAGTGTTTGTTTAGGTGGTATATTGCATGTGGGAGTACATACTCCTAGGAGTATAGAATAGGTGTCCTATATATATATATATATATATATATATATATATATATATATGTATGTGTGTATATATATAGCTATATACATGATTGTATACGTGAGGAAATCCCGATATACATGGAAGGAGATAAGTTCGTGAAATATCTATCTAGACAACCGTGACTTATATCCAATGCAATCAAAGATTTACACATTAACACATGTAGTATATGTATGTGTATATATATATATAGCTATATACATGATTGTATACGTGAGGAAATCCCGATATACATGGAAGGAGATAAGTTCGTGAAATATCTATCTAGACAACCGTGACTTATATCCAATGCAATCAAAGATTTACACATTAACACCTGTAGTCGAAGCATGAGGCTCCTGAACATAAGAGAATGGGCCAAAAATTCTGGAACAACTGGATTGGGAGCCTTTTAATCATGATGTCTGCAAACTGATAGCTGGAGGTAATGTGTAGAATGCGAACCTATTCAATAGACACCTAATGTGTAGTTGGTGGCAAACAGGTTGGATAAGGTGGCCTGGGGCAGCAGGCGGTATTAGGGTAAGATGGTAGAAGCTCACAGCCAATAGCTCAAGACACGGCGGCACATTTAGTAGGGAGAGGCATAGGTGAACGACGGAGGGAGAAGTGTAGGTGGCCACACAAGCAGTCTAGATCGCCAGAGGTTACCTGTTGTGGCTGATTGAGATGGCAATGGCTAGGTCACCACCCCTTCTGTCAAACACATCCCAAGCTCAGTAGTGAACTCGGTGGTACTATTTACAATTATGTATGCTTTCAACTATAAAAAAAAGTCAAAGTTAACCTGCTCCAGCTCTCATTAGTAATCTTTACAATCTAAAAGCTGTCATGTTCCAACCCTCCCAGGCTATCCACGTCGGCACCTGATTCTGAATTGTTCGATCTGAGTAACGACAATTGAGGACCGTCAGATATGGAGCTGTACCGCCCGCTGGATCGGCCATTTGAGACACCCGATTGCTCTCGAACTCTTGGCCCCTTCCCCCATCACCATCGTATCCTCCTCCCGTGGGCGATGCTCACCACCGCTTGTAGATGAGGGCGCTCGGCAGGTGTCACTGCCCAAGCCCGCCTGCCTCAGCCCCTCTATCTCTTCTCCATCGAATTCGAGCTGTGCTGCCTCAATCAGGATCAGGATGCAGTGGCGGGGTCAGGACATTTGCCTGTTGGTGGTATGCCCTAGAGGCAATCATAGAGATAATTGTATCACGTCTATGTTTATATACTTTTGAATAATGTGTTATTCGATTCCTTGAATAATTATCATTTACATTGATTAGTAAGTATGTGACTTGTTTGTGAAGCTCTTTATTTTATTGTGATGTTATTCTAAATGATCCATAGTCTTATATCATTATGTGGGATGATAATAATTCCAGACTAGCATATGTATTGATTGATGATCATGTTTCATAGATCATAGATATAGAGATATCAAATCAATAATGTGGACACATGTTAGAGAACATGGTGTTGGATAGACCCACCTTGAGATACTATTGGGATTATTATATGATGTGTCATCAGTTGTAATCTCAAATGGTGTATATGCAGTATCCTTAGACATAAGATCGTCATTGACTCCTACACTAAGGGGCTATCAAATGCTACTCTGTTACTGGATAGTCATAAATGTAGCTTTCGAGTTTGCCATGAAACATATCGTGGGGTGTGAGCGATCAAGATGGAATTTGTTCCTCCTATATAGAAGGAGAGATATCTCTAGGGCCCTCAATGTTGATAGGTTAGAAAGTGCAAGGCCATGCCAATGTGATTAAAGAGTTAATCACGAGCTGAGTAATCCGCTACAAGATTGAGTGAATTGTCAAGCTATCACAAGATGTCACGTGTCTTGCCTTGAGCTTGACTGGTATCATAAGGCAAAGGGATTGGTGCTTATGTATATCAAGGTTCAGTCGATATGATCTTTATGTATACTCAGGAGTCAATATGCTCTGCTAGGGATTGCTATTGATTTCTGTTTAGAAAGGAGTTTTCAAGTCTTAACCGTTTGTACATGGACCTAATGGATCAAACACTTAATGGGTTGGAACAAGACACGCAGATTGGATCTTAAGAGGGTTTAAATGGATTGTGATCCGTAAGTGATTAGAATCCTAATGGGATACCAACGTGGGAGCCCATAGCATGATCTATATAAGGGGAGGCATGAGAAGGGGTGCGTACGGTTGAGCCATTCCGAAACCCTAGCTGCGTGTAAGACCCTATTCCCGGGATCTCCTATGACTCCTGTATTAGTCCTTCGATCAAGTAGCTGATACACATAGTACAACAATTGTGCCATCATAGTCAAACTTCGTACATAAAAGTATTAAGGTTACAGAGTACAAAAAGATCTACAAACCATATTGTATATTACAGACCTGGTCTTATGGCCATCAAAAGCACAACAGAACATCTATCCAAAGCCACATGCAGCTAGGGTGCGAACGTGACTACTAAGTCTACTCCTCATCCGCACCTTAATCTCCAGCGAAGTCGGCATCTGCTTCCTCATCTGACTGATAGCAATAGTGAGTACAGAAGGTACTCAGCAAATCCTATACTACCTCAAGGTGTTTGATATATGCATAAGGCGTAATCCAGGACAAGGCGTTACAATTTAGTTTTAAGCGTAAAGCAGTTTTTATGCGGGTGTCCAGTTATATCCTCTACTGTTAACTTTAGAATAGTTTGAATAAGATAACTAGGTAACAAGGTATATCTGGAGGTTTTTCGGTCCTAGGAGGGGCTACATCTCACTCTGCATTTCCTATCACATGTCTGATATACCTCTAGTACCACACAGCTCCTAGCGGATTGCGCCAGCAACCTCATCACAAGGACATCTAGTCCACACACTCACTCATCAAGGATACTCACACCCTGAGTCTAATCATTGAGGTTATTGCTTTCACATGTCCATGACTATGGACACAGCTATTCGAATGTATTTACACTCTGCAGAGGTTGTACATTGTACCCACACGATATGCTCAGCCTCCAACCGTTGCAAGTGGAGGAACGAATCATACCGGGACACTTCAATCACCTTTCCTTGCCAGGCTTTTCTACGAGACACCTCAAGTACCAGAGGCCTTGTGCTAAATGCCAATTCCATTTTTAAGCTTTTGCTGGTTCCCAAAACATTCAAACAGAGGGCCAGATAGTCACTTGGCTCCTCGTTTCTCTAGCCTACTAGTATGATGCCCAACGCGATCGGGAGAAGAAAAGTCAAGTCCTGCCCAGTCAAGATGCATGGTTGCACTGGGGTGGCTTAGCATGACAGCGCAATGATTCAATGCTTATATGGCTGGGGTAGGCATCTACGTTGGCAATAAGTACCAGAGAGGTAACTCAAGCCCCCAATAGCATCCTCGACCGGAGGACTACTCTACTTGCCCCCGCCAAAATAGTTTTCACCCATTTTACACTTCTCCTTCCATTTCCCACACTACATCAAGGATTTCACAACCATCAAGGATTCATGGTATATGAGTTAAATTGATAAATAGTGAAACAACATCTCCGAAGAGATGTATTCAACTAGCGACATCTCTGAAGAGGTGTATTCCATCCTAAGCATGCAAGATATCAAGGCATCGTCCGACGTCAATATAGATAATGGCATGTACTCTTAGGGTGATATGTATTCTAGATGAGATATTTAAGCCATATCTTTGTTTGATAGGATTTAACTACTACAAGTAGTTTGAAAAAGCACAATACATAGCACACGTGATAATAAGTCAAGTTTTAAGTTGATTAATTAGATTATTGCAAAACATGGGTTCAATATGATAAATGAGATAAGACTTGCCTTCTCCGAAGTCCTCTTCTAAACCTTGGTCAGGGTCCTCCGGGTTCTCTACGAAATCCTCCAGTTTTGCAATACGCGATTACGATCAATCAACGTCCTATACTAGAGAAGAATCAATTAACATCATATGGAGTACCAAATGAGCCCTAATGAATATCATACTATGATAGAAATATAGATCTCGAATTTAGATGAAGTTAGGTGAAAGAATCGCTGGAATAGGAGTTAGAACAGAAAAGTTATGATCTCGGAAGATTTAATCTAAAATTAAATCAAGAAATTATGAAATAACACTATTCATGGTGGGGCCCACAGGTGAGACCCACTGAATAGTACTACGGGACCCACTAAATAGTAACCGAGTGGGACCCACTGAATAGTACAACATTGGGCTGGATTTGGGATTGGACTTGGGCTCAGGTTTGAGCCTGGGCTTGGGCTTAGGACTAGGCCGCACAGTGTTCGTCCCACAGGGTTGGGCCGCTTGGTTTCATGGGCTGCAGTAGCTTGGTTGGCCCAAGGGTGAAAGGGATTGGTGACGTCCTAAGAGGGGATGAATTATGACACCTAAAACTAATCGGCTCCAAACACTTCACAAGATAAACCTATATCAATTTCTATATAAAGTGCTCTAGATTTATCTAGTGTGTCTACTCTACGTTCAAAAGGGTTTGCAACCTATAGCCAATCCTAGCAAACTACTCTAGAAAAGTAAACATGCAAAAATAAATTACAAGTATGTAAATGTGGAAACGTAAAGAAAGTAAAGAGAGCAAACTCAGCATAAATAATTTTTATCTTGCGGTATCGATGATATAAACATCACCCCTAGTCCATGTTGGAATAGCCACCTAGGCTATTGCTCCTGGTCGTTACCTGGTCATGACCCTTGAGCCACATAGGCCTCAAGTAGGTTGAGCCACCAAGCCACAAAGGTAAGGCTTATTACAAGCCTCTCTTTCGGTCACTTGCCGCCGTCTTTATTTCAAAGCTTGAGCCACCAAGGCAAGGGTCTCTACATCCCCATACAAACTTCTTACTACCGCTCCATACGAACCCAGAGGGTTGACAAGCTTGAGCCACCAAGATTCTCTAGGCCTAATAACACTAATCACTTCCTAATCTTGTGTTAATTACCTTGGATGATAACTTTTAGTAGTTTGGTGGCTTGGATATCTTCTCAATTTTATGTGAGCTTCTCTGGACTCTAGCACACTCAAATGACCAAGTGGGGGGTATTTATAGCCTCAACCCCGCGAACTAGCCGTTGGTCCAACTTCTCAAAAAGACTTTGAACACCGAATGTTTCAGCATTAACAGTAGTACAATCACCGGAACATCCGGCGTGTGCAGTAGCAGCAACTATCCATTGGACCCCCACTCAATCTCATTGTGAACATCGGATGTTCTGGTATTACCTTGAACTCCAACATCGGACCATCCAATGTGTTGACTTCAGCCAATCAAGCCACCTCTCTTCACTGTACATTTGTCCGGCGTATAGATCTTCAATGTACCAGAACATCTGGCATGTACTGCAACACCAAAACTAGCCATTGCAACTTTGTGAATCCTCTGGCGATTCCTCCGATACAAGCGCCGGACTATCTGGCGTGTATACCTTATTCTTCCACTGAACCGAAGAAAATCCCTCTGGACATTGCTCCGGCGAAGCCTCCGATGTGTACGATTCCTTCATCACCGGATCATCCGATGTGTACATTTTTCCTGGGACTTGTCCAATTCATTCCAATCTTTGTCTCGGCTTTGGTGGCTTCTTCATGTGTTGCATCCATGAAACCTACTAAAGCATATACTTGACAAACATGTTAGTTCCATTAATTATGTTGTCATTAATCACCAAAATCACGTACATGGCCTTAAAAGGACATGCTCGCTACAATGGGGCATGACCCACACCTGCTGGGTTGGCCTTGCAAGCCAACAATCTGCTACCGGGCTGCGCAAGCGAGGCTTGGGCCCAGCCAAACGCGCGGGTCTGTGCGGGCTTGCCTGCAGGGCAAAGCGGTGAAGCCGGGTGCGACAGCAAGCAAAGGCGGTGGAGCCGCGCCAGAATGCTCGCTGACATTGAGTTAGGGCTACGGCTCGGGTCAAGGTGTTGGGGCCGGTGGTCTACGAGGCCACGTGGATCCATTTTGGGATCAATGATGGCAAGCGGCCACTGGAGCAGGTCCAGTCGACTGCTGAAGACAGCCATGGTGGCGACGGCTTGGTCATCGGCGGAGGAGAGGAAAGGGAGGGGGGACTTGGCTCGCTAAGGGCTCCTATAGGTGCGACACAACACGTGGAGTCTAGCTAGGGGGTTCAGGGGCCGATGGCCCAGCCGGCGGTGTGCGGCCGAGGCGAGGTGGCGTTCGGTCACTACGGAGAGGTGCCTTAGCATCATGCCGAAGGAAAAGTAACACGCACAAAAGAAGGAGAAGGGTGAGGGGAAGCTCACTGAGGCTGGAAAGGGTGAGGAGTGGGCCGAAGTTGAAGAAGAGGCAATGGTCGGTGATGGGACGACGGCTCGATGTTGGTGTCCTCCACTCCGAGCTCCGTGGCAGGTCGATGCAAAGGCGATGGTGGAATTGGACGGCGGCGGATTTGGGGAAAAGAGGGGAAAACGGCGGTCGGCTCCTCGTTTAATAGAAGGGGGAGCGAGAGAGCAGAGAGGTGGTGCAGTACTTGCGGCGTCACGATGTCCTCGGTGAGGAGACGGCGGCGAGATGACGCCCACCTTAAACTGCGCAACATGGCTACTCTGCGTCGGCCATGCACATGCGGCGGGCAATGAAGTCACGGGTGTCAGGAGGCTCGGGCTGCGTGTGAGGGAGATGAGAGAGGGGAGAGAGCGAGAGCGCGAAGGGATGACGAAGGTCGTTGGTGGCTTAAAGGCGATGGGATGGGCAGCGACTAGGAGCATTACATCGATGTCATGCTGGAGGAGGGAGACTGCGCTTGTGTGGCGCACGGGGTAGAGGGAGAGTGGCGTTTGTGGCCCAATGTGCTGGCCTGCTCAAGTACGTGTGGCCCACGTGGGGGGTGAAGCGGGGCAGGTTTTTCTAGGCCGGCGGATTTGCTGTGCAGAGGGTAGGAGGGAGAGCAGCCTGGGAAGAAAAAGGGATTGAGCCTAGGGAGAAAAGAAAAGGGAAAAGGGTTTGGGTTTAAATTCAATTGGGAGGATTGAATTTGGATTTTGGCTTTGGCATACATTCAAATAAGAGTATTTGAATTAGGGATTTGGAGGGGAAACTTTGAGACTTGGAAGAGGATTTGAATTCAATTTGGATTTGAGCTCAAAGGAATTTAAGAATATATTTTAATTTGAGAGACATTCAATTCAAACCTCCACTCAAAGAACCATAAAAACAAATAAACCAAAAATGCAATGATTCAATTTAATGTAAGGATTAATTTTTAGAAATTAATTTGGTACTCTTTGGAATACTTTAGCCAAATAATATACTTGAATAGATATATATACAGACAAGTATATATTTATTCAAATATATAATTCCTTGATTTTATATTGGTTAGAAAATTTTTATATTGGAGTGAATTTTGCTATATTCTATATGCTAAAACTTGGGATGTTACAAACTACCCCACTTAAACGAAATCTCATCCTCGAGATTCAAAAGACTCATTGAAGAGGTGGGGAAACTCTTTCATCAGATCCTCTTCATATTCCTATGTAGCTTCCGCCTCTGTATGATTACTCTACTGTACTCGGTAGAACCTGACTGTTGTCCTTCTGGTTTGACGAGTTGCCACGTCCGAGATCCAGATGGGTCTCTCCTTATATTGAAGATCTTACTATAGATCAATGATTTCTAGGAGAACCTGTTCCTCTAGAACTCTCAAATATTTCTTTAACTGTGATATATGGAACACATTGTGCACATCGGACATTTCTTCCGAAAGTGCTAACTTATGTGCCACTGCTCCAATCTTTTTGAGAATCTAGTACAGCCCCACATATCTATGTGCCAATTTTTCATGAATTTGAAATGTCCGGGTGCCTCTTATTGGAGATACCTTGAGGTAGACGTAGTCTCCAACTTCAAAGGTCAAGTTTCTCCTTCAGTTATCAGCATAACCTTTCTGTCTACTCTGAGCTACTCTCAGATTCCCTCTGATCTTGGCAACTTGTTCTTCTGTGTTTTTTTATTATCACATGACCAAAAAGTAAACGCTCTCCTACTTGTGACCATAGTAGATGTGTTTTACATTTTCGTCCATACAATGTGTAACACCCTGATTTTCAGATTTCTCAAATTTCTAAAATTTTCCAATAGTATTGAACAGCTTCACTAGTAGTATAGGTTTAAAACCTATTTTCTTAATCAATCAATCAATATAGGTTATTATTTTCTGTGCATTGCATGCTGAGTTTTGCTAGGAGCCAGGTAAGTGCATTAGAGTTTTTTTCCTTTTCTTTCTCTTTGGTGTTTTGAGTGAAAAAAATTTTGAAAAGGTTTTTACAAAACTCAGTAGTGAATAAGTTAAGGATCTTAATGGTTGGAAATCAAAATCCTTGAATTCATCATCTATTCAATCCTTGATCATACCTGATCTTTATCCAGGTCAATTCAAATCTTATTCAAATTCTTGTTTAAAGTCAATCTCTCCTCTTTCCCAAATTCTACCTAAATCTAAATTCAAATTCCTCATCTACTCCTATTCTTGTTCAACCTTATCTTTTGGTTTCTCTTAAATTTACTCCAAGCTGAATTCAAATTCAAACCCTATTCAAATTTCTTCGCAAAAGTTTCTTTTCTAAACCCTAGATATAGCTAAAGTATCTTTGGGCTCAATGTTGCTCAAGTCCAAACCCTTAGCTAAGTCTTCTAGATGGCCCAACAAAGGATCCACAAAATCTATAAATTTTCACGGAGTCCTGGATAGCCTTATCTTCTCATGACGTTTCGGAGTTCAAAAAGACCTCAAATGCAAATCTTGATAATACCAAAGTTGTAGGTCTCGTCGAGAGCTTAGATTTGAACCTATGGAAGTCCTCTTTTGGATAATGGAGCTAGGAGTTATAGCCTCCGAAATCAGTGCTACATAGAGAAGTCTGAGTTCAAACAGTTTATCTTGTGGTGCATTTTTGGAAATCAAGATGACATTTTCAGAAGTTCCAATGACTACCAAAGTTGTAGATTTTTTTTAGTACTACAATGTAGAATCAAGAAACGTCCAATTTGGAGTCTGGAAGGTAGAGATATTATTCTCGGAATACAGAGCTACGAAAAAGGAAACCGTAACCGACTCAAACTCGAATCCGATTCGTGTTTGGTTTGGACTCTACCTCAACCAGCCGCCCCTAGCCCTATAAATATGAGTTGCATGCCCTCTCCTACCCCTATTCCATGCCGCCAAGCCCTAGAAGTCGCTGCTACCCTGTCCGTACGTCGCCAAAGCGCCGCCGTTCGTCGGAGCCGCCTCCGCCGCCGCCCGTGATGCGCTACGTCGTCTTCTCCGTGAATCCTTCTTCCTCGACCACCAAAGCAACATGAGGACCCCTTCTTATCCTCCCTTACTACTTTTTTAGCATCATACTAAGTCCCTAGCCAAGCCCTAGCCCCGGCCAAAGCCCGATCTAAGCCGCCACGGTCGTCACCGTCGCGGACAGCCGCGCTGTAGCCGATTGGCATCGATGTTCCCGACCGACCAGAGGTCAAATCACCAAGCCCTTTCACCGGTGCATGTCCCATGATGTTCTCCACGTCCTCACCAACCGGTTTGGCCAGTAGATTAGCCAAACTATCAAAATCAAGGTCGACATACCCGCTGTCCGGTTTCTGGACGTGTTCTGCACACGCACCGGATTTGCATTCGTGTCCCCTGTCAATCCGAAAGCCGTATGGATGCACCAACCACGTCACGGCGTGTCCCATGGAGTCTTCTATGTTACCCTAGGAGCCCATCCCCGTTTGTGCAGCGACACGACCAGGACGCTCTTGCCAACCACAGCACATCGCAGTCATCACCCGTCTCATCTATGTTGATCATTCTTCCTCTCAGTGGATGATCTACCAAAACCCATGCCATATCATTGTGTTCCCGGGTTATATGAACATACTTGTTCAAACAATTCCTCAAAATTCATAGTCAATCTCTGGGAACGTGAGCGTCTTCGTTCCTGCATTTGTTCGCGGTCACCACCAAACCTAGAAGCAGTCATCGCTGTTTTGCCACTACCTCGGATGACCCCTTCCAAAACCAACCATACCATTGAATTGGTCTTTTCGCGTTCTATGTCATGCTCCCCTCGTTTCACTGAAACACCACTGAAGCCGACATTGATGTCTGTGGCCACGTGCCCAATCGCCATCTCAACGAAACCCGAACCACCACCGCTACATAGAGTCACCAGTAGTATCCTTAACCTAGAAGCACAACCTTCGCCCTTTTTGATCCATCATAGGTGGTTGAGACTAGACCTTAGTGTATCCCTTCTTTAATCCAAGATGGTACTTTCATAGCATGCCAAGTCAGCGCCCCATCATTCTCCTTACCCTAGTCAGTGAAGTCTAGTCTGCCCTACACTTCTTAAATCTTACGCAATGATGTTGTCAAGCCTGACACAGTGATTGTACAATAAAGCCTTTTCCTATAGGAAGATAGTTCCAGGAAAATTAGTCTTTCTTTTCAGTCTAATCCATCTCTCAAAAGCTATTCTCTTTTCATCTTAACTCTGATTTAGGCGATTCTTGTGTCTAAACATTTCTAAAATCATCCCTATCCAACTATAGTATTTTTAACGTGTTTTAATGATGTTTGGTATGTTGTTCTTAGTGTTTCTTTTGTGTTGTTTGTCGGTAGTTCTCGCGATTAGTCGATAACGTTCCGGAGCAGTTTGAAGGACATCAAGACCAAGATTTCGACAACACTGAGCAGCATTGGGAAAAAGACAAGTGTCCTTGATCATCTTGATCCTATGTTTTTCAATGTTTTATTTTACAAAATTGCATGCAGTGTCAATATGATGGGTAGTCACCTATGTTAGGGTTTTCCCTAGATTTTCCCTTATCATCCCTTGGAACCTAGATGGTTTATGGTTAGGTGTCTTTTATGGATAGATTGCTTAGCCATGCTTTTGGGATATAGGGAAGTGTCATAATCTAGACTAATGAATATATACAACATTGATGATTAATTTGTTAATGGTCTAGCAACATGGAACCTTAGGCCTTGAGCAAAGTGGTTTTGATGGTTGTCATGGTTATGATGTTGGTTTAGTATTTGCTCAAGTAACCTAAGTAAGGACTGGTTCGTGGAGCGACAACCCAAGAAGTAACGTACCAACCACGAGGCTGATATGGGTAAGGCGTGACACACTGATTAGAGTCTGTCCAGTGTGTGTTAGGTCAGCACAAAAGGGGGCTTCTGGGTAGGAGCTTAGCTTGCGTAAAGCCTGGCGGTGAAACCTAGTGGGCAGATACATACTGGATTAGTCTCTGGTTAGTGGCAAGTGTCATTCAGTGATTCTTGGCGGCACACCACTGGCGTGTGTTAAGTGTTTCGTGAACACGGCAATATAGAATTCACTGACTCATGGGGAAAGCTGGACAACCTCTGCAGAGTGTAAAACTGTTATAATAGCCGTGCTCATGGATATGAGAGACTTGGATCCTCACATGATTAGTGGGTTGTGGTTATGAGTATGGTTGTGGTTATGGTTCTGGTACAGGGAGTACTAGATGGTTGTGGTTATGGTTCTGGTACAGGGAGTACTAGATAGTTGTGGTTATGATTCTGGTACAGGGAGTACTAGATAGTTTTGGTTATAGTACAGGGAGTATTAGAAGGTTATGGTGTGCAAGTTGGGGAGCCTTGTATGCTGGATGCTGAACTATATGGGTTACATTCACTTAATAATTGCTTAATGCTTTTGAGTCTAAATATATTTTCATTACTCGCATTTACGCAAATATACCTTGTGTTAGCCTATTCTTGGTATAAGCCTGCATATCATTACTTTCCCTCACTTGCTGAGTACTCTATGTGCTCACACTTACTATTTTCCCTATACCATGCGACATGTATACTGCTGCTCAGTGAGTGAAGATGTTGAAGACTATCATGACGAGGTTGTGACGTTCTAGGCACGTGTCTCCCGGTCAGTTGCCTGCGATGTTGTTGGGCACCAGTGCTTCTGTTCCGCTGCAGATATCTTCATAGAAGACAATATATGTCAATTGCTGTAAGAGTTTAACGTTTATTTAATAGAAGTATTGCTTTTGTTACTTCACCTGTGACGTCCTTATGTGTGTTGAACATCCTGGGCACACATAAGCCGCATCTGGTTTTATCCGTTAAAACCGGGTGTGACACAATGCCTCAAATGGTGACATTTCCAGGCTAGCTTGGTAACTGTTATTGTAAGAGAACTTTGCAAATGCTAGACTTTTCTCCTAGTATATGTAGGTTATCACACAAACTCTTAGAAGATCTTCCAAGATCTGGTTTACTCTTTTAGTCTGACCATCAGTCTGGGGGTGGTAAGGAGAAATAAAATCTAGTTTAGTCCTCAGGGCAGTGTGTAGACTTTTCTAAAACCTCGCCGTGAACTGAGGTCCTCAATTAGAGATGATCCTGCTTGGGACTCCGTGCAGCCTCAAAATATTGTCAATATATAAGTTTGCCAATTTGTCCCCGCTGTATTTTGTCTTAACAGGTATGAAGTGAGTTAGTTTAGTTAGGTGATCCACTATGACCCATATGGAGTCATTACCCTTCTGAGTTCTGGGTAATCTAACTATGAAATCCATACCAATTTCATAACACTTTCGAGTCGGGATATGCAAGGGTTGCAATAATCTTGCAGGTCTTTGGTGCTTTGCCTTGACCCTTTGATGGGTGTCACACCGAGCGACAATCCTGCTATGTCTACTTTCATTCCTGACTACCAATATTTGGCCCTTAGATCTATGAACATCTTGGTATATTTGGGATGAATAGAATAGAGGGAGTTGTGGGCTTCATCCATGATTAACTCCCTAAGATTTTCCTAATTTGGCACGCATAACCAATCCTTGTACCATACAGTTTCATGTAGATCTATTCTAAACCCTGGTGCCTTATCTAACCTGAGATTCTTCTTGATTTCTAGAATCTCCTCATCTTCTGACTGGGCCTCATGAATTTTATTCTCCGGTGTTTAGTTGTACTACTAGAGTGGGAACTTGTCCTTGTGTTATGTGCAAGTTAAGTTGTTGCATTTCCGTGAGAAGTTCTGGCCTTGATTCCTGGACATGTAAATTATGGCAGTAAGTCTTCCTACTCAAGGCGTCAGCCACAACATTAGCCTTGCCCAAGTGATACTAAATACTTAGGTTGTAATCTTTTATCAATTCCAATCATCTTCGTTGCCTTAGATTCAAATACGATTGAGTGAATATATACTTAAGGCTCTTGTGATCTGTATAGATTTCGCACTTATTTCCAATAAGATAGTGTCTCCATATCTTAAGTGCATACACAACTGCTACTAACTCAACCATGAGTTGGGTAATTCTGCTCATGTTGTTTCAGTTGCTTGGATTCATAAACCACAACTTTGCCATCTTGCATCAATACACAGCCTAAACCCTGGCGTGATGCATCACAATAGACCACAAAGTCCTTCTGGATATCTGGCAACTTTAGCACTGGGGCGGTAGTCGATCTCTTCTTGAGTTCTTGGAAGTTCTTTTCACAGGATTCATTCCACTCAAACTTGGTGCCATTCTGGAGAAACTTGGTCATTGGCCTAGCCAACCTTGAAAATCCTTCAATAAACTTGCAGTAATAATCTGCCAACCCTAGGAAACTTCTGATTTTTGAAATATTGGTCGGCTGAATCCAATCCACTACTGCCTCAACTTTTGAAGGGTCCACAAATACTTCTTTTGCTATTAGGACATGTCTGAGAAATGCCACTTCTTGAAGCCAAAACTCACACTTGCTGAATTTGTCGTAGAGCAGATGTGCTCTTAGCCTTTACCACTCTCAAATGTTGATCATGCTCTTTGACACTCTTTGAATAGATAAGAATATCGTCAATGGACACTATCACAAATTTGTCAAGTTCTTTCATGAACACCATATTCATCAGATTCATGAAGTATGCTAGGTTATTTGTCAATCCAAATGACATGATTGTGAACTCATATAATCCATACCTCATCACAAAGGCGGTCTTTTGGATGTCATTTCTCTAATCTTTAGTTGGTAATAACATGACCCCAAGTCTATCTTAGAAAAGCACTTGACACCTTTAAGTAATCGAATAGATAATCGATCCTGGGTAGCGGGTACTTATTTTTTATGGTTACTTCATTCTATGAACGGTAATCAATATACATTCTTTGTCTCCCATCTTTCTTCTATACAAACAGAACGGGTGATCCCCATAGTCAAGAACTAGGCCTGATGAATCCTCTTTCTTACAATTCTCTAATATGTTCCTTCAATTCCTTCAGTTCATTAACTGCCATTCTATATGGTCTCTTGGCAATCGGAGCTGTTTCGGGTAAGAAATAATGAACTCTATATCATGGTCGGGTGGCATACTAGGTAATTCTTTGAGAATACATCTGGGTATTCACATATTACTGACACATCCTCTATTGACTGGGCGGATTAGTTGCATACCATAGGGTCAAACTTGGGTCCCTGGTTCAAACTCTACTTTGACCCCTTTATGATTGACCAGGGCAACCCTTCTACTAGACAAGCTATATTGCCTTCACGCTCGGTTAACCAATCCATACCAAGGATGACATCTATTCTATCTGAATTCAGAATTACTAGGTTTGCTAGGAACTCTACTCCACTTACAAGATGCACTACATTCCTTTCTTGAAGCAATCCTGCTTCTTCTTGTCAGTTTCCACATCTTCTGGTGCATAGAGGGACAGCTTGATGAACTTCCTGATGTACTGATTCACTGTCATTGGACCTTGCTTTAGGCTACAGAACTCGTTGGCCTTCATCTCCAAGGTCCCTTCTGGCACATGGTATTTCATGAACTCGTCGTAGAATTCCTCCCAGGTGATGGCTTCAGCATCCACTGATGCTTTGCAGTAATTCTCCTTCCATTCTGCTACCGATTTGGTAAATTGGTGAGCTGCTAGATTCATCCTATATTGACCTGCATAGTTGATGATATTGAGCTTCCTGGTGACAGCCCTAAGCCAGTCATCAGCCTCTAGTGGGTCTTCGGTGCTATCGAATGTTCGAGGTCTGATCCTCATGAATTCTACAATCTTGTTCTAAGGTCTAAAACCATAGCCTTGGTTGTTGTTTGCTCCTTGTGCTATGGCTTCCAACAGACGAGTCTGATTGACCATCACTGCCACTAGGTCATTAGCTGGTGGTGGGGGCAGTGGGGTCCTCAGACTGCTATGGCGGCTTTGCTAGACTTTCTATTGTCCGAACTCCTGGTCCTCTGCTAGGTCTTCCTCCGATTCATTCTCTTCTTGTTCACTTGGTTCCAGGCTGGGTTGGGGGTTGGCAGCTCTACCCCTTCCTCTACCTTGGCCCGCAGCGTCTCTCCCTCTAGCTCCTATTGCAACTTCTGCTTCGGATCCACTCTCATGGGCTGCTTTGGAGAGGGCCCTCTAGCGTCACTACTGAATGTGAGACGATTGCCTGATTGGCTCCATCTTCTCTCCGAGGATAAGAGAGAAAGCAAGAGTTGGGATGAGGCTACAAGATGGGGCAAGCAAGATAGAAGCAAGGGCAACCTTGCCAATCACACAACAAAGAGGCAACAAGAAGCAACACCACATACAAGTACAAGCAACATATATTAAACAAACCTAGGACTATCTCCTCTAGGTCACTAATACAAAAGTTCTTGATCTAGTATACGACAAAAGCATGCTCGCAAAGCATTAGACCACAAGGTAACTTACAACAAAAGCTATTAAAGGCCTACTCATTCTACTAACTCGCCACGACGTGTCATACTCAAGCGTCGTCTATGGATCCGCTGGCGGTGTTGTCGATAGCTGACTCAACAAGTGAGAGGGTTTCTGCTAGTGTCAAGGTAGAAGCGGGGTTGGTGTTGTTGTCATCGTGGTGGTCACTAACGAGCTCACGCTCACTAGGGTCCTCCTCCTCGGAGTCATCGGCTACAAGCATCATGTCTTCATCCTCGATCGGCTCTACAGGCACCATACCTCCTCTAGCGGCTGGAACTGGTGAGGAGTCAATCCTGCCTTCTGCTATGGCTGCTGCAATATGCACTGGTAGAAGAGGAACACCTGATAGGACGATGTGATGGGTCTGACTCACAGGCAACCTGAAGGTGCTCTTCCTAGTAATCCGTCTGACTCTCGAGCCATCCAGGGCATTCTGCCTATTAAGATCCCTGTAATGCGCCCCTATTGCCCTCTGCCATCCTCGGCCGTTCCTCACAGAGATGTCCTCAGCAGATGCTACCTGAACTCTGGCCTGGTCCAACATCACACAGAGAGCTCTCTCCCATGTCTCTGACTCTTCCGCCCACTGGCAACTAGCCATCCACTGCTGGTAGTACATCTCGTGCATGTGCTCCAAAGTGTGAAGGTATTGTGCCATGGCGGCTACAATGGTGTCATCCTTCTTCTCCTGTTCTACATCTTCCATGGCGTTCAAGCCTCACACCAAGCAGCTCGCTAGCCATCAGTGGCTGGGAAGTGCCTCATGGGAGTGCATGCCACCTCACTAGCGTGTCTCCCGCACAAATACTGAAGAGCCTCATAGGCCGCCAGCTGGTACGTTCAGAGTACTATACTCCAGTGATGTTGACACTCCATGGCTGCCAGCTTGGGTTCCTCTCCCAGTCGAACATCTAAAGAAGCACCTAGCACTTCTGGGAGCCATCCTCATCGTACTCGTGTCCTGTGTACTCTGGACGCCGAGTGTACCCCAGACGGCACAAAGCTTCCAACAACAACTTGGGAAAGCCCTTCACTTTTAGATAGCGTACCATGTTCCAGTCTTTGTCTTCCATCTGTCAAGGAAGGTGGGGGGCAGCTTAGAACCAGCATAACAGGGTTTTTAAAAGCAATAAGACAGAAGGTAAGTAAATAAAAAGTTTTCATAACATAGTTTTTAGAAACTAAGCAGACAATGAACACGTCTATCCTAAGGTCATGTTCTACATCCAAGCATGACTCTGATACCACTCCTGTAAACCCCATTCCCAGGATCCTCTATGCCTCCTGTATCAGTCCTAATCTTACGGCCGTCAAAAGCACAGCGGAACATCTATCCAAAGCCACAGGAAGCTAGGGTATAAATGTGACTACTAAGTCTACTCTTCATCCGCACCTTCGTCTCCAATGAAGCCAGCCACTGTTTCCCATTTCCTTTCCTCATTTGGGGGAAAAGAGGGGGAAACGGTGACCAACTCCTCGTTTTATCGAAGGGGGAGGGAGAGATCAGAGAGGCGATGCGGCACTTACGGCGTCGCACTGTCCTCGAAGAGTAGGACAACGGCGAGGCGGCACCCACCTTAAATTGCACATCATGGCCGCTCTGCACCGACCATGCACATGCGGGCAGTGAAGTCGCGGGGTGTCAGGCAGCTCGAGTTGTGTGTGAGGGAGCTCAGATAGGGGAGAGAGAGTGGAGGGACGACAAAGGTCGACGGTGGCTTAAAGGCAATGGGATGGGTGGTGACTAGGAGCAGTGCAGTGGTGTCGCGCTGAAGGAGGGAGATTGTGGTCAGCTGCTGCTTGCGTGGCGCATGGGGGAGAGGGAGAGTGGCGTCGGTGGCCCAATGCGCCGACCTGCTCGGGCACGTGTGGCCCACGTCTAGAGGAGTGAAGTAGGGTCAGGGTGTGCTAGGCCAGCAGATGGGCTACGCAGAGGGGAGAAGGGAGAGCGGCCCGGGAAGAAAAGGGGATTGAGCCTAGGGAGAAAAGAAAAAGGAAAAAGGGTTTTGGTTTAAATTCAATTGGGAGAATTGAATTTGGATTTGGTTTTGGCATACATTTAAATAAGAGTATTTGAATTAGGGATTTGGAGGGGAAACTTTTAGACTTGGAAGAGGATTTGAATTCAAAATATTTGAATTCAATTTGGATTTGAGCTAAAAAGGAATCTAAGAACATATTTGAATTTGAGAGACATTCAATTCAAATCTCCACTCAAAGAACCACAAAAACAAATAAACCAAAAATATAATGATTCAATTTAATGCAAGGATTAATTTTACAAATTAATTTGCTCATTGAAATACTTTAGACAAATAATATATTTGAATATATATATATATATACACACAAGTATATATTTATTCAAATATATAATTACTTGATTTTATATTTGTTAGAAAAATTTTAAATTGGAGTTAATTTTGCTATATTCTACATGCTAAAACTTAGGATGTTACATCGCGCCCTCTCCACCTGACCACTTGAAACCCTAGTTGTACATGCGCTGCTAGCACACCGGTGTTTGATGTTCCAGCCCAGGACGTGTGAATATTGTAGGCACCGCTGCTATTGTGGTGCTGATTGGTTCGACGTCGCTCGCGACAAGGTGATCACGATTGGTCGGAACGCTCCTGACTAGGCAGTCGGAATGCTCCCGATAAGGAAGCTGGACTCGAAAGTTGATCCCAACTAGGAGGTATATCGTCTACGACAACCTCGTTGAGTTTGACTGCTTCCTCTACATTGACGCGCACGACATTGGATTGGTCTGCTCCAACTCTTCTTCCGCTGTACTACGTGTCTAGTGGTAACGATCCATGATCTTCTACTCGCGTGGTTTCCTGGTTGAACATGGTAAGAAAAAAATTATTTTACGCTAGTGTAGTCTACCCGTTCCCCAACATTGCCCACACCTCCACGTTGCCTCCGCCGTATACACATGTCTCAACAAGATAGCCCTGCCGCTCCTCTCCCTCGGTGGCGCCCGCATCCCCTCCCAGTCTGTATCCTTCTACGCTCTGTCACCCTCCCACAGATGCGCACGCTTTGTCACCTCTGCCAGCGTGAAGCCCAAGGTGTCATCTTTACCATTTCCTTATTTCCATTTTTTAACCTACAGATGGAGTGGCTACTGGGCATGTGGGTTGGGGAGAGCTCTCACCTCAGAGAGAGGTGTAAAGTTTGCAGCTTTTTCCATTTTGCAGGAGAGATTATCACTTTAGAAGCTAAATTGCAATCTTGGCCATTTTGTGTTTGAACGGTTGAACTTTGAGATAACCTAATAGCAAGAAGCAGCTTTACCATTGTGGTTGAATAGAAACAATGTTTGCAGGGTACCAGAGGGAAAAGCATATACGGCTGCACCTTCAAAATTGAAAACTTCAAGTGTATGTTTTACATCTGAACTCCTCCAATCATTTGCTGAGTTCACGAGAAAAAATTGGATTGCTGCTTCTGCGAGTACACAAGAAACATTGAGGTTATGGATTTTTTTTCTACCATTGGCGACTTTATTCTCCTCTCCTCTGCGCCACTGGATTTGTCGCAACAATCCGCCTTGGAGGCCGCCGTTGGCTCGCAGTCTCAGCAGCACGCCGCCTGTGGGGGAAGCAGAGGAGATCGGAGGAGCAGGGAGGTAACAGCATCAGGACCATCAACTTGAAGCGGAGGCGCTGGGGTGTTGGAGGTGACTGACGACAACACAGGACGGCGGGCGACAGGGCAAGGCAGCTGACCGTTTCCTATTCCCCTCCTTGCATTCTCCGTTTATGGAGGAGCAGGACAGCGACTATGGCAGCATCACCGCATGGCAAGGAGACTTCTTAGAAGCTCATAGATCCATGCCCTTCCTTTATTGATTAATTTGGCTTCAAGTGTGATGCATGCCAATTGTTTGTGATGTTGCCTGTACAAAGGTTGGATGACCAATTGTTTGTAATGCACTTTATTAGCATGTCTTCAATGCAAAGTTCGATTGATTTTAGCAATCCAATTATTCCTAGGATATAGACATGATGCAATAGATATAGACAAGAACAGTGGAAATGACGAATTAACCAATATCAACTTATGTTTTTAGTTAGCTTAGAACTATTCCTGGGATTTAGTCTTTAAAACATTAAGTGTGATGATGAGAACATGCAAGACTCAGATTGATGCAACGTGCTTTAAACCAAGAAGAACTAATCGTAAATCGCATAAGTAGGATTTTAGGTGCTATAACTTTTTAGCACATGTGGTTTTGATGTAGGTTTGGTTCTGTTGAACTTCATGCTATTGCTACATCTACTTAGATATGGTAGAGAAGGAAAAATCGAAAACATCAAGAGAAAAATGTTAGTCATATTTTGTAACTGCCACTATGTGTAGCATTAAATATACTGTCAATTGTAACATCTAGAGCTACATAAAGTAGTTATTGTCTGAAAATCATATCTATGGTTGTACAACTGGAAAATTGAGATATGTAAATTAAATACCATAGTTTGATGGGTTATTTCAACGCTTTCAAAATATTATTATACATTTAGTGCATACTTCTGGCTCAGCGAGGGGCCACAAGATGCGCCAACGACGCACTATATTCTAGTTGATATCTGCTGCAAACCTCGTGATACCTTGCATAAGCCGGGGGGGGGGGGGGGGGACATAACACGTAGCAATCAAGACAACAGACAACGTGAATGGCCGAAC
The DNA here is from genome assembly GCF_958298935.1 of Phragmites australis. Taxonomy (NCBI): domain Eukaryota; kingdom Viridiplantae; phylum Streptophyta; class Magnoliopsida; order Poales; family Poaceae; genus Phragmites; species Phragmites australis. The sequence continues at coordinate 20,796,725 of NC_084939.1, forward strand.
ACCAACAATTTGAGCCAACTCATACAATTGTATAGGATATTCTTTCTGTGGTTATCTCGGTAGGGTATGATCTTGAATTATTCTTCTATTACTGTCGCTCCAAAAGCAAAGGAATAACGCTGCACTGTTTTCAGAAGATCATGGAAACAGCGACCTGAAGTCATGGGGAGTGATATGTTGGCAAATGACGAACTACAACGGAAGGGAAAACCCGCGGAGGTACTTGGAATCGACTCCTGACTCGCGGAGCAGCGCAACCCTGCCAGTCCGTGCAACCTGCGAAAAGCATGGGCAACAATGAAATGATTACAGATGTATGTTGCAGGCATCTGAAGTTCCGAACTCCCACTATTTCTAAGCTGCCGTTAACATTGGATCCACTGCTCAACAGTTAAATAATTCGTGTTACTCCCTATGATCCCAAATATAAGTCAAGAACATCGACATGGTCTCCAATTTAGTGCTATAACTAATAATATCTATAAAAATATATTATTTCAAATAGAAAGAGTTATACATTATGATAATATTTTTCAGGATGAATATAGTAATATCAACCTTATGTTGTCAATCTAAATGATCTTTTTGTTATTGATGGTCAAAGATAAAAAAAAGTTTGACTTAGGACAAACCTAAATGGACTTATTTTTTGGATCAGAGGGATTAGTTCATAAATCATGCATGTAATTTCAAGGTATTGGTGGACATAAATGCAAAACAGAAGCTCAATAGTCAATACAAACCTCACAGATGCCGTAGTGCTCTAGCATCTTTTGCAATCGAACCATTTTGTCAATGTCTCCAGTAAGCTGCATGCCAAGAAAGTTTTGCTCACTAACCATGAACTAATGAAAAAAGTTTGATAAAAGCAATTGGTGCTGGTATAAATGCATGATGTTTAAAGTTAATTCCAAAAATTAGTCAAAAAGAGAAGCAAAAAGTGATTTAGTTCGTCGGTCTAGCCCGAAATTGCTAAAAGTTTCTAATAGCTGACAAAAGTTGACTGCTAACATCAATATACAGCGTCATTTCATAATAGGAGATAGGACCATTACTATATGATGTGTAGGGAAATTGTCATAGATGACCGTTATGCAGATAATACACCAAACAAAGTATGTAATTGGTGGATATTTCTATTGTTTACATCAACATTCTTATATCAAGCTGATTCAATTATTATACTTTCAGAAGGATCTTACAGTCCAAAATGAGGTATGTGCAAGTAAAAATTCTTTCAATGACTGTTACCTGTAGCGTAACTGTGTGGTCTGATACATCAACTGTTTGGGCCTCGAAAATACGAGCAATATCTAGGACAGCACTCCGAGCTGTAGTGTTTACAGCAACCTTTATGATCATTAACTCTCTAGCAGCAAATGGTAAATGAGTCATATCCTGGACCTGAGAAACCAAAGTAAGTTTGAGCAAGACTTCTATTTGCAATAACGATCATGCAAACTGTAATGCTAATGTTGACCTCATAAACATCGATGAGCTTGTACAGTTGATGTACTAGCCTGGCAATGGATTCGTCAGTTCCAGGAACAACAGTAATGATGCGAGAAGTGCCTTCTTTTTCAGCTGGGCCAACAGCAAGACTCTGCGAAAGTGATGGACACTGTTTAGCATGGGCTGAATACCGCAATAACCTAATTGAAGGAGCCCAATATACTAAATGGGTAAAAATAACCTGAATATTGTAGCCCCTTCGGGAGAAAACACCTGTTACAACATTGAGAACTCCAGGGAAATCATTCACAAGAATCGATAAAGTATGTGAACAAAACCCTGTTGGCTGAAGCAACAAAAAAAATGCTAGTTTAGTTTTGAAATGGGTACATTTAACTGCACTATAGTAATTTATATTCTTCACCGTGAACCATGATTTAGTTATATAATTTAGTGTTGAATTTGGATTCTTGTTACTCTTGCCTTTTAACCTTTAGCAATACAATAACTTCTAGTGTAAGGAAACAGAAGGGCGGAACTAGATGTATATCAGCGCTAGCTAGCACTAAGCAGTTCAAAATGATAAGAATACAAGAGCTTACATCTCCGTCAGTCATAACACCCCAATGAGCATCAAGAACTTGATTTGCTGAGAAGCTTTCATAAGATTCCACTGGATAAACATCGCCCTGTGTATAAGAAGTTAACAACGCATAAAACCCTCATTCAAAATTCAATGTAACATTGTGAGGATCGTTACAAAATATTTCCAGAAAACTTTATGCCCACATAAAAAAGCATGTGCAAGCAGGGGCGAAACCAGCATCAGAGACAAGGGGGTGCATGGCTCTTTACAGTTCATCGGAACTACAGTAATTTGCTGTTCATGAGAGCTAATTTTAGTAGTATTTTTGGATAGGAGGGGGGTGCATGTGGACCCACACTCCATAACATAGCTCCGCCACTGTGTGCGAGCATCTTCTAACTAGTTATATTCAATGATACTTGTATATTACCTTAAAATTAAGAGTCCGAAAAACAAATTAAATAATGCATCAAGTGCTATTTGATTGCAATGTCAGATATGTGCAAATAGAAAAATGTAGATAATCACATCATGTACGTGTACACATACAATTATACAAGGTTCACCTTGGAAGGACAAATGTTGCTAAACTATCAATAGCAATAAGACTGTTTCCTCGTAAACAAATTGGAAAGAATGGAATGGTATTTAGCACCCGATTCAACGGAATGAACAGCAATACAACATTATCAAATCCAATTCAAAAAGAAGAACAACTTGTTCATACAAAGCTAGTCAAACTACAGGAAGTGTGATTACAAGTGTAGGTTTGTTCAACGCACGCAAGCAACACACTAGGGGGATATCTATGGAAAAGTATCCTGCAGTGCTGAAGAAACAAAAGCACACATCGTACATGAATGTGCATTATCAGATGAGAATTGTGGTTTCTTACCCTGGAAGATTCTTCTGCATTCTGATTGATTGCCTTCATTCCAGTGCTTAGTGGAGAATTTGAAGGTATTGTAACTTCAAGATCAGGATAGGAAGCTGCAGAGAACCTCCAAAATGGAGCAGTTTCCCCTATTCTCTCACGGCGCAGAGCTATCTATAATATCAGGAAAGTTCATTAGATCTAGTAAAGAACAAGATCAGGATATATTTCAGTATTTTCTAAAGAAGAATGACCTTGCCAGTTCTAGCAATTTCTTTTATCCCAAAGTTTCTCAGATTCTTCTGTACTGCAACCATCTTTCCAGGATCTCCAGTTACCTTGAACATAATCGCACGAAAGAACATCATTAATTTCCATAAGAAGGATAACGTGAGTCATCTTCCAAGTCAGGACACACCAAGGATATTACCTCGATAGTTAGTGTATGGTCTGAAAGATCAACCACTTCTGCTCTGAAAATGTGAACCAAACCCATTACCTGCATGTACAACAACAGAACATGTCAGGCGTTTAGTGTGCTAGTTTGCACATCAGATTTGCGGACCTGGTTTGCAATTATCCTTAGTGCAATTTTCTATATTTTTTTATAAAAAATGGCCCTTATTCAATGTTCACTTTTAGGGTAACAGGGCCAGAAAATGCAGATACAAATTTAAAGATGCATATGCTTATACCTCAGGTCGCTTATCTGGCTCTACATTTAGTTTTATAAGCATCAGCTCTCTTTCAACTTGTGGTTCCTTTGATAAATCGTCAACCTGTTTATTTCATCCACATATTAAGCTATGAATAATAAGATACATTGATGAACAGACTAAGCACAAAAATGAGTGATGACATTTGTGACATAGTAACAAACCATTTTATAAGTCACATGGTATAGGGAAAGCACTGACCTTTATAACATTAACAAGTTTGTTTAGTTGTTCTACAACCTGTTTCAATATTTTGTCTGTTCCTGACACTACTATTGTAAATAATGCTTTATCCTTGTTCAGCCCAACTGCCAATGACTCGATGTTATATCCTCTTCTAGCGAAAACCCCAGCAATTCGATTGATCATCCCACTTTCATCACCAACAAAAACTGATAGCGTGTGACGCTTTATGGCCCTACAAATTAAAAGGAAAAGTCACCCTGATACATCAACGAGGAAGTGCAGTAAAAACTTGTTAATAATAACTTATTAGGGGCATATGCTGAAGAACTTCTTTGCCACGGGATAAGCATCAGCATGCTATTTGCAATTTTTAAAAGATATGCATACTTGCATAGTAGCTTAATCGAAAGAATAGTTTTGCCACTTGATATTGACAAAATTGAACTTGACAATAGAAACAGAGTTTAAGTTACATTTCAGTTTTAAACCCCTTTAGTACACATACAACAATGTGGAAGATTGCTTCCGATCCCTCAACTAAAAGAAAATAAACATGTTTTATGCATTGACATATCGATCCAGAAAGTTGCCCCTGTGTTTATATTAGTGAAAATAATAAACTATGAATCCACATAAAGATCCCCAAAAATTCAGGCAAAAAGACCTGGTTGCTACATGTTTGCCAATAAAACCATTGGTGCAAGTTGATAACATATATCAACAATGCAAGTAGGAAATGGGAGGGAGTGTCAATGTGATGCTGTCTGCAACAAAATTTCCTATTTCCGCAGCTTATACATAACTTTTTGTAAAGTGAGCACAGAAGATCTAAAAAAGGTGCCACATCATAAAAAAAAATTCTACCAACTGTTTGATTGGCATTTTTATGTATTACACAGGCCTTTGCTTTGCAATCCTGATCCTGCTACAACAATCTAGAACTTTAGATGATAATTGAGAATTCGGAAAAAAAAAAAGATCCCATGACATCAGCCTGGCATGCATCACTCTATTTCAAAGAAATTGTGTTCATCACTCCACGCACACCTCTCATGCTCTCACACTTTCCTTTCTCGTAAAATTCAATCCTTCATTGATTCTTTTGCCATGCAAATAACATCTCTACTTTTGTCAGTTATATTCTCTGAAGCCACATTCATATTTCAGTTTTTCAATCTGCTCTGTTAATCTCAATCATATAGTAGCAAGACAATCAAAATACATGACATGACATACATGATACTAAAATGAATATGGTTGCCTATTAAAGTATTATGCTGAAACAATATTTGTTGAAACTGCTAAAGTATTATGCTGAAACAATTTTTTATAAGCTATGAAAACAACACTAGGACAACATTAAAGTCAACAATTTGCACTCGCATGAACCATAATCAAGAATCGGTATGTGCAAGGCTGCGAGCTGCATTATCAGGCGCTGCATAATCAGGATAAGCACTTCAAGAATTCCTTTTTTATGGGACATCACTTCAGGATTGCACCATGGCCACATGTTTAGCACGATCCATCTGACAAATTGGATTGTAGCGACCTCGGGGAGAGGGAGGTCTCAATCAGCTAAGCAAATCAGGATCGAGGGATAGGGAATCAGAGTTGGGGAATGAAGAGAAGCTCTAGTCCTACAAGGGAAAGAATGCAAAATACCATCCGGTATTCCGGTAGAGTGGGAAAAAAAAATTAACCCGTTGCTGCGAGGCTCTTTTGTATTGCTGCCCTTTTGCTCGCTTGGGCCGTGGACTCGGGCCTGTCGATCCAGCGGCCCATGGCCGATCGGCCGTAAGGTCCCTGACACTCCACTAACGGAGTAATGACCAAAATCTAGACTCGCAGAAATACAGACAGGAGGAACTCTATCGACTAAAAAAATCTTCTCACACATGATACATTACACATTCCCATCCATGTGCCTCGATGAATTAGCAGATGAAACACGGGAGGAAAAAGAAATCCGAACTGGAGAGATGCTTACGAGCCCCTGGAGTGCGGTGGCACAGGCGACACCCCGCCGGTCGCCGGAGAAGAGGCGGCGACGGCCACGGGGCGGGCCGTCGTCCCCGAGGTAACCGTCACCGTCGGCGGCGGCTGCGGGTGGCGGCGGGCGTGAGACCAAATTCCACCCACGGCGGGGCGTGAGGCGACGACGGCCATGGTGGGCGGCGAGGCGGGGTTTTGGGGCCAGGGTTTGGATCGCGAACGGGGCGAAACGAGAAGGAAAAGACAAAAAGGGCGAGTCAACGTGCGGGTAAAGCTGCTTCGTCGGCTGAGGCGACTGCGTGGATGCCAGCGGGCAGCGGCAGAGGCACCCGCTCGCCGCCATGTGGGCCCTCCGCCCGTACGGGGTTATCTGTTTCCGTTGCGTGGGCGCATGACATAGTGGGACCACTGCTAGGAAGGCGCAGGACATTTGGGCGACTCCTTGAAATCAATTCCGAGGAAATAAACAGAAGTTGAAATTAGGAACAAGTTTAATTTTGTCCTGTCAACTGTTATAAAATTTCAAATTTCACTCTCACCTAGATAACCATTCAGTTTTCACCCGTCAACTATAACATCCAGTGTAGATAACCTTCAAAAATGGTTTTTCTTGGTGATTTTATGCCATGTTAGCAACTTCCTTTTCTGTTTATGTATGCTTATAAGGAATCAGGATCAGTGTAATATATGTGAATTATGGTGAAATGTAGGGACAAACTCGTACTACGTAGCAAAAACCACAATAAAGGTTTTGGACCGGTTTTGATTGTTAAGGGATAAAATTCGGATGGTTTCATAGTCATTTGTGAAAATTGTACTCTTAAAATAGGTTTTTTTTGGGGTAGGGAAGGGGATCTTCACGCTTCATGCCAAGTCAGGCAAACTATAGAGAAATTCCCCGTGTTTGAAAGCCACCAAGGATGCACATTTGGATGATGAATTTTTTTGGTGCAAATACCTTTTGACCTCTCTTCTTACATTGATTGTTTCTTATGCTCTGACATTGGATTAGATCAAAACTTGTCTTTTGTAACTGATGAAGAGGATGCACTCCCTCCAGTTATAAATAAGTGTTGTTTTGGGTTGTATATAGTTAACGATTTCAAACTTTGTTACAAACTACTTTTTATGTGTTAAGTTTGGATAATTGAAAATAAGATGAGTAGATTTATCTCAAAAAGTACTCTCATAATAATATAATTTTTCTATATTTTATAAATATATTACAATAAAAATTAGTAGTCAAAGTTGTATCTTGAGAACCGTGTCGATATTCAAAATGATATTTATTTGTGACGGGAGGGAGTAGTAGGTTTGGTTGCTGAATATTCAGATTTTTCGGATCTATGATAAGTTGCACGTAGTATTATTATTATTATTATTATTATTATTTGCTAGTTGGTTGTGGCATTTGGGTGAAATCTTCAGTTAGGTCAATGCAACAGTGACCATGCATAGAGGAAGCCTATCCAGGAGCGAAGCTACTGTGTGTCACCCAAGTGCACCGGCACTAGGGAAAATTTTGTGCACCACCTATCAGCGACTCAGTTTTACCACTTGTGCATCATGTAGCCCAAAATTTATGCACCACCATCTGTCCGAGCAACCTGCAGCCTAGGCCCAGCTGGCCAACCACGAGCTCCCCGCGTGGCAACATGCATCCACGGACGGCCCATCCACCCATGGCCCAGCTTGCCTCCAGTCCAAACTGCCCACATAAGTGGCAGCCCTAAATTTGTGCACAACGCCAGCCGCCAGCAAGCCATAACCCATCCGGCAGTTCCCACCTGGGCTTGAAGCCTCGAACACATCCTAGCTTGCTCAGAAGATAGAACTGCAATGCGTGAAGAGTCAGAACAAGCCATCGCTCGCCCAAAATTGCGGAAGCCAAAGAATACGAACTACCCGTGCTCGTGGCTCGTGCCGGTGTCATCCAACCAGCGCTGGTCACCGTGGCACGCGCGCCTTTTCGCTGTCCATGGCCTCAACTGGGACAACATCACAACGAGGAAGCGCTTCATATGGAAAGTCATTGCAAGGTCACCAAGCCGCAATGGTTGATTCGTTCTTGCCTCTTGGTAAAGATCTTTTTTTTTTTGGGTTCTGATCCATAGCCTTTTTTAATCACTCAGTTTGAAGGGTCCGCTAGGATTGCCATTGGAAATTAATGGCTTCAAAAATTCTGGAGATGCGTTGCATGAATCAATTAGTGTGCCAATAGTGATGGCTTCAGTCACACGAAGTGCTTCTTTCACAACTAGCAGACGCAGTTCCTCCCCATCAGGAGTTCAGGACCAAGTATATGTTTTAGAACAGGTTGTAGAGCATCTTTGGTTGCAAACTCTCTATCTTGGCGCCCTTGAACAAGAAGATTTTCAAGCCTATTCCATTTGAATTTTCCATACTTGAATAGAAGCTCAATTAAAGCATCTGGTTAATTTTCCTTCAAAAAAATATCATCGTGTTTTCATTCGAATTCTTGGAGCCTGGAGACTAGAGCATCAGTTTTCCTTAGAGACTAGAGCATCTTTTTTTTTTCCAAAGTAGCACTGAACTCAGCCACTCGGATAAAACATGTCAAGTAAGCTTATCTTCTTATAGATGCTTGGTCGATTTTTTCTTCTTCTTTTAATTCACGAACATTAACACGTGATACAATATGTAACTGAGATATTTAATAATGTGTGATGACAGGTAAACTTATGAAAAGATGGTTGAAAACAAAAGCACCAGATGATGCTAATAATGTTGGGAATTCTCGTCAACAAGATACCAATGCTATAAATTTAGCTCCACAAGATATCAATTGGGAAGAGGAGATCCAATTTGATCCAAAAGAAAAGAAATAACTAATAACATCCTAATCTCAGAGAAGTAGTAAGAAGAAAGTACTTAGAAAATTGGCCTTGTCAACCTTGCACTCTTAATTTTCCGTGGACTCGGATTGGAGAAAGAAATAGAAGGTTTAATCCTGAATAGTTTGATGAGTTTGGAAGTTGGCTTGAATATAGTGAATCCACGGATAGAGCCTATTGTTTTACTTATTTTTTAATGAGAGACTGCACTAAGAAGGAGGCCGAATATAAATCTTTTGTTGTAGATAGTTGGAATAGTTAGCATAATAAAGATAGACTAAAAGATTATTGTTGGGTGAAATACCTCAGCCCGCAGATATTGCTAAAAGGTCACCACCAGGAGCTCCTCTGGAACCATTGGGCTCCAGATCCAAAGCAGGAAGTTTGGCTTCCGGAGGCCGTAGGCCCCTCCGGCTACTGTCCTCCGAGACAAGAGAAGAAGCCATCCTCCGGGGGAGGTTGGGGGTCGTCTCTAAGGACCCTGACGCTCTTGGTCCCGCCAGTCTCTCGGAGCCACAGCCTCCCGGAGTCCCAGTCTCCTAGATCCCGGGTAGGCTCCCCGAAGCCCAGAGGGAGGGGTCATTAGACCTTGGAGAAAAATCAACCAGAGGGGGTCCACCAGTCGTTCACCACCTGCAAGGAAGTGACTTACATTTAAGATGAGGCAAGTGGAGGCCATCTTGACATCCCCGGTGCAAGTGGAGGCCATCCTAACATCTTGGCAGTGCGGCGTCGCAATAGGCGACTGACAGAGTACCACGCCTTTAGGGCCACTTGCACCACTGTATCGCCATAGTAGATAATATCTTCTAATTAGGGGCAAAGATATCCCACCTAGACCCATGCTGTGTGATTCAACCGGCTCTAGGCCCCTTACGTATTGCGATATTTGTATCGCTGTAAGGGTATACTTGTACATCTGCACCCTGAATAGCCCTATAAATATAGACCCTTAGCCATCAGGCCAAGGGACCAATCCTTTTTTACCATCAACATATTTGGTGTTCATCCCTCTCCACTTGTTCTCCAAGCTTAAGGCACTCCTGTGAGTGCACTCTCGCCGCACTTGTTCGTGCAAGATATCTTCTTGCGCCAACAGCGCGCCGTCCGTGGGGTTTTGAACATAGAAGTACAAGGGGAGGTAGAACACCACCGAAGACCACCAAGGCGCTGGTGCAAGCAGCCGCTTCTATTGCCACACCCATGTAAGAGTACGCATGGCAGCTACGACTGGGCACCCTATGTGCCCCCGCCTGCTTCGCAGCTACGCAAAATAGCAGCTGTCGGTGACACAAGAACCAGGGGTCCCCGAATCCCGAGGCCAGAACAGCAGAGTGCCACGTGGTGCCCTCCCTCGGGGGTTACCTCCCCGAGGTCCGAGAAGACCAAGTCCCGGGAGAGGGTGCTCAGGGCCATGAACGATGGTCCCCGAGTACCCGAGTTCCCCGATGATCCGAGAAGACCAAGTACCGGGAAGAGAGTGCTCGGGGCTACGAACGGTGGTCCCCGAGCGCTCAGGTCCCCCGATGATGAGACAAGCCGAGTACCGGGAAGAGGGTGCTCGGGGCTGTGAACAGTGGCCCCCGAGCACCCGAGTCCCCCGAGGACCCCAGGGGAAGTCAGTTCCGGGAGAGAGTGCTCAGGGCTGTGAACAGTGGCCCCCAAGCACTTGGTTCCCCGAGGACCCAAATAGCCAGTTCCGGAAGAGAGTGCTCGGGGCTGTGAACAGTGGCCCCCGAGCACTCGGTTCCCCAAGGGCCTAAGAAGTTCTCCGCCGGGGGCCCCCACAGAGATCCAGCGGTGAGGTGTTAACTGGTGAGAGGCCCGATGCCGCATTTAAGAGGACGCGTGGCCTGTTACTTCCAACTGCTCCCCCCACGCTTGCTGACAGTCCCTGCCACGGCCTGGCAGGGAGGCGTGGGGACATTTAATGCACGATTCCCATCCCACGTCATCCGGCGCGCCTCGGGATAGCATCGCGAAGCCCAAGGCGCCCCGCCTACTGCCCTGCTGTGTCAGGCTTGCTCTGACCGGGCGGGCACGCCGGGCTGCTCGGTGGCTGCCCGGTGGGCCCTCCCCGCGGCGCCCGTTGAAAAACGGCATGATGACTTACAAGACCAGACGGGGCGTATTTTCAACCCTCCTCGTCACTTCGCGCAGCAGCCCATGATGGTTGCTTTCCATTTATGGTGCCTCCGAACTCACGCCATCCCTTTCTGGGCATGCTACCGTCCCGACGAGTATAAAGGCTGGGCGGGCTCCTCGGAGAAGAAGGCAAGGAAAAGAAGGCAGAGGAGGCAAGATCGCAAGACAGAGTCAAGTTCAAGACAGTAGCAAAGACAAACACAGAAGCTTAGATCACCGATGAACAAGGAGCACGAAGCTCTAGACTAAACAAATATTCTTGTAACCCAGCAGATCCTCCAAGAGACTCACTCCGAGCATTTATAGCATACACACATGAGTAAGGTATTACGTTCAGTGCGGCCCGAACCTGTCTAAAAATCCCCTGAGCATTTACTACTTCCCGTATCCGATCATTCCATTCTACCTGCATCGCATTTACTCCCATTTATTTCACCCGCAAAACGGATTCAGAATCATCCCCCCGACCGAATCCAAAGGGGGTCCCTCCGGATCCCCGCTTGTGGAGTTCACCCTCCGACAGCTGGCGCGCTAGGTAGGGGGTTGCATCCCTGAATTTGTTTTGTTCTCTACAGAAAAAATGGCAGGTGGACATCACCTCCGACGCACCGGCTCCAGCTCCAGTGAAGAAATGGAGCTCCTTGCTCAGGAGGCCCCAGTCTCTGCTGCCCCTCAGCAGCAGCCACGGTCTGCCCGCACGGCGCTCCCCTCTCATGGGGACAATGGCGCTGGGCCAAGCAGGGCCGCCTAACCCTCAGCAAGTGGCAGAAACTCCTGCCACGAGATCCGCGTCCGGACAGCGCCGGGAGCCATTACGGCGCAGGCTCGCCTTCGGCGACGCCAGTCCTGGGAGCGGGCTGCTTGCGGCGCAAGCGCTCCTCAGGCACCCACTTGTCCAGTTGGCGGGGGAAACCCCAGAAGGCCACTGGCTCCAGGAGGTGGCCGCTCTGGTGGGCACGGCTCACCGGCAGGTGTTGGCTGAGAGCTCCTGCACCACCTCCCACCGCGGCGCAACCAAGGCCGGACCATCTTTAGGTGGCGGCCGAACTGGCCGGGGGGCCTTCAGGTGAAGTGCCGCCCCCCTGGCCACTACCGGAGCTCAGGACCTCCGCTTACATCTTAACAGCAAAGGGCCGTCGAAGATGCGCGCGTCACCCTCGAGCGCCAGCGGGAGTCCCGACATGAGGCCGAGACAGAGGACCAAGCCTCCTCTATGCCGGCCCATGACCGCCGGGGTTCCCCGGCTTGCAGGCGTTCACCGCCCAAGGGCGCTGCCCGCGCAGCAGGGTACGACACAGGCTGCCGCGTGTTCACCAACGAGCTCCGTCGGGTCAACTGGCCCACAAAGTTTAGGCCGGAACTACCGGAGAAGTACGACGGGTCCATCAATCCCGTCGAGTTCCTCCAGATCTACACCACCGTCGTCCAAGCTTCGGGCGGTAGTGAAAGGGTGACGGCCAATTATTTCTATGTAGCCTTGAGGGGCTCTGCCCGTTCATGGCTTATGAACTTACTCCCAGGGTCTATCGGCTCCTAGGATGACCTCTGCCATCAGTTCGTGGCTAACTTTCAGGGCACGTTCACGCGCCCCGGCTTGGAGTGCGACCTCCACGCCGTAAAACAGCAGGAGGGGGAGACGCTGAGGCGCTTCATACAACGCTTTAGCTAGGTCCACAACACCATCCCGTCGATAACCACCCACGCCATCATCGTCGCATTCCGGTAGGGCGTCCGCGACGAGCGGATGCTCGAGAAGCTAGGGACGCACGAGGTCGAAACCACCACGGAGCTTTTCGCGTTGGCAGACAAGTACGCGCGGTAGAAGCTCGGGCGTGGCATGTCCCGCACCCTGAGCAGCCCGCTGCCGATCAACCAGGTCCTTCCCGCTCTGATAGGCGGGAAAAGAAAAGGAGAAGAAGGCGTGACGCTACCCCTGTTGTGCCGGCGGAGGGCCCTGCCCGCGGGCCAGCACGCCGGGCGACCGTCGACAGGAGGCCCGCTCCCGCGAGGGCTCCCCCAAGGGCTCCCGCTCCAGCGAGGGCTCCCGCTCCCGCGGGACCCGAGCCAGGGAAGTGGTGCGAGATCCACCAAACTGGCTGGCACGACCTCATAGAGTGCCGAACGGTCAAAGGCTTGGTCGAGCGGCGCCAGAAGGAGCGCGAGGACCTCCGCAGGGGCGGCGTCGACAGAGCCACCCCCGAGAACCAAGAGCTCGGGTTCCAGGAGCCTAAGCACACCGTCGCCTTCATCGACGGGGGCGCGTACACGCCCTCCTCCCACCGCTGTGTGAAAACCATGAGGCGCGAGGTGTGCTCGGCAACCCCGAGCACGTCGGCCGCAAGGCCCCTGAAGTGGTCGGACACCCCGATCACGTTCAGCCTGGCGGACCACCCCGCAAGTATTGCAGGCGTGGGGCGACTACCCCTGGTAGTGTCCCCCACCATCTGCAATGTAAAGGTCAGTAGAGTGCTGATCGACGGGGGTGCAGGCCTAAACCTCCTCTCCCGAGAAGCCTTCGAGAAGCTGCAGGTGCCTTCTAGGCGCCTAAAGCCGTCGCTCCCCTTCTACGGGGTGACATCTGGGCACACCCTGCCCCTCGGGCAGGTCGAGCTGCCCGTAACATTCGGGAGCCGGGACAACTTTCGGACGGAGAGCATCATCTTCAATGTGGTGGAAGTCCCCCTCCCCTACAACGCCATTCTCGGACGCCCAGTGCTCGCTCGGTTCATGGTGGTCATGCACTATGCGTACCTCACGGTGAAGATGTCGGGCCCCTTAGGCCCCATCTCCGTGCCCGCTGAGACCAGCAGCGCCGTCTCCTGCGCCGAGCAGCTCTACTCAGCCTTGGTCTCTGCTCGGGCTGAGGTCGAAGGACACCCAAGGGGCCCGGGACCCTCTTCATCCAAACCCCGACTCGCTGCCGACGCCTCCATCTCTACGAAGGAGGTCATGGTGGGCGAAGACACTTCCCAGGTCGTCTGGATCGGTGGTGACCTGGGCAGCAAATAGGAAAGCGTGCTCGTCACCTTCCTCCGGGCTAATGTCGACATATTTGCATGGCAGCCGTCCGATATGCCTGGGATCCCTAGGGAGGTGATCGAGCACCACCTTGCTGTGTGCTCGGACGCACGGCCAGTGAGGCAAAAGGTCCGGCGGCAGGCGTCCGAGCGCTAGGAGTTCATCCAGGAGCAAGTCAGCAAGCTCCTTGACGCCGGCTTCATCCGAGAGGTCCTCCACCCAGAGTGGCTAGCAAACCCAGTCATCGTCCCGAAGGCCAATAGCAAGCTCCGCATGTGTGTCGACTACACCGACTTAAACAAGGCTTGCCCGAAAGATTCTTTTCCTTTACCCCGCATAGATCAAATTGTAGATGCCACTGCGGGATGCAATCTTTTATGTTTTTTAGATGCAAATTCGGGATATCACCAAATCCGTATGGCCAAACAGGACGAGGAAAAAACTTCTTTTACCACTCCGGTGGGGACCTATTGTTATGTCTCAATGCCATTTGGTTTGCGCAACGTTGGGTCTTCCTTCCAGCGCCCCTTGCGCATTACCCTTGATTCACAGGTCGGCCGCAACGTCGAGGCTTACATCGACGATCTCGTGGTCAAGTCCCAAGACCGCGCCATCCTGCTGGAGGACTTAGCCGAGACTTTCAACAGTCTCCGCACTACCCGCTTGAAGCTCAACCCCGAGAAGTGCGTCTTCGGGGTGCCCGCAGGCAAGCTCCTCGGTTTCTTGGTATCCAGCCGAGGAATCAAGGCCAACCCAGAAAAGATCCGGACCATCGAGCAGATGCGTCCCCCGGCTCAACTCAAGGAAGTTCAGCATCTCACCGGCTGCATGGCGGCCCTAGGGCGCTTTATCTCCAAGCTCGGGGAGCGAGGGCTCCCTCTCTTCAAACTCCTGAAGAAGACTGGTCGCTTTGACTGGACGCCGGAGGCCGAGCAGACCTTCCAAGATTTGAAGAGTACCTCACCTCACCACCCGTACTGGTGGCCCCCTCCGAGGGTGAGCCTTTATTGCTCTACGTCTCGGCCACTCCTCATGTCGTGAGCATAGTGCTGGTGGTGGAGCGTGATGAGTGCTTGGGGCAAGGTGCTGGGTTCGAGCTCCCAGCCGCCCCCGAGCAGCCTTCCGTTCTCAGGGTTCCTCCCGACCAGGGAGTCGAGCCCGAGCACTCCGCTCCTCCCCACCAGTGAGTCGAGCCTGAGCACTCGGCCAGCCCCGACCACTACGTCGAGCTCAGGGGCTGTGACTTGCCCTCGGGTGAAGCCATTGTCCGGGCCCGCCGTGTACAACGGCTGGTGTACTTCGTCAGTAAAGTCCTCCGAGATGCCAAGACAAGATATCCCCAAGCCCAGAAGCTGCTCTATGCCATGCTCGTCGCTTCCCGACAGCTGCGCCACTACTTCCAAGCGCATAAGGTCTTGGTGGTTACTACGTATCCGCTGGGGCCAATCCTCTAGAACCGAGAAGGCACGGGGCGCATCATCAAGTGGGCGGTGGAGTTGGCGGAGTTTGATCTGCACTTTGTCAGCCGCCAGGTGATCAAAAGCCAGGCGCTGTCTGACTTTGTAGCAGAGTGGACGCCCGTCCCCGACATCGACAACGAAGAAATTTCCGCACATCCCGGGCACGATGCGCTCGGGTACTGGGTTATGCACTTTGAAGGCTCCCTCATGCTGAAAGGCGCAGGGGCTGGAGTGGTTCTCACCTCCCTAACGGGTGAAGTGCTCCGGTACGTCGTGTAGCTGCAGTTTCGAGCAACCAACAATATGGCAGAGTATGAGGGCATCATCGCCGGCTTCCGGGCCGCGGTGGGCCTCGGGATTCGTCGCCTGCTGGTCAAGGGAGACTCCCAGCTGGTGGTCAACCAAATATCCAAGGAATACTAGTGCACGGATCCTCAGATGGCAGCGTACGTGGCGGAAGTCAGGAGGCTGGAGAGGCACTTCAACGGCCTGGAGCTGCGGTACATATCTCGCCGCGACAATGCTCTGGCCGATGATGTTTCTTGCCTGGCCTCTTCCCGTGCGCTCGTCCCAGTCGGGGCCTTTGAAGAAAGGCTCACACGGCCTTCCGTCCTGCCTGCCGACCAGGACAAAGGGGAACCCTCGAGCCTAGTTGAGGGAACCCAGGCAGCGCCCTCAGTGGGAAGTCCCGTCAGGGTGCCGCCGCCCGGTGAGTGCGCAGCGCTTGCTGGCGGTTCTCAAGATGCCTCGTGGATGGACGAGATTAGATGGTACTTGAAAGAAAATATCCTTCCCGGGGATGATGCCTCTGCCGAGAGGATTGCATGGCAGTCCAAACGCTATGCCATAGTAGATGGGGATCTCTACCGGCGCGGCATAGACGGTGTCCTCCTGAAATGAATCACCCGAGCAGAGGGCAGTGAGCTCCTCACTGAGGTCCACGAGGGCGAGTGCGGTGGCCATGCATCGTTCCACACGCTGGTCAGGAAGGCCTTCCGACAAGGCTTCTACTGGCCTACAGCTCTCCAGGACGCTTCCGAGGTTGTTCGGCGCTGCAGGGCGTGCCAGTTCCACACAAAGCAGATTCACCAGCCAGCTCAGGCTTTCCACACCATCCCCCTGTCATGGCCCTTCGCGGTCTGGGGGCTGGACATCCTCGGTCCCTTCCCCCGAGCAATCGGAGGCTATGAGTACCTCTACGTCGCCATCGACAAGTTTACCAAGTGGCCGGAGGAGGTCCCAGTCATCAAGGTTACCAAGAACACGGCGCTTTAGTTCATCCGCGGTATCACAAGTCGCTTCGGCATCCCGAACAGGATCATCACCGACAATGGCACCCAGTTCACAAGTGCCCTATTCGAGGACTACTGCGAGGACCTCGGCATCAAGCTCTGCTTCGCCTCTGTCGCTCATCCTCAGAGCAATGGGCAGGTCGAGCGTGCCAATACTGAGATACTAAAGGGGCTCAAAACCCGAACCTACAACGTGCTCGCAAAGCACGGGAAATGGTGGATCGACGAGCTGCCTGCTGTGCTATGTGCAAATCGGACCATACCAAGCCGCGCCACCCGAGAGACGCCATTCTTCCTCATGTACAGCGCTGAGGCGGTCCTCCCCTCCAAGCTCACTCTTCGCTCCCCTCGGGTGAATGCCTATTCCGAAGGCGAACAGGAACAGCGAAGGCGCGACGACGTCGACTACTTGGAGGAGCGCCGGTGGCGTGCCGCCGTCCGAGCAGCCCGATACCAGCAAAGCCTACGGCGCTACCATTAGCATCACATCCGGGCCCAGTCACTCGAGGTTGGGGATCTAGTTCTCCGACACGTCCAATCGCGCGAAGGAAGGAATAAACTGTCCCCTATGTGAGAAGACCCCTTTACCGTGATCGGTGTCCCGCGAGAAGGCTCCTTTCGGTTGGCTGTGGAGGAAGGCTCCTTTCGGTTGGCTTCACCCAAGTTGGCCGGGGGCTACCACCAATCATGTAAGTTAGCACTTGCTATTCATTTTTGTCACTTCTGTACAAATCGTCAATATATGCTCATATTACTCATATTCTGAGTTTTTCCTCTGGAATCCATATGTTTAATCTGCTTGGTGAGATGCTCGATTTGTGCGAGAAAAACACGCTCTCTCATTTTTCCCGCTGATAAAAACGGATCCCGGTCGGTATACGCGCAGGTAGTGACTACTGACCTAAGTCTGTCGTGGTAGGCTATGGTGCTCGACGGCATGGCAGTACCTCGAGCACTACCGATCCTCTGGGGTTCTCGGGTAATCCTACCGCTCGAACATGAGTGGTCGGGACCGCCTAAACCCCATGGGCGAGCTGTCAGTGCTCGGCTTGGACAGTCCTACCCCGGGCACCACCGAACCATTGGACCTCTTGGTCATGCCTCTATCTGTACACTTCGCTGGTCCGGGCATTCAAGAGGTCTCGGGTCAAAAATGAGAGCAGTCTATAATGAGTACCGCACTAACAGAGCACACCAAGCAAAGAATCTTTGCCTATTATAAGTTTACAGATAAATGCTCGAGAACCAAGCAGCCCGACCATAAGGGCCTCAGTGCCCAGGGCGCTGCTCGAGCCTCTGGGGTCCTCGGGTAATCCTACCACTCAGACATGAGTGGTCGGGACCGCCTTGCCCCTGGTTCCATTATCGGGTTTGCAGTGCTTGGGTGCTAAAAGGATATCCTAGGGGCTCAAGCGCTCTACACAAGGGAACCCATATTCCCGGGCTCCCCGAGCTCAGGACACCTACTCCTTCCTGGCCTGGCCGGCCGGAAGGTTGACACTTGCTCGATGAGTTACTAAAGTCATATGAATTTTCGTTCATACATACACAATAAACTATTGTCCTCGAGTTTTTCCTCGGGGCCCTCGTATGCTAATCTGTTCGGCGAGGCAGTCCCCTCGCGCGCAAAACCCCACCCTCGTGTTCGCTATTCCGGAATGACAAAGACAAACAGTAGTTGGAGTATCATACAGGCGGCGATGGCCAACGTAGGTCCTTTATGGTGGCCGTGGTGCCCGGCCGGCTTGGCAGTACCCTGAGCATTATCGAGCCTCTGGGGTTCTCGGGTAATCCTACCGCTCGAACATGAGTGGTCGGGACCGCCTAGACCCCAGGGGCGGGCTATCGATGCTCGTCCTGGTTAGTCCTGCCCCGGACACCACCAAACCGTAGGGACTCTTGGTTGCATTTTCGCCCGCACGCGTCTCCGGTCTATTTGTTTGAGAGGTCGCAGGGTGAAAAGCGTTCACCGGTCGTGGCGTGTACCGTGCCAGGTGGATCCACCTCCCGAGCAAAGAAGTTCGTGTCTGTGTCTCTTTGACTCAGAAGCCGTGCACTCACGAGGGCTCGGGGGCTGGACGCTCGGGTGGTCTCGCTGCTCGAACATAAGTGGCCGGGGTAGCCTAACTTCTCGGGGGAAGACTGCCGGGCTTGGTCCGGCCGGTGCCTCCTGGGACATCAATACAAACAACATCAAGAAAGAACAAGCACAGAACGAAGTTCAATTCCAAGGATGGCTTCTATTACACTGAAGGGAACCATTCAGGAGGGAATCACTCCCATATTTACAACATTCAAAAAACAAAAACCCTAACTTTTTACAGGCTAAGGAGGAGGACACGTGTCGCTGCTGCTGTCACTGCTCGGGCCCGGCTCCCGCACAAAAAATTCTGCCACCACGGTGGCGACATCACGGACGGCCACCCGGGCGGCGGCTTCCTCTACCTCAACCACACCCTGCCGAGCTGGCTCCAGCGGGAAGGCGGGGTCTCAACTGCGGTAGCAGGCGAGAACATGCTCGACCACACCTTGGGCCAGCGCACGCCCCTCCCGGGTTGCCAGCTCCTGGACGGCGGTAGGAAGGGCCTCGAGGCACCGGGCGATCTCTGCAAACCCGAGGGTGACGTGGCCTATTGCTTCCGTTTCCAGCGACTGGCATCCCACAAACACATGCCCAAGCCTAGCTGCCTCCATGATATCCCATGCCCCCCGAAGGATATCCCGCATCATCAGCTTCACGTTTGTCCGCTCTGCTAGGACAGCATCAAGCTCCTCCTCGGCGTTCTTCAGCCGAGCCTCGAGACTGCTGTTGTTGGCGACACTGGCAGGGACGTCCTTCACGGTCGGTACCTCCTGGCATTGGGTAGCCACCTAGATCCGGTACTGCTCCAGTTGCTCGCCCCGAGCCTTGATGGCCTGCTCTTGAGCGACTAGGTTGGCCTCTTGGTTGACGACATGCTTCTTCCTGGCAGCAAGTGCTGACGACGCCAAGTCGGCATCCGCCTCGCGCCATGCGATCTGCTCCTCCCGGGCGGCAAGCGCTGACGACACCAAGTCAGCATCCGTCTCACGCAGCGCGACATGCTCTTCCCGGTGGAGGACGTTGGTGCGGCCGCGCTCAAGATCATCGTTCTGGCGGCAGAGGTTCGCCTGTGCAGACTACACGGCTTCCTCCCTCTTGCTGGGTGCCTCCTCTCGTGAAGCAACCTACCGCTCACGCCGGGCAAGTTGGTCCTCGCGAGCAGCCAGCTCGACGGCGCGCCTCTTTGACGCCTGATCAAGCTCTGTCGCTAGCCACTCCAAGCGGTCAGCTTTCTCCTGTGCGGCGACTGCCTCGTCGCAGGCCTCCTCCAGTGCCTCCCGCTTCACGGCCAGCTCCTGCATGGACCTTTCGTAGGCCGAGTGAGCCGTGGCCACGCGGGTCTCCAGCAACCTGCGGACCTCTTCCAGTCGGCCCCTTTCGTCGACTAAGACGGCGCGCTCTTTCTCAAGCTCGGTCCGCTTTGCCGCAACGGCCACCTTGAGCCACCCGATGACCTCCCGAGCGCTTCCCAGCACCTCAAGGAGGGATTCCGGGGCCTGGCCAGGGGATGGCCAGGGGCTGGGTCCCTTGCGAACCCTGACGGCAGCCGCGCTGGCGCCACCCTTGTCGCGACAACCTCCCCTGTGGTCGGGGCTCTCGGCTCAGGGGCAGGGGACGGCCTCGGCTGCTCCGGGGACTTCTGGCCTCCTGCAGAGTCCTTGGGCGGCCTGGAACAAAAATAGATTAACCCCCAGCCAAGATCCAGGCAAAATGTGCTCAAGGAAGATAAGGGGCTTACGTGGTTTTGGGCCCGCGGTACCGCCATCGGGACTGTGGGCTCTGGAACTTTGGGTCTTGCGACCTAGGCTCGGGCCTGGGCTCCGGCCTCCTCCTTTTGTGGGGAGGACTCTGGCCCTTGGGCCGTTGTGGACTGGTCCCAGCGTCTGCCCCGGAGCCTGCTCCCGAAGACTGGTCGGTTCGGCCGGCAGCCGTCGTGCCGCCGGCCGGACTTTGGCCCCTGGGTCGCCGTGAGCTAGTCCCAGCCTCTGCCCTAGAGTCTGCTCCCAAGAACTGGCCGCCTCAGCCGCCCGTCATCGGCCGTGATCGCGGAGGTGATGGCGATGAGGATGAGGACGGTTGAGGGATGTACGCCTGGGGATGCTTCCCCTTATCGCCCCAGGTCAGCGGCCTGCTATCGTCGGTGGTGGCGCCCTGTCTTCCATTATCGTCTGCCCCGGGGATTTGCAGAGTCCCGGGGTCTCGGTGCCCCGGACGATCGACCAGCCCCTGGGCGTCAAAGGCCGACATTGACTAATGCAGAGCCGCCCGGCCCGGGTCTGCGCAAAGCACCAGCTCCTCGCGTGGTAGGACCGCCCGGGCAAGGTCGTTGATGCCGGTCACCACCTTTAGCAGTGTCGCTAGGGCCCCCTCATCGAGGTCCCCTTCCTCGCCTACGCAGGTCCTCGTCAAGTCGCGAGGCCCGGTGTACATCCAGGCAAAGCGGGCGCGTTCCCTCAAAGGGGCCAAACGGTAGTGTAGGAAATCGGCGACCACCATGAGCGATGTAAGTCCCGCTCGGTGCAGGTCTTCAATGCGGTTCAACACCGGGCACAGACGAGCATCCTCTGTGGGGGCCGCTTCCCAGATCGGCTTGTTGGGCTCCGCCGGCGATTGGGGCAGCGAGAGGCGGTCGTGGGGACTGACGTCGACGTAAACCCAGTCCCAGTGCCAGTCGTCCCACTTGCTGCGCAACACCTGCGGGATGTAGGCGTCGCTGAGTCCCTCCCGCAGGCGGAAGTTACAGCAGCCCACGACCTCTACCCCGTCCGACATCTTCTTCTTCCCAGCCGCCCAAAGGATGAAGAAATGGCAAAAGAGTGCAACCGACGGCGGCACCCCCACGAACATCTCACAGAGGTGAGTGTAGACCGCCAGGATGACCACTGAGTTTGGACTCAGATGGGCCAGCTGGACACCGAAGGTGTCCAGCACTTGCAGAAGAAACGCCGAGAACAGTGGCACCAAGCCGGCGGCGACGAAGGAGACGAAGATCATGATCTGCCCGGGCCCGCACGTGGCGGGCAGATAGTTGGCCGGCGTCACAACCGATGCTCCCCGCTGGCCAGCGGGGACCATCAGCTTTCGGACCTTCTTTGCCCCCTCCTCGTTCATGAGGCGGGACCTCGGCAAGACGCCGCTTGCCCTCGACGCATCCCGAAGGCAAAATATGGCAACTACAAGAATGACGTGGGGGGTAACGGTTCCTTGCCCCTCTCCTTTTCTATCTTGGGGAATTCAAACGCCTCATTCCATGGGGCAATTTGCGAGGCGCATCTCCCTCGATCCGCGCGATTGCCAGGCACACCTCCCGCCTCATTATCACTTCCCTCGAAGGTCGGAAGGGCACGCTCCCTTTCGGTTCCCTCTTTGGGCTGTACCAAGGGCCTGGGCCAGAAAGCTGCAAGGCCCGCAAGATTTTGGCACCTGACGACAGAAAGGCACGTGAGACCAATGCTGTGTTCGGCCTCGAAGAAATAGGGCCCCATTCGCAGTCTCTGGGTCATCGCCTGTCAATGGGCCCGGGGGCTACTATCGGTGACATGGGAACTAGGGGTCCCCGATTCCCGAGGCCAGGATAGCAGAATGCCACGTGGCGCCATCCCTCGGGGACCACCTCCCCGAGGGCCGAGAAAAGACTGTTCCGGGAGGGGCGCTCGGGGCCATAAACAGTTGGTCCCCGAGTACTCGGAGTTCCCCGAGGACCCGAGAAGAGCTAGTTCCGGGAGGGGGTGCTTGGGGCCAAGTACGGTTGGTCCCCGAGGACCTCGAGTTCCCCGGTGACCCGAGAAGAACTAGTTCCAGGAGGGGGTGCTTGGGGCCAAGTACAGTTGGTCCCCGAGTTCCCCGAGGACTCGAGAAGGGCCATGTCCGGGAGTGGGCGCTTGGGGCCAAGTACGGTTGGCCTCCGAGCACCCAGAGTTCCCCGAGGACCCGAGAAGCGCCAGTTCTAGGAGGGGGTGCTCGGGGCTAAGTACAGCTGGTCCCCGGGTACCCAGAGTTCCCCGAGGACCCGAGAAGGCCCTT
Organism: Phragmites australis; assembly: GCF_958298935.1. NCBI lineage: Eukaryota > Viridiplantae > Streptophyta > Magnoliopsida > Poales > Poaceae > Phragmites > Phragmites australis. The sequence goes on from NC_084939.1 coordinate 20,819,410, forward strand.
GCCGGTGGACCCCGCAAAGGCTCCACGGTGAGGTATCGATCAGTGGGAGGCCCGATGCTGCATTTAATGAGGGGCGTGTACGGTCACATCCAACTACTCCTCCCACGCCTGTCGTACTGAGTACATCAGTCCTTGCCACCGCCTGGCAGCAGGCGTGGGGACATTTAATGCGATGGGTCCTATCGCACGTCACCCTGCGGGGCCCATAAGGGAAACGGCTTGGAGATGTCGTCGCCGGGCTCGAGGCGTATCGCCTACCCCCCTACCATGTCAGATCTGCTCTGACCGAACAAGCATGCGGTGATATCCAGCGGCTGGCCGGTGGGCCCCCCTCCTGCACCTACTAAAGTTGGGGTGCCAAGGCGACGGGACCGACCGAAGGGCGCATTTTCAACCCCTGTAACATCAAACTGTAGCCCCATAATGGTTGCTTTCCATTTATGGCTTACGAAAACTTGTGCCCCTGTTCGGGGCACGCCGAGCCTCCCCCCGGTAGGATAAAAGGGGGGGAGCACCTCGTAGCAAAAAGAGGGTTTGAAAAAGGGTTTGAGAAAGGGTTTTAGAGAAGGTGGCAAAAGAGGTGAACAAGCTTCATAAGCAAGAAGCAAGACCGAAGCTCAAGACTTAGACAAAAAACCTTGTAACACAGAGATCCAGAGAAAAGCATTCCAAGAGCATTAATAGCACATCAGACACACTGGAGTAGGGTATTACGCTCTGTGCGGCCCGAACCTGTCTAAAATCCCTTGAGCATTTACTCTCACTAGCCGACGATCATCAGTCCCGCCTAGATCTCATATATTCGCATTAAATCCACATACGAGGTAGATCCAAAATTAGCCCCCCGGCCGAACTCAAAATGGGGTCCCCCAGGATCCCCGCTCACGGTGTTCATACACCGACAGTTGCTGGCTCACACTTCTTACGGCGCTTCGTCCTTCCCCGGGGTTCTGACGGAAGGGTGCCTTCAGAAATTCTCGAGTCTACCTTGGGTGAGGTGAAGATGGAGGAGGCACAGGCCGTGGGGGCCTCATCGATGGGGCAGGGGGAAGAGCTGGACTTCTCGGCCTTCGACTCGTATCCCTTCCCGGTAGATTTTTTGTCTTCCCGAGGTCGAGTCTCTATTTCGGGCAGCAGCCCCTTTAGTGGAGGGGGCTCACGTCGGCCTCCCATGCGTAGTTGTCGTGGACGACTCTCCAGGTCCTGTGGTGTGTCCGGGAGGCGTGGCGGTCGGGCACCCTTGTCTTCCCGTAGTGGTACAGGGGGGCGTAGTAGGCTAGCCAGTTTGCTGGGCATAGATTCAATGTACAGCGGTTAACTGTATAAAAAGACTTTTGTATGTTCTTTTTCCTCTCCCTTTTTTATGATTGATCGCGCCGATGTTTCGCCTATGCCCCTTGTCCCAGCCCCTTCGCATCATGTGGTTGTTTGGCGGCCACGGGGTGCGAGACTTCGAGGGGCATCGGAAGGGTCAGGTGACAGACTCAGTTTTGTTGGGGTTTTTATCCCCTCGCCATGCCTAGGGCGGCCTGGCCTTAGAAATGACGGGGGGTGTTATGCCTGTCCGGTATGAAGGCACTACCTTCAATATGCCAGAGCGGTCTTTGCCTATTTGACATTTTAGGTTTGCTAGGCCCAAATGATGATGGACAAAATGCCTATCCAGCACAGAGACTTTTGTCTTCAAGATGTTGTAGCGGTCTTTGCCTATCCGCCACGTAGGTTAGCTAGACCTTAAAGATGACAGAAAGAATGCCTGTCCAGCACGGAGGCTTATGCCTTCGAGATGTTGGATCGGTCTTGCCCTATCCGCCACGTAGGTTAGCGAGACCTTAAAGATGGCGGACGGAATGCCTATCCAGCACGGAGGCTTATGCCTTCAAGATGCTAGAGCGGTCTTTGCCTATCCACCACGTAGGTTGGCGAGACCTTAAAGATGGCGGACGGAATGCCTGTCCAGCACGGAGGCTTATGCCTTCAAGATGCTAGAGCGGTCTTTGCCTATCTGCCACGTAGGTTGGCGAGACCTTAAAGATGGCGGATGGAATGCTTGTCCAGTACGGAGGCTTATGCCTCCAAGATGCTAGGTGTTTTTTTTTGGGTGTTAAGGTTGGGGTTCTTTATACATAATACTTGCGGAGGGTCTCTGCATTTCAACTGTGTTCGAGGGGGGTCCCCTCTGCATCGGCCAGTCGGTAGGAGCCGGATCTGTTAGACTTGAGGATCAGGTATGGGCCTTCCCATTTGTTGTGTAGCTTTCCCGGGGCAAGGGCGCGTCGAAGCACGAGTTCGCCGGGTTTGAAATTTTGCGGCGCAACCCTTGGATTGTACCAAGCCTTAGTTTTCTTACTGTAGTGATCTAGGTTCTGAATGGCGTGGAGTCGCGTACCTTCAGTAAGGTCGAGGGAGAGCTCCCTTTCTCTGTCAGTTTGTGGGAGTTGTACCCTGAGTGAGCAGGCCTTGACCTCAATGGGGGCCATGGCTTCATCTCCGTATAGGAGGCGGAAGGGTGTGAACCCGGTGGTCCGCGTGACAGTGGTGCGGAGGGACCATAAAACCTCGAGTAATTCATCGACCCATAGGCCTCGAGCTAAGCCAATGAGGCATCAATTTAGACCAGAGAGGATGTTGCCATTGGCCCTTTCGACGGCTCCATTGGATTGAGGGTGTCGAACTGCTGCGAAGCATAATTCGATGCCGAGGTCGTCGATGAATTGTCTAAAAGGCCCGGAGTCGAATTGTGTGCCGTTGTCGACCGTGAGCTGTCGTGGGACGCCGAAGTGGCAGATTATGTTCTTCCAGAAGAATTTCTGGATATTTTTTGATGTGATCGCAGTGAGGGGTTCGGCCTCGACCCATTTGGAAAAATATTCCAATGCGACCACTGCGTACTGGAGGTTTCCTTTGGCGTGGGGAAATGGACCGATGAGGTCCATACCCCAACGAGCCAGGGGTCAGACAGGGGCAATTGGTTGCAAAGGAGTTGGAGGTTGGTGGCTTCATCGTCACATCCATTGGCATCCTTGGTAGGTGCGGATGACGATATGATCGTAGGCCAATGGAGCCCCTGGCGAAGTGCCTTACCGGCTAGAGCACGAGGCGCTAGGTGACTGCCGCATAGGCCTTCATGTATTTCTCTGAGGAGGGTGGCTCCTTCTTGTTTAGTAATGCATCGAAGGAGGGGAGCGTAGACACCTGTCTTGTAAAGGGCGTTATTTATGAGGTGGTAGCCCCTAGCGCGATGTTGGATGCGGCGAAGTGCAACTGGGTAGTCTGGTTCTGCTGTTCCTCTTAGGAACGATAGGAGGGGACTCCTCCAGTCTGTAGTTTGGATGGGGAGGATGGCGACGGCTGTCTCGTCAAGGGTTCTAGTGGTCGGTTGGTGCGGGGTCTCGAGGAAGGTGCCTATTGGTGGGTTTTTGCCCGGGGCTGCAGCTTTTGCTAAGGCGTCTGCTTGATTATTGTCCGCCAGTGGTATGCTTCATATGGATACGTCGCGGAAGTGTGCCTCGGCTTTGCGAATGGCCTCGAGGTATGTTACCATGTCTGGATGGCAGACTTGGAAGTCCTTGTTGATGTGACCGGCGATGATCTGAGAGTCGGTTCGGATGATGACTCTGGCTGCTCCTAAGGCTCGGGCCTTTTGGAGGCCTAGGAGGACGGCCTCGTATTTGACTATGTTGTTGGTTATCTTGAAATCTAGGCGAGCGACATATTGGACCTGCTGGCTTGTGGGGGAGATGAGGACCGCGCTAGCTTCGGCACCTGTGGAGCAGTATGCTCTGTCGGTGTAGATGATCCAGATGTCTTGGGTGGGCGTGGTGTTGGGTTCAGTTGTTGCCGGGGTCCATTCGGTGATGAAGTCTGCCAAGATTTGGAATTTTACAGCAGTGCAGGCTACAAACATTATGAAGAAGGGGGCTAACTCTACCGCCCACTTGCCGATGCGTCCCATCGTCTCCCGGTTGCGAAACATGTCGCCCAGCGGGTACGAGGTAGGGACAGTGATGTCGTAGGCAAGGAAATAGTGCCAGAGCTTGCGCGAGGCCATCAACAGGGCGTAGGCTATTTTTTCGAGCTCAGTGTAACGTGTCTTGGCCCCAGCAAAGGCCTCTGAGACGTAGTATACAGCCCTTTGAGTAGGGCGACCACCACTTTTTTCCTCTCGTACCAGGGCAGCACTGACGGCAAATGCGGAGACGGATAGGTATAGGAGTAGTCCTTTGCCAGGGAGGGGCATCGCGAGTGTTTTGAGGTGGGAAAGGTGCGCTTTTAGGGCCTCGAATGCTGCCTGGCAGTCCAGTGTCCAGCTAAACGGCTCAGAGCCCCTTATCATTTTAAAGAAAGGGAGGTTGTGCTCAGCGGATTTCGCGAGGAAGCGACTGAGGGCTGCGAGGCGGTCGGCCAGGTGCTGTACTTCTTCAGGATTGGCGAGAGGCGACATTTCCGCGATAGCATGAATCTTGCCCGGGTTAGCCTCGATGCCTCTTTGGGAGACAAGATATCCTAGCATTTTTCCACCTCTAGTGCCAAATACGCATTTTTCTGGGTTTAGCCGTACGCCAGCGGCTCGGAAGCTGTTGAATGTTTCTTGTAGGTTGACAATGTGGGTGGCTTCTAGTTGGCTTTTTACCAAGATATCGTCTACGTAGGCCTCAACGTTGCGGCCCAACTGTTGTTGCAGCACCTTGTGTACTAGGCGGGAGAATGTGGCCCCGGTGTTTCGGAGACCAAAGGGCATCCGGACATAGCAGTATACTCCAAAGGGGGTAATAAAGCTAGTCTTATTTTTATCCTCCATTGCCATCCACACCTGGTGGTATCCGGAGTAGGCGTCGAGGAAGCTTAGCATTTCGTAGTCGGCGGTAGAATCCACCAGCTGGTCGATGCGGGGGAGAGGGTACGGATCCTACGGGCATACTTTGTTTAATGAGGTGAAATCGATGCACATACGCGATTTCCCGCTATGTTTTTTGACCAAGACAGTGTTGGAGAGCCAATCGAAGTGGATAACCTCTCAGATAACACCGGCTTTTAGCAGCTTCTGGACTTCTTCTTTTGCGGGGAGAGCTTGCGAAGCCCCTGGCGTATGGGCCTTGCCTTCGGGTCGACCTGGAGCGAGTGGTCGATGATGCTGTGGTCGACTCCTGGGAGGTCCTGTGAGGACCATGCGAAGATGTCAAGGTTACTCCATAAGATGGCCAGAAGTTGGGTTTCTTGCCCGGAGGCGATGTCTACCCCTATTTGGAAGGTCCAGTCGGGTTGGTCTTGGTGTATAGGGACTAGCTTTATGTCCCCTTCTGGTTGTGGCCTCAAAGGGCAGTGGTGCCCGGGGTGCGCCGACGGAGGATCTTTCAAGTCCTCCCATGTCATGGTGTGGATATGGCAACTGGGGAGCGGAGCGGGGTTCCCATACTCGATGCGTCTAGCCAGGTCTTGGTCGTCGCAGATGGTTATTATCCCCTGAGGTCCAGGTATTTTCAGGCATAGGTAATTGTGATGGGGGTATAGCTCCGAATTTGTTCAGGGTCCTTCGTCCTAGGATGGCATTGTAGGCGTATGGTACATCCATGATGTTGAAGGTGATAACCTCGGATCGTGATGCAGAGCCCTCGCTGAAGATGACTGGGAGTTCTATCTGTCCTACTGCGTTGAGGGGGGCTCCATTGAATCCCTGGAGGGGTCTGCTGCTTGGTGAGAGCCGGCTTCGCGGAATTCAGAGCTAGTCGAAGGCATGCATGAATAGGAGGTCGTCGAGCTGCCTTCATCGACCAGTATTCTTCGGACCTCAACTTCGGTGATATTGGCTGAGAGGACCAGGGCATCGGAGTGGGGAAATTTTACCCCTTCGGAGTCGTCGACGGTGAATGTTACGGGGGCGTCGGCCCAGTTGGGGGCCTGTCGGTGGATGCTAGTTGCTCCGATGTGGTGCACCTTGCGGGTGTAGTTTCGCCGCTATCATTTCGAAGTGCCTCCGGAGCTCCCTCCGTCGGTAATGGCGAGGACGACCCGTTTGCCCCGCGCTCCTTCGTCACCGTGCGGTTCTAGGGATGACTGGGGTGGTGAAGGTAGGGACAGCTGCGGAGGATTTTGTAGGGCTAGGTGGTCTACCCGTCGGTTGGCCGATAGCCTGCGATCTTCGGACTGCCCCTTGGGAGCCCCACCGTTGGAGGCGAGGGCCGCCTGCCTCCCGAGGTACTCATCTCGGAAGGTGGTGAGGGTTCGGCAGTTATCGGTATTGTGCCCTCGTCCTACGCCGTGTAGAGTGCACCAGGATTCTTCCTCGAAACGCGGGTTTGGGGCGTGGCTTCGCTCCGAGAGGCCTCCGGAGTGTCCTCGGCCGCGTCCCCTGGGGTGGCTTTGGTTCGGAGCCCCGCGGCTTGGGCTGATATTGCTGACGTTTCAGCGTTGCCGTTGCCGCCCCCTTTGGGACTCGACGGTAAGGGCCTCCTCGAAGCTCCTTTTTGTCGGGGGAGCCAGGGCGTGTGACGATCCATCCTGCGAGTGTAGTCTCTCGGTGCTAGCATGAGAAGCTTCGCCTGCTTGTGAGCGCCTCCGGTGGAGCTTTTCCTCCTCTGCCCGCGCATATTCCTCAAACTATCTCATGAGGATTTCTACCGTGCGTATTGGGCGCCGGTTTAGTCGATCATACAGGGGGCCTTCGGCCAGGCCCTGGGTTGCGGCATCGATGACCGAAGAGTTCGATATGTCCATAATCTGGGCTTTGGTCTGGGAGAACCTTCGAAAGTAGTCCAGGAGGGTTTCATCTAGCCCCTACCTGATAGTGAACAGGCTGTCGGAGGTTACTGGTTTGATGAAGGTGCCTTGGAAGTTGCTGCGAAAGAGGTCTCGGAGTTGGGACCAGGTGTGAATGGTGCCGGGGTCCAGCGCCCAGAACTAGCGTATGGCCACCCCTTCTAGGGCGAGGGGGAAGCATTTAGCCATGGTGGCCGGTTCGCCCCCGCTGGCCTCTATGGCTAGGGCATAGGATCGGGCGAACTCGTCGGGGTCTGAATTACCTTTAAACTTGGGCAACTTCAGGGTTTGAAAACCCTCCGGGAAGGATATGGCCTACAGGTCGGCCCGCAGGGGAGAGTCATGGTCCTGCAGGGGGCCCTCACGACACCGGCCCCAGGGCTCCGGGGATCGAATGGGTCGTGTCCTTGCGCCGAGGGGCTCGCCTGTTCGTAGAGCTTGGGTCAAAAATGCGCCGGTCATCCCAGGAGCAACGGCGAAGGTGTGGGAAGCTTCCTGCTCAGCCCGTAGGGCCGTCCGTAGCTCCTCCATCTGTGCCAGGAGTGCCGCCAAGCGTGATTACTACTCGGGTGGAGCAGTGTTTCCTGCGGCAGCCCCGACCGCAGCCCCTAGGGGTGTAACGCGGGCCTCCCCTTGCTGCTACTGGGTCCCCGGGGTAGAGAACCCTTCGGTGTCGCCCTCAGATGTAGTTATGGTTGGGTCGGTGGTGGCCGTAAGGTTCCCGTTCCCCCCAGCTGGGGGGCCGTCGTCGGTGCCGGCCGCGTATAGCCAGCTGGACTACTGCGAAGGCGTGACTGGGGGGTCGGCCGCTACCGATGCGGCCTTGGTGATCTTTTTCTTGGGTGGCATCCTACACCTCTCTTAGCACTTCTGTGTTCGAGTCCCCACGGATGACGCGCTGTTGGAGCAAGAGTTCATCTTGCCCCAACAAATACGGCGAGAGTTTCTTCTATGGAGGAGACTCAAGCTTGGAGATGAAGTTTAAGAGGAAGGAACACCACGAGTATATTGATGATAGGAAAAATGGATCGATCTGTGGGGAGAATCACAGGTTTGCTGTGATGCGTGTTCTGTGTCCGTCCTTTGCCTAGAGGACCATGACCTCCTATTTATAGGCCATGCGTAGCTTGATATACAAGTTATCATAATGTACAAATATCTGGGATCCGGCCAAATTACTGAGCCTTATCCCGGATGACTACCTTCTGCTGGGTAATTATCATGGTGCCTGCCCCCTGAAGGGGGCGAGCCGGTAGCCAAGTGCGGTCCGGCACCGCACCGCTAGGGGTGTCAGGATAGGTACCATCGCACTGGGGTGTCAGAGCGGCGTCCACTAGCCTAGGCATTTAATGCCAGTCACTTCCTCGTAGGCAAAGTACGACTGGTTCTTGCCTTTTGGCAGATTTTTCTGAGGCCTGATGACTCACCCAGTAACCTCCGGGAAGCCGGCCCGGGCAGTGGGAGGCCGAAGCCTCGGGGACTGGGCCTTCGGGAGGCTGAGCTCTGGAAGGCCGGGGCTTTGGAAGGGGAGGCTTCGGGAGGCCGAAGCCTCAGAGACCGAACCTTCGGGAGGCTGCGCTCCGGAAGGCCGGGGCTTCGGAAGGCGGGAACCGGCTCAGCCTTTGGGAGGCTGAGCTAATTAAGTCAAGGGGCCGTCGGGGGTCCTTAATAACGACCCCCAACAGTAAGCATTTCTATCATTACTTCTCTGTTATTTGTACATTATGCTAAATTTTTATTGTCACATGTACGTTGAAGTGTGCACTCGGGTAGTTCATTCTCTAGCTTTGCCCCTGAGCCCATCCATAGTTTATTGGAGACGCTGCACCTCTTCTTTCAGGAAATTCCATCTATACCACCAAACTTGATTTGGTACCCAATAATACCATAAAAAAGTCCCCACTTTCATTCATACCACAACTCTTTCAATTTTGTTCCAACTATACCATCGACCGTCTCCTTCCCTGTTAAGGCCATTTATCAGGTACCAAAGTACCCCTCCTGTTCGTCCCCTCGACCTCGTCTTTGACCCCATTCCCTCAACCGGCCACCCCACAAACCAGGCTGCTGTTCAAGGTCATGAGCCACCAACCCGGGATCCTCGTCGCCCCTAAGCCTCCGAGATCATGACTTGTTCACCCAGGTTGAGTATCTGCATCCTCCGCATTCCTTTCCTGCTATTTGTGTTCCTAGTTTCGCCATGGCCTCCTCGTTTGCTGCTGCTAGTGGTGCTCCTGATCCAAAGACAGCCATGGACCATCCTATAAGGAGAGGAGAGAGAAAAAGGAATTAAAGTGAAAGAAAGGAATTAAAGCAAGTTTTGAGTGAAACAATCCACAATCAGATTCGATTGGTTGCAAGTGAGAGAGAAAATTCCTTAATTGGGAGTCGAATGGAATTAGCAAACGAAGGGAAACAAAGAAGATAAACAAGGGAATCGAATTAGTACAGTCTCATCTCGTTGTTGTGCTTCCGCATCCACCGCAACTTCTACGGCTCTCTTTGATTCTAGCGTCCATATTTTCTCTCCTCGTTGCCAAGCCAACCAGTGCGATTCGTCTCGTGTGCAACCTCCACGATTCGTCATCCACGCCTCTTGTGCAACCTCATAAGAGAAGCTTTGTTGCCGTCGATGCCTACCATAGCCACCGAGCGCCACTGAGTCAGGTCTGGAGGGTATTCCGGGAAAAGAAGAAAACGGAAAGACACAAAGAGATGGAAGGTGACGGTGTCATGGTATGAGCGAAAGGAAGTTAGAAATGTGATGGTATGGATGGAAGGGGGAGATTTTTTATGGTATTGTTGGGTATCTGGTTAAATTTAGTGGTACAGATGAAACCATTTTATACACACGTGACTCTGCTTCTTATCATGCGCTGAGATATTAGTGCATCGCTCGCATATATATTTACCACATGTAGTCATGGGGCACCATGATTTGAAGTCTAAGGTCGTCTAGTACAAGATTAAGGAGGATTTAATTGGATTAAGTTTGCCTTATTGCGTGTTGCTTGTGTGGAGTTGCCTGTGGTTTAGGTTGCTTTGGTTCTCTGGTAGGATTTTGTTTTGGGCTCAGGCTACTAGGGGAGGGAAAAACCTGTCGAGTCGGTTTTGTTCTCTGTTTTGTTCGTTTTTGTTATGGCACCGTATGCTCATGTGGCTTCTTCAGAAGACGGGTAACTAAGGCCGTGTTTGTTTGCTGCTTTTGGTTCTGCTTCTGCTACTAGTAGAAGCCAGAAGCTAGAAGCCAGAACAAACGAGGTTCTGGAGAAGTGGCTTCTGGAGAAACCAGAAGTTTGCTTCTGAGAAAAATGAATTAAAGCTGAGAAGCTCGTTGAGATGTGTTTTTCTGAGAAGCTATGTGCTGAGAAGCTAAAAATTTATTGTAGAAAGCAACAGTTTATTTCCAAAAACAGCTTTTCAGACAAATCAAAAGCACAGCTTTTCAGAAAAACTCAAAAGCAGAAGCTCAAACAAACACGGCCTAAGTTCCTATTCTCCAAAAGAAAAGTAGCATTTGTAGATACTTTTTCCTTCGTTTATTTAGAATGGTCTGTCCAGGTTAATCAGTACCAGACACCAAATAGGAGTTCATCACAATGTTCCTCACAGTCCAGAAGTGTAGCTCACTCCCGTGCCACCCAACCACGAGTCCCCCAAGATAAAATTCGCCACAGTGAACCTCGTGGCATCCGAGGTGGACAATGACGTGTGCACGCCAATCCACCTCACCCGCTTACTTGTCCGGGCACCAGGCCCGCTGTTACCGTACTCCCCATAGTACAGTGTGCTCAACGCGAACTGACCTGCCCACTCAAGCCACCCTGCTGGAGCGATCGAACGGTCGAGAAAGCTCTCCATCACGACCGTCCGTGAGTACTTCTGCCACGGACGGCCCAGATACACCGGCGTGGCCCCGAGGTCCGACGCGCCAGCGATCCGGCACCTGTGGATGGAGATGCCGGTGTTCTGGTTCGGGTCGGTCCGGCCTTGGGCCGTAACCGTGTCCTTCTGGCCCTGGCTGGGCCTCCTGGGCTGGATATTGCAGTTCTGGATGACCACGGCGGAGTTGCCGAAGATGAAGTCCACCGTGCCGGCGATGTCATCCTCGGTGTAGAACTGGCGGTTAGAGTGCACGTAGAGCGTGTCCTGGTACGCCTGGACGGCGCACTGGTACACGACTGAGAGGTCCCCGCCGACGCGCAGCGCGACGGCCTGGCCCTTCTCCGGTCCGGCGATGTTGACGATGGTGAGGCCCTTGGCGATGAAGCCCGAGCCCATCGCAGCTGCATCACAAAGACAGATAGAGATCACAAAAAGGCCTTGGTACGGAGAAGACAATGGGGACTGTAATGTCGAGCACAAATGCGCAAAAAGTGTGAAGTGGGCGACATGGCAAGTGAGACGTCGCTGTCGACGCGGCATTTGACGGTGCCCATGGTGCGTGGTGCAGCCATGAACCATACATGCATGGTACTAGTGTTAGTTTACGAGCTACATGTAGGTGAGATCGATGGGAAAAAAAGTCTAGGAAAGTGTATACGCATCCAACGATCAAATCCAACCAACGCATCTTTCACTTGCTTGCCCATTTGCATTCAGAAGTTCTACAACTAGTGATTCTACAGTTCGGTGTTGCTGAAGCTGTTTGCATAGCAGATTGCAAATTTAACTTCACTGCTCTTCTTAGAGGCCAAATCACTTCACACGTGAAAAAGAAAAAGGTTTGCAAACGAATTAAAGAAAGCATACGATGGCTAGGTGCATGTGTCGCTTTTACACTCGCTCTTCCTACTCCTTTGAAAACGAAAGGAAAAAGTCATAGAGTTAAAAGTAGATTCTTTGGTCAGTTTACTCAATGGATCAACTCAAACTTGCTGTAATCTCTTCGCTTTATTTTGCTTTTTCCCCTAATGCTTCCCTTGTACACAAACTCTTTTTTTCGGTCTTTTAATATATTTATAATATGTAGTGACTAAGTCCCTCCAACTTCATAAAAAAACGAAAGAAAAACGGTATTGTTATAACTTGCCTGGGTGAGCTCTCACTTGATTTTTGTATTCTCCCTCTCCACCTCGCTTTCTCCCTCTCCGACGAGCTCCGGTCGCCTTCTCCGCCTCCGGCGAGCCCTTCTTCTGCAGCTCCGGCGACGGAGATCCGCCCCGATCTACTCCCTCTCTGACGAGCTCCGGTGAAGCCAAGAGGTTAGGGTTTCGGGGTTTCGGGGCCGAGGTTAGGGGTTTGAGGTCCTCGGGCTTAGAAAGAGGTGTTAGGGAGGGAGGTTGGCCCGACGGAGGAGGCAGTTGGTGGGCGGTGTGGCAAGGCGATGAGGGCGCCGCCGACCAGGGTGGTGGAGGACGCCAGGTGGGGAGGGTCGGCGGCGGGGGCGTCAAAACGAGATGGGTTAGCGAGGGAGTGGGCGGCGGAGGTGGATCCGGCGGCGGGGGCGAGCGCGTCGATGGCTGGTGAGATCGAGCGGAGCATAGTCGAGTCGGAGGAGGAAGAAAACGGTTGGCCGTTGATCGAACGGAGCGGACGACCCAAAATTCAGGTGAGAGTTGAGCCGAAATTGCCCGGTTGATAGCTAGACAGTTGCTAAATTTTACTCTTCGAAAGTATCGTGTTTGCCTACTTAACCCTCTTAATTTGCTAAATATTTAAGCATTTCTTAGATGCTAAATATAGTTTTTATCTCAGTTGAAGGCTTTGATAAATTGGAATTTTGGTGCGTGTGCTGCGTACGTGCATGAGAAGATAGAGATGACTAAGTACGTACCGACGGTGGCGGAGGCATAGGTAGTGTAGCCGTCGGCGGCGCTCTTGTGGCCGACGATGACCGTCCTCCCCTTGCCGTCGCCCATCAGCATCACGTTCTTCTGCTTGCTCGAGATGCTCACGCTCTCCTCGTACCGCCCGGCCTTCACGTAGATCACCTTCCTCCCTCCAACTCCGACGCCGCGGCCGCCGTTCGCCGTCACGGCCGCGATCGCCTCGCTGATGCTCCGGTGCGTCCCGCTGCCGTCCAGTGCTACCACGGCGTCCGTCGTGATGCAGCTCGCGGGCGACTCCAGGAGTTTCCTGTCATGTTGGGACACCCAGGACGGGAGCGCCGTCCCGTTCCCGTCTGGTGGTGACGGCGTGGGCGGCGCGGACGGTGGGCTGCCGCCGCTCCCGACCGCCTTGAGCCTGTTGGCGTGCAGCGCCAGCGCCGTGCCAATGAACTGTGCGAGTGCGGAGACCTGCGCGCGCACGGCCTCGCGCCCCGTGGAGGCCGGCACGGCGGTGAGGCTGTCGCTGCACGTGCCCTGGTTCGTCAGCGCGGCGCTGAGCCACGTGGTCACCCCGTCCGTGTCGCCGGCGGCGGAGAGCGCGTCGCTGAGCTGGTCGAGGCTGATGTCGAGAAGCTCGGCGCAGTCGTCCACGCCTGACGGCAGAGCGCCAGGCAGACGTGCCGACGCCGACGACGCCGAGACGTTGCGCGCCAGTGCGCGCGCCGACGTGGCCCGCGCCATCGCGAACCGCACGGAAGCCGCGAACGGGTCCCTGGCCGTTGCCAACCGCCCCGCGGGTGATGAGAGCGCCGTCTCGCACGCGCTCGGGTACGGCGTCGATTGACAGATGGCCGTGACGTTCATGTTCGACGGCGAGGTGGCGGTCCTCGAGACGGCGGCCACATTGTTGTCTCTCGATGCCGCCGCCTCTTGTTGCTTTCCGGCAGTGACGACCACTACCGTTACGAGAGCTAGCACCGTGGCAGTGGCACAAGACCATGCAACAACCGGTAGCCTTCTCTTCTCTTGCCTCTCTTGTGAGCTCGCCCTACAGAACGTCTCCATTGTTCGATCTGCGTGTTAAGTGCATGGGTATAGTGTACAAGAGCACAGGGGCCGGCAGAGGTTTTATAGAGTAACGCATTTTTCCACGGCCTTGTTGGTGACACCAATCATCGGAAGCCTATTTGGCCAAGAAGCTGGCCCCAGAAATGCCGAGGGCCATATCACCCGGGATGTAAAATTTGTAACACCAGTACATCAACTGGTACGCCTGCACGTGCTAGAAATAGAAATATTTTAGAAAATATATGGATAATAGAACTTAGTAAATATCTATAATTTAAGATTTAGAGGTGACTGATCTGCGCATATTGACCATATTTTCTTATTATATTCCACTACTTAATCAAAGCCTTGTGCAAAGTTATTTTTTATTTTGTTCCATGCTATTCATTAATATGTATGTGGGACATCCATGGTACAATATTTTCTTTCTTTCTTAGTTTTACTCCGGACTCCATGACATAATTATGAGAGATCTAAATTAATGTTTAGGTGAAAAGCATATACAACGTTGGGCAACGCCACTTTAGATTAATTTTATTATAATGGTAGATGTGGGTAATTTAAAAGCATGTACTTGGGTTCTTTTGTTAGTTTTTTCAGGATGGCAGAGGTGGGTACTTTAGAAGTAGATATTGGGGGTACTTTAGGTTAATTTTTTATAATAACAGACTTGAGTGATTTAGAAGCATGTACCGATGGTTTTTGGGTTATTTTTTTCATAATGGCAAATGTGGGTAATTTAGATCTAATGGCTATTGTTATCAATGATGACTAGAGTCCAACAAATCAATGATCGAATATTTTTCTATTTTGTAAGAATTTCTTCAATTTCTCTCTTTTTTTCTAGCATGTCACATCTGAGTATTAACGTGGAGGCTCTAAAAGAAATTTCCAATTAGTAATAGTAAGATATGTTTCTCCAACGTCAACCAACGAGTGAATAATTAACACTTTCTCCGGCCAAAATGTTTGTTGGTCAAGATTTTTAGCTTTGACTATCAATACATAAAGAATTACATAGATTAGGTCTAAAAAAGAATTACATAAATTAACAACTTAAGATTGATTTTACCAGATTAATTATTAAAAATATTTTCATAGCATAATCATTTTTATTTGAAATTTTATATTATGACAGAATTCTTAGTCAAAGTGTCACCTTGTAGACAATGTTGCTGTCCTAAACAATATACATTTACTCTTAAGTGTATCCCACATTGTGTCAAACCTACCTTGCGACCTGTCAGAGATGAGAGGAAGACACGGCGTGGAGAGATTGCTTGAACAGGCTAAGGTTAGGGTTCAGAAAAGAGGAGGGGAGGGAGGCCAGCCTAGGGTAGGTGGCGGTGTGTGGGGTGGGTGGTGGGTGGCGCGACAAGAGCAGCAGTGAGGGATGTCACCGGCTACCGGTGGAGGAAGGCTAGAGGGTGGTGAGCCGCGGCACTGACAGAGGCATGAGGGGTGGTGGTGGAGGGTTCCAGCGACCAGTGAGGGAGGGACAGGCAAGAGGTTTAAGAAGGGGTTCAGACGGGTCATGCTTGCATTTCGCTCTATGGGTCACGCTTTATTCCTGTCCATTAGAATAGATAAGTTCATCCTTTACAACTGGCATGTGTATCTAGGCCCGACTATTGCAGACCACCATTTTAATTGACAAAATTGCTGCATATTGTCTCAACCATTCGATCGCGATTGAACAATTACCCCTCTGGCCATCGAACGGCTGAGAATCTTCCTCCACACTACTGGAACATCGCATGCTTGAGCTATGGGCAAGCTCAACTTTGACAGGGTGAAAGAGGCAGTTCAAGCGTGTGCACATGCAGACGTTATGGTCTTGGCTTGTGCATGGATAAAAAGGGGAAATATTCTCGCAGAATGGCGCACGCTAAACGCAGAGCGAAAAAAGGCAAACCAAGAATTGTTTCTGAGAAACCAAGTTGAAATGTGTCTTGATTTATATGTGATGAGTGATTGACAAGATTGTCAATTTGGTTTGTCGAGTTTCGGATTGCCTAGGATATGCGGAGAGTCCACACATTTGTTCGGATAGTCTGCAGATTTGGAGTTAAATGGGATTTGCGGACTGTCCGCATATTTTTACGGAGAGTCCGCACTTTTGCGGAGTTTGAATTGTGTTTTCAGCTCTGAACTTCTTCCTTGCATTGGAACTTTTTGGGCAATGTCTTGAGTTGATTTGAGTTTTTAATTGAGCATTTTGATTATGGACTACTTGGAGTTGGAGTTGGAGACATGTATTTGCTTGTCTCATGGTATGCAGGTGACAGATGCAACTTGGCGGTCGACGACGGGTGATCGGGGCCACACGTGGTGCTTGGTGTCGGATGATCAAGGAGGCTGGGCGGAGTCAGGAGTGATCCTAATGGTACACGTGGAGGTCAAGCAAAGAATGGATGGTGGATGAAGACGACGTGTTGACAAAGTCAAGCGAAGGGGATGCCGGTGCAAGTGACAAGGCGGCCCGAGGGATCAGGAGCAGGAGAGACTTGCTGGTGGTCAGGATCGCGAGACGGAGAACACGCGTCAACATCGGAGTGCTTGCTTGAGGCGAAACATGTGGCGGCTAGTCACGCTTTGAGAAGCGTGCTAGGGTTTGGCGGTTTAGCCTCAAAATCATGGAAGAATTGGAGGGTCACGTGGCATCATCGTGAAGCTTGTATCGAGGCGAAGCTAAGTCATGGAGAAGCTATGGCCATTCGATGGACAGAGCGAAAAACGGACCAAAATGCTCCGATGGTAGGTGAAAGAGCACTACCGGTGAAGGGTATTTTGGGAACAAGAAAACTTAATGGCCAAGAAAACTCTCAAAGGCTATAAATAGAAGGGTAGGGCTGTGGGGGAACCTTGAGCCAGCCATTTGAGAGCCTAGAGTTAGGTTTTGGAGAAGAGGGGAGGGTAGGCTTAGTCTTTGTATTAGGCTAGAGCTTTTGTAAGAGAAAAACTTCTATAATCTACCGAAAACAGGGCTATCCTCTATTTGAAATGAAGTTTATTTTCTTGCAAGTGATCTTGTTCATCTCCTTCTAGTCTCCTGCTTTTGGTTCCCTTGCCTTCGTGCAAGTTTTTCTAGTTTTCTGTTGATTTTCGATTTTCCTTTGGAGCTGCGTTTTTACCCCTTTGCAAAGTTATTCTTCTCGTTGCTAAAGGTATAAACACTCACATACTCATGTACATGAGTAGGTCTTGAGTCCCCTTGCCTCTGTCCAATCAACTTGGAGAGTTTCATTGCCCGGTGTCCATCTTGTTGGATCTTTGAATTTCCTTTGCAAGTTTCAGCCTTTTTAGGGGGATGAGTCATGGATTGGGTCACTGTGGAACCTAGTGTTCAATTCCAACCATGACACTCACTTTTCGATCGTTGTTCTCTGGAAACTCCGGACTCTCCGCTCTTTTCTCTGGACTCTCCGAAAACTCCGGACTCTCTACTCATTTCTCCGGACTCCAGATTTTCTGGGTTGATTCAGAGTTTTCGCTGCTTCAGTGTTTTGCTCTTTGTTGTGATTCTCTTGTAGAGCTGCGTTAAGTGACTGAATAGGAGAAGACCATCAATTTCGAAAGAAATTTGTTGTGACGCATATTCAACCCCCTCTAGTAGCCACCCTCGATCCTACAATTGGTATTAGAGCCAGTTTGATCACTTGTTGACCTGAACTAGTTTTGTGATCCGTAGGCAACATAGAGAGAAGTGGGAAGATTCCGCTATTTGATGACCGTGATTTTTCATACTGGAAGGTGCATATGAAGGCTTATCTTCTATGCAAAGTAAGTGCAATATGGGAAATAGTTGATTCCAACTACGAGATCCCTACTGTTCGCACGACTTAGGTTCAAATCGAACAGTATGAGGCCAACAACAAGGCTAGAAATTTTTTGTTCACTAGACTGAGTCATAATGAGTTTGACAGGGCCCTGCACTTCTGTACTGTCTGGGAGATCTGGACTACTTTGAGTATCTTTCATAAAGGCACTAATTAGATTAAGGCCAGACGTCAAAGCACATACAACTAAGAATACCAAATGTTTGTGCAAGGGCCCGATGAGTCTTTGGATACGATGTTTGCTCGCTTTGATGGAATTATTAGCAATCTTCGATCAACTGGTGGTTTGCCCTATTCTGACCATGAGAGAGCGATCAAGCTTCTCTATGCTCTTGACCCTAGCATATGGGAAGTGAAGATCTCGAGTATTGAAGAGTCTCCAAGTTACAACATGTTGATTTGTGATGAACTCTTCAGCAAGCTTAAGCCCATCGAGATAGCCAAGGCAGCTCGGATCGGTCTTGGAAATCCCCTATCTCAGAACATGGCGTTGGTTTCTAGACCTAGTGGTGGCAATCAGTCTGCAGCTGGCTTTTCTTGTGCTAACACTTCATCGAGTGGATTTGTTTTGTCTTCCTTGGTTTCTGTCAAGAGGAGCAGGTGGATGCACTGGATGATGAGGACCTTGCGCTGATTGTGAAGAAGTTCACCTGCTTCTACAACAATCACCGAGACCGAAGGAGGGGTGGTTCTCATGCCTGCTTTGAGTGTGGTGACACTACCCACTTCAAGGCGGATTACCCCAAGCTCAAGAAGAGGGAGGACAGCGACAACGACTACAACAAGCACAAGAAGAAGAACAATAAGCCCTTCTTCAAGAAGAACCACGACAAGATGGCCAAAAAGGCAGCCAAGGCGGCTTCTAGGGTGTTCGTGGCGGCTCTTAGCGACATCGACATCTCTTCCAGCAAGGAGGATAGCTCAGAGGGGGATGAACCGCAAGCAAAGAACAAGAAGAAGGCCAAGGACTTCATCGGCCTCTGCTTTATGGCAGATGACAACAACGACGATAGCAACCCCGAGCTGGATCCTTCTGAGGTATTGCCTTCCGACGACCAGCTTTCCATCTAAGTTGATACCTTGAATGATTCTCTCGTTAGCCAGGATATGTTACTTAAGAAAACTGTGCGTGAGTTGAAGGTTATTAGGCCTAAGTATGACTCTATCTCTATTGAACTTGCATTACTTAGGTCTAGGCCTGATGTTGAGGAGTGTGAGAGTTGCCTGATTATCATGGCTGAACTTGCCGAGCTTCATAATGTGCATGCTCAAGTTGCCAGTCGGCTTGAGAGTGCCGAGAAGAAGCTCCTTGAGGAGGAGTCTAAGTCTACTCTCTTAAGTGCTTGTAAGAATTGCCCTTTGCTTGCAAAGAATGTTGAACTAAAAGACAAGCTCCTGAAGTAGCTAGAGTCTAGATTGGAGAGTGCTGGGAGTTCTAAGAATGTGCAGCCAAATTATTCCACCTGCACCATCTTTCAGGACAAACTCAGCTGGATTAGAGGGCAAGTTCAAAAGCTTTTAACTGAGAATGAGTACCTCCTTTCTCTAGTGGAGAAGTGCTTAGAGGGCAAAGTGAAAATGAATTTGATCTTGGCCAAGACCAATATGTGTGCTAACAAGGAGAGTTTGGCTCTTGGATAGGGTTTTGATAGGGTGGCTTACAGTGGGGAGAGTAAGACTGTATTCACCACACCTACTACCCTAGAAGCTGAGAAGTCCAAAATCAATGTCACACCACAACCCATCAAGAAACTCATTCCTCAACCCACAAAGAAAAAATCTGCACCATACCCCAAGAGAGCTCCACAGCCTAAGGTGAGAGAGCTTGTGAGAGAGCCCCAAGTGACCAGCAGTCGAGTTTCCAAGAGACGCTACCACTGCACCTACTGCCAGAGAGAATGTCACTTGGTTGGGTTTTACTTTCGCCGTAGGAGAGATGAGCGGCGTTAGTGGGAATGGAGCACCCGGGACATGTACCGCCCCTCTGTTGGTGTACATGAGCATTTTTCTCGCTTCCACTCATGAGTCCCTAACGCTTTTCAGTTTATTCCTTGAGGTGTTGCCCGGCATGGATTTTACCATGAATCGTATGGTTTTGGTCCACGTGTAAGAGGCTTTGAGTCCCAGCGCTTTGATGGACCACGTTTTCCTCATCGTGGTACTCGGCCCAGTGTGTTGGTGTTGACTTGCATGCACCTACTGTTTCTATTTCAAGACGGATGACCCAGTACTAGATTCCTAGGAGGTTTTTGAGTAACCCCAGTACTGTGCCATCCACCTTCTGTTCTTCTCATATGTAGGTGGCAAGCGGAGGCCTGGAGAACAAGTGGCTCATTGACTCCAGTTGTTCACGTCATATGACCAGAGATTCATCATGGTTCTCCAGCCTCACCCCCGTGAAGCGACACGAGTACATCACATTCGGGGATGATCGGAAAGGAAGGGTGAAAGCCAAAGGTATGGTAAGGGTGAATGAGAGTTTCACTCTCAAGGATGTAGCTTTGGTGGAGCATCTGGGATACAATCTTCTCTCTGTATCTCAGTTGTTGGATGAGTACTTGGAAGTGCATTTCAAACGCGATACTTCTCGAGTTCTTGATTCTTCTGGCGCTTTGATTTGCATGAATTCTCGAGTTGGTACAGTTTTTGGAGCTAATTTTTCTGAGTCTCTTGATTCTTCTTGTTGTTTAATTACTCAACCTTCTTTTGAGCTTTGGATGTGGCATAGGAGACCAGGGCACATGAGCTTTGATTTACATACTCATTTGAGTGCTCTAGGCTTGATACGAGGATTGCCTAAGCTCAAGTTTGAAAAGAATCTTGTTTGTGATCCTTGTCGACATGGCAAGATAGTTGCTGCTTTCCACCCACCAGTCAATCTGGTGATGACTGAACGACCGGGAGAACTTCTCTATATGGACACTTTTGGTCCTTCTCCGGTTCGTTCGGTGGGTGGGAAGTAGTATATTCTTGTCATTGTTGATGATTTCTTTCGCTACTTTTGGGTCTTCTTTCTTGTGAGCAAGGATAAAATGTTCTCACACTTTTGAAGCTTAGCTTTGAGATTGTTCAAGGAACTCCCTGGTGCATTGAAAGTAATTCGTAGTGATAATGGTACTGAGTTCAAGAACTATCTCTTTGTTGCTTTCTGTCTTGATAATGGCATTGAACATCAATTTTCTGCCCCACGCGTTCCTCAGCAGAATGGCGTGGTTGAGAAGAAGAATCGTACTTTGGCGGAGATGGCTAGGACGATGCTCGATGAGCATAGGACTCCTAGGAGGTTTTGGGCTGAGGCCATTAGCACAACATGCTACATCTCCAATCAAATTTTCTTACGTTCGATCTTGAATTTGACTTCCTATGAGTTGTGCTTTGGGAGGAAGCTGAAGGTTTCACATTTGTGAGTTTTCGGTTGTTGCTTCATCCTAAAGTGTGGCAATCTTGACAAGTTTGAGTCGTGTTCTTCTGATGACATTTTCTTGGGCTATTCTCTTCATGGTCATTATTACAGGATCTTTAATTTTAACACTAACACCATCATGGAGTCCTGTGATGTGACCTTTGATGAATCAACCCCTTGTGCTAGTTCTGTCTTTGAGTGTGCAAATGATCAGGAGATGAGAGAGAGCATCTTTGTAGATGGCGACCTTCCAGCTCTCGGTGAGGACGAGGATGATCCACAACTTCCCTCGACCACACCTGCTTCAGAGCTGGCACCTGCTTCTTCTACTCCAGCAGACGGTCCTGCAGCGTCTGCTTCCACTTCAGCTGCTCTCGAGCCTGCACCAGCACAGGTTGAGGGGGAGTTCACCTCTAGGAATGAGGCCCCTCAACACATTCAGCGGTGAAACCCTCCACACATGATGATCAGAGATCTTGATGAGAGGGTAACGAGCTCCAAGACCGCTTTCATGCTCATTTTACTGATTCTACATTTGTTGCTTCTTTTGAGCCCCATGATGTTGGACATGTTTTAACTGATTCGAGTTGGGTCAATGCTATGCATGAAGAGCTTGAAAACTTTGAGAGAAACCAAATTTGGGTCCTTATAGAGCCACCCCCTAATGTTCACACCATAGGAACCAAATGAGTTTTCAAAAATAAACAAGGGGAGGATGGATCTGTAATGAGAAACAAGGCTAGATGAGTGGCTCATGGTTTTATTCAGGTTGAGGGGATAGACTTTGGAGAGACCTTTACACCCGTAGCTAGGCTAGAAGCCATTAGGATCCTTCTTGTATTCGTGGGATCCAAGGGTTTTAAGTTGTATCAAATGGATATCGAGAGTGCTTTCCTAAATGTTTTTATTCAGGAAGAAGTCTATGTTAGGCAACCCCTAGGCTTTGAGCACCCCAAATACCCACATAGAGTTTAGACGCTTAGAAAGGCTTTGTATGGGCTTAAGTAGGCACCTAGAGCTTGGTATGATAGGCTTAGGTCTTTCTTGCTAGAGCATGGGTATGTGATGGTCAGTTGATAAAATTTTGTTCACTCTCAGACATGTTAATGATTTCTTACTTGTTCAGATATATGTGGATGATATTATTTTTTTGGCTCTTCTCACGCACTTGTGGCCAAGTTTGTAGAAACTATGAGCAGGGAGTACGAGATGTCGATGATGGGCGAGCTCAACTTTTTCCTTGGGCTGCAAATCAAGCAATGCAAGCTAGGTACATTCATCCACTAGACAAAGTACACCAAGAATTTGCTGAAGAAGTTTGACATGAGCGATGCAAAGCCATTGGCGAAACCGATGGCTACCTCGACCGTGCTTGATCCGGATGAAGATGGCGAGGAGGTGGACCAGCGGGAGTACATGAGCATGATCGGCTCCGTCCTGTACCTAACGGCAACAAGACCCGACATCCAGTTCACCGTCTGCTTGTGTGCTCGCTTCTAGGCTTCACCGAGGACGTCTCACCGCCAAGCGGTGAAACGCATTCTGAGGTATCTCAAGCACACTCTCGAGTATGGCCTTTGGTTTTCTGCTTCCTCTTCACTTTCTCTTCGAGGTTTTTTCATATGCGAATTTTGCTAGTTGTATAATTGACAGAAAAAGTACCTCTGGTACTTGTCACTTCTTGGGTACTTCTCTTGTGTGTTCGTCTTCTCGCAAATAGTCTAGTGTTGCGCAGTCTACTGCTGAAGCTGAATATGTAGCTGCTGCTAGCTGTTGCTTACAAATTTTGTGGATGATTGCTACTTTGAGAGATTTTGGATTGAATTTCAGGAGTGTGCCACTTTTGTGTGACAACGTCAGTGCCATAAGTTTAGCTAACAACCCAATTCAACACTCCAAAACCAAACACATAGATGTCAGATTCCACTTTCAAAGAGACCACAATGAGAAGGGAGATATTGAGTTGAGCTACATAGATACCCAACACCAGTTAGCCGATATATTCACCAAGCCTCTAGATGCTACAAGATTTGCCTATTTGAGAGGAGAGCTTGGTGCGTGACATCCCTATGGTATTGTGTGAGGGGGAGTTGTCCTTTGTGCATACTCTATCTTACTTTTGTTGCATTTGCATTACATTTCATTATGTAAGATAATCATAGTAGTTGAGCTTTGACTTATATGTATTTAGCATTTTCGATTGCTAGACTAATTTGGACTAAGTTGAGTAGTTGTGTGGAGCAATCTTTTAATCTTAGGCTCTTCTTGATGTTTTGACATGATACATTTCAAGCAAGCTTGCTTTTCTTAAGATGAAATTTGGTAATTTTATGAATCATGTAGGTTATGAAATGCTACATTCTTGATCACCATGTTCGTAATTACTTAGGCTTAGTCAATGCCTGTGTTAAGGCTAGTTTAATGAATATCTTGCTCTAGATCTTCTTGGTTCAAGACAGTGGATTAGGAAATATTACACTATGTTTTCTATCTTTATTAAATGTTTAGCTCATGATAGAACCTTAGGGGAACATGTGTTCCTTGTGTCACAAAGACACTACTTAACTTGATCTTGTGACTATCTTGATAACTTGTGCGAATTGAATAATCATGAAAAATCAAGTCTCTTGTGCTAAAATGTGATCCAATACGGTTATCTTGAAGTCTCAAGGTGTTTGCCGTACCCAGTCACGCAGCACTTTGCTTAGATAAGAGGCAACTTGAGGATAAAATAAAATTCAAAGAAATTTTAATTCTTTTTTATCACTTGATCAATTTAAGTCTTGGTTTCATATATGAGCGTTTGGAAAGCCTACTGTCATGAACACTTGTTTTCCTAGTTTGAGGTTGAAATTGGCTAGTTCTTAATGCTTGTATTGCCTCGGCACGAGTGGATGCATATGTGGTGGTCACTTTGAACATGATTCGGCTATGTGAAATTAAATGCGCCAACCACTTCTTCGGGTTTAGCTTGTCAAGCTTTATGGCCTTGTGTCACTGTCTCTTTTTGAACCTCTATAGGATTGTGAGCTCTACGTTCTACTTTCCGGAGTCCTTTGACATTTCTAGCTCTCGCAAATGCTTTGTGGTATACATGTAAAAGCTCATTTAGGATTGCATGTTCATAATATTTTATCCTTGATGTTTGCATTGCCAAAGGGGAGAGCATATGCACAAAGTTGAGAATATGCATAAATATGCTTCAAAGGAAGAGAAATGAGAATATTGGCAACAAACCTCAAAGAAAAAGGAAAAATGTGCTGTCAACAAGGGGGGAGCATTTGTTTTTGTGTTTTTCTTGCTCTTTTAAGGTTTTGGCTTGTCTTTGCCTTTCTTCGGCCTTTTGCAATACTTCTTATGCCAAGTTACATGTTTTGCTCTCTTTCGAGTTTTGGTCACTTGGATGCGCTTCATCTCTTCAAACCCAAATCTTTGTGCTTCGAGGTGTTGTCAATGCACACATCAAGGGGGAGATTGAGAAACCAAGTTAAAATATGTCTTGATTTATATGTGATGAGTGATTGACAAAGTTGTCGATTTGGTTTGTCGAGTTTCAGATTGCCTGGGATATGCGGAGGGTCCGCACAGTTGTTTGGATAGTCCGCATATTTGGAGTTAACTGGGATTTGTGGAATGCCCGCATATTTTTGCGGAGAGTCCGCACTTTTGCGGAGTGTCCACACTTTTGCGGAGTTTGAGCGGTGTTTTCAGCTCTGAACTTCTTCCTTGCATTGGAACTTTTTGGGAAGTGTCTTGAGTTGATTTTAGGATTCAATTGAGCATTTTGATTACAGACTAACTGGAGTTGGAGTTGGAATTGGAGATATGTATTTTCTTGTCTCATGGTGTGCAGGTGACAGATGCAACTTGGTGGTCGACGGCAGATGATCGGGGTCAAGCGGGTGCATGGTGCCGGATGATCAAGGAGGTTGGGCAAAGTCAGGGGTGATCCTAGCGGTATACGTGGAGGTCAAGCAAAGCATGGATGGTGGATGGAGACGGCATATTGATAAAGTCAAGCGAAGGGGATGCCAGTGCAAGTGACAAGGCGGCCTGAGGGATCGGGAGCAGGAGAGACTTACTGGTGGTCAGGATCGCGAGACGGAGGACACACATCAACATCAGAGTGCTTGCTTGAGGTGAAGCAAGTGGCAGCTAATCACGCTTTGAGAAGCGTGCTAGGGTTTGGCGGTTTGGCCTCAAAATAGCGGGAGGACTGGAGGGTGACATGGTATCATCGCGAAGCTTACGTCAAAACGAAGCTAAGTCGTGGAGAAGCTGTGGTCATTCGATGGAAGGAGCGAAAAACGGACCAAAATGCCCCGGCGGTAGGTGGGAGAGCACTACCGGTGAAGGATATTTTGGGAACAAGGAAACTTAATGGCCAAGAAAGCTCCTAAGGGTTATAAATAGAGGGGTAGGGCTGCGGGGAACCTTGAGCCAACCATTTGAGAGCCTAGAGTTAGGTTTTGGAGAAGAGGGGAGGGTAGGCTTAGTCTTTGTAATAGGCTAGAGTTTTTGTGAGAGAAAAACTTCTGTAATCTGCTGAAAAGATGGTTGTCCTCTGTTTTAAATGAAGTTTATTTTCTTGTAAGTGATCTTGTTCATCTCCTTCTAGTCTCCTGCTTTTGGTTCCCTTGCCTTCGTGCAAGTTTTTCTAGTTTTCTGTTGATTTTCGATTTTCCTTTGGAGCTGCGTTTTTAACCCTTTGCAAAGTTATTCTTCTCATTGCTAAAGGTATAAACACTCACATACTCATGTACATGAGTAGGTCTTGAGTCCCATTGCCTCTGTCCAATCAACTTGAAGAGTTTCGTTGCCCGGTGTCCATCTTGTTGGATCTTTGAATTTCCTTTGCAAGTTTCAGCCTTTTTGGGGGGATGAGTCATGGATTGGGTCACTGTGGAACCTAGTGTTCAATTTCAACCATGACACTCACTTTTCGATCGTTGTTCTCCAGAAACTCCGGACTCTATGCTCTTTTCTCCAGACTCTCCGGATTTTCTGGGTTGATTTAGAGTTTTCGCTGCTTGAGTGTTTTGCTCTTTGTTGTGATTCTTTTGTAGAGGTGCGTTGGGTGATTGAATAGGAGAAGAACATCAATTTCAAAAGAAATTTATTGTGGTGCTTATTCACCTCCCTCTAATCGTCACTCTCAATCCTACAGTTTCTATCCTCTTTGTTTTACGTGTTCTATTCATGGAAACTTTTGTGCTGTTGTTGGTACATGCTTTCGAAAGAATCCTTTTTATGGACAAGTTCTTGCTCTGCAGATCTGGCTTAGCTCATGGCATTGATCTGTGATCTCAGCGCTAACCTGTTGAATTCATTGACTGATCCTGCTGTGTGATCTCGATCGGTGCTAATCTGGTGACCTGATTAGCTGCTGACTAAGTTACGAGTCAACGGATTAAGTGATCGATAGGTTGCTATTGAAGAAGAGGAGCAGAGAGTTTACAAGTTACAGCAACCGTTCTAGCCTGATGCACAAAAAAGGCAAAACACCAAATTACTCAACTTCAATATAGTTCTGATTTGAAATAAGGATTGCATGACATGCCACAATGCGATGAGCACTAATACTCACCTAAGAATCTAATGATGCCGCAATGCTTTTGAACAGTCACAAGCTCAGAGCTAGGCAGTACATAGTAGCTATTGATATCCAGTTGGTGCTTCTGCAAGAACTCAAAGTGCATTGATAAGAATATCAGTTAAACCAAGGTGAAATACAATGAAGTTGAATTGATTAAGAGAATACCGTCTTGTTGATAAAACCTGATAGAAATGTTCAACAGTTCATTTGGTTCCAAAAATGATCACCACAGCACAGCTTGTACTATCAGTATCCAGCTGGCAGAGGTCCTACCTTTTCTTTCAAAAGTAAAGGTATTAAGAAATTCAGTAGCATGGCGGTTTCTACCATTCAGATCCGAATACGACGTACAAGAGTAACAACACGCACTTTTGGACGACAGATCCTTAAATAAATGCTATTCTTCCATAGATCATTTTTTTCAGAGTAAAATTTCGCAAAACTATAGATAGATCGACCAAACTATCGCAAAAAGCAAAAACTACAGATTTAAGTGTAACATCCCGAGTTTTAGCATTTAGATTATAGCAAAATTCACTTCTTTTTAAAAAATCTAATTATTTAAACCAACATAAAATCAAGGAATTATATATTTAAATATATATATACATGTATGTGTATATTTAAATATATTATTTTGGCTAAATATTCCAAAGAGCACCTAATTAATTTCTAAATTAATCCTCGCAATAAATTGATCATATGCATTTTGGTTTATTTGTTTTTATAGTTCTTTGAGTGAAGATTTGAATTTGAATGTCTCTCAAATTCAAATTTATTTCTTAGATTCAATTCAACTGAACTCTAATTTAATTCAAATCCTTTGAATTCAAATCTCTCTCGAAAAGCAAGATCCAATTTCAAATCCAAATGTTTGAGGTGTCCCCAATAAGAGGCACCCGGAGATTTCAAATTCATGGGAAATTGGCACCTAGATATGTGGGACCTTACGACATATTGAACAAGATTGGAGCAGTGGTATATAAGTTAGCACTTCCAGAAGAAATATCCGAGGTGCACAATATCTTCCATGTATAACCGTTAAAGAAATGTTTGAGAGTACCGGAGGAACAGATTCCCCTAGAAATCATGGATATGCAGCAAGTTCTTCAGTATCAGGAGAGACCCATCCAGATCTTAGACGTGGCAACTCATCAGACCAGAAGGACAATAGTCAAGTTCTGCCGAGTACAGTGGAGTAATCATACAGAGGCAGAAGCTACATGGGAACGCGAAGAGGACCTACTGAAGGAGTTTCCCCACCTCTTCGAAGAGCCTTCTGAATCTCGAGATCGAGATTCCGTTTAAGTGGGGTAGGTTTGTAACATCCCGAGCTTTAGCATTTAGATTATAGCAAAATTCACTCCTTTTAAAAAAATTCTAATTATCTAAACCAACATAAAATCAAGGAATTATATATTTGAATATATATATATATACACATGTATGTGTATATTCAAATATATTATTTTGGCTAATTATTCCAAAGAGCACCAAATTAATTTCCAAATTAATCCTTGCAATTAATTGATCATATGCATTTTGGTTTATTTGTTTTTATGCTTCATTGAGCGGATATTTGAATTTGAATGTCTCTCAAATTCAAATCTATTTCTTAGATTCAATTCAGCTGAAATCCAATTTAATTCAAATCTCTCCTGAAAAGCAAGATCCAATTTCAAATCTAAATTCTAGTTCAAATAAACTTATTTAATTAACCCCAAACGAAATCCTTATTCTTTTTCCTTTCTTGGGCCGCCCTCTTTCCTCTTTCTACTGCACAGACCGGCCTCTCTCTCTCTTCTACCCCACCAGCAGACTGGCCTGGTTCTCCTCTTCTCCCTCTCTTCTCTAGCGTGGCCCAGCCAAGGCAGTTGAGCTAGCCCCTTCCTCCCTCTACGCTAGCCCAATCCGAGCGCCAGCCCAGCTCGTGCGCCTCTCCACTCTCTTCGCCCACCGACGCACGGGACCCACGCACCGAAATTGTCCTCGACCTCCAGCTAGCCCCTCTTTCTCTACTCATAGTCACGCTGCCCTTCTCCCCTCGCAATTATGGCGCCAGAGACTTCTGCACCTCTCTCTGACACACTCTTCGCACTCTCACTCTCTCTCTCCCTCTTGCTGATAGCGCCCGTGCAAGTCATGGGACAGCCCAATGCCACAACGCGATTCGTCATCGTGCGCGGATGGCCCGCGGCCGAACTGCCACGCCTCGCACGAAACCCAAGCAAAAGCCGCCCCGCCACCGTCCTATTCATCAGGAGACCAAAGTCGCACCGTCTCAACCTTTTTCCCCTCTCCCTTCTTCTATAAGATGGGAAGCCGACTCCTTTTCTTATTTTTCCCCTTGTACCCCAAATCCTGGATTCGCCTCTGACCTCCCCATGCCACGCCATCGTCGCCTTCCCGTCTTTGTTGCCGTGAAGGAAGGACCAAAGTCCTTTGCGCAAACCTTCGCACTGCCCTCAAGTCATCCCCAAACCACGCCACTCGGGAGCCTCGCGGTGCTAGGGAGCAGAGAAGGGGGAAGACTGGCGCCGGTCACTCTCCGCCACTCTTGAACCATGGTGAGCTTCCCCGTTCCCCCTTGCCCTTCTCCGTAGAGTGCTAGGCTTGATGTAGCTCTATGGCGAACCAGCCTTCGTGCGGATTGGGTTTGACTAAGGGGGATCACTGCAAGCGTCGCGATGTGGTTGCCGTCGGTGCCCCTAGCCTCCCCTCTGTGCCTGGCCTTTAAGGTAAGGTAGTTGTAGTTGGATTCGGAGTTTTTGCAGGGAGCCAAAGCATGGTCGAAACAGAGGATGCGCTGCCCAATTTCTTTCCCGGCGCCGCTATGACCTTTGGCCATTGCCTGGGCAAGCTCCGGCCATCACCCGTCGGCAGGGACCAGCAAAACTGGTTTGCAACCCCACATAGAACACCAGCCCCTAGCCTTGGACCCAAGTCGCTGCCTCTTGCGTGATTTCAACGAAAAGGCCAGCGAGCCGCCAAGGCGAAGTCGCCCCATGCCTTAGCACCAGGCTTCCCTTCTGGCCGGTCTAGGTGGATGCCGCACATGCGCCACGCTTGTGCACTAGCTAGGCCAGCCCGGCATAGCCGAGTAGGTTGCATGGCTTGGCCCAATAGATGGGCCAACCTGTTCGCACAGCCCACCACAGGGCTGCAGGCCGGCCTTGCCTGAGCCGACGACGGTCGTGGGCCATGTCCTTATTCCGAGCCATCCTACCGACTATTCCAAACCGCCCAGGCCCAAGCCTGGGCCAAAGTCCAACCCAAATCCAGCCCAGCCCAGTACTATTCAGTGGGCCCCACTTGAGCATTGTTAAGTGGACCCAGTACTATTCAGTGAGACCCACTCATGAATAGTATCTTTTTGTATTTTCTCAATTTAATTTTAGATTAAAACTTTCGGGAGTCATAACTTCTCCGTTCTGACTCCGATTTTGGCAATTTTTTTTGCCTAAATTCATCTAAGTTTGAGATCTATCTTTCTATCACAGTGTGATATCCATTAGGACTTATTTGGTATTCCATTTCATGTTATTTGATTCTTCTCTAGCATAGGCCATTATTAATCGTAATCACATTTGCAAAGCCAGAGGAATTCGCGGAGGAACCGGAGAACCCAGATTTCGATCAAGGACTAGAAGAAGACTTTGGAGAAGGCAAGTCTTATCTCCTTGATCATTTTGAACCCATGTTTTCAATAATCTAATTGATCAACTTAAAACTTGACTTATTATCGCATGTGCTATGTACTGTGCTATTTCAATTGTTTGCAGTAATTAAATCCTATCAAATAATTGCCATGCCTTAACGCATCATTATCCTAAATCCACGTCACCCTAGGAATACCTATCATTATCTATATTAAATTCGGACGACACCTTGATCTAGCATGCTTAGGATGGAATACAACTCTTTGAAAATGTCACTATGGAATACATCTCCTCGGAGATGTCGCTTCACTGATTAATCAATTCAACTCATGTGCGATGTGTCGAATATCTAACTGTGGGGTATATGTGTATAAGGAGTATACTATATATGGATAGGGTATACCATATACCTGATGGACACTTATGGATATTGCGGATCCGAATCTACGGGACCTGATATACTCGGAGATCATGAATACCTATACTAGGAAGGTCTTGATCGGGTTAACTGACTTGAGCACGACTAGTATCTAAGCTAGATTCGACTGTCTTGCATTGACTGACAAGATGAAGGACTCCCTATCAACTATGGCTAGGACTAAAGTGTCGCCAGGTCCCCTTTATAGGGTGGGGACCCTGACCCTCGGAAGGACATCTTGCAACACACAACAAATCCACACCTACACAGCTCGACGCAAGCACCAAAACCTTGGTTTTGGAGATACTCGGCGACTTCTACTCCATTGTAATAAGCCACCTTGCTTGTACTCGAGACAATCTGTATACAATATCATCCGCACAGAATGTAGGGTATTACTCCGCTTCGGAGGCCCAAACCTGTATACATTGCGTGTCTTCTTTCCTACTCGATCCCTGATCTCGAAGGTACCCTGGTTCAATTACGGACATATTGTCAAGAACTAATCTTCAACAGTTGGCGCGCCAGGTAGGGGTCTTCATCTATTTTTCAGGATCAATCATATCTCAAGTGCGCGTTCGTGTTGGATTCTCCAATATCGGCTTTACGACCACTTCGAGTCGGTAGCAGTCATCTTCACATCGCCTCCTACCGATTTAGAGATCACCTTTGGAACAATGGCATACCACTAGGAGGATCAAAGTGAACTGATCCACACTGGTATCATCGAGTCTAGCCCATTGGACGCATACCACGAGGTGGGACACCTCGAGTGGGATCCCAAGGAGCCTAATGTTCTTTCGTTCATGGACACCGACAGTGAAGGTGGGAGTCAGGACAGTGGCGACGATGGCTCCATCGACGGCTAGAGCAGCCGAATAGATTGATTCGTGTTTATGGCTGGAGCCGGCAACACACCCATCAAGCAAAACGCGGAAGATCCGGACACCATGATGAATGATGGGGCAAAAATCCTCGAGGACCCGCCAGCAGCAGTTGGGGCTTTACAAGCCCCTGATACCGCCCATCATCAATGAGCAGAGGAGAATCAGGGGAATCCTGATATTCAACGTTGACTTGGCATGGGAACTCCTGCTATTCAGGTGGTGCCCCCACCTGCGACGATTCAAAGATCGGGGAACAAACTCCCTCAACATAGCGAACGCGCGGCAACATCATCTCGACCGCAGTGAAGTCTGGGCAGCGATGTTTTCAGTACCCCAGAAGCTAACGTCCAGGGTGCTCATATGATTCTGAGGTCCTTCCCTGAGTTGGATCCTATGAATCCCCTAACCCCAATGGTCAATCAGCTCAAGACTCTGCTTGATGCGGCTCAGATCCAGGTGGCTCAAGTGAATAACCACAGCGGCTCTAGGCACCCCAGCCAGCAAGGCGCTGGTTTAAGGAGTCACAGATGTGCACATCCTCGAGTCAAGGGATCCTAGACATGAAGCTCGGATGGTCGAACTCGAACACGGTCTCGTGAGTCAGACTGTAACTGCCCCATCCATAGGCGCAGGAACTAGGAAAACCTAAGGAATCACATCCCTCACGATAGGCACGACCTACGGAGAGTGATAGACAACCGCTATGAGGAACGCTGTGATGACGACTGTCGTGTGACTCTCCCATTGGAAGGAACATGCGTAACAGTCCTCCATCTCCTCCTGAAGAATTTGATGGAGGCTATGAAGCCTTCGCACCCAAGCTCCGGTCGATACGATGGCCTGAGAAGTTCAAGACAGGTCCAATCCAGAAGTACGACAGGAAGCTTAACCCCAATGAGTGGTTACACATCTACACCATTGTTATTCGAGTGGTCGGTGGTGATAATAGGGTAGTGGCCAATTACCTACTAACCGCCCTCGATGGACCTGCAAAGTCCTGCTGAACCTGCCACCCAACTCGATCTGATCATGGGCCTAGCTGAAGGCTCAGTTCATCGCCAACTTTCAGGGAACATTCGAGCACCCAAGAATGGAAGATGATCTCCATCAGCTGAACTAAGGTATGGATGAGTCTCTTTGGGACTTCATTCACAGATTCAGTGATAGGCGCAATACGATCTTGTATATCTCCAACAACTCGATCATCATCTCCTTCAAGCGAGGTGTCAAGGACAAAGATCTAGTCGAGAAGCTTGCTACTCAGAAGATCAATACGGTGAAAGAACTCTTCGAGCTGGCTGATAAGTACACAAAGTGTGTTGAAGCCCAAGCACACGCCAAAAATCCTCAGTCTGGCAAGGACAAGCCCAAGTCCTCAAAGAATGAGGGGAAGAAGAACAAACTTGGTGAGTAAGTCATGCAACACAGGGGATAATAAGGGCATGAGCCGTGGAGGCGGAAAATGGTGTCCTGTCCATTGGACCTATCAGCATAACTTTGACTAATATCATGTTATCAAAAAGAAGCTCGATGAAAAGCTTAAGGCTGCAATTGTTGAGTACTGTAGCCAACAGACCAAACCAGATGCCAAAGATGATGAGCCCAAATTCCGCAGGGCCGACCAGAGCTTGGCGCACATCTTCGGAGGATCCGCCTCATACGAGTCCAAGAGGCAGTACAAGGTGGTCGAAAGGGAGGTCAACCTGGCTCTAACCGGGCCTCCCTGATACCTCGAGTGGTCGGAAGTCCCGATCATCTTCGATCAAGCTAACCATCTAGCAGCAGTTCCACATCTGGGTCGGTATCCGGTTGTGGTCCAGCCTACTATCCTCAACATCAAAGTCCATAGGACCTTGGTCGACGGGGGTAGCTCGCTCAACCTCATCTTCGCTAAAACGTTAGACAAGATGGGAATTCAAAGGTCGGAGCTCAAGATAGGAGCTGAGCCTTTCCATAGTATCACTCCAAACTCATCAACCATGCCCCTTATCCAGATTGAGTTGCCGGTCACGTTTGGCAAGCCTGACAATTTCAGTACAGAGAAGCTTACCTTCGATGTTGCGGATTTCGAGATGGCCTACAGCGTGATCCTAGGTCACCCAATGTTAGGCAGGTTCATGGTCGTAGTGCACTATGTGCACCAGGTGCTCAAGATCCCAGGCCCTGTTGGGGTCAGAACCATCAAGGGAGATCAGTGTGCAGCTGTCAAGTGCGACAAGCGGAGCCTGGATACGGTCGAACACTTCGGTCAAACAGCAACTACCTCAAGAGGCACAGAGTCTAAGCACCAGAAGCACCACGCCACTCCCAAGGTCAAGGATTCCAAGCACGTAAACCTTGGTAATGCCTCCAGATCCAACGACACCGCCAAAGGTGAGAACAACGATGGTGCTAAGAATAGGAAGGCAGGTGGTGGTGTCAAGGTAGTGCCCCTTGACCCGTCTGAACCAGTCAAGATGGTCAAGATAGGGGTCAACCTTGATCCCAAATAGGAACTCGAGCTCATCGCTTTCCTCCGGGCAAACTAGGATGTGTTTGCGTGGCAACCATCCGACATGCCCAGGGTCCCCAGGGAGGTGATCGAGCATCGACTAGCTGTGAAACCCGACGCCAAACCTGTGATGCAGATTTGGTGAAGATTTGCGAAGGACAGAAAATAAGCCATCCAGGAGGAGATTGGCAAACTCCTGAAAGTGGGCTTTATCCGAGAGGTTCGTCATCCTACATGGCTTGCTAATCCCGTTCTTATGAAGAAAGCCAATGGTAGGAGAATGTGTGTTGATTTCACCGACCTAAACAAAGCTTGTCCCAAATATCCTTTTCATCTCCCTCGTATCAATCAAATTGTCAACTCTACTGCGGGTTGTGCAGTGCTATGTTTTCTAGATGCCTACTCAGGGTATCACCAAATTAGCATGGGGGTCGAGGATGAGGAAAAAACCGCTTTTGTTACCCCCTTTGGTGTATTTTGTTATGTAAAGATGCCTTTTGGTTTAAAAAATACCGGTGCTACCTATCAACGGTGTATTCAAAATTGCTGAGAGCCCTAAATCGGGCACAAGGTTGAAACTTATGTTGATGATGTCGTAATCAAGTCTAGAACCGAAGATTCAATGATTGACGATCTCAAGGAGACATTCGACAACCTCAGGAAGTATCGTATGATGCTTAACCTCGAGAAGTGCATGTTCGGCGTCCCGTCCAGCAAGCTTCTCGATTTCCTGGTGTCAAGTCGAGTCATTGAGGCCAATCCTGGCAAAATAGAAGCTCTCGATCAAATGCGGTCACCTCGAACACTAAAGGAAGTTCATAAATTAACAGAATGCATAGCAGCCCTTAGTCGATTCATCTCCAAGATGGGCAAACAAGGGATGCCTTTCTTCAAGCTATTGAAGAAATACGACCGGTTCGAGTGGACGGAAGAAGCGGAGAAGGCTTTTCAAGACATAAAAAGGTATTTATTGTCTCCGTTAATTCTAACCCCGGCTAACGAAAAAGAGGAGCTCTTTCTGTATATTGCAGCCACCCCACAAGTTGTGATTATGGTCCTAGTGGTCGAGCCAGAATGCCCCGAGAAGAAGGCCAAGATACAGAAGCCGGTTTACTACGTAAGTGAAGTCCTACATGATGCTAAGCTACGATACCCACAAGTTCTGAAATTGTTGTATGCAGTCCTGATGACTTCCCGGAAGCTACAATATTATTTCCAAGCGCACAAGATCACCGTCGTAACGATGCACCCACTGAAGGATGTTATACGCAATACGGAGGCTACTAGACGAATCGCGCAATGGGCGATCGAGCTCAACGAGTTTGACATAGATTACGCACCATGAACAAGCATTAAGTTGGGAGTACTAGTAGAGTTAAACGCCGAATGGACAAATGTTGAGGAAACAAAGCCAAATATGGTCGAGGATCACTGGATGCTTTTCTTTGTCGGTTCAGTCATGCTTCAAGGCACGGGGGCTAGCATTATGCTAAAATCTCCAACGGGCGACGAACTCAAGTACATTGTTCAATTAGAATTTAAAGCTTCCAACAATGTTGCAGAATACGAAGGACTGGTAAACAGGCTCTGCATAACTATATCACTCGGAATCAGGCGACTACTCGTGGAAGGGGACTCACAGTTAGTCGTAAACAAAGTGCAAAAGGAGTACCAGTGCTTAGATGACAACATGGTAGCTTATTTAAGTGAAGTACGAAAGCTCGAGCAAAAGTTCGAAGGGCTGGAATTTACACACATCAGGAGAAGTGACAACTCCACTGCCGATGAACTCACTAGGCTCGCTTTGTCTCGTTTGCCCACACCTATAGGAGTCTTCATCGAGAAACTCCTCAAACCGTCTATCTCGATAGCCTCGAGTGCAGATGCTGTCCAACTCGGCCAACGGTCTAGTCGGGTCAGTAAGGCAGAATCTGCAGAGACGGAAGCTGCACTACTCGAACGTGAACCGACTTGGATGATTCCATTCCGAGCCTATCTCGAAGGTCAGGAGATCCCTGATGATGATGCATCTGCAGAGAAAATTGCTTGTAAGTCCAAGAGATACACTTTGGTAGACGGCAAGCTCTTCCGAAAGGGGAGTAACAAAATCTTGATGAATTGCATTACTTAGGAAGAGGGCAATAAGATATTGCTCGATATCCATGAAGTCATGTGTGGCAATCATGCATCTTACCGCACTTTGGTTGGAAAGGTTTTCCGCCAAGGATTCTATTGGCCAATTTTTTGGAAGGCAGACCACTCGACTAGCCCAAGCTATACAAATAATTCCTCTTTCTTGACCTTTCTCCGTCTAGGGCTTGGATATCCTGGGACCGTTCCCAAGGGCCCAAGGTGATTTCAAATTTCTCTTTGTGGCTATTGACACATTCACTAAGTGGATCAAGGCCGAACCCATAGGAAAGATAACCGCAGAAGCGGTTAAGAAGTTCATGAGGAGCATAATTTCTTGATACAACATTCTGCATCGGATAATTACAGACAATGGTAGCCAGTTCAAAAGCGGAACCTTACTGTGTTCTGCGAAGAATTTGGCATCAAAACTTGTTTCTCTTTAGTAGCTCACCCTCAAAGTAATGGTCAGGTTGAGCGTGCTAATGGTATAGTCTTGCAGGGTATCAAAACTCGGGTTTTTGATAGGTTGAAAGCTTACTTGAAATGATGGGTAAGGAACTTCCCTCGGTACTATGGGCCATTCGTACCTCAACTAACAGGGCAACCGGTGAAACTCCTTTCTTTTTAGTCTATGGAGTCCTTTTCTACTCCTAACATGTCTCACTTTTGTGTCCAGGGGTTTCCACAATTGAGGAAAAAAGCACAGGGCGTATTGATCAGCATAAGTAGTGCTTCCGACTGAATTGCAGTTTGGGTCGCCACGAGTGGAAAGTTACTTGGAAGAGGCGCAAGAGGAGTTACGAGCGGACGATATCAATCTACTCAAGGAGTACCATGATTGAGAGTCCGGACGATATCAATCTACTCAAGGAGTACCATGATTGAGAGTCCATTCGAGAAGCTAAGTATCATCAAGCGTTGCGTAGATATCACAATCAAAAAATCCAGCCCAGGGGACTCACTACTGGGGATCTTGTTCTACGAAAGGTGCAGAAACAGGCCGGACGCTATAAGTTATCACCTAAGTAGGAAGGACCCTACATAGTAGTCAGAGTCACTCGACCTGGATCAATACAACTATCTACTCCAAATGATGAAGAACACAAAAACTCGTGGAACATCGATCAACTCCGACAGTTTCATTCATAGATAAGGTAGGTTAAAGGTAAGTCGATTATATTTTGATCAGACTGACTATCCTATTACATATTTTTCTTTCTGACCTACATGGCTAGCGCAAAGTTGACAAAAAGGATTCACTTGGCTCTTGCAAATAGTGAAGATTCGCTTGACAGAAAATATGTGGACCCCACTTGCCCTCGAACAAGTTGAGGAACCTCTTTTGCTCCTCCAGGGGGCAGAAATAATCGCCCCAGGAACTGATTGCTGACCAGCATAAGGGCTAGGGAGAGTGATCGAGGCAAAGACCCTGCTAGAGCTACTGACCAGCGCCGACGAGGCCGAGTGACCCTCCGCGGGACGTGGAGGCAATCTGGCGGTTGTCGACAGAAAAGACGACAGTGCTTTCTTCACCACAGGAGGCTCGGGGACTCCATCACTGAAGACCTTGTCGGCAACATGGTCGATGATCTCGTCAAGATCACGACCATCAACATCTCCCCCTTGTGCGGCCCGTGTTGCTGACTCCTGCGTTGTTCACTCTGTGGCGTCAGCGTCGAGGAAGTGCCGAGTGATGGGTCGACGACCTCCGACGAACATTTTGTTCCCTTTCCTATTTGATCTCTCATTCGATTCCTCTTAGGAGGAAATGATGATGACTCCCAGTGGAACCATGGTGAGAGACTGTGGGGTGAGAGATCCTACTTCTTTGATTTCTACACATTGCTAGGGAGACGACGGTGGAGTGGAAGCCATGGTTTCAAGTTCTACGAGTTATACTGAGCAGTGCGCGGGAAGAAGGGTGAAAAAGAACGGCTTCGGGTTTCCCCTATTTATAGTCACGGGAACAGGTCGAATGGAAAATGTTGAAGCCGTCAAGATCCGGTAATGATGGTTGAATTTTCAAGGCCGCCTCGGGTGCACGGTGATTCAAGGCTGACACGTCGGATGGAAGCTAAGATGTCGCTAAGGCATTATTGCATGTCCAATCTCTATGCAAATGGATGCTGCGTCATTATGACACATTAAATCAAAGGTTGCAGTGAAAAGAGCACGAACGGGAGTGGGGTTTTTAATTCTCACCTACCCGACTGTTCAAATTCACTCGATGACCATAACATAACCACAGTCATACCTTCGTAGGTTTATGCCTTTGAGCATAATGATTTGATGCTTATGCTCTACTCTCCACTCGATCCAGTTATCGAGCAGAGAGTCGGGGGCTATGTTGTATAATTTTGATGCTTATGCTTTCTTCTTTGTTTAGTTATCACGCTAACCAGAGAGCCAGGAGCTACATTGTTTAATATGAGTGCTAAAGCTCTACTTTCTACTCGAACTCAATTATTGAGTGAAGAGTCAATGGCCATATAGGGTGTCTTTCGATGCTACAGCTCTACTCTCTATCTTGATTATCACATCAAATAGAGATCGGAGGCTACATCGCATACTTTCGATGCTGCGGCTTTACTCTCCACTCGATTCAGCCATCGAGTAGAGAGTCGGGGGCTACATCATATACTTTTGATGGTACATGTATGTTCTTTTTCACTCTCCGATCAGAAAATCTTCTCCTCGACCAGAGAGTTGAGGGCTACATAGTAATACCATGTTCTGTAAATACACATTTTTTGCAAAAGTTTATCTAGCTTTACGTCGACTACATTGGATAGAATCAATAGAGGCATGTGTTGGGTCGATGACGAACAACTATACCTCATAAGGCGTAACAGCACAAGAGATTATTAGACATCTCATGTTTAACGGCCAACAAGATTCTGAAGTTCTAGTTGGTCTCATGTGTGTTCTCCATCGAGTTCATGTTTGCCCGCAGGTCAAATACGTGAGTCGGCTAAAAGTTTGCAAAAATCATTGTGTTATTTCTTTTCTTTCTAGTTTTATACTAGTCTTTTTCTTGTTATTGAGGATACTTCGAGAAGTCACTCGAAGTCCGATGCATCTAATAATATGTCTAGTTGAGTTTTCAGGTATCAACAGATATTTGATAAATAGGTTTCGAGGATGGTTTTATCATGTACTAATCGATTTTCGCATCTACTTATGCTAACTCTATTTCATCAACAAGGGAATAGTGGTAAGAGCATACTGGACAAGCAAAATGGTAGTAATGTTTATAGACATCCCTAAACCATGGATCAAGTCTTGAATGTTTCAAGTAGAATGGACCATCAGCTAGAGAGACTGCCCTCACTTTCTTCATCATGCAGGCTAAGCTATAGGGACTCGACGAAGGCAGGAATCAGAGGCTTGACTATTTGGATGACATTTGCTGCCTCCTCTGCTGAACAATCGAACCCCTCCGTCACTACTGATATGTCGAGGTTGGGGTTGTAGCTTTTGAGGAGCCCACACATTGTCTTGGCACTTACGGAGGCTAACTGGCTCATACGGTTTAAGGTCAGATCATTCAGCATTTGGAGCACGGTGACTGTGGGGTCTCGCTCGGCGGCAATAGCATCTCGTGCGGCTGCAATGGTATCCCGCTCGGCAACAACAGCATCTCGTTCGGCAGCAACAGCGTCCTGCTCAGCAGCCATGGCCTTTTAGTTGACTTTCGCTATCCTCGGGTCGCCTCTGAGCTTTTGCTGATATTTGGAATTACTATTGATAGTCTTCATTGCCTCATTAATAATAGTTTCCTTGTCCCTAATAATGGACTCAAGAATTGGAAGAGCAAACAAAAATCAATTATTAGTTGCCGGATGATCAAATCACATACTTGTATATGTATATTCTAATATAATATATTAGCTAAGTATTCCAAAGAGCACCAAATTAATTTCTAAATTAACCCTTGCAATAAATTGATCATATGCATTTTGGTTTATTTGTTTGTATGGTTCTTTGAGTGGAGATTTGAATTTGAATGTCTCTCAAATTCAAATCTATTTCATAGATTCAATTCAGCTGAAATCCAATTTAATTCAAATCCTTTCAATTCAAATCTCTCCCAAAAAGCAAGATCCAATTTCAAATCCAAATTCTAGCTCAAATAAACTTATTGAATTAACCCCAAACCAAATCCTTATTCTTTTTCTTATCTCGAACCGCCCTCTTTCCTCTTTCTACAGCGCAGATCGACCTCTCTCTCTGTTCTAGCCCACTAGCAGACTGGCCTGGTTCTCCCCTTCTCCCTCTCTTCTCTAGCATGGCCCAGCCAAGACAGTTGAGCTGGACCCTTTCTCCCTCTACGCTGACCCAGCCCGAGTGCCAGCCCAGCCCGTGAGCCACTCCACTCTCTTCTCCCACCGACGCATGGGACCCATGCACCAGAATCATCCCCGACCTCTAGCTCGCCCCTCTTTCTCTGCTCATAGTCGTGCCATCCTTCTCCCCTTGCAATTAAGGTGCCGAAGACTTCTGTGCCCCTCTCCAACACACTCTTCGCGCTCTCGCTCCCTCTCCCTCTCACTGAGAGAGTGCGCGTAAGTCATGGGATAACCCAACGTTGCGATGCGATTGGCCATCGTGCGTGGATGGCCCGCGGCTAAGCTACCACACATCGTGCGAAACCAAGGCAAAAGCCACACCGCCGCTGTCCTGTTCATTTAGAGACCGAAGCCGCACCGTCTCGACCTTTTTCCCCTCTCCCTTCTTGTATAAGATGGGAAGCCGGTCCCTTTTCTTCTTTTTCCCTTTGTGCCCCAAATCTCGGATTTGCCTCTAACCTCCCCACGCCATGCCAGCATCGCCTTCCCATCTCTGTTGCCATGAAGGAAGGACTGGAGTCCCTCACGCAAGCCTTTGTACCGCCCTCAAGCTGTCCTCAAACCACGCCGCTCGGGAGATCCGCGGTGCCATGGAGCAGAGAGAGGGGAAGACTGGCTCCAGCCACTCTCCACCGCTCATGAACCATAGTGAACTTCCCCGTTCCCCCCTACCCTTCTCTGTAGCATGATAGGATTGATGTAGCTCTGTGACAAAATTGCCTTCACGCGGATTGGGTTTGACCTAGGGGAATCATCGTCGCCGCCATGATGTGGTCGCTGCCAGTGCCCCTAGCCTCCCCTCAGTGCCTAGTCTTCGAGCCAAGGTAGTTGTAGGTGGATTAGGAGTTTATCCAGGGATCCAAAGCATGGTAGAAATAGAGGATGCACTGCCCAATTTCTTTCCTGGCTCCACCATGACCTTCGGCCACTGCCTGGGCAAGCTTTGGCCGCCGCCCATCAGTAGGGACCGGCAAAATGGGTTCGTGACCCCACATAGACCACCAGCCTTTAGCCCTTGACCCAAACTGCTACCTCTTGTGTGATTCCGGCGAGAAGGCCAGCGAGCCTCCACCGCGAAGTTGCCCCGAGCCTCAGCACCAGGCTTCATTTTCGGCCAGTCTAGGTGGCAGTCGCGCGTGCGCCATGCAGGCACGCGAGCTAGGCCGGGCTGGCCTAACTAAGCAGGCCGCCATGGCCCGGCCCAATAGATGGGTCGGCCTGTTAGCACAGCCCACCCCCGGGCTATAGGTCGGTCTTGCCTGAGCCCACGATGGCTGTGGGTCGTGTCCTTATTCCGAGCTGTCCTACCGATTATTCCAAATCGCCCAAGCCCAAGTTCATCCCAAATCCAGCCCAGCCCAGTACTGCTTAGTGGGCCCCACATGAGCATTGTTTAGTGGGCCCCACATGAGCATTGTTCAGTGGGCCCCACATGGCACTGTTCAGTGAGACCCACCTATGAATATTACCATTTTGTATTTTTTTAGATTTAATTTTAGATTAAAACTTCCGGGGGTCATAACTTTTCCGTTCTGACTCCGATTTTGGTGATTCTTTCGCCTAAATTAATCTAAATTCGAGATCTATCTTTATATCATAGTGTGATATCAATTAGAACTCATTTAGTATTCCATTTGGTGTTATTTGATTCTTCTCTAGTATAGGTCGTTGTTAATCGTAGTCACATTTGCAGAGCTGGAGGAACTCGCAGAGTATCGATGATTGGTAAAATGCTAATCCAAAAAAATTGTTGCAGAATAGGGAGATGCTTTGAGTAGACATTTCATAAGGGGAACACACAGGGGTTTTTAGAGAAGTTCAGACCTCCCTGAGGATAATAACCCTTCGTCCTGTTTGTCTTGTATTGATCTGAGCCTGTTACAAGGGGTGGCTAGCCTAAATTCATCTAAACCTAGTCAGCGATTTCTTTCTTGGCTTCTGTTGGATCATATGGGCTCCTAACGACTTCTCGTGACTTGTTCTCTGCAGGGCCCCTGAGTTCCGTATATATATTGGGGTGTTGTACGTCCTGTGGACTCTTCCTTCTGATTTTTGGAGATAGACTTTCCCAGTTATGGGATGTCTTGGGTATCTGTGAGTGATATTCTTTCTTCTAGGGACACCCTTCTCAGAGATAAAAATATGCTCCGAGAATTACGGGAGACTCTGGGGTACCATGATATGGTAACTATCAATTATTCATCATCAAGCCCTCCATCAGCACTATCGGGAAGTGACCTGGCCATACGAAGTTGTCAAGGCAATCCTCTTGACTGAAGGAGATTTCAATGTTTGACCACATCACGGCTTGGCAACCCTTAGCAATAGCGGCTAGGATTTCTCAGGCCACTGTCTTGTACTATCGCTTGGACTTATAGGACACAGAACCACCGAATATGTGGTTGATCATCCTCTCGCCCGGCCGGAAAGACATCGTGTCCATGTCATCATCGCTGCCATCTGAGTCAGAGTCCTTGCCTTGGGTCACGACCTATACCTTCTTTCCCTAGGCCGCTTTCTCGACTTCCGCCTTGACCAACTTTTCCTAGAGGCGGCACTTGTAGATGTTGTGGTTGTCAGTTCGGTGGAAGTTGCACCAAGGCTTCCTGTCACATTTGCCGAAGCCTAGTGTAAAGCTTATGCCCCAAGAAGGATTTGAACGCTGGTTGGGACGAACGTCGGGCACATATGTAAAAACCTCGTCAGATTTAGCTTTTTTGCCCTTATCTCCCTTGGTGTTCTTCTTGCACTTACTCTAGACCTTGTCGCCGCTGAGCCCGGATTGAGGACGTTTAATGCCCTGAGTCTTTTCCTTAATGTAGAGGAGTGCATCATCGGCCCTGGTAAACTTATTGACAATCTGCATGAGTTCCTTAACCGTTTTGGGCTCCTTTCTAGCGATGTCTTTGACGCAACGCCGGCTCTTAACCCCTTGAGTGAATGCTTGGATGATGTCGTAGTCGTTGATCTTAGGGATTGTGTTCTGGGAGTTGCTGAAGCATCGCAGGAGCGTAAGATTTCGTTCGCCATCTGCTCACAGCGGTGGAGATCATTTTTCATGTCAGAGCGAATGTACGTACCTTGGAAGTTAGCTCGGAACACATCACAGAGCTGCTCCCACAAGTAGATTCTCCCTGGCGAGAGATTAGTCAACAATGTCATGGCTGCCCCTTCAAGGGCCGTGGGGAGGTAATTCGCGATTACCTTCTCATTCCCACTAGCAGCTTGGATGGTCATGGTATAGATCTGGTGGAACTCAACGGGATTTATGATTCCATTGTATTTCTCGATCGTCCTAGGGCGTTACCTTGCGGGCTAGCTTACGTTTTGTAGATCTGGAGAGAAGGCTAGGCATCCAT
This sequence comes from Phragmites australis, assembly GCF_958298935.1. Taxonomy (NCBI): domain Eukaryota; kingdom Viridiplantae; phylum Streptophyta; class Magnoliopsida; order Poales; family Poaceae; genus Phragmites; species Phragmites australis. Next base: position 20,863,139 of record NC_084939.1, read on the forward strand.
TAATGGCATCTTGCTTGGTTTCAGCACCCCGAGAGTCTTTCCCACGGTGATCGGAGATTGGTCCCGATTTGATTGATGTCGGGATGTCTCTTGATTATATCGATGAGGGGTAGAAGAAGCCTCCTCAGAGCCCCCGGGCGTCTTCGTCGGTCGTTGATGACCTGACGCAAGTCATTGATCGGATGACCTTTGACCGGTGAGGTACGACGATGGTTGTTTCCCAATTGTCATCCCAAGAAGCCTTGTTCCTAGGGTTATGCCTCTTCGGGTCCGATGAGTCTCATGACGGAGGATTGTCTAGCCTGCCTCGGTTAGTACTATTTCCGGCTAGGGTTAGATGAGAGTTCTCAGCATGGAGTGTGATCTCTGTTAAGTGGACTGCCGAGTTCACCCAATCCTTACCAGCTGGGGTAGCCAGATCTATAGTCGGAGGACGCATGAGAGCATCTTGTAGAAGGAGGATCCTCTTAGCAGTTGCGGATTTAAAGTGGTCAACCCCTTGTTGATAATAGAGAGATTGTACTACTGGAGCCACTACGTGAAAAAATGTCATAAGTGATGGATGATAACCGCTATGGGTGACGGATCCCGCACCCGTCACCTCGAACGTGTCACTAATAACTAGACATAAGTGACGGGTAAGGACCCATCACCAATTAGGTAATTGGTGACGGGTCAAAACTTGATCCGTCTCTAATGAAACTCTGACACATCACTTATTACAAGTCATAAGTGATGGGTCACAGTTGTGACCCGTCACTTATGACTTGATGAACTTTTTTCATATTTTTAGAAAAAAAAAGTCTAAATAAATTATTTTTTGACCCGACCCGAGCCAGCCCGAGGCCATCACATATTCCCCACAAGCCACACCCTTTATCAAAGTATTTTCAATACTTGCGTTCCACGGGAATCGAACCCGCCACCTCTCTTGCGTGCGAACCCCTCATCAACTTAGCTATCACGTTGTTGTGATATGAAGCGGATATTTTATCCTTTTAAGCTTCGTTGCTGAAGGTTATAGGTGACGGGTCATAACCATAACCCGTCACCTAATAAGTCATAGGTGATGGGTCATGGTTATGACTCGTCATCTATCTCTATGTTACCAATTTGAATTATAAGTTGCTCCAGAGCTTAACCGCAAAGGGAATAAAAACACTTTTAATGTTTCGATTCAAAGTTTTGGAATCATAGAGTGGGATTAAAGTTCAATTGAGCTGTTCTCTTCGACCCAATGCAGCTGCAGAATTGAAATAAGCAATATAACGAATGTTTCAAATAAGTGACCCAGAGCGCCCTCGGTAAAACGGGCATAACTTTTCCATACGGACTCCGATTTTGACATTTTTTGACTTTATGGACATCACAGGAAAAAGTTACATCCATTTCCCCTCGATCTTGTTGGGTTTAGCAAATTTTTTTAGGCCAAAAACAGCTTGGAAGATTGAGTTCTCACCCCCGGAAGTTTCTGCACCATTTTCAGAACGCGTGTTTGTGTCCATAACCATCACCCCTTACATCAAACTTGAGTAGATATGTACAATGGTTTCTATTCTAGTACTGCGGAGGTGAGAAAAATAAGAGAAAAATAAAATAAAAATAAAAAAAATTATAGCTTCATGCTATGTACATATTTACTATATAAGCAAATTGTTGAATGTGCATTATTTCTTTTACTACATATTTTATGGTCTGTAAATAAATGCAACTAGTTATTATTTTTAATTAATAACTATTTATTATTTTTAATAACTAGTTATTATATTTAGTTAATAACTAGTTATTATTTTTAATTAATAACTAGTTATTATTTTTAATTAATAGTAGCTAGATTTATAATTGATAAATTATGAAGGATAAATTATTTTTTCTCACAACTACATAAAAAATTGATGAGTTGATGGGCTAATACATCTAATGTTTCATCAAACTAGTTGACTAATACATCTAATGATTGAGCAATTAAAATTCCTTCCTCTCCTCTGTTGCATGAAACTGGTCATTAGTGACGGGTCAAAACTTGACCCGTCACTAATGACTCTTTAGGATGACCTGTCACTGATAAGTTAGTCATTGGTGATGGGTCACAACTTGACTTATCACTTATGACTGGCCTAGGATGATATGTCACTGATGAGTTAGTCATTGGTGATGGGTCATAACTTGACTCATCACTTATGACTAGCCTAGGATGACCTGTCACTAATGACGAGTCATAAGTGATAGGTCACAACTTGACCCATCACTTATGTCTGGCCTAGGATGACCCATCACTGATGATGAGTCACCAGTGATGGGTCACAACTACGACCCATCACTTTTAACATAATTGACAGGTCATATTACGACTCATCACTAATTTTGTGTCCCCTTTGTCTGTTTTTCACGTAGTGAGCCTCGACAAAGGTCGGAGGTGGTGTATCTGCGTGAGGCTGACCATTGCCCGGAGTCGGGGCCGGAGGACCCCGAGCATTTACAAGGTCGTCGTCATGGTGATCCAGATCATCACCCCAGTTTCCAATAGCGAAAACTTCTCGGGAGTAATGTCCGCTAGAGGAGGTGTCTTGATCCATCATTTATGCATCATCGAATTACTCTAGGTTGGTATTCTTACAATCCATGTTATCAGAAGTTGCGGGGATTGATCATGACTTGCTGTGAATCGGACATTCACAGTTGTCTTTGCAACCGAGCGGTTCGAACTCGATGCCGTAATCTCTGGCGCATTGATCCATAAAATGACTTACCTCGTCGCTTGAATCATCACAAGAAAGTTCATCACCGAAATCTACCCGATCGATCACTGGTTCATCAGGTAGAGAGGTAAAGTTATCGTAGAACCCCTCATCCGAAAAAACCAGTTTTCGGCAAAGCTTTGGGCGATGTCGATGGTATGTCGTGTGTAGACTCTTCAATGCATTTTGTCATGATCCCCACAAACGGCACCAACTGCCAATGATTGGTAAACCACCAATCTAACGAACTTATTGAAGAATAAGGGGATGTTTTGAATAGACAATTCACAAGGGGAACACACAAGGGTTTCTAGACAGGTTCGGGCCTCCCTGAGGATAATAACCCTACGTCATGTTTATCTTGTATTGATCTGAACTTGTTATAAGGGGGTGTAGCTAGCCTAGATAGATCTAAACCTAATCGGTGACTTCTTCGTCCTTAGCTTTTGTTGTCTCGTATGGGCTATGATGACTTCTCGTGACTTGTCCTCCGCATGGCCCCTTGGCTCCATACATATATGGGGGTGTCATACGTCTTGTAAACTCTTCGTTTCGATTCTTGGAGATAGACCTTCCCGGTTACGGGACATCTTGGATATCTGTGGGTGATTTCCTTTCTTCCAGGGACCCCCTGTCCAAATATAATGATATGCTCCGAGAATTATGGGAGACCCTAGGGTACCCGGATATGGTAACTGTCCATTATTCATCGCCATGGAGGAACCGGAGAACCCTGACTTTGACCAAAGACTAGAAGAAGACTTCAGAGAAGGCAAGTCTTATCTCCTTAATCATTTTGAACTCATGTTTTCAACAATCTAATTGACCAACTTAAAACTTGACTTATTATCGTATGTGCTATGTACTGTGGTATTTTAATTGTTTACAGTAGTTAAATTCTATCAAACAATTGACATGCTTTAACACATCATTATCCTGAATCCATGTCACCCTAGGATTACCTATCGTTATCTATATTAATATCATAGGACATCTTGATATCTAGCATGCTTAGGATGGAATACATCTCTTCAGAGATGTCGCTATGGAATACATCTGTTTGGAGATGTCACTTCACTGATTAATCAATTCAACTCATATGCGATGAATCTTTGGTGATTGTGCAATCCTTGATATAGTATGGGATATGACGGGTGGTGTGTAAAAAGGGTGAAAACTATTTTGGCGGGGGCAAGTAGAGTAGTCTTCTAATGAGGATGCTCTTGGGGGTTGAGTTACCTGCATGGTATTCATTGTTAGCTGAAGATGCCTGCTCCGGCCATATAAGTACCGAATCATTAATGCGCCATCATGCTAAGCTGCCCTAGTGTAACCATGCGTGCTGTTATGGGCAGAACTTGACATTTCTTTCTCCCGACCATGCTGGACATCTTACTAGGAGGCCAGGGGAGCAGTGAGAACCCAAGCGTCTGTCAGGTGCTTCACGGGATGTTCATGAAACTAGACTCTTTACGAAGGTCCCAGTGGTACCCTGTCATCCCTTACGTAGACCTGAAGCACTTGGGGTGTCTCGTAGTATAGTCCAGCAAAGGAAGGTGATTGAAGTGTCTTGGTACAATTCTCTCCTCTACTTGCAATGGTTGGAGGCTGAGCATATTGTGTGGGTACAGTGTATAACCTCAGCAGAGTGTAAATCTATTTGAATAGTCATGTCCATGGTCAAGGACATGCAAAGCAATGACCTCACTTGGTTAGACTCAGGACGTGTGTATCTTTGATGAGTGAGTGTGTGGACTAGATGTCCGTATAATAAGGTTGCTGGCTCGATCTGCCAGGAGTTGTGTGGTACTAGAGGTACACCAAACACAATGATATGGACTGCGGAGTGAGGTGTAACCTCTCCCAAGACCGAAACCCCTAAGATATACTTTGTTACATAGTAGAGAATATAACTAAATTCTGCATAAACTGCTTTACTCTTAAAACTAAACTGTAAAGCCTTATCCTTACTCTGAGCTATCATAATACAGTTTTGACTCACGTGGTTTTTTACCTCCACATTGGAGGGTTTTTTCACGTTAAATTCGTATCCAAAATTCCTAATAAGTGTATCCGAACCGGATAACACCAGAGTAAAAAAAAAATTACATGGTTTCGTCCGTCTCGACACCGTTCCTGATCTGCTGTTCTACGCCGTCTGCCATCCGGTCTCCTTCGTTTTTTGTCACCGTGCCTGCATTCACCCCAAGGTTCCAAAATGCATCGAAAACTGCTCAAATATTGCGAATATCGGTCAAATCGGCGCGGTCCAAATTTGTAATGCGACCGAAATTCGTATTTGAATTCAAAAAATTCAAATCGGATTTGAAAAAAAAATTAAAAAAATCAACAAAAAAATTCATAAAAAACTAGAGACAATTATAAGACAATATGTGAAAAAAAATCAAAAAAATGTCGTTTGCATCAAGAATTAAGTGCTCAAACATTGATGGATTGAAAAAAGACCAAAAAAATGATAGGGATACCTTTGATATGTATATGGTTGTTGTTGATTGCAGAATGTATGATCTAACGAAAGGAACCTATGTGAATACCGGTACTAATTCCTATAGTACTAATGCTTATGGTACTAATGATTTGATCATCAACTTGCAGCGGCTACATTGAATCCCCGCACGTACTACACATATGGCATGAGACCAACCTTGTTCGAAGATCTCCAGGAGACATTCAAGAGGATGATCGATCTTAATACTACCGTGGAAGCACTTCATGAGGTTGAAATATATCGGACAAAGTCTCAGTCATTCTCTAGTCCGCTCGCTTCATGAATGGCATGTGACGGCAAGTCTCCACCTGGTACGCATTGACATATCTCGTTACATTGTTTCTGACATTACATATGCTATTTTCTCAACATTAGATCAATTTATCTACTTGCAGCGCAATGGTAGTCTATGTTCGGTTCATCTACAACTACATTAACAATGCTTGCCAGGCGCCTAGTATCTCAATGCGCTTCATCTAGTGGGTATGAGAGGAACTGGAGTACATTTGCATTCATCCACACAAAACTTCGCAACCGGTTAAGCTATAAGAAGCTTCATAAGTTGGTGTATGTAAACTATAACCTGAGAATGCAGAATAATTTGGATGCAAACATCAAGTCGACTGTTGATGATGATCCATTTCGGCGGCTTATAGAGCTCACATTGAATGAGGCGAACAATCCGTTGTAGGACTGGATGGAGACCGGCAGATCAAATGCTACCCCAGAGCTTGATGAGGAGGACATAGACAGTGCATACCCCTACCAACTCACCTGATGACAAACACAGTAAACCCACATGATTTGCAACGGCAGACTGGGGTACCTACACTATCACAATGGGCTGCTAAAGTGGTTAGTGACACACACACGGGAAGGAGGAAGCAGCAAAATGCGTATCGAAAGAAGACCAAGAAAATTAAGGGTAAGGGCAAAAGACAAGTGCAAAACGATGAGAGCACGGATAGTGGCTCCAAGAGCCCAACTTACCAAGAGTCTAATGACAGCAGTTCAAAGACAGATAGCAGTGACGATGATGGTCAGGGAGGTGATGCTCCTCCATGCCCATTCTCTGTCGTTGTTCCTATGCAATTCACTAGTGAGAGTCAATTTATGTATGCCATACAGGACCAGGATCACGGTGCCCCATCCTCACAAAGGCATGTCATACAAGATGGTCATGATGGACCACAAGATAGTGCGAGCTCTTGCAGTAACTATGGCATGGAGAGTAGTTCTAGATCATATCCGTACCACTATCATATCCTCGATGCTCAGTCACAGCCTCCTATTCAGAGGTCTATGAGTGGCAAGACCCTGCGTTTTATGCCATATTGCAAGGACAATGGTCAATCACTTCTGCATGGACGAGGTAAAGTTGGGCAGAGTTTAAGATGAGTTGCTATCTACACGAGGAATAATGCTCATGTCCACCCAGGAATACAATACAACCCAATGTAATTGTCTTGGTAGAAGCCAGTGATACTGAAGGTGATGATAATTTATTTTCTGCAACTACTTTATTTGCATATTATGGTCATGCTTGTATTGCTATTAATATCTATTTATTTCCTTTGAAATGTCAAAAATATAGCAAAGGTCATGCCAAAAAAATTTCTCATTTTTAACACATTTTTTGCCCTATTTTCCCTGATTTTTCATATTTTCCCCTATTTTTACGGTTACCATTTTGTCCGCTCGATTTTTATTCCAATTCGGTCGGTTTTCGTTAAAATTGAACGGTTTTTTATGTTATCAAATTTCGTCAAAATCGATTGAATACCGAAGAAATCGGGCGATTAATTGGAGAAATCGTCCGGATACTAAATCTACAATTCGGTCTCTTTTTGCTATGACCAAACCAGTTTGATTAAGTGAATTTAATCGAATTCTCACCAAATTTTCACTGAATTTTACGAATATCATGAATACCAGGATATCGGTCTACCTCCACATTTCAAAGTTCAAACAAATTTTTGAACCTTGATTCACCCGCCGTCACTTCGTCTCGTTGCGTGCCGCCCTCGGCTCTGACGCGTGCGTGTCCTGAAGCTGGAGTCGCCCGCGAGGCTGCGAGATTCCCTGCCACCGAAGTGTCGAGGCTCCGATCCACGCACCGCAGAGATCGGGACTCACGATTAGGGCTGTCAAAAAAGCTCAAGGCACACGAGCTACTCGAACTCAGCTCGCTAAAAGCTCGATTCGAGATCGACTCGTTTGAAATTCAAGCCGAGCTTGATTCGAGATCGAAGCTCGCGAGCCTAAACGAGCCGAGCTCGAGCCTGGCTCGAAGCTCACGAGCCTTCATCATATTTAATAATTTATATGTTTGATTAGGAATAGAAAAAAATTATTAACAATTTATATATTTATTAGAAATAAAGAAGAAAATTTGTGAATTTTATCCATTAACAAGCCTACTCAAGTCAAGCTCGGCTCAAGCTCCAGTCTCGCTCAAGCTTGACTCGAATTTCTATCGGACAAGCTCGAGCTCGGCTGGTTGACAGCCCTACTCGCGATCTGATCGCGCGCGCTTCGCCCGAAGCAGCCAAGCCAAGCGCGGTGCCTATTTGCAGAAGATCCGGTCGATTCCCTGCTGGTGCGGCACCAAGATCCGGATCGATCTGCATACACGCGACACGAGGCAAGCCAAAGTCGCGCTGCTCCACACGCCGACTTGTAGCTATCGCTGCTGTATGCTGTGCTGCCCTTGTTTTCGATTTGAGAAGGAGCGGCTGCAGGAAGACAAGAACAGAGAAGCTTTCGTGCGGTGGGAGAATTTTTTTTTTTTTTTTTTTGCTGCAAGTAAAATATAGTGCAGAGATAGAAGAGAGGGAAAGTGCAGTTGTGCACTATTGCTTCTACTAAAATAAAGGAAGCTCTTTGTTGCTGTACACTCTCATCGAGGCTCATCAACAACACATCAGATCCTCCCAACCAAGAAAACAAGGCAGCATCAAATTTTTTCTCCCGGACAAATCAAGGAGCATATCTGCAAAAGAGGAGGATTTCATCAGCTTATTTGAAGTATGATATTTCGCTAGTAGACCGAGACACAAGATCTTCACTATGGCAAGTTAAGGTGCAGGTAGTTTTGACGTATACTGGTTTAAATGATGTGTTTGTTAGATAAATACGTACTTTTATTTTTAATTTAATTTCTAAATATAATATGAACATAAATAAATCAACTATCATCATCATACCGTAAGAGTTTATCCTAGATATATATCTCTCTAATATATTTTAAGATGAAAGTAGCAGTAAAACAGGTATGATGAACATGGCGGATCACAATGAGTACCTAACGACAGTATGAGATGCAGAAGCTTCTGTCATGGTGATGCAGCAGACTACGACGAAGAGGACGTAGAGGAAGCATATCGCGATGACGTTGAACAGATTGTGAGCAGTCGCATCGAGCATTTCCCAAAAATCTTATTCGTCATATCTTGGTGTAGGATCCTAAGAGTGACAGGTTCTGGAGACATGCTCTCCCGTTCGTCGATGCATGTCAGCGCAGCGGGATGAAATAATCTACCTGTGGCAGCACATCAGAGAGGAATAGGAAAACCCCTAGTTGTGCTTTATCCTTATTGTGACGGTGACGGCTGATAGGTATATATATAGAAAACCGATTAGCACAGACGTGTCACGATTAGTTTCTATTTATATAACCGTGTTAACCATTATCCCACGTAGCAAAAAAAAAAACTGTAAAAGAAGACTGCACCTACGTAAGCAACTGTACCCGATTTTAGCGGACCATTCATGTAGGTGTCGTGTGCCCATGCCCTTTGCTCTGGCCCCGGCCATGACCTGGCAAGGCGAGTCGAGCGAGCGCGCGTGTGTTCTCTTAGTCCTCTCATCCACATATGCTAAATGGATGGATAAAACAATTTCTATTAAGTCGGTCTCCCTTCACCTTCACCAGCAAGATGATACTAAAGAACTACAACATTCTTTCACATGTTAGGTCTTTGAGATTTATTTTGAACTACACAAATATAATGGACCAAGCCTATATATTCTAACAACGCTTACCAGAAATTTTACGGTGATTTGTTTTTGACTGAAAAATTCTACGTGTACCCGAAGATTTACACCAAGGACAATATCAAGCAACCGAGCAATTCAAATTTACATGTTCTTCCATATCGGTTTGTTTTTATTTCATATTCATATGGTGATTTCTATTGGTTTTGAAAGAGGGTTATGCCGAGTGTCACACTCTACTTTATACAAAAAATTGCTAATCATGCCTTCTTCTTCCACTAATGGTATGTTTCATTGCTCCTTGGTGCTATCATTGATGCTATTATATTTTGAGCCATTCTGCACGCTATTTGAGGAGAGATTAGGATAATATTTTATTAGATCACTTAGAGTTAATCATTATGAATGTTTCAACAGCATCATTCATATTAGCTTGATGGTTTCTAAATACTTTTTAGAGTTTGTTATTTGAAAGTGAAGGTTTTGCTCTGAATTGAGTCAAGTGGAGAATTCTAAGTGCAAAAGAGGATGCTCTTTTCTTTTAGATACTACAACGTTTGATATTGTAGATGCAATATAGTTTTGCTATCGTTGCTCATTCAGAGAGGTCTAGTACAAAGTATGTTGTATAGATACTACAATATGTGGTACTACATTAAGTACATTCTTGTTGTTTTAGAGACGGATACATCCGCTCGTGACTGCAGAGGTCTATTATAGAGGTTTTATACTCTGTTGATTGCACATTATGCCTTCATCCAGACTATTGCTTCAAAGGAGATGTTAATGATCATGTCATAGGATTTATATTCTTTTATTACTGCCAATTTGGTGTACGTGATGGTTACACATGTAATTTGCTCTTGCAAGAGTGTTATTTGCTAAGTTTTGTGTTTCAGATGGAACATATATGATTTCATGAGATTAGTTCTTCATTGAAGGTTTTATTTAGCATCACTGGTGATATTTTGGTTTATGCATTTTGATGGTTGAGCGTTGTTCCAATTTGGATAACGATATCAGTTGTACAGACTTAGATTTTTGCTAAGGTTATGAATTACTGAATACCCAGATTGTTTGTCTGCTTTGTTGATAACTGTGCGTTAGGACCTATTGATTATTTGCTCAATTTGGCTTCGTATGAAGTGTTTGAAGACTCAATTGATAATAGTCATTGTTTAACCCTTCGAGGTTTCGGAGATAATTTCTTAAGTGCATATTTACAGAGATTTTGAGTTAAATGGAGGCTTGCTAGATATTATGCTTCAAAATTACAAATAGACTCCTAATCAGATATGCTCCGAACATGGTCTATAAATATGGACCAATTCATGTACTTATATCTTAAGCCATCATAATACAGTTTTGTCACTCGTTGTTTTTTACCTCCGCATTGGAGGATTTTTTCACGTTAAATCCGTGTCTCTTAGATCCAAAATTCCTAACACAATCATATTGTGTAGTGCAATTACTGTGTAGGAGTATCTCCAGAGTCCAACCATGGCCTGTGTGAGTGTGACATCTGCATTTAGGTGAACATTTGCATATAGAAATGTTCAGAGCAGAACTGCTGAAGAAATACATAATAGCTCATCATCTTTTTCCCTTTTTCTCCAAAAGGGTTGCAAAGGAGAAACCCCGAATTATGCAACCTCAATAGCTCAACATGGCTAGACAGTCATCTACCTTTAGCTCTGATTTGAAATAAAGATTGCATGAACTGAAGTGTATGCAGATATAAGATGGCACAATGGGATGAGCACCGATGCTTACCTAGGAATCTATGATGCATGTGCAAACAATGCTGTCTGCAAGAATAGTTGCTTTCCTTCACACTACTACACAATGCTTTTAAACAGCCAAAAGGTCAGAGCTAGGCGGCAGTCGCTATTGCTATCCAGTTGGTGCTTCTACGAAAAGAGCTTAAAGTGAAGCGACAATAGTCGCCGGTTAACCAAGGCGAAACCAAATGAAATTGGATTATTGAAGAGAATCCCATTTTGATATATAAACCGATAAAAATGTTTAACAGTTCACTTGGTTTCATACAAGATCAACACAACACAGCTTGTATACGTATTCAGTAGGCAAAGCTCCTGACTTTTCTTTAAAAAAGAAAAGGTATTCATATATCCGGTAACATCGCCCCAGGTTGGTTTTCTCACTATGTTTGTCGGCAAAGGCATTTTTCCGGCAGATGGGGAATGCCTTTTTTTTCCATTAGTTCGAGTGATACCCCAAGTTGGGTGGGGTGTACTATCGACTATGTGATGCCCAACTAATGTAAGGGGATAAATTGTTTGACTTATTTTGACCAGCAAACAATTCTCGTCACTTTTAAGAATTGTTGCATATATATAAAAATGTATATAGGGCTTCATCGACCATACATCCTCTCATACATGTGAGCTTATCTCATTTATTAATTAAAATATATTAGTACTACTCAACAAATTAATAAATATAAACTTATTTATTTCAGCTAGGCATAGATTGAACCAGTAGGAGCATTGGCGGAGCTTAGTGAAGGCCAGGGAGCTTTGGCCCCCTCCTAATAACTTTAAACCCTTAAATATAGCATTGATGCTAGGTAATAAATTATCTAATTATATAAAGATTAGTATACAATACTTTGAATGACCCCCTCTAAATTTTAGTGCAAGCTCTGCCACTGAGTAGGAGTGAGGATTCCATGACATTAAACAAGACTATGTTCGATATAAATAGGTGTTGCAAACCCATACAAATCTATTCTCTAAACTAAGCATATCTTGCCCAATATATAGCAGTATCTATGTTTCACTATATCTAGCTGACGGATTTGAGCAACTCGAGCACTGATCGAAGAGAGGAGCAAAAGTTTACACGCTCCAGCACATGTCATAGCCTGATGCACAGAAAAGGTGAAATACCAAACTACTCAACTCCAATAGCTCATCATGGTAACCTTTACTTCTGATTTGAAATAAGGATTGCATGACGTGCCACAATGCGATGAGCACTTATACTTACCTAACTAAGAACCTATGGCGCTACATTACTTTCGAACAGTCACAAGCTCAAGAGCTAAGCGGCAGTCACTATCGATATCCAGTTGGTGCTTCTGCAAGAGCTTAAAGTGTATTGATAGAATCGTCGGTTAACAAAGGTGAAATCAAATGAATTTAGATTGATTGAGAGTACCGTCTTGTTGGTAAACCCTGGTAAAAATGTTTAACAATGCATTTGGTTTCATACATGATCACAACAGCACAGCTTTTAACGGGTATTCAGCAGGCAGAGTTCCTGCTTTCTCTTTTAAAAGGATACTAAAAGAAGTATACAGACATTCAGTAGCATGGCGGTTTTTAGCATTCAGATCTGAATGAATACGGTGTACAAGAGTAACAACATGCACTTTTGGACGACAGATCCTTACACAAATGCAAAACTACATGTAGATTGACCAAACTGTAGCAAAAAGCCAAAACTACATATAGATTGACCAGACTGTAGCAAAAAGCCAAAACTACAGATTTAAGTGATTTTATCGGAGAACTACATATTTAGCAAGCAATTTATCGCAAAACTACAAAGATAAGTTCTTGCTTTGTAGATCTATCCGACTTAATTAACTCATGGCATTGATGCGATCTTTGCGCTGATGTACGTGGTGACTTGATTGACTAAATCGTGATGTGTGATCTCTAACCATGCTCCATTTCTTTCTAGAACAATCAATCATGCTCTGTAGAACAACTCATGTGTAGAAACTCACAAGAAATGTGCGATAACTCGGTTGGTAGAGTCTCCAGTTGAGATACCGTCCACCCGATCTCGAACCTAAATGTTCGCAGGTTGTGTGAGTACCTTCAAGGTTCTGTACTCCTCTCTTTTAAGATAAAGTTAGGGGAGTCTTCTTCCTGAGATTGAGTTTTTTTTTTTTTCAGCACAGATGCAAAGGCAGAGTTTGAAACTTACAACACCCATCGTAGCTGTGCTACGATAAAGATTTGAAACAAAGATTGCAAGATAGTTATCTCCCTTCACTTCAATAGCTTATCGTGGCAACATAATTATCTTCCTTCACTTCTGATTTGAAATAAAGACTGCATGAACTGAAGTCCATGCAGATATAAGATGCCACAATGGGATGAGCACTGATGCTTACCTAAGAATCAACCAACAATTTCAGCTTGATTGTTGCGACATACCCTATAGCAAGTGACTACATCAATCTTACTTGAAACTTCTGGTCGGCTATACGTCAGTTGCCTGGAAAAAGGCAAAAGTATTTGTTGATGACTGAAATTGATATAGTGTAAAGAATTTCGGAGCTGAAAAATTCAACAGGTCGGAACATCCGGTTTTAATATCGGAATATCCGGTTTTTGTGAGCATTGGATAGTCCGGCGTTTAGAAATTTATTCTCACCGGAGTTTATATCGGAACATCCGGTTTTGGACCGGAACTTCCAGGTTAATTATTTTAGTTCAAACCGAGAACCTCATTCCGGGGGGGGGGGGGGGGGGGGGCGGGGGGATCGGATATTCTGGCATGACCGCAACTTCCGGTTCGAGTTGGATCCTAGATTTTAGAAAGAGATAGAGTCGGATTTGAATGGGAGTTTTAATAGATTCTGACTCAAGACAGGGCAAGACTGTCCCTCCCTATAAATATGAAGGGTCACGGCCGATTGAAGATGACCAACATCCAATTGAATCAATTCAATTTACTTTTATCTCTCTTTTTATCCCTTTTGCCATAATCTTATCTTTTCCAACCCTAATTGCTCTTCGTTTTTTATCTCTATGACCAAGAAAAAACTGTCGGCCATGTACGCTCTGACGGGGTCCTCCCGAGCGTGGGTGATGACGAAGACCCAGCGGCGTGGTGCCATGGCAACGGTACTACCCGTCGGGTGACCAAAACCAAAACTTCCGATCAGGAGGCCGGAACTTCCGGTTCGTCCAAGAAGGTTTCGGTTCGATTTGCACATGAGGTGTTTGGCGTGACATCTTTTTGCGTCAACACACTTTTTGGTGACTCCGCTAGGGACGAAGTTTTTTCGGCTCTCTCTTGGCCGAATCCTAAAACCCTAGGCATGTCTACTTCAGAAATTGGCAAAGATAACATCATCATGGCGTCCTACGACGAGTTACCGGAAGAAGCACGTATGGCGATCGAAGCCGACTTGGAACAGCGTCGGCAACAGTTGCTCTCGTGCTATGTGAAGACTCGGCAAGGTGTGCTCAAGAAAGAAGATTCATCACCGTACGCCGATCAAAGGCCCGAGGTAACTCCCACTGTAAGTAACACATCTCTTACTAAAGAGAAAGTTGCTTTGATGATTAATCAGCAAGTAGGTGTTGTTATGGTAAACAAATTTGATGCATTAGCTAAAGATTTTGATCAATCACTCAATAGCCGTTTTGAATCTATAGTTCTCGAGATGAGAAGTATTAAGGACACACTAAAACAACCCCTATCATATGATGCTAGTGCTTCAACCTCTAACAATAATAGTAAAATTCAGCAAGGTCCTTTTGGTTCATCGGCAAAATTTATACCACCTATGTCTATACCACAAGACATGCCGATGAAACAAATTCATAGCCGAACTAATGTTGTGGGTTCGGCCAATGCTGTGACACCCCCGTGTACTCCACCAGATGTCATTAAACCGGAGGTCACACCATTTATTTTTCCATTGCCAATCACTACATCTAGTATTACTAACTTGGTTCCACATGTAGCTAACCATAACAGCTGAGTTAATGAAATTTTAGCAAACATGCTAGTAGCTTCATATAATACCGTAGCATATAGTACACCCCCTGTACCCCCACAAGGCTCTGGCATCCCTTATGGTCCATTGCCGGAAGCTTATTTCAATGTGTCTTCACAAAGTACTCCATATATATAGCCTATAGTGCCACAATCTTATGATGCACCAAAACCACATTCTTTTGAGAAACAAAAACAAACTAATACAATTCCTACTCGGCTCACAGCCGAGCAACCTATGAGGCATGAAAGTATTAGAGAACAAATGGCTAGTCTTTTGAAGGAACATTTTGTGATAGAACCTAAAGGTAGAGCACGTGTTTATCAAAAATTCTGTCTTGATTATTATGATAGAATTCAGTATCCCAAAGGGTTTAGAGTGCCTGAGTTTATTAAATTTACTGGGAATGATGGTAGAACCACTTTAGAGCATGTTGCCTAATTTATTTTGTATTGTGGTGAAGCTAGTACTAGTGATGCATTAAAATTAAGGTTGTTTCCTTTATCATTGTCTGGTCCTGCATTTACCTTATGTACTTCTTTGGCACCTAATTCTATTCACACATGGTCCCACATAGAGCAAAATTTTCATGAGTATTTTTATACTGGGGATATTGAGTTTAGATTGTCACATTTAATATTGATTAGACAAAAATACAATGAGTCTGTTGCTGATTATATTCGAAGGTTTAGAGATACAAGAAACTGATGTTTTAATTTGATAATTTCTGATAAAGACTTGGCTGACCTAGCTTATTCTGGTTTGCTTTCTCATTTAAAAGAAAAGCTAGAGAATCATGATTTCTTAGATGTTAGCCAAGTTTTACAAAAAGCTTTGGCTCAAGAAAACCGGGCTAAAGAGGTTAGAAATTTTCATAAATCAAATGATAGAGTGAGAGAATCCTAATGCTCACATGCTTGATTATGAATCTGAAAATTTGGACGATGGTGATGTCGATGTTTGTGTGGCCAAATGAGCTTGGTCTTCTAAGTCTAAACCATTCGTTTGCCCTTCTCTTAAGCCGATGCCTCCTAAACATCGGCAAGAGGAAATTAAATTTACTTTCGATGTAGCAACATGCGATAGAATATTTGACTTGCTATAATAAAAACAAATTAAGTTGCCTCATAGTCATGTAATTTTGCAACTAGATGAATTAAAGAGGCAATCTTATTGTAAGTGACATAATTCTTATTCTCATGCTACTAATGATTGTAATATTTTTTGTCAACAGATTTAATCGGCCATTAATGAAGGACGATTGAAATTTTTGGAGATGCAAGTGGACCTTCAACCGTTCCCGGTTAATATGGTTGATCTCCAAGACAAGAGCATCTTAATTCGGCCAACTTAAGTCGAATCAGCTAAAGGAAAAAAATGTAATCGTTGGTGAAGAAAGGTTTATAACTTTGGGTGAGAACAAAAACTTGTTAAAAGATGTGCTACCTGAAAAGACTCCTAGAGACAAGGAATTGATCAAGAATGTGGTGAACACTTCAACCACCGGGGGGCATGTGAATGTTGAGCCAAGAATGATCAAGCTAAAAGGCCCGGAGGTTGGCAAATGGAAGGTCAATGAAGTGAAAAAACAAGGCAAGGTTGAGAAATTCAAGCCCACTTTCAAGCAACTCTTGCCCAAGTATGAGAAAGACAAGGCCATCCAAGCACATAAGAGTCGACCAAGTGGAGCTAAGCAACCCAGATCACCTTCAAGATAAGGAGTGTACGATCATCATCAACTGAGAGAAGGCCATGCCACTAATGTCTATCCACCACTTGGGCCGGCAGCACCATGGCCATGGGTGCCTCCTCCAATGCTTTTTCCTCCTTGTCCAACATGGGGCTATAACGGTATGCGGATGCCACCTCATCCTATGTAATTAAATTATTTTCATCCAGTATGGACAACACCATGAATGCCAGTATTTGATAGAATATCACAACCTGTCCATAGCCGATTGGGGCATATAAATCGGTCTAGTGATGTTCAGCATGCTAAAGTTATGAAGAAGGTATACCGGACCAATGAGAGTAGAGTTTCTATTCAAAATTCAGATTCTAATGTTGATGAAAAGAGAACCACTGCTGCTGATATTATTGAGATTAGAACCTAAAGCAGTGGCCAAAGAACTTGGTGAAGGACCAGTTGTTTAGTGATAAATTGGTCAAGTCTAGACATGTACCTATTCCTGTCCAAGTTGCTCCAAAGGCTAATGATCACGGAGCAAGTAGTAGCGAGTCGCTTTCTAAGTACCTACAACCAAGATGGTGTCCCTCGTGCTTATCTTACACAAAGAAGAAAAGATTGCAACGGCTTCACAAGCAAGAGTTGATGGAATAACTAGCTGAAAAATTACGGAATGATGCTTTTGATGAAGTTAAGCCTATGCAACCCGTGAAGCAAGTATGGAAACCAAAATTAGATGTAGTGACAGCTCCTACAACAACCGTTTTACCAACAACAACACCGGTGCCTATGCAAGATGACAAGAAAGATGAACACCGGTGCCTAATCTTAACATGTTGTTAATGACTGATGAACATTTTTCGTGTTTTTTGGATATAAATAAAGCAAAAAAATATTTTTTTTCACCTGAGCCATCCCAATATAAGCCCATCGCCACTCACCACAGTTCACTTACTAAGTTAACACTATTTTTATAGTTAGCGTTCCGTGGGAATTGAACCTGAGACCTACCCTCACGCTCGTAGCCACCTTACCACCTCACCTATCATGTAGTTGTGATAGAAACCGGATATTTTATCTTTTTAACCTTCTTTGCCGAAGACCATGAGTGACGGGTCAGAACCGTGACCCGTCACTCATGATTAAATAGTGACAGGTCAGAATCTTTGCCGAAGGTCATGAGTAACGAGTTAGAACTACGACCCTATCACTCATGACTAAATAGTGGCAAGTCAGAATATTGACCCATCACTAATGTTCACATTCTCCAATTCTTAAATTGCAGTTACCAGAGTCCAAATGGTGCGATTGCATCAATTTATTCTTTTAAATGAGTTTAACCATTGCAAGATCGGATCCACGGTGATTGTCACTTCTTTCTCTTAGACCATCGTAATTTGATAGCTGATTTCGATTTCGACGTTTTTTTACTCTACGGACATCTATAGAAAAAGTTACATCCGTTTCTTCCTCACTTTGTTGGGTTCGGCAATTTTTTTAGGCCAAATTTGGCCTGGAAGATTAAGTTCTCGCCCCCTAAAGTTTCTGCACTATTTTCGGAATACGCGTTTATGTCCATAGCCATCACCCCTTACATCAAACTTGAGCAGAAATATACAATGATTCCTATTCTAATACTGCTGAGGTGAGAAAAAATAAGAGAAAAATTAAAAAAAATAGCATCATGCTATGCACATATGCACATATAAAAAAATATTACAGTAAGTGTTTGTTAGACTTAGCCAGAGGCTTTTTTCCTTTGCGCTTTTTGACATAACATAAATGGTTGTCCTGTTAAAAGACTAATATGCTGTTCCTCTCTTCAGCATATTGAAGTGGAGCGCACATTGATGGACTCACAGCGTTTTGAATTTGAGGGCATGCTACAAGCATTGACGTTAGAGATCAGGAGTTAAATAAAGGAGGCCATGGAATTTGCTTTGGATAATGCTGATGTAGCTGGGGAGATACTGCTTACCTTGTATTAGATTTAATCAAATAAGCTATATTTCTTTTTATTCTTCTTTTGTGTTGCTTAGATAATGTTACAACTACAACCACATTGAGACTAGTTAATAGCTTGATGGTTATCTAAGCAACTAAGGCAGGTCACAGTTTTATTTTACAGATGATACCTTTACCTTTAAAATTCATTTTACCTTCAGATTTCAAAAGTTTTGGTGCAGGGGCGGGACTGTGCAGGACGCGTGGCAGGTTTTACGCAGGGGTGGGACTGTGCAGGGATTGAGATGTAAAATATATATATTAATTATGTGTCTAGACGAAATTTAGTTCACTTTTGTGCACACTCTCAGTTATAATCCCAGAAGTAATATAATTAGGCTTGACGTACCCCTTCCTTTTAAGTTTTAGGAGCCTCTAACTAAGGTAGAGCACACTTTTTTTTTTACAGATGATACCTTTACCTTTAAAATTCACTTTACCTTCAGATTTCAAAAGTTTTGGCGCAGGGGCAGGACTGTGTGGGACACGTGGTGGGTTTTGGCGCAGGGGTGGGACTGTGCAGGGGTTGGGATGTAAAATAACATATATATATATATATATATATATATATATGACACATATTCTATACTCCTGGGTGTATGTACTCCCACATACAATATACCATCTAAACAAACACTTTATACTCTTTTAGCATTTTTAGTATACTCTAATACTAATTCTAAGATACTCCAATATGAGTTGTATGAAAAAAAATTCAATGTTAGCCTTTCATTTTTGCTATATATTCTTTTTTATACATAAAAGAAGTATATATGCAAATTATGATAAAAAAAATCATGGAATTTCATAAAAAATTTTGTGGGATTTGTATTGTAGTATCTTATAATTACTAATGAAGTATATTTAAAGTGATAAAGAAGTATAACCCCACGTGTAAAAGTGGTATATGAGAGGTGGGAGTATATACACCCAGGAGTAAATATTAGTTTTCCTATATATATATATATATATATATATATTATGTGTCTAGGTATAATGTAGTTTACTTTTACGCATACCCTCAGTAACGATTCTAAAAGTAGTATAGTTGTGATCCACAATATATGTGAATTACTACAAATATATATAGTCGTAGCTCGGATACCTTCTCTAGTCATAATTATGTACTTTTTGTCATGTGATCGTAACTTGTTCACCTCTGCGTACACCCCAATTATGATCCTAAAAGTAGTATAGTTTACAATCCATAAGATAGGTCAGTTATTACAAATATATATGGTCGTAACTTGGATACATTCTCTAGTCGTAATTATATACTTTTTATCATGTGATCGTAACTTAACTATCTGTGCTGTCACATTAACTATTTTCTTAGTTGTAACTAATAGTTTTTTTAGTTGTAATTGGGGGTGGTGCAATAGTGAACTACAGTGTGCCTAGGCGCAGAATAGACTCATCATGTGTGTGTCTATATATATATATATATATATATATTATGTGTCTAGGCTCAACTCTAGTTACTATTGTACCACCTCCTGTTACAATTAAAAAATAGTAGAGTTACAATACGCAAGATAGAGAGTTACAACCAGACGTAAATAAAAAAAATTGAGTTGCAATTGCATTATAAATGAACGTAACTCCTAACGAACTCCTTGTCTAATGATTTACAACCTAAGAAATACAATTGTAATCATAGTACAATCTAAAACGTAACTCGTTAGTTTCTCATGTTGCAATTATGTACTTCTAGGTGTGCGATTGTAACTATTTTACCTAGCATATTGTAACTGACAGTTGTTTGAGTTGTAATTGGAGGGTGGCGTAACAGTAAACTACAGTACACCTAGGCGCAGAATAGACTCGTCATATGTGTGTATATATATATTGTACACCCGGGGTGTAGAATAACTAATATACACCCCGGACCAACACAGCCTAGCCTAACTCCCGCCAGGGTCCTGTCTGCACCTGACCCCGCCACGTGGCCTGCCTTGACTGCCCAGCCGCCCGCGCATGCCAGCGTGCACCGCACCACGTGGCCTCCCAGCGTGAACGCGTCCGCGCAAGTTCCCACGTGCGCTCGTCCCGTGGCGCCAATAACTATCATCCAGTAGCATCCAGTAGCTATCATCCAGTAATTCTTCAGTAGTTTCCAATAGTTATCATCTAGTAATTCTTCAGTAGTTGTCACCCAGTAATTCTTCAGTAATTATCAGTAGTTTTGTTCAGTAGTTATGTTAGTAGATGTTTAGTAGTTTCAAGTTATTGAAAAACTATTCATTAGTCGCCGCTATTCAGTAGTGCTAGTAGTTCCAATTTATAGTAAATTGTTAAGTAGTGTTAGTAGTTATTAGTAGAATCAGTAGTTGTTCAATAGTTTCGAGTTATAGTAAATTTATTCAGTAGTTTGTGTCCGTAGTACCAATAGTTGTCAGTTGTGCATGTAGTATAAGTAGTTTATTCAATGGTGTCAGTAGTTTTTGGTCAATAGTTACCAGTAGTTCCAAATCATTCAGTAGCTTTTTTTCACTAGCTAATACGGGCAGAGGGCGCGGTGGCCAGGGCTGAGGGTGCTACAGCCAGGGGAGGTGCGCGGTGGCCAGGGCCGAGGCGACCGGGGGTGGGGTGGGGCAATCAGGACGGCAGTGGCCGGGGCAGAGGCGACCAGGGCTAGGCACGTGGGCAGGGGTGCGCGTGCAGGGGTCGGGGTGGGGACACGTGGCGAGTGCGTGGGAGACGCTGGAGGTTGGCTGGCTCGGGGATATAGGATAAATATTCTTATATATATATATATATATATATATATATATATATATATATATATATATATATATATATATATATATATATATATATATATATATATATATATAGGACACCTATTCTATACTCCTAAGTATGTACTCCCATATGCAATATACCACCTAAACAAATACTTTATACTCTTTTATCATTTTTAGTATACTCTAATACTAATTCTAAGATACTTCAATATGAGTTGTATGAAAAAAAATTCAATGTTAGCCTTTCATTTTTCCTATATACTCTTTTTTATATATAAAAGAAGTATATACGCAAATTATGATAAAAAATCATGTAATTTCATTAAAAAAATTGTGGGATTTGTATTGTAGTATCTTATAATTACTAATGAAGTATATTTAAAGTGATAAAGAAGTATAACACACATGTAAAAATGGTATATGAGAGGTGGGAGTACATACACCCAGGAGTACATACTAGTTTTCCTATATATATATATATATATAGAGGACACCTATTCTATACTCCTAGGAGTATGTACTCCTACATGCAATATACTACATAAACAAACACTTTATACTCTTTTATCATTTTTACTATACTCTAATACTAATTCTAATATACTCCAATATGAGTTGTATAAAAAAAATTCAATGTTAGCCTTTCATTTTTCCTATATACTCTTTTTAATACATAAAAGAAGTATATACGCAAATTATGATAAAAAATCATGGAATTTCATAAAAAAATTTGTGGGATTTGTATTGTAATATTTTATAATTACTAATGAAGTATATTTAAAGTGATAAAGAAGTATAACACACGTGTAAAAGTGATATATGAGAGGTGGGAGTACATACACCTAGAGTACATACTAGTTTTCATATATATATATATATATATATATATATATATATATATATGAGAACCAGTATGTCCTTCTAGGCAGTGACGAAGGCAACCGGGACCAGGGGAGCCATGGTTCCCCATGCATGAAAAAGTTTCAAAACCCCTCTGGATCTTTTGTGAGAATTTTTTATGTCACCATCTATATGGCTCCTCCTATATTCTAAATCTTTCATTTGTATTAGATATAATGCATGTATGTGTGTACAGAATATCTTGACACATGCTTATGTTCCCAAAACTGCCATACGCAAAAGGCATGTGCAAAAGGCAACTGTGTTGGCCTTCTCCCTCACAGCGCAAAAGGCATGTGCAGATGTGCTTAACCCCTCTCTTACACCTCTTGCTAAGTTTTTTTTTTTTCCTCTTCTCTCTTGCCCCTTTCTTCTCCGATTCTTCCCCAAGGGCCGAGGCCCAAAAGGACCTTCTTCATTCTCCTTTAACAGCACCGGCTTCAAGATTCCAGCAAGCAGCAATATTGAATTGAAGTGTGCTTCCTAGATGGCCAGATTATTTAAGATCTAATCCCCTTCGCAGTTCACACTTACATGCTAATAGCCTAAAAGGTATGTGTTGTGCTACAGATTTTAGAACTTAACTAGATTTGCATTTCAAGATCTAATCACCTTCGCATTTACATGCATCTAAATTTTTTGTTTGCTAATTAAGTTAGTATTTCATCTATATATTGCGATTTTTCTAATGTACCTGATACATATCTTTTCTTTTATTTTTTTTTTCTAAGATAATCATGGCTAAGAGGAAAACAATTTTTTCTTATTACAAGAAGAAAGAACAAGCTGTTGATGTAGCACAAGAGGTTGAGCCAATTCCTGAACCTAATGCTCAAGATGTACTGCAACTGCCCGAGCCGATTACTACTTTTAATCCTCAAGTAGACTCTAGTGCACAACCGATTTCTGATGTTGAAGATTTGATAAAAGGTGATCCAGCATTGCATCATCAAATTTGGGATTGTCCTGTTGATACACAACATGAAATCCGAAAGGCTTACATGAAGTTTGGTCCATATCAGCCGAATAAAGATGTGTAACCTTCTTCTAGTCCAAAGAGTCATCAACGTCGATTTCAGTCACATTGGTTCGAGGCTTTTCCATGGTTGGAGTATTCACCTTCAAAAGATGCTGCATGCTGAGTGGCCTAATTCAAATAATCAAGGGAATTTTCGTGAAATGGCACTTGTTGATGAGGCACGAGATGAATCTAAAAGAGAACCGATGGCACTTGTAGTTCGATTTGTTGACACTAATGATTTTATTCGAGAGCGTTTCTTGGATCTTGTACATGTTCGTGATACAATTGCTACAACTCTCAAGCAAAAACATTGTTCTGTTTTATCTGATCAGTGTTTGGATGTTCAAGATATTCGAGGGCAAGGATATGATGGTTCTAGTAATATGCGTGGAGAATGGAATGGACTTCAATGAAAGTTTACTGAAGAATACCCCTATGCATACTATGTTCATTGTTTCGCACATTAGCTACAATTAGCCCTTGTTGCTGCATCTAAGGAAGTGACTGAAGTTCATAATTTCTTTGAACATCTTGCTGTTGTTGTCAATGTTGTTGCATCTTCTTGTAAGAGACTTGCGAGCTAATCAAGTTACCGAAATTCAGAAATTGGTTGAGCTTAATGAGCTCAAGATAGGAAGTGGAGCTAATCAAGTTAGGGCTTTGCAAAGGCCATGCGAAACTAGATGGAGCTCTCATTTCAATTTGATTTGCAGTCTTCTCAAACTATACAGAGCTGCTTTTTTTAGTTCTCAAAGATATAGCTTCAAGTAAAGGGCCAGGTTTAGTGAACAAACAATGGAGCTCCTAATTTTGTGTAACTCTTTGGATCCAAGGAACTCATATAGATCATTCAAAATAGATGATGTGTGCCTTCTAACAACAAAATTTTATCCTTCTAATTTTTCAGAACAAGAGAGGATTAACTTGAGGTATCAATTGCAACACTATAAACTTGATGTGCTACAGAATCTGGAGTTTCAGGATTTGTCCACTATTGCTACTCTTTGCCGGAAACTTGTAGAGAGTGGGAAATCAAAAGATTATCATTTGATTGAGAGGTATTTCTTATTCATGCTGTAAATTGTAATTTTCTTTTGAGATATATAACTTTGACTTAGACTTTAATCAAATCACTTTTAATTTGTAGGTTAATTCGTCTTATCCTTACTTTGCCCGTTTTATACTGCAACAACTGAACGAGCTTTTTCTGCCATAAAACTTGTCAAGACGAGATTTCAAAATGAAATGGAGGATGAATTCCTAAGAGATTGCTTGCTAATCTACATTGAGAAGGAGATGGCTCTGGAGTTCACAGTTGATACTCTTATAGATGATTTTAATGCAAAAAAATGTCGTTGTGTAGTGCTGGAGTAGTTTCTCTAAATCATTTTAACTTGTATTTTGCATCTCGTGAAACAATTTGATCTTATAAAACATGAGGTTCTTTTGCTAAATTATTATATAATTGAATGCTTTCGTTCAATTGGCCCCCCTCTATAAACGGGTTAATCTAGCAGACCCGTTTGATTTAACGAAAATAATTAGTATGATTAATGGATAAAATATTTTAGGTGGAGACACTACTACAGAAACACAGATCTGTGCCGGTTCAAAAATATCATCAGTGCCAGTTTTTGAACCGACACTGATTATTCGGCATTGATAGTCTACGACTATCAGTGCTGGGTTTGGAACCGGCACAAAAACTTCTTTTCACTGCCGGTTGGAGGCTCCAACCGGCACTGAAAAGTTCCGGGAGCCCAAAAAATTAATCGAGTCGGCTCGAGAGCCAGCTCGGTTGCTGCTCCTCTCACCGGCAGTGAACAGATCAACTATCTCATCATCCAAATCCATACAATCCGGCAGTGAACAGATGAACTATCTCATCATCCAAATCCATACAAAAACAGATCAACTATCTCATACAATCAAATCCATACAATCAAATCCATACAATCAACAGATCCATTCATACAAACACATCTTCCTCCTTGTGATTGCTCTTCTTCTTCTCTGTGTCCACCTTCATGACATCGATCACTGCACAGACGCCACCACATCGCAGCATAAAAAACTGCCCCCCAAATCTTGCCTCACAGAATGAAAAAGAATAGGTTTTCTCACCGTCGGCAAGGAGGTGCGCACAGAGCGGGAGTTCCCTCCTAAACACCTCAATCTTGCCCCGCTCCTCCTCGAGCCGCCGGATGCAGGCGTCCATGTCCGACGCTGGCGTGTCCTTGGTCTGCCTCACGGCCTTGGAAACGAAGTACCCCAGATCTCGGCGCGTCCTTGGTCTTCCACTCCAAGCCCCCACCAGAAGGAAGCGCAAATCGCTGCCTGAGAGAGAGAGAGAGGGAGGAGAGAGAGGCTGTGTGAAAGAGAGGTTCTTAGGATAAGTTCGAAGGAGCTGGAATGGAGGAGCAGAGAAGCTGAGGATAAGTTCGAGAGAGGGCTGTGCATGAGGATAAGTTCGAGAGCGAGCCGGCCGGACCTCGGGCACAAGCCAAAACCATATTGCATAAAAAATTCGGATCCGGAAGAGTATCAGTGCCGGTTAGTATTAAAAACCGGCACTGATAGTATCAGTACCGGTGCTAATCTACGCTCGGGCGTTCATCAATTCACAAGCGAATTTATCTTCATGAGCGTGAAGACAAATTCGTGGTTTTTCCCTTGGTCTCTCTCTCAACAAGAGGCATCGCCCCGAGTGGTGGCAACCTCACTAGAGATGCCGGTATCTGCAGTTATGTTAACCTTTGCATTTCTGTTAACTTTTGAAGATAGAAGTTTCAGTACAAAGAAATGCTCGATATATAGCTCATCATCATTTTTTTTCTCTCCCAAAACGGATGCACATAAGAAGCTCGTCTTTAAGTATGTGTGGCTGCATGCAGACGTGACCGAATGAATAATGGATGGAAGAGTGAAAGTTACGTGAAGGAGAAAGCCTTGCATATGTGAGACATTTATCCAGGGAAAAAGCTAAAATTCATAACCACGTCAAATCTTACCATTCTTTAAATAATTTTTAGTTGGATTTACAACATGGATATCTGTTTGAAAGTTTACAGAAATATGTCCATGATAATGTGGACTGTTTGGCGACGTTTTAAGTAACACGCTTCCTGTTCTTCAAATGTTCGAAATCATACGACGTTCAAATTCTACCGACGATGAGAGGTTAGGCTTCAGGACTTCCGGTAGCGAACTTTTCTGATGAGGATTTGTGCCTTGAAGCATAAGTCCTTAAATGGAGACAACGGGTAAGGCACCCAATATTTGTCACCCAATAATGAGATAGAGCCATTTGAAATGGTGTAACATCCAGATTTCTTTTCTTCATATGCGAAAGACATATAACCAGAATTTTGCATGCTCGTTTAATTGACCACAATCGCTGAAGTTCGTCATGGTTATATGATCAAAATCAAGTTCTGATATACTAAAACTTTTGAGAGTTGGTCTTGTAACTTTTTTTATTTTTATTTTTGAGAACACTTGAGTACATATACCACTGCATAAAAATTTAATGGCATGTCCTTGGAACCTTTTATTTTAAAACAATTTTTTTGAACCATTCAGTCCCACAAAAAATAAATAAAAGTGGATCAGACCCAAAGATGCACATGCTCTTTCGGCCCATGGGCGGCAGCCGTAAAACCCTAGCTACCCTACCCATGCTTTAAACCCTCTTCCGCCGATTTGCCGTCATCCCTTCTCCTCGCCACCAAGAAAGGAAAGACCCTCTTCCCCTCTTCCTTCTTCGTCCCCTCGCCCAAGCCACCAGAACCAACGCGCGATGGACCACGCGGGCTCGATGGAGGAGCGGGTCGTGACGGAGCGGATCCGGCGGAAGCTGGAGGAGGTGAACGCTGCTGCGCAGCAGCACCTCGCCGGCGTTCAGGACCACGTCAACTTCACCATGCAGGTCGGCTAGTGCCTGAGGGCCTGAGGGCGGTTCTTGGAACCCGCCAGCTCGGGCGTCTGTCCTCCGCGAGAGGGGTGTCGTGCTGTGAGGGAGGGGGAGCGGGTGGTGTGGGAGGCCTTGGATTGGTGAGGGAGGAGGGAGCGGGTGGTGTGGGCTAGGGGTTTGGTGATTTTCTGGTTCTGATGGGGGCATTGTAGGGCGGAGGAGGGCGTAATCTTGCTCTAGACCGTGAAATTTATTGGGCTCTTTTGGATGTGGCGTGGTATGTGGAGCAGTGTAGGTTCTGGGCGAAGATGCGAGTCTTGGATAATTAGTTGTTCGATAATTACTCTGTTCTGATGTAAAGGGCATGAATGGATTTCCGTTGGTCATAGGAGATACTTTTAAAATGTATGACGGTACGAGTGGGATTTTGGTTGATTTAGCTGGAATATGTAGGAATTTAAGCTTAGTAGCGTAGCATGGATGCTAAGTACTGAGATATGCGAGTTCAGTTCTTGATGATTTTTTCCCTATTGTTTTGTTGCATTATCTTGGAAGCCGTCTAGCATCGTCTTGTCGTGTGGTAGGATTCTATGAAATCCTGGAGTTTGGTTGCCAATTATATCTATTTCCTGTCTACAATTCTGGATATGGGAGGAAAAATGATTTAGACTGATTGTTGAAGTTCCTTGACATCCATTCTGGAGATGAGGGAATAGGGGTTGGACTAATAGCAGTAATTGCTGGACTGAGGCGAATTTATCATGAAGAAGGTTTATATGCTTGATATCTTTGTAGGTGGGGAGAGGGGACGTCCCCAAATGGAAACACTAGTGCTGATTCTCATTTGAATTTCTGTTTTGTTCTTCTTAATTTTCAGCAAGCATACTTCAAGTGTGCATATGATTGCTTTGATCGCCGACGAAGTCAAGAAGGGATCAACAACTGTGTAGAGAACTGTAGCGTGCCTGTCCTTACCGCCAACAATGTTGTTGAGAGTGAGATGGCCAAGTTCCAGGTACTTAGTTTCTGCAGTGTACCTAGTCATTTTGTTGTTCATAGAACAACATAGAATTAGCTTTGTTTCTGTTTTATTTGGTTTTAGTTTAGTAACTCAACTCTGCTCTAGGACTTGTGCTGAGGAAACTTTGTGGATTCAATTTCTGCTATTTCTTTTGCCTTCTCATCTT
Organism: Phragmites australis; assembly: GCF_958298935.1. Lineage (NCBI taxonomy): Eukaryota > Viridiplantae > Streptophyta > Magnoliopsida > Poales > Poaceae > Phragmites > Phragmites australis. Next base: position 20,891,608 of record NC_084939.1, read on the forward strand.
TGATTAATCAGTGCTAACATTTGTATGTTGTGTGTGAATGAACATGTATTATGTCCCCAAGTTTATAGACATAATAATTTATTAAAGAGAAACACTTCAATTTGACAGAGGCCAGCACAAATACTTTAACAGCCATGGTGTATGTGTCTGATGAATTATCTGATGGTTATGTATTTGTTCAAGCAAGCAAATAGTATGCAGATGCTACTACTTATCATATGGGAAAATCTTTTTCCCTCTTCTCTGAAGATAGTATAAGGTTCAGATGCCATATACATTTGTTAATATGTCTCCTTTTGATGATTAAGATGCTTTCAGGATTTCAATGATATAATAGTTAAAACTTGTAGAATATTTGCCCCTCCATCCCTTATGTTCTTGTTTCATCCCTGAGTTCGTCTAAGTTCTGACATTCATTCTTAGCAACTTTGTTCAGCAACAAAGATTGTCTACATTGAGTACTTAAGTTCAGCAGTATTCAAACATTAGAGGGCCTGGTCAACAATTATCTACAAGATGGCCTACAGTTTAAGTTTCAGTAACATTAAGTCCATCTTGGTATTCCTAAAGCTTTGCACCGTCTGGTTATTTGCCATAAGAGAACTAACTACTAATGGTGGTCACTTTCATTGAGGATGGTTGCCTCAAGCAGCTGGATAGGCACTATGTCACAATGATTGAGATTTTTCAAGGAAAACTATGTAACATCGCATATTTGGCATGGGGAACTTTGGTCGTTTGTTAGTGAACAAATTTATGAAACAGCGCTTATTTAACTCAAATTTTGCATTACGGCTGTTGTTTTGGTGCATTGCTATTTTAGGGCTGCATAAAGTATCATACCATTTGCTCCTTGTGTAGAATGTTCTGATTTGAGATACTTATCCCAATCTCCAGGAACGGTTGAATCGATCTTTGATGGTCTGCCAAGACAAGTTCGAAGCGGCCAAGCTCCAGAAGTTGAAAACAGATGCCGCTCAGGAACTGGAATCCTGTGTGAACAGATCTATTGATGACAGCATCAGGGTTCTCCCCCATGTGGTGGATCAGATCAAGTCGTCCCTCTCCATGAATTAGAGGGATCATTACTTTTTCATCAGAACCAGACGTAGAATACCTTTGAAATTCACATTTGTGGATTAAGTCCGCTTGTTTTCGGCGTCAAAATCGTTAGCTAGAACAATGCAGAGCTCGTATAACATAGCCGTTGTACCTTATTACTCACCTTCCTTGATAATTGTGTTCGCATCCACATTTTGAAATTCTGCTGAGCTTAAGCACCTTCCATGGTTTAAAAGGTTTTGTGCTCCATCAGTTCCGTGCTTGTGTTTCCATGTCTCGTGATGTTTATGCTGTATTGCAGTTTAACCTGCTGCTTTAAACTATGCAGGGCTCATCTGATGAATCTAATTTTCTCCATTAATATAGATATGTATGGAACTATTCAGGCCCTGTTTGAAATGCTAGGTATTTGCCTTGAGATTCGTGTGAAATTTGTGTTAAGTTCCTAAGCCAACGGGTTCTCAAAGTGCTTGGGCGCAAATGACATGAGATTTCACTGTTAGAAAATACTTCGAAAAATAATCTTTACAATTCAATTCAAAATTACTTTTGCAAATTATTACAAACAAAGTTAGCATTCTTAGAAAAAATAAATAGCGTGCTTTAACAAAACTCAGCCCAGTGGGACAGTTGAAACCTGACGATCCCAAATGCCGAAATGCCCCCTTCCGGCCTGTCAGCACTGCCCCCCACCGCCGCCGTCCGTCACTACACCCGCCTCCTCGCCGCCGCAGCCTCCTCCTCTACGGCCTCTCTCCGCGTCCTCCTCCCCATCCACGCCCGCGCCGTCATCCTCAGCATCTCCGTGAACCCGGCCTTCGCCACCAGCCTCCTCGCCGCGGCGGCCCCCGCCTCGCTCGCCTACGCCCGCAGGGTGTTCGACGCCGCGCCCCTCCGCGACGCCTACATGTGGAACACCCTCCTCCGCGCCCATGCTCATCACCAATCGTCTGCCGCGGACACCCTCGCCCTCTACAAGCGGATGCGCGCCTCGGGCATCGCGCCGGACCACTACACCTACCCGATCGTGCTCCCGGCCTGCGCGGCCGCGCGCGCCTTGTGGCTTGGGCGCGCTGCGCACGGCGACGCGGTGCGGTTCGCGCTCGCCGGGGACGGGTTCGTGCGCAGCGCGCTCATCGCGATGTACTGCCAGGTCGGGGAGATGGCGGACGCGGAGAGGGTGTTCGCGGAGAGCGGCGGTGATGGCTCCCGGACGGTGGTCTCGTGGACGGCCATGGTTGCTGGGTATGCGCAGAACTGCTTCTTTGGCGAGGCAGTTGCGCTGTTCGGAACGATGGTAGCAGAGGGCGTGCTCCCGAATGAGATCACTCTGATCAGTTTCCTCCCCTGCTTGCAGGGCCAAGAATGGGTGGCTGCCGGGGAGATGGTTCATGGGTTCGTGCTCAAGCTGGGTTTTGATGCAAACATTCCCTTGGTGAATGCGCTCATAGCAATGTATGGGAAATGCGGGAGCATGGCCATGGCAGAAGCTCTGTTCGATGGGATGACAACACGCAGTCTGGTTTCTTGGAACACAATGGTTGCAATGTATGAGCAGCATGGTGATACAGTTGAGGCAATCAAGTTCTTCCGCAGGATGCTTACTGAGAAGGTGGGGTTTGACTGTGTAACTCTGGTCAGTGTGCTGTCTGCTTGTGCACGCTCGGGAGCCCTGGAGACTGGCAAGTGGGTGCATGAGTTTGCCAGGAGTCATGGGCTCGATACAGATGCAAGGATTGGCAATGTTCTTGTCGACATGTATGCAAAGTGTGGCGAGATCGCTTATGCAAGGGAGGTATTTGACTGTTTGCGTGGCCGGGGTGTTGTGTCCTGGAGTGCCATGATAAGCGCATATGCCAACCATGGAGAGCCTGAAGAGGCTCTCAAGCTCTTCTCCCTGATGAAATGTGAAGAGGTGAGGCCAAATTCTTTCACATTCACTGCAGTTCTAATGGCGTGTGGCCACTCAGGCCTTGTCGATGAAGGACTGAAGCATTTCAACAGCATCCTGACTGACTACCAAATGTCACCAACACTAGAGCACTATGCCTGCATGGTTGACATGCTAGGACGCGCTGGTAGACTTGTCGAAGCATATGAAATCATCCGAGGAATGTCGGTGCGGCCTGACAAGTGCGTGTGGGGTGCATTCCTTGGTGGTTGTAGGCTTCACGGCAATCTGGAGCTAGCTGAATTTGTTGCCAAGGACCTCTTCCAGTCAGGCTCCAATGATGTCACGTTCTACGTTTTGATGTCAAACATGTACTTCGAAGCTGGACTGTTGGAAGATGCGGAGAGGATGAGAAAGGCTATGAAGGAGATGGAACTCAAGAAGACGGCTGGGCGTAGCTTGGTTTGTACGAATAGAGAAAGAAGAGCTTTCATGCGGTAGCCAAAATTAGTTAGCTTGATTGTTGCTGATTATTTGTACTAACACGCCATTTGGATTGCCAAATTGCTTCAGATGTAGATCATCTAGGGTATATGGTAGGCTAGTTATAAACAGATAGCATATGTTCCCTTCTCATATTTGTCCCCTTCTTTCATTAATGCTTCTATTCTGGACAACTAGCATGCCTTTCCAAATTTTGATTAAATCTACTGACATTCTCTTCGGACTCTTGAAAGAAAAAGGTAGATGTTCCTGCTGAATGCTGATGTGTAAGCTGTTCTGTGGTGATAATGTATGAAACCAAACGCGCTGTTGAACATTCTTTTCTCTATCAGGGTTTATCATGACGGTATTCTCTATATCAATTCAAAAGCACCAACCGGATAGCAGCAGCTGTTACCTCCTACTTTCTGGCTGTTCAACAGCATTGCGGCATCATAGATTTGTGGGTAAGCATCAGTGCTCATCGCATTGTGGCATCCTATGTCTCCATGCATGCACTTTAGTTCATGCAATTATTTCAAATTAGAAGTGAAGGTAGATATCAATCTAGCCATGATGAACTATTGAAGTTTCCTAATTTCGTGTTTCGCCTTTCTGGTGCGTTAGGCACTCAGGCTAAGGCGGGTGCTGTAACTTACTGTGTTGAAAGTGGCAAATTCTAGGTGGTGTTTGGTTAAGTGATTGTAATGCAAACACATTACGGAGAGGGTTAAGAGATACCATTACAACGGTTTGGTTTGATTTGGCCTGTAATCGAATACCGCGTAATCGGATACCGGGTTATTCAGAACCGATCTCACCCGTCCCCGGCTGTAATCGCATCGCCTCCACTCACCTCTTCTCATCGCCTCTGCTTGCCTGTGCCTCCACCTTCCCCACGGAGAGCTCCGCCAAGCCGACGCACCACCTCATCGCAAGTATAATCTCGCCATCGTTTCCTCCCTTTCGCATCTCTCTCTTTCTCAAATCCCCTATCCTCTGCTGACCATCCATTTTTATCCAAATCCCTTCGCGCCCCCAAGAATCTCCTCAGCACAAGGACACCAACGCTCGTTGTGACAACCTTTGCACCCTCCGTGCAGCCAAGGATCTTCTCTCCACCCTCGATGGCGCCCTGCTCTTGAGTGAGAACACTAGTACGATCTCTTCCTTCGCTCCTGAGTGAGGCGGCACAATCCATCTTGGCACCCTGGTTCATCCAGCAACTACTCGATTCCCCTTCCCTTTCGAGGTTGCATATAGGATAGGTTGTTCAATTTGAAATCCATGTCACCAACAAGAGATTCGAGCTGATTTTTGCTTTTTGGTTCCGGTTGCTTTATCCTTCAGGAGATCCGTATCACCAACAGGAGATTCGAGCCGACTTTTGCTTTTGGTTCCGGTTGCTTTATCCTTCAGGAGATCCATACCACCAATGGGAGAATTCTTGCTTTTGATGGAAATTGACGATTTTTTTTTATCCTTCTTCTAGTTGCTTTACAGTTTACACTGTTGTGTTGTTAGCTCTTCTCAATCAAACAGTGTAATGGAAATGGAAAACGTTACTAAGGTCAATCAAACAAATCAAGTATTTTGCTCAAACCGTTACGTTAGCACTGTGTTCCTATTCCCTTTACGTTTGCGTTTACTTAGTCCAACCAAACACCACCCTAGTGATATCACCATCTCTAGTGAGGTCGCCACCACTATATCATTCATCTTAAAGACTAGGCTTCGTATGTGCATCCTATGATATGTCTCCAGGACCCCAGTATCGGCTGCAAGATTCATTTTATCTCCTAGTTTTGCATGATCTATAGCATCCATGTAGGCTTCTTCTAAGAATCTCCACAAGTTCTTATATATAACATGTGGCTAACAATTAGAAAATGGTTATTTCCTAGCTGATTGTCGAAGCTCGGGTGCCACTTAGCTAAGCAACACTGGGACAACTACAATTTACTGTGGCAAATATTGGGTTATCTGAATCAATAGTGGCACCTTAGTGTAGTATGCTAATTTTACTATTTGCAAAGGTTACAGTGCTTCCCATGAAGAGTGGAGTGCAGAACATCGTCCTACTTTGTACATGACGATGGTAGAGTGATGATGATGATGATCATCTCCCGAAAGTAAAGGAAGTGTCATTATGATAACAATTCTAATGACATGCTGCACAACAGTTCAGATCTACCATTTGACAATAGTTCAGATCTGGCTTCCCTTATCCCGATTCAACAATGGCAACGTTTGCAGGCGTTGTCCCCCACCTTGGAGGTGCTGTTGGGGAGCTCTCGCGTTTTCACCCTACCAAGTCCTATGGCATGTCCAGGGTGAAAACATTATAGCTCCGGTGCTACTGGATCAGACAACGACATCATTTTAGCGTCACTTCCCTCCTTGGAGGTGTAGCTTTGATTTCATAGACCCTGACGATGGTCATTGATGTGGTGGCCGTATGAGTGATGTAATTTGATCATCGGACACGGTCTTTGCCGGTTAGTGGTGCGGTTGTCGGAGCCATCGAGTTGGTCGACAAGGCAGTTTGCCCCTCTTGACTAGTGATGGGCGTGGAGTGATACATTAATCTATTTTAGTTTAACTTAATCAACTAATTAGTTATTTTGATCGGATCAAAATTTCTCGTTAGTTAATTAAATTGTACTAGCATAGATCTATGAATATCTATTGGCGCTCGACGTCCATCACTACTCTTGACCACTCTCCCCATATAGATATGGGAGAGTGTCAAAATATGGGGTACGTAGTCGACAAGATTGTGCATCAGTAATGAAAGACCACAATGACCGACAGACCTCCTCGTTATGTTGGCCGGGGACATCAATATGATGAAGAGTTGGAAGACAAGGGTGTTGTCAATGTTTCTTCATAGGCCTTGTTTTGAAATTCAGTACATCCATGTTAGTACCGAGCCTTTTGTCAATTTTAGCCGGTTTGTTCCGGCGTTTCGTGTACAAGAGCTATACTTCAATTATCTATGTTTTTACAATGATTACTATTGTTAAAAGACAAAACAATTAGTGGAGCAACATGTGAGATGATACAAAGCACACATTCATATCAATCACTATTAGCAACATGTGACAAATCAACAAGGCAATATGGCATGTGGAACCGGATCCTCTGACATAATGTCACTGGTGATGTCGTCGCTAACACGTGGGTGTGACAATATCACCGGTGACATTACATTAGAGGATCCCTCCGCATGGCATGCCTGGGAATGACTACCTCTGGTTGCTTCTCATCTCTTGGTAAGCGAAGCGAAACATGATTTCAAATTTTGGCGGTGCTGGATGGGAGGGAGCCCGGCGAGAGGGAGTTTGGGATTTTGGAGTGCTTTTGCTGGCCTGGTGGGGCCAGCATGCAGTGATCGAGAGGGGGCAGATCCCAACTGTCGAAGGGATTGTGCTCCCAAGTTCCAACTAGAATCGACCATTTTGTGAGGTGGATCTACCAGAGGCCCCATATATACAGTTACATTAGAAGAACGGTGTCCCCCATCAAACCAGCAAAATTCAGGTTCAAGTCAGGTCGAGCTCAAGATGTTTTGAGCTTGTCCTCTGTCCATGCCCATCCAGTAAGCAATGTGGAGCTTCCGTGGGTAGGCTTTTTTTTGGGCTGGCTTGGGCCAGGCTTCATGCTCGGGCCAGGCAAAAATGCCCAGGTCTACCCCCAACCAGTTATCCACTGTGGGAGCTAATGCATTCATTGCACACTCTTGGTCTAACACTTATGGTCTCTCTGGTCAATCAGTAGTTCAAAAGGAAGGCATCAAGAAAAGCAATGGAAACAAAAAATGCATTAAGAATAGCTGTGGATATAAAAAGCGTCAGGTTTGAATTCTAAAAAAAATCAAGATTTTGTGCATAAGTAGTGAATGACCAGAGATTTTGTATAGCGATAGACAGACCTCCCCCTTATATTGGCGGTGGACATATTAGTATGCATTTGGAAACTAGTAGTATGATGAGGGTGTTGTCAATGTTTCTTTGTAGGCCTTGACTTGAAATTCAGTACATCCATGTACTGAGCCTTTTTGTTGTCGTTTCTAGACGGTTGTTCTGGCATTTCGTGCCCAAGAGTTGTATTTTCATTATCTATATTTTTACAATGATTACTCTAATCAGAAGACAAACCAATTAGTGGAGCAACATGTGAGATGATACAAAACACACATTTATATTAATCACTATTAGCATCATGTGACAAATCAACCATGCCTGAGAATGACTACCTCCGGTTGATCCTCATCTCCTCGGAAGCGAAGCTAAACGGATTTCAAATTTTGGCTGCGCTGGGTGTGAAGGAGTTGGGATTTTGGAGTGCTTCTGATGGCCTGGTGGGGCCAGCATGCAGTGAGAGAGGGGGCGGGCCCCACCTATTGGAGAGACAAGGCTGTGTGGAGATAATGCATTCATTGCACACTCTTGCTCTAACACTTACAGTCTCACTAGTTTTTCTGATGATACCAGTGATATTGTTTATTAAAATAAGAGTTGACATAGTTTATAAGGAAACCGGTTCGGAAACCTTAATAATTTCATAGTTGATTCATAGCCAATCTACGAAATTACTAACCACGTGAGCGGCCAGACAACATCTGAACAACCAAAAGGAGTCCGCAACCAGATCATCGTTGTCAAATTCGTCACACAAATACGGCCAAACAGCTCTAACTTCCCAACAGAGACTCTAACCTCCAACTTCTTTACATAAATGATGTCATCCAAACCACATAAAAGAAACTCCCGAACAACACCCTACGAGGGCAAGAAGTCAAAGACGCTGCTTACGGTCTCCCTGATCAATCAGTGGTTAAAAAGAAGAAGGCATCAAGAAAAGCAATGGAAATTAAGAAAAAGGCATCACGAATAGCTGTGGATATATAAAAAGGCATCAGGTATGAATTAAAAAGAAATCAAGAATAACTATGGATAAAGGACGTGTGCCAGTACCAAGGTTGCGAACATATGCAACAGTGAGAACTATTTGAAGCATTAGTATTCCTCTACAAAAGGAAGGCACGGCACGAGTTCTTCAGACATTAGTATTTGTCGTTCACACATCCTATACATTATTTGAACACTATTTGAAGCATTATTTCCTTTCGAGCGTAGGCTAGAAATAAAACTAGAGGCTAGCGAGCCAGTTTAGACTCTAAAAGATTCGACTCGACTTGGCTACGAGCCCAAGCTAAGACCGTTTTACAACTCAGTTAAGTAGTTGAGCTGAGCCGATTCGCCCAAAACTGAGGTCACGAGCCGAGTCTAACCCGATCGGCTCGTTTCCAGCCTTATTTAGGTGAATATATCCTCTTCGTGCCATCTGCTGCTCTCACTTGATGGGCACAGATCCTCTGTAACAATCTGTGCCGAATTACTTACACAAGCATACGAGTTTGCAAATTTGATGTCTTTTACTCTTAATAATTTTACCAGCTTCTTACATACCTCGATTTGAGCTTTTGGATTTTGATCGGATGACGATTGCCTACAACAGCTACAAAGAACTATGCTTCTCTACAGTAACAAGTGAACGAGAGATTCACGATTAAAGGATAGTGAATATGTCTCAACAAATTTTTTTGAAATTAACGATCTTCTTCTATTTTAATCACCCAACGCACATCAAAACTCAAGCAGAAGTAAAAATAAAGAGAAGTTTTAACAAGAGAAAATTAAGACAATACGACTCCATAGATAATATATGAACCATAGATTCCATTTAAGATCAATCAATATATCTTAGCACTCAAAATATCAGAACTTCCAAGAAACAAGAAAATATGAACAACGAGCAACAAAACTTTCCAAGTTGATTGTCTAGAGGTAAGGTAATTCAAGACCCTATCACATAAGCGTATGCATACGGATTTTATGCCTCAAGTAACAAGAAGAATGATCTCATAAGGTGCTGAAATTTCAGCCAAAAACTAAAATGAAAATCTAAATCAGAAACCGAAAAACTTACAAACTTGTAAGAGAACTAATAGAGGAAAATTAGAAGTAGGAGAATTCAAGCATATGCGAAAATATAAAGTTCATTACTCAAAGAGGTCAATCCTATTTTAGACGGATTACAAATATTTATCTCTTAAAACTCTTACCTGTTACGTAGGCTAAGCATTCATCATTCTCTTATCTAAAATCCTAACTTTAAGCTCTTAAATGGGTGGCACAAGGGGATTCTAGTGGCTGATTCAAACTCTCTTATAGCCCTACCCCTCTATTTATAAACCTATAAAACTTGACCCTTAAGTTTACTAGTTTTTTTTTTCCCAAAATACCCCTCTCTTGTAGTACACTCCTACTTACCAGGGTATTTTAGTCCATTTTCTTCTCCATTAATTGGACGGCCGCGGCGCCTTCATGACATAGCTTCATCTTGACGCAAGCTTCGCGATGGTGCCACGTACTTCTCCAGTTCTCCCATGGTTTTGAGGCCAAACCACGAAATCGCATGCACGCTTTTCAAAGCGCGACTTGTCGCCTTACTTACACCTTAAGCAAGCGCTTCGATGTCGATGCGTGTACTCTGTCATGCGATCCTGACCGCCGATAAATCTCTTCCGCTCCTAATCCCTCGGGCCGCCTTGTCACTTGCACCAGCATCTCCTTCGCTTGACTTTGTCAACACGCCGTCTCCATCCGCCTTCCATGCTTTGTTTGACCTCCACGTGTTCAGCTAGAATCACCATTGATTCCGTTCGGCCTCATTGATCATCCGGCACCAAGCACTCTGCTTGACCCCGATCATCCCACCACTGATTGTCAAGTTGCATCCATCACCTGTACACCCAAAGACAAGCAAACACATATCTTTAACTCTAATTCCAGTTAATCCATAATTAATATGCTCAAATAAAATCCTAAATCAATTCAAACCACATCAAAGATCATATAAAACCGAAGATCATCAAGCCAAATAAATACCAATATCAATCACTCATCATAAATAAATACCAATATCAAGGTACATTTCAACTTGGTTTCTCAATTCCCCCTTGATGAGTGCATTGACAACCCTCAAAGCATAAAAATTTTGGTTTGAAGAAATTAAAACAAGATAAGCTCATCCATGTGACAAAAACTCGAGAAAGAGTAAAATATGTCACTTGGCATAAGAAAAGCTGCAAAAACCCTAAGAGAGGCAAATACGAGCCAAAAACCTCAAAAGAGCAAGAAAAAGTCAAAAACCCAAGAACACATGCTCCTCCTTGATGATTACACATATTCCACTTTTCCCCTTCTATTTCTAGATAAATGCAATTTTCTCCCCTTTTGTTGAATATTTGTGCATAATATCTTTGGACACATTTTCTCCCCTTTTGGTAATGCAAACATCAAGGATACAAGACTATGCAAAAGATGTGCAAATAAAATGCAAGCCTACAAAGCTTCAAATATATATCACAAAGCACTTGCAAGGATTAGAGATGTCAAAGAACTATGAGGAGTAAATAATATAACTCAAATGCGCACAAACTCTTGAAGTGAGTTCATGTCACAAGCACCGGGAGTGAAGCAAGTTTTGATCATGTTGTTCAATTATCTAAAAGATATCACCATAAAAGCATCCATAGTTTAATGATCAGTGCAAAGATTAGAGAAACTAGTGCTATGTCAAGTTCAAACTACGTAACCAATTTCAACCTGGCAGGTTATGCCAACACCCACATATCAATCTAAGTCTTAGTTTGACAACATCAAAAAGAACATTCTTAGCACATTAAAAAGCACAAGTTAACTTTCTCATTTGATCATTTAATTATCTTCAAGTGAGTTTTAAGCAACCATGTGTTCACTTATTTAGCAAACCACATGAAGCCTTAAGCTACCGTATTAGATTCAATTTTAGCTCAAAATTTGATCATTCATTTTATTAACTCAACATAGGATTCAAGATATGCAATTTTTCACAAAGCTAAAACAAGTTGTACCTTTGAGACACAAAAGAACACATGCTCTCCCAAGGATTAATCATGAGTTAAACATTTACATAGACAAAGGTCAAAGACCCCTAATCCGCAGAGTTGAACGAAGCGGACTAGCACAAGCTTTTCACAGAATTAGCCCTAATTTAAGCACTGATCAGGGTAAAGCAAACACTCAAGGGTGACAAGAGATTATGTTCACATTTCAAGTTCATTCTTATAAAAGAAAAGCATGCTAAACAGATCTTATGACATGTTTCAATAAGAGCCTAAGCTTGCACAAATTGTTATACATCCACTACACTTAGCACAAATTCACAACTAGTACTGGAAAGTGCAAAGAACATATAAGTGAAGCTTGCTAACATGATTATCTTACAAAAATACTATGCAATGCAAATGCAATAGAAGTAAGATAGAGTATGTACAAAGGCAACTCGCTCATACACAATGTCATAGGGATGGCACATACCAAGCTCTCTCGTCAGAAAGGTAATCATTGTTGTATCTAGAGGCTTGGTAAAGATGTCGGCTAGCTAGTGTTGGGTATGTATGTAGCTCGACTCAATGTCTCCCTTCTCATTGTGGCCTCTTAGGAAGTGGAATGTCACATCTATATGTTTGGTTCTGGAGTGTTGAACTGGGTTATTTGTTAAGCTTTGGCACTGGTGTTGTCACACAAAAGTGGCACATTCTTTAAATCTAACCCAAAATCTCTCAAGATAGCAACAATCCATAAAATTTATGAGCAACAACTAGTAGTAGCTACATATTCAGCTTTAGCAATAGATAATGTAATGCTAGACTGCTTGCGAGAAGACCAACACACAAGAGAAGTACTCAAGAAATGACAAGTACCAGAGGTACTCTTCCTATCAATTCTACAACCAGCAAAATCCGCATCCGAAAAGCCACGAAGATAAAGCAAAGATGATGCAAAAAACCAAAGGCCATACTCGAGAGTTTGCTTGAGATACCTCATAATGCGTTTCACCGCTTGACGATGAGACGTCCTCGGTGAAGCCTGGAAGCGAGCACACAAGCAAACGACAAAGTGGATGTCGGGTCTTGTCGCCGTCAGGTACAGGAGGGAGCCGATCATGCTCGTGTACTCCCGCTGATCCACCTTCTCGCCATCTTCATTCGGATCAAGCACGGTTGAGGTAGCCATCAATGTTGCCAATGGCTTTGCATCGCTCATGTCGAACTTCTTTAGCAAATCCCTGGTGTACTTTGTTTGGTGGACAAATGTACCTTGCTTGTATTGCTTAATTTGTAGCCTAAGCAAGAAGTTGAGCTCGCCCATCATCGACATCTCGAACTTCCTGCTCATAGTTTCTGCGAATTTGGCCACAAGTGCATGAGAAGAGCCACCAGAAATGATATCATCCATGTAAATTTGAACAAGTAAGAAATCATTGCCATGCTTGAGAGTGAACAAATTTTCATCAGCTGACCTCATCATATATCCATGCCCTAGGAAGAAAGACCTACATCTATCATACCAAGCCCTAGGTGCCTCCTTAAGCCCATACAAAGCTTTTTGAAGCTTGTATACTCTATGAGGGTATTTGGGATGCTCAAAGCCTGGGGTTGCTTGACATGGACCTCTTCCTCTATGAAGCTATTTAGGAAAGTACTCTTGATATCCATTTGGTACAACTTGAAACCTCGGAATGCCGCAAATGCAAGGAGGATCCTAATAGCTTCTAGCCTAGCTACTGGTGGAAAGGTCTCTCTAAAGTCTATCCCCTCTACCTGAATGAAACCCTGAGCTACTAGTCTAGCCTTGTTTCTTACTATAGATCCATCGCCCCCCTATTTGTTTTTGAAAACCCATTTGGTACCTATGGTGTGAACATTTGGGGGTGGCTCTACTATGACCTAAACTTAGTTTCTCTCAAACTTTTCAAGCTCTTCATGCATAGCATTGACCCAACTTGAATCAGATAAAGCATGTCCAACATCATGAGGCTCAAAAGAAGCAACAAATGCAGAATCAATGAAATAAGCATGAAAAACATATTTAGACCTCGTTACCCTCTCACCAAGGTCACCAATCATCAGCTGTGGGGGATGTCACCGCTGAATGTGTTGAGGGGCTTTGCGCTACGAGACGACATCCCCTCAAACACTGTTGTTGCAGGCTCAGAAGTAGTTGAAGTGGAAGTAGAGGCTGCATGACCCTCTGCTGGTGTTGAGGGGGCAGGAACCAGCTCAGGAGGGAGTGTAGTAGTAGGAAGTAGTGGATCATCCTCATCATCCCCAAAAGTTGGAAGGTCGCTATCTATAAAAATGCTTTCACTCATCTCCTGATCACCTGTACACTCAAAGACAGGGCTAGCACAAGGGGTTGATTTATTAAAGGTCACATCACAGGACTCCATGATGGTGTTAGTGTCACATTAAAGACCCTGTAAGAATAACCATGAAGAGAATACCCCAAGAAAATGGCATCAGAAGAACGCGACTCGAACTTGTCAAGATTGCCACACTTTAGGATGAAACACCAACACACAAAAACTCTCAAATGCGAAACCTTTGGCTTCCTCCCAAAATGCAACTCATGAGAAGTCAAATTCAAGATCGAGCACAATGTCGTGCTAATGGACTCAGCCCAAAACTTCTTAGGAGTCCCATGCTCATCGAGTATCGTCCTAGCCATCTCCACCAAAGTGCAATTTTTCCTCTCAACCATGCCATTCTGCTAATGAACGCATGGGGCAGAAAATTGATGCTCAATGCCATGCTCAAGACAGAAGGAATCAACGAGATAGTTCTTGAACTTGGTGCCATTATCACTGCAAATTTCTTTCAATGCACCAGGAAGTTCTTTGAACAATCTCAAAGCCAAGCTCTGAAAGTGTGAAAACACTTCAGCCTTGCTCAAAAGAAAGAAAAACCAAGAGTAGCGAGAGAAATCATAAATAATGACAAGTAAATACCACTTCCCACCGACTGAACAAATCCGGGAAGGACCAACAATGTCCATCTAGAGAATGGAGATATTCTCCTGGTCATTCAATCATCACCAGATTAACTGGTGGGTGAGAGACGACAATCATCTTGCCATGCCGACAAGGAGCACACGTGAGGTTTTTCTCAAACTTGAGCTTGGGCAATTCTTAGATTAAGCCTAGGGTACTCAAACGAGTAAGAAAGTCAAAGCTCATATGCTCTAGTCTCCTCTTCTACATCCAAAGATCAAAAAAAGGTTGAGCAATCAAATAATGAGAAGAACCAAGGGACTTAGAAAAATCAGCTCCAAAAACTCTCCCAACTCTGGAAATCCGGCAAATCAAAGCGCCTGAAGAATTAAGAACTCGAGAAGTATCGCGTTTGAAACACACTTCCAAGTCCTCATCCAACAACTGAGATACATAAAGCAAATTGTATCCCAGATGCTCCACCAAAGCCACATCCTTTAGAGTAAAACTCTCATTCACCTTTACCATACCTTTGGCTTTCACCCTTCCTTTTCGATCATCCCCGAAAGTGATGTACTTTTGCCGCTTCGTTGGGGTGAGGCTGGAGAACCATGATGTATCTTCGGTCATATGGTGCGAACAACCAGAGTCAATGAGCCACTTGTTCTCCAGACCTCCACCTTCCATGTACATGCGGAAAGAGTAATAGGTGGATGGCTCACTACTAGGGTTAGTCATAAACTTCTTGGGAATCCAGTACTGGGTCATCCGTCCTAAAGCAGTAAAAGCATGTGCATGGAAATTAACATTAGAATGTTGGGGGCAAGAACCACGAAGAGAAAAATGTGGTCCGCCAAAGCGATGGAACTCAAAGCCTCTTACACGTGGATCAAAACTATATAAGTCATGGTAAAATCCATGCCGGGTACCACCTCTAGGAAGAGATTGAAATCGCTAGAGACTTGTGGGTAGGAGCGAGGAGAAGATTCATGTACACTAACAGAGGGGTGGTACATGTCCCGGGTACTTCACTCCCACTCACACCGCTCATCCCTCCTACGGCGAAAGCAAAACCCAACCAAGTGACTCTCTCTCTGGCAGTAGGTCTAGTGGTAGCGTCTCTCAGAAACTTGACTGCCAGCCACTCTAGGCTCTCTCATAGGGGCTATCATATGAGACTGTGAAGCTTTCTTGGGTTGTGGTGCAGGCTTCTACTTGGTAGGCTGTGGTTTGGGGTTCTTCCTGTTGAGTTGTGGTGTGGCATTGATTTTGGATTTCTCAGCTTCTAGGGTAGTAGATGTGGTGAAAATAGTCTTACTCTCCCCATTGTAAGTCACCCTCTCAAAACCCAACCCAAGAGTCAAACCCGTCTTATCGGCACACATCTTGGTATTGGCCAAGATCAAATTCATTTTGCCCTTGCCTTCTGAGCATTTCTCCATTAGAGAAAGGAGATACTCATTCTCGGCTAAAAGCTTCTCAACTTGCCCTCTTACCCAGCTGAGTTTCTCCTGAAAGATGATGCAGGTGGGACAATTCGGCTGCACATCCTTTGAACTCCCAACACTCTCCAATATAGATTCCAACTCCTTGATGCATACTGCTTTCAGTTCAACATCCTTTGCAAGCAAAGGGCAATTCATGCAGGTGCCAAAGAGACTGGATCTAGACTCCTCCTCAGAGAGCTTCTTCTCAGTAGTCTCAATTCAAGTGGCAACTTGAACATGTAAAGCCTGAAGCTCAGTAAGTTCTATTATAACTACCAAATAACTCTTATACTCCTCATCATCACGCCTAGACCTAAGCAAAGCAAGCTCATAAGAAATAGACTCATACTTAGGCCTAAGCTCCTTCAACTTACGCACAGCTTTCTTAAGTAACCTATCCTGGCTAACGAGAGCATCATTCAAGGTATAGACTTGGATGAAAAGCTGGTTGTAGTAAGGTAATGCCTCGGAGGGATCAAGCTCAGGATCGTTGTCGGTGTTGTCGTCCACCATGAAGCAGAGGCCGGTAAGGTCCTTGGCCTTCTTCTTTCTCTTCACTTGCGGTTCATCCTCCTCTAAGCTCTCCTCCTCAATTGAAGAGGTGTCGATGTCCTAAGAGCTGCCACAAATGACTTAGAAGCCGCATTGGCCACCTTCTTGGCCATTTTGTCGTGATTCTTTTTGAAGAAGGGCTTCTTGTTCTTCTGCTTGTGCTTGTCGTAGTCGTGGTCGCGGTCTTCCTTCTTCTTGAGCTTGGGGTAGTCCACCTTGAGGTGGGTGGTGTCACCACACTCAAAGCAGGCATGGAAATTACCCCTCCTCCGGTCTCAGTGGTTGTTGTAGAAGCGGGTGAATTTCTTCATGATCAGTGCAAGATCCTCATCATCAAGTACATACACCTCCTCCTCTGTAATAGGGACCAAGGAAGACAAAGAAAATCCACCAGATAAAGTGTTAGCACAAGAAACACCAACTCCAAACTAGTTGCCACTGCTAGGTCTGGAAACCAACACCATGTTCTGAGACAGGGAGTTTCCGAGACCAATCCGAGCCACCTTGGCTATCTCGGCGGACTTGAGCTTGCTGAAGAGTTCATCACAAGTTAACGTGTCATAACTTGATGACTGTTCAATGCTCGAGATCTTCACTTCCCATATGCTATGATCCAGAGCATAGAGAAGGTTGATCGCTCTCTCGTGGTCATAATAGGGTAAAACACCAGTTGATCAAAGATTGCTAACAATTGCATCAAAGCGAGCAAACATGGCATCCAAAGACTCTCCAGAGCCTTGCATAAACATTTGATATTCTTGGTTGTATGTGTTTTAGAGTCTGGCCTTAATCTGATTAGTGCCTTCATAAAAGACACTGAGAGTAGTCCAGATTTCCCGAGCAGTACGGAGGTATTGAACCCTGTCAAACTCATTCCGACTCAGGCTTGTGAACAAAATATTTGTAGCCTTGTTGTTGGCCTCATACTGTTCGATTTGAACCTGAGTCGTGTGAGCAGCAGGGATCTCATAGTTGGAATCAACTACCTCCTAAATTGCACTTCCTTGGCTTAAGAGATAAGCTTCCAAGCGCACCTTCGAGTATGAAAAATCACGGCCATCAAACAGCGGAATCTTCACACTTGTCTCCATATAACCTATGGATCAGAAAGCCGGTTAAGGTCAACAAGTGATCAAATCGGCTTTGATAACAATTGTAGGACCGAGATTGGCGACTAGAGAGGGGTGAATAGGCGCTTCAATAAATTTCTTACGAAATTGATGGCCTTCTCCTATTTGGATCACCCAACGCACCTCAAAACTCAAGCGGAAGCAAAAATAGAGGGAAGTTTTAACAAGAGAAAATCAAGGCAACACGACTCCATGGATGGTATATGAACCATATGTTCCATTTAAGATAAATCCATGTCTTAGTATTCGAAAGATTAGAACTTCCAAAGAAACAAGAAAAGATGAACACCAAGCAACAAAACTCTCCAAGTTGATTATCTAGAGGTAAGGTAATTCAAGACCCCATCACATAAGCGTGTGTATACGAATTTTATGCCTCTAGTAACAAGAAGAATGATCTCATAAGGTGCTGAAATTTCAACCTAAAACTAAAACAAAAATCTAAACCAGAAACCAAAAAACTTGCAAACTTGTAAGGGAACTAATAGAGGGAAATTAAAAGGAGGAGAATTCATGCATATGCGAAAACATAAACTTCATTACTCAAAGTGGTCAACCCTATTTTATGCGGATTACAAATATTTATCTCTTAATACTCTCACCTATTACATAGGCTAAGCACTCATCATTCTCTCATCTAAAATTCTAGCTCTAAACTCTTAAATGGGTGGCACAAGGGGGCTCAAGTGGCTGGTTCAAACTCTCTCATAGCTATACCTTTCTATTTATAGGACTATGAAACTTGACCCCTAAGTTTTCTAGCTTTTTCCCAAAATACCCCTCTCTTGTAGTACACTCCTACCTACCATCGAGGGTATTTTGGTCCATTTTCTTCTCCATTCATCGGACAACCGAGGTGCCTTCACGACTTAGCTTTGCCTCGATGCAAGCTCCACGATGGTGCCACGTACTCCTTTAGTCCTCCCATGGTTTTGAGGCCAAATCGCGAAACCACTTGCACTCTTCTCAAAGCATGGCTTGCCGCCTTGCTTACACCTTAAGCAAGTGCTTCGATGTCGATGCGTCTACTCCGTCATGCGATCCTAACCATTAGTA
Source organism: Phragmites australis (assembly GCF_958298935.1). Classification (NCBI taxonomy): domain Eukaryota; kingdom Viridiplantae; phylum Streptophyta; class Magnoliopsida; order Poales; family Poaceae; genus Phragmites; species Phragmites australis. The sequence continues at coordinate 20,910,153 of NC_084939.1, forward strand.
AGTCTCTCCCGCTCCTGATCCCTCGGGCCACCTTGTCACTTGCACCGGCATCCCCTTTGCTTGACTTTGTCAACACACTGTCTCCATCTGCCTTCTAAGCTTTGCTTGACCTCCACGTGTTTAGCTAGAATCACCCTTGACTTTGCTCAACCTCCTTGATTGTCCAGAACCAAGCACTCCGCTTGGCCCCAATCATCCTGCCGTCGACGCCAAGTTGCATCCATCACCTGCACACCCAAAGATAAGCAAACACATATCTCCAACTCCAATTATAGTTAGTCCATAATCAATATACTCAAATAAAATCTCAAATCAATTCAAATCACTTCAAAGTTCATGCAAAATCAAAGATCATTAAGCCAAATAAATACCAATATCAATCACTCATCAAAAGTAAACCAAGGCACATTTCAACTCCGTTTCTCATTCTCCTACCTCTTGCTTCTTACTGCTTTGGTGGCAATGTCCACCTCGCCATTTTCTTCGTCATCGTTATGGTGTCATGTTGTCGGCTTTATGTGATAGTTTCCTCTTGGGACTGTACTAAGTAGTCTTTAGTTGTTGGGCTCTATCATGAGTTCCCCATTGAAGTATCCCTATAGTCTGGAGCATGCACCACCGTTGCTTTCGTTGCCTCCCAGAGGAGCAAGAAGGCTTGTCGTTGGTGAAGTCCAAGCGGTGGAATAAGTTGGTCAATCAGATGTAAATCGTTGATGCTTGAGGGTAACAATTGCATTGCTTTCAGCGGTAGGATTTACACACAAGCCAGTGATTCGAATGATTTTATTCATAGGCGTGTGATATGGGGACATGTCAGAAGGAGTGCGAGTGTAGTGTGCATGCGTGTCATCATTGTACTTGAAAAAAATTGTTTGGCATTTACACCGAACGATGCTATTGTCAATTGTCAATTAGCAAATGATCAATTTCCTTTTCGTGGTCGAAGCCACTGTACAATTTTTTTATTTTTTTATTTTCAAAATTCAAATTTAGCCTTTTCAATTACCATTTAAAAAAACGACAGAAATAAGTTGTTGTCGCTCGTTGGAAGAGCAACAGCTACCTATTACCCTTCCAATAGACGATAGGTGCTGCACCACATTAGGCCACCGTCATGCTAGCGTGCCACCTCAACAGGTCGCCCATTGGTTGGGCAATAGGTGATGCCATCCAATTAGAGGGCAACATCTTCCTGTCACCTAACCAACGGGTGACAGGTTGGCTAGGGTTTGGTGGGGTTCTCTCCAAGGTTTGCGTCGTCCGATTACTCTTTGTGCCAGGGTTTGTGTCGTCTGTCGCCATTTGTTGCTTTTAAATTTGATTATTTTAAGAATTTATTGTTTTTTAGATAATTTGATATGTGTAATCATCTGACAAGAAGAACTGAAGATGGCAATTTTATTCACACAACCAACAAACACAATGTCATGTACAGTAAACTTTCCTACTAACCTAGCCATGTACCGCCTCTAATCCTAATATGCCTTAGGGAATATAAACAACCCGATTACAACCGTAACTCTACTGAGTGCAATGTGGGTACTTTCTCTTCCTCGTAGCATCCGGTCCTGCCTCACGCGCCTAACGTACCCTCTCACGCTTCCTCTCCCTCTACGCCTCACAGGCCTCCTTCTTCTTGTGGGTGTGCTCCTCCCTCAGCTTTTGTTGCTCCTCTTGCATGCGTTTGCGCTCAACCTCCCTCCTCTTGTCCTCTTCCATTTGATGGAACCATCTCAATGCTGGCCAGTGCTCCTCATGTAAAAGGAACGCATCTTCTGGCAACTGCTCAGTATCCAACCACTATATAAACTCACAGAGTGCTGGCGGATACTACCAACAGAGATCAAAATGATCCATGGTAAATGATAGATAGATGTGAAGTAGTTTGGTCACAAGTGTTTACCTGGCGGTAGCCATCAGGGATGCTACCCTCGAGTGGATTGTACTTGTAGTTCGAACACTTGAAGAACCTCCTTCCGTTGGTGTCGGAGAATTTGTTGGACTTCTTCAACCTACAAAGGTCTCCACACCAACGTATCAGCACTTCGACCCCAGCAAGCATAGTAGCCAACATATATTTCTTGGGGAGAGGAACGAATGCCATTTTAGTAGGAGTTCAAGAGATTAAGGCAATTCGATTCATTCTACTAGTGGCCAGTGACACTTCTATTTATACAAAAATTTCGTGTTGGTTCAAGGACTAATTCCACGGAAATTAGTTTGGAAAAGCAATCTATTCCTCTGTCTAAAATGGTCATATTAATTGAAAAGGCTAGGTCTAAAAAGTCTACATCTAAAAAGGCTAGGCCTGAAAAGGCTACGTCTGAAAAGGATACAAGTGTATTAATCAGACGAGTATAGTACAAGCTGACAATTTTATTAGCAAAGTTGGACGTCTACGAATAAGACACAGTTCACGATAATATTACAATGCTAGGGATTGAAAATATATTCTATTGGGTGGACTAAGGATATTTCCCTTTTCTTTCACATGCTGTTTCACGCTTAGCTTCTTCCAGCTGACGCAGGAACACTTCATACCTTTGTAATAGTTCCAAATGCCTTTGAAGTTTGGCCTCATGCCTCTTTAAAATATCCACTCGGAGACAGTGTTCCTCTTCCCACCTTTTAAGTTCCTCGGCCTGTCGCTTGTGTTCCTATTTACGGCACTGACATTCCTGTTGGCGCTCATGACGTGCCTCTAATTGTTGGCATGCTTCCTCTATCCTTATCTCATACTTACATTTGATTTCAGCCTATCTGATATAGTCCCCATTGTAATACGGCCGCATCACGTCGATCCATTCCTTAAAACAACAAGGTTGGGGAAGATAAACATGACATTAGTAGTATTGTGTGCAATATATAGTTGGGAGGTGTGGAAAAAGTGCAAAAGAGGGACACACTATAAAATCGTCACTAAGGCCTGGACACATGAGGAACCTCCTACCAAAAGTCTCCGCCTCAAAAGATGTCAACATCCGAGATCAGTTGCCACACCTACACAAATGATGCTCATGCCATTGTGGCACTCCCATGGGGTGGTTCCTCTAGGAATCCATAATGCCACGTTTAGAGTTGATAGTAGGACATTTGTTGTGTCATTTTATGTGCTGCATTATGGTGTCATTTCGGCTTGAAAAGTGATTCTACATGGTGTTATTTCTTTTTGAAAAGCATAGGGGTGTGCTGTCATTTCTATCTGAAAGCAAATCATGTGTGGCGCAACAGAAAAATTACATCATAGTAAAAGGAGCTATCTTCCTCCCATGCATCTATAGAAGCAGGGAGAGGCCGAGGAAGAATGGGGAGGGGAGGCCAATAGTGAGATAGGAGAGTTTCTTTGGTCCAACTAACTATGACAAGTCGCTCTACAACTTCCCTTTGTAGGATAATAGTGAGTTTCATCCTCCAAGTCAACTCAAGATTTACGATCACCTAAATGATCCATGGCCCAAGTGCTCCTATGGGTATGACTGCATTGTCCAGATATATGATGGGATTCATGGAGGGCGTTGATTCTTCCGATGTTCTCTTGGGAGGGTGAGAACTCTAACATCTTCAATGTCAATATCATATTTTTAGAGCAATGAAGATGGTGACCTCTACACATTTGCAGGACTCCGACGAAGACCCCAACAATTATCAATACACGAGATGGGTCAATGCTCCTATTCTACAGCACGTCCAAGGTTACATCCACCACCTCCTAGACCGTATCTTTGACTTGCAGTAGGAGGTTGATGCTATTCGATGTCCTCCTAAGGAGGAAAAGCTGGTCATACACCTTGAATATCCTATCGTATGTCTCAATCCATGGTGCCCATGTTCGTGCCACAAAACGGCTCCTCCTCCTCCGCCAGCACAATATGGTGGTGCCACCTATTGGGAGTCAGGATTGTCCTTGCAATTCACTATAAGTCAATATGATTAGAACGATTGTTATGAGGAAGGGGAAATGTCCTCGTTGCACTAAGTGTAGCCTACCTACTATCTGTGGCGATTTACTTTCCCTAAGACACGTAAGGCCTAACTCCAATACACCACTAGATGTATCGTACGTGTTGATGTTATGAGTCTATAGTCCAAAAAGTAGTAGTAACAATAAGATAGTAGAAATAAGATGATACGACACTGACAATAAGATAGTAGCAATAACGTAATAGAATAAGGTAGTACAAACATAAGACAATACTCAAAATAGTAGGAACATAAGGTACTACCAACACACTTACTAAATCACTAAAGTGAACCCTGAAAGCGACCCCGTTTGGGGGCGAACCTCTTGTGCTCACTCAGCCTCGTAACCCTACGGCCCCATACTCTAACGTAGTCAGCTGAGTGCGTCAGCGGGTCACGCAAAACAACTACTCGCGCATGTCGTACCGGGGGGGGGGGGGGGCTAGCGTCATGTAGTCCTCCTAGCTCTACTATGTGCCTATGTTCAGAGCCCCGCCTAACTGTGAAGGCTTGATCTCCACAGGGCCGAAGATGTACTTATGTACTTGTACCTAGACACCTCATAACTATCCCTAATGATCTGCTCTGGGTACTCCATCAACACCTGTACATCCTTGAGATATGGGATCTCTACATGTGATGTATAGAGGAAAACTTGTTAGCAACAATGAAGATTGAGGAATTTAAGAAGTACATAATCAACTAGTGTTTGCGGTACCTGAGCTAGGGACGCAAGCTGAGGAAAAATTGGGCTCTAAGAACGAAGACCTGGAGGAGCTTCCGTTGTAGTATGGATCACCCGCGCCAGTGAAAGATGGCCTCGAGAAGCTATCGCTGTAGTAAGGGTCACCGGTGCCAGTGAAAGATGACCTTGAGGAGTTGGCACCATAGTAGGGTTCACCGGCGCTGGTGAAAGATGGCATGGACGAGCTATCGTCATAGTACTAGTCTCCTGCACTAGTGAAAGATGGCTTGGAGGAGCTGTTGCCATAGTAGAGATCACCAACGATGGTGAAAGACGGCCTCGAGTGCTCACTGGCGTACATCGGAAGTACTAGAGGGTGAGGCAGAGCCATGAGTGTTGCTGAGGGGTGAGATAGCCAAGCAGTAGTTGCCTGGGGTGCCGTAGAAACATCCACTGAGGATTGACAGTTAGCCATCATCAGGGTTTGATGAACATTCTGATAGATCATGTTGAACGCCCACTAAACTCGCTCCTAGGGACCTCTATCCCACTATCCAATCACACTCATTTAGCCCTTGCCTCGACCCCTATCTGGTGTAGTATGTCCCTCTACAAACAAATGTTTTATTCCACTATTGTTTCTGACAACACAACCTCTACATGTTCATAATATTCTTATTCTTGAATTGTTGAAACAAGTTAGCACCAAAATACCACATGCACCACATACTCTGCAAATCCGGCCACACAAGACCCATTGAGCTATCCTTCATACCATTCTACAATTATTGAATTGCCTTAAGAATTCCTGGATGACAGTCATGTATAATGCACACATCTGGTCGAGCATCCATAATTATCATCCTCACACGGTATAAGAACCAATACCAACTGCTGGTGTTCTCACTATCCACAAATGCAAAGGCCACCGATAACAATTGATTATTTTCATCAACTCCAATAGAAATTAGTATCTAACCCTTATACATGCCCATTAAGGAATGTCCCATTGATGCAAAGGATATGCCGACATTGCTGAAAGGTATACATGATATGAAGGAAAAGAAAATGCGCTTTAAGACCTTCTTGTCAGGTTTAGCCACTCATGGCTAGTGATCAATGTCAAAATAAGTCCCAGGGTTCTTGTTAGCAATGGTCCAAAGCAAACTATGTGAGGTTATTATAGGATGCTTTGTAGGTCCCGAATCTCATCTCAATTGCCTTCTTCTTCACCCTCCAAGCCTTGGTGTAGCTGATATTATATTGATACTGCTCCTCAATTGCCCTGATTGTAGATCCTAGTTCATAGTTAAGGTTGTTCATAATCTGAGCATACATGACATTGGCAACAAAACTTGATGAAAGATTCATGTGGCTCGTCTCAAGTTCATCAAGCATACAATCATGGTCCACCACAATCGACACTTCATAATAGTCAACCCACTTTCTCCTGAAGGGGCGCACCCACTATGGGCAACCATCTTTCAAACACTTCACATCATAATCCTTCTTGCTGGACTTCACAAGAGTAAACTATCTTTCAAGTGATGTTGCTAATTGAATCACAACATCCTTCACGGCCTGGTTCGTAAGGTACCTAGTCCCTTGGGTCACCTCATTATGAGCATACTCCCACGCCACTTGATTCCCTTCATTCACCACTAGGTTATTGGAATTCGGATTGTTCCAGTCCACAGAAACAGGGATGTGTTCCCCCTCGTCTGCCTCACCAGTAGGTTCCATCAAAACCGCTGATGACTTCCCGACATCTGGTTCTCCAACCACTTCTTCCATCATCTCATCGCCTGCAACCTCCTCCACATCCCCTCCACCTTGCATCTCTCCAACTCCATCCTTGTACTTTCATTGCATAAACAACATAGGTGGCCAACCTCTATCAACTACATCATTTAGGTACCTTCTCCAAACTCAGGTTAACCTAAGCTGGTACATCTCCCAGTAAACATCACCAATCCTATGGTTGCCCACAATGCTAATAGTCATCTCTTGAAGCTCAGGATCTATTTTGAAATCTTGTATTAAAAAGTCATACAAATGTCTAACACTCTTATGCATCGGTCTCAATATACCTTTTTCCATAAACTCAAACATCGACATAACTACCCCTTCCGGACTATAAAAAATGTTATTGTCCCTGTAAAAAAAAATCATAAACTGTCACTTATCCGACGCATTTGCGCACGATCGATAAAAAAAACTCTACTATTATTTCGGCTAACAACAACTATATTACCTACATTTACAACAACAAATATAAAAAAATACATATGTAATGCTACTCTGCAAACCTTCTCTAATAGTGCAATTGTCCATAAAAAATTAGGTCTAACATTTACTCTACATTACTATTTTTTTTTTACATCTAACAACATTATGTCTAATATCATTAAATCCTACATATAATTGCTAACTTAAGCTATGTCAAAATCATATATCTAATTCCGAACCTAAGGCTAAATCATAGATCTAATTCCGAACCTATATCTAAATCCTATATCTAATTGCTAACCTATGTCTAAACCCAGATTTAATTCCTAAACATATATCTCATGGTTATCCTAAGTAGTTTGTAAAAAAACAAAGAAAAAAGAAAGTTACATTCGTCGGAGATGGATTCCAACAGAGTTTCACCGCTTCCTTCTCCCTCGCCTCCCCTCCCATTTCCTCTCCTCTCCTCCTCCTCTGTTCTGCTCCCTCTCTCTTCTTTGCGCTGGAATGGATCAAATAATGTGGGTGAGCCCCCGGGTCCGTGTCGTGCTTATATAAGAAAATGTGTCGCCTATTCAAATAGTGATACCTTTTCTAGTGAGTTATATACGGTTCAGACGCTTTTATCATCTACTGGGACAGGTTGACGAGGCAGCCATCGTGCCTCCACATTAAATAAAATAACCATTCTACTGTGGAGCTCACCATCTATCACTGTTCTAACGAGCGACATAAGCTTATTTCTGTCAATTTTTTGAAAACGAGCGTCTAAAAATGCTAGATTTCAATTTTGAAGATATATAAAAAAAAACGCAGCTGGTACTGTATAATTCTCTCCTGCGACCTTCAAGACCTTTTAATGAGGACGAACCATTTCTGTAGATTGGGTCAAATGCGGCAGGCCCACGTACCGATCCCGAAATGGACTGCCGGCCTAGCTGTGCGTGCAAAGTGGTTTCTTACAGGCGTGCACGGCGGACTACTTCCCTGTCCACGGCCGACTTCCGACGGGGTTCTAACGGGACAGGCCGGACCTCGACGGCCGGTGGCGGAGGTGGCATGCAACTGGCGCCGGTGACGACCATGCGCGCGAGTAGTGGCAAGTTGGGTTTGACCACCATGAACGCACGCAACTTTGGCCCGGATGTTCCCAGGTAGCGTGAAACCGCAATGTCTCGGTCGTCATTTTTGTCCCTTCCACCCGACGTCGCCTGTTTTATTTTTTTTGTTTTTTTTTTCCCTCACAACATTTTTTGTCGATGAGAAGAGAAAGAGTTATGGTTATTACCCCTGCGTACTTTAACGACATGAAAGAGGATAAAGTGGCTGTAATATGTGGTCATTGGTAATTAACATTTCCTCAACGTGTAAATTTTTCCAAGTTCCTACTGGAATTTGTCCGTGAAATCAATTCATGCGTTTCAAACATACTCGTAGATTTGCTACCTCACATCCCCGTGCGCATTACGGTCATATTACCTATAATTCGCGTATTGTTATTGTATATGCATAGAAGGGAGTGCTTCACTGGGGGAGAAGCTAGCTAACATAGATTACACATAGAATTCTGGGCGTTGCTATAAAAATAGGAGAGTACGGCATACTATTAGAGAAATCTTTTTCACCGTCGGTTTTAGAGTCGACAGTAGACAAAGATCAGTGAAGGGATTTATCATTGTCGGCTGAAGAATTTGGTCGGCAGTGATACCTAAAGCATCGCTGCTGGCTGAAACCTTTGGTCGACAGTGATTTGCTGGAATCACTGCAGGCTAAAGGTTTCAACCGGTAATGTTTTTCCTCTCCTCCCTCCTCCGTGTCTCTCAATATATGCATACAATGATACATATATTTACTGTAAATCAATAATAAAGGCACATTTATTAGTACATAGTAATGAACACACATATTAAAAACTAGACATCGACAGACACACATATATACATAATAATTATCACAGGTCACTCCCTGAAAAGTCAGTCTGGTTGAGCCAGTCCAGTATCCCTCTACCTCTCTCGCGATGAGGACCTCATCTCCACACTGACGACTAATGGTGTGTGCACGTTCGGGGACACCAGGGGCCAATGGTGGTGGAGCGGAGGACCCGGCCACACTTGATAGATTGTAGCGTCACCTATACTTCAGGCTCATCGGCGTGTCAAAGACATCAAAGTCTGACACCTAAACTCCCATATGGTTTGAGCCTTTGGCCTCCTCCGCAGCACACTAACAGGCCACCCTCTCGTCGTCTTCCTCCTCGGCACGCTTACGAGACACTGCTTCTTGCTCCTTCGTAGTACACAGCTGAAGGGGTAGTCTCTCCATCCCCCTCCCGGGCACGCTTACGGGACGCTACTTCCTTCTCCTCCTTCATATCATTCATTAATAAATAGAAATTAATGTCACTCATTAATATTATATCAATTGGCGAAATATAATACATTGTCAAGCCCCTTGGTAGCCTTTGTTCTTGTCGCATACTCTCTACTAAAAGATACAGTGTCATCTGAAGGTCTCTCATGCGTAGACGGCATGATCGGTTCATGAAACTCGCCGTTTGGGTTGATAACATGTCACAAGAAGAACTCTGCCATCTGTTCTCGAATGGCATGTATTTTTGCAGGTTGTAACAAACTTGCGGGTAGTTTAGAGCGTTGTGTTTGAAGAATAAAAAAAATTAGTCCTTGAACACGTATAGAAATTGAAAGGAATGCATCAATATGTTATTTCATACCTCAAGATTATTGAACCTAACAGTGTCTCTGTCTGGGCTAAATGCATTCATAAAAGTATAAACATAAAACACGTAGAGATTGTTGCTAGGTGAATGTCTCATACACTTCAAGAGGAAATGGTTCCTTAGTGGAATGAATTGAACATTTTTATTCAGTAGGAAATGTAAGACATGAATATGGATTATGTACTGGAAAGTTGATTTTAATACCATACTGCTTCCTAAATGGAAAGTAGATAACACTCTTTTTGTGGTATCTTATGTACGCCCTGTACGTGAATATGAATATATACCAATAAAACTTAGATGCAGTCATCGAGAAGATTAAATGATTGAGTTAACCTCTTTAGCAAGTTGATGAGGTGTTAGTAAGTCATCTTATCAATCTAAGACAATGATCTTGCTCAAGTCTAGGTGGATGACAAAGAGGACCGGATGAAAACTGCAGAATATATCACCATAGTAAATTAGTACTAGAATTGAGTTGCTCATAAAATGAGGATGTCCAGGTGCGCAAACACATACTCATAGTTATCAGGTAAGAGTATGAATTTCTTGTATTGGTGGTGAAGCAGACACTTCAATAAGTAGTCTTCGGTGAAGTCTAGATTCTTAGTTACAAGTTTCTGGTTCATAAGCCTAGAATCGATGAATCCTATTTTCTTATCTAAGTTTTGTTCGTATGCTTGGATCTCCATTCTACGAAAGGGAGACATTAGCTATGTAATTTCAAGGTACAAGATCATATAACATAAATTTTATGCATAAGTCACTTACAGAGTCTACGCTCTGAATATAATCACATCAAGAGCATCTTCCTTGTATAGTTCATACAAGTGCAAGAATTCCAATCAGAAGAAGTCGTCCCTGTTGAGGAAATATTCATCCTTGTATCTTACGTGGAACGCTTGAAAACCCTGTCTGGACTACTCTAATTACCACTAATGCAATTGACATATTTGAGTTGTAAGGTTTCTTCCTATATCTTATTTGACCAAAGGTTTGCTCAACTCAAATGGCTATGTAACATCCAACTTTGATATATCCACTCCCAAAGTAAGCCGTGCTAGTTCCTCTGCTGTTATTCTTGAATCCGCTAGGAAGTCTGCAATGCTTGGAGCATCCTTAATAATTAGGTCTAGTTTACTCTTGGCATGCTTCTTGTTGATACGTTCATAGTCCGTCGGCGGCTTACTTGAAGCCGCCTCGTCTATTAACTTTGGCCATTTTCATGAAAACTTTTAAGGCATCTTCAGGCACAACAGGCTTCGGTGGAGGTGGCGGAGGATGGAAATGAGACGTGGCACTGATGTCCATAATCTTTTTGGTTTCCTCATCAGTGAGTAAACAGACATCCTTTGGTTTCGCCAACTTCTTAGATCCACCGACTTCTTAGATGATGTCATCTGCTTGGATGTTGCAGAACTTGATCTTATTTTCTAAGCTGATAGCTAGCTTCCTGATGGTGTTGGCTTCTTGAGCGATGAACTTCTTCGAGGTGATGGTTGAGAAGGTGGACTTATTTTGGAAGATGGCTAAGGAGAGGGCGATCTTCGAGGTGACGACGGCCTAGGGTGTAGTGGAGAGTATTGATCCTCGGGAGCTGTCCTTAGTGGAAACACTATGTAGACCTTCTCCCACGCGATAAATATGTGCTCGTTCTCTCCTATAGTCTCCGCCCTCTCCTCTGCCGGGTAGTCCATCTCAACATGGTGGTAATGGTCAACTGCCTTGTTTACTTCAACCACGATGTAGCCCTCTAGTATCGGATGTCCATACAAATGTCTATGTGAGCCACGGGGATAAGCCACGCCAAAAGCCACCTTGATGGTAATGTTCCTAGCACCAATGTGTAGTTCACATTGTGTCCAGCTGTGATGAGGTCCACAACATAAGTGTCAGCTCCTAGAACTCTCGTGGACACATAGCTACTCCAACGACCCCTGAGGCTAGAGCACGCAACATTAGGAGATGTGTCGGCCATTCCTGTTCACTCATAACGGCACCCCGTTCACGTATGAGGACTTGTTATACTGCTTATGCTATTTTTTCTTCTATATATTCCCTTTCCTTTTCTAGCGCTTGTTCAAGCATTTCCACCATCCTAGCTTGTTCTGCCTCTCGTTCTGCATCTCGCTCTACTTGGGATCTCTTTCGACTCTTGTAACTATCAACGTCGCTTGGAAATCCATATTTCCAACCCATCACCCCAACGCCTCATCTGCAATCATCGTTATCCTTGTTTCCCAGCGCTAAGGTGAGCTCGTCCCTATCCATGTCTAGCTTGAAAGAGCCTTGTGCAGACTACTCGTAGGCTTCCATAAGCTTTTTTGCAAGATCTTACGTTACTTCTAGGTCTTTCGAGGTCATAAAGGATAAGCTTCCATTAGACGAGTAAGAAGCACCCCTCCTAAAAAGGAAGTGTGTCGATCGTTCGCTCCAGCCCGTCTCAGGTGTGACATCTCTCTCTCACAGTTCATCTAGCTGTTGTTGCCACTGCCTTTTTTTCCTCACGTACCCACGATTACCGACATTGTGGGGGTACAGGTTCTTGTTCGAGTTTGCTTTATTCACCTCACTCAACCTTTGTGCTTCTTCCGACAACTTGTACTCTATGAAGGCTTGCCAATGATCTTCCAGTTGCGGCTATTTGTGGAAATCTAGCATTGTACCTTTTTGCACATATGTTCTATTCAGTGTCCCCTTCCAGTTCTTAAATGAAAGGCCCATGATCATTAGCGTTTTACGCTTAACTACTTCCATATCTATCTCTTCAGGGAAGTTGAACTTTTGTAATATCTTGGGCCACAAGATGTCATTCTTGATCAAATCAGAAACCACGTGCGGATCACCTCGTTTGCTAGTCCACAATTTGTAGCTGATGGGCACGTGATTCTTAACAGCAATCCCATATACTGACTTGTATGGCCTCAGAACTCTCTCTGGTATAGTTAGCTCCCTACAGATGAGACCTCGTGATTACAAAACGTCCCGTAGGCATCTTGGAGGGACCTCAGACATGATATTGCTCTTGGGATTGCTCATTGTCGTGACCCTCCGGAGCATCAAGCATATGTGCATAAGTGAAAAAAACTATTGTGAACCTATACAATAATATATAGAACAGATGCATTCATCTATTTATGAATTACCTCATCGCCTTCAAGGGCATCTGTTTAGTCTAGGTTGAGTTAGTGGCTCGGGCTACCTTTTCAATGTTTAATGACGGCACTACACCTCCTTCTAGCACCTGGGCTGGATCAGCGGTTGGTGATGCCATCCCTTCATGAGAGCTCTGCATACGATGACGACGAGCGGTTGAGTATTCTACATATAAAGAGCAGAGGAAGGAGGGAGATAGAGATAAAGCCAACGAGGGAGGACGGGATGTTGTCAAAAGAGTGAGATAACTATGAAGGAGTCGATAGATAGAATGCATACACATATAATATTGTAAATGAGTTTGCTACAATCACATTTAACAAAAAAAGTCACACCTTACATAGCAAAATAAGCATAAAGGTACTGACAGTTGATACATTGATCTTACAAATCACATCATCTTACGTAGCAAAATAATGATGATTACAACCAGAACTAGGATTATCACATCTTTACACATGAAATCACACTTCTTATTTTTGAAGTTAGCCAATTTTACCTTAGCTTAGATAACTTTGTTGTTGTATGCCGCAATAGCTTTATGTTTGAACTTGTATCTTTTGTAACATGTTTCTTTGAATCTATTAACTTGTGCGTGACATTCCTCCCAACTAGAGAACACTCCACTTTGCCGACCATGATGAACAACATACCATGTCATAATAGTCCTAAATTTCAGTGAATATGCAAAAATGATATACTACAAACTACACTAACACCAAAGAATATTCTTACAAAAACTATTAGGCACAGTGGCTCTAGCAAATGGACTTATTAGGACTTCAGTACTGATTACCTGTTCAGAGAGAAAGCATTCTTCTCAAGTCATCATTTATATGCCAGTCTATTAGTTCAGAGAGCACCTTCTCTCAAGATGAGCTGGACGCCCTTCCTCTCCGAGCAGGCAATCAGTACTAAAGTCCAAGAAGTAATAAAGAAATACGGCCTCGAGCCATATCATCATCGCCACTATTTTATTGTATTTCTAAATAAATGTTTGCTTCTCCGTACAGAGCATTTACCTGAAAATGGTGTATAACAACTCAATATTAATGTAAAATCTGGAAACCTAGCAGCATTTGTATCAGATTATGGAGATAATTATATCCTTTCATCATTTGCCCATCTAACAACGAATAATAGAAGGTAACAAAAATCTATAGAATAGGCTCCAGTAGTAGGATCATAATCACCCTTATACATGGCTCAATTTTCTCAGCTCGAATTGGCATCAAAGTGCTATTACAAAGTAACCGATGCGACAAGAATATTCCTAGGTGTTTAACTTGCCAAACGAATAGGAAAACAAACTCCCAATTAATGAGCCTGACTTTATCACTATGCTAGATCATACTTGCTACAAATTATTCTGTGCCGCTTGTGCCATTAGAATTGTAATTATATTACTATCAAGTGATTAAGCATTAATGAAAACTGTCATTAGATATATCTAAGATCTGTCTAGCACCATTAATGATTCATCAACACATAAATTCATCTTGATACATATAGTTTGTCATATAAGCATGCAACTTTTCCACTTTTTCTCTCTTTACTATCGTAAAATTTTGCAGATTATTGTGCATATTTTGAAACAAAGTTCACGCTAATGCTAAAAAACATGCTAATTATAAGACAATATTTGATATTTCTATCACTTATTTCTTCATCTACCTTTCACTAAAAGGATCATAATTTGTATATGTTATGCAAACCATCAAATTAAACTTTGCAACTTCATTCACATTTCCCACTGCAGTAAAGGAACAATCTCAAGTTCAATTACCTATCTAGTGTCATCCGCTATTTTTCTAAAGAGTATTGGTAATGAGATTCCTACATGACTATGCGAGATATAATCATCATATCTGTTCAGTGAGACAACCTTTTATTCAACTAATTTCTTACATACCTTTTGGCCAACCCTAGAAAATACCTACAGCCCTTTGCTGCAACATGCTTCCCATATTCAAAAGATTATAAGATGGTGAATGATTATGTAATGAGAATAACACCTTTAGAAGCTCCGCAGCAGTGAACTATGCACTCATATTTACCCCACTACAAGTATACAATCCCAAGACAAGCAAAAAAAAAAAAAAAAATACAAACTTAGCACTACTACTACATAACACAAATGCAATCTTTTCTTTAAAGAATTGATAAAAAAATTAATGCGTGAATTTCAACTAAGGATTATATGCCACTTGCCTCTATTACAATAGCTAGGAGACATAGATGTGAGGTAAGAAGGTCAGTATGAGGTTCAGAACGGCTGGTACCTGCTAGACATCACGGGTTTGGGCGGCAGGGCGCGTGGGCTGGGCGTCGAGGAGGACATGAATGGCGTCAGGGAGGAGGATAGCGATGACGCCGGGGATAAGGACGATGGCATCGAGGAGGATAGGGACAATGGGCATGGGCTCATCGATGTGGGCTCGTGGTCCTCCGATGGCGTGGGCTCCTTAGCGTTGGGATGCGTTTCGGCAGAGGGCACAGAGAAGGGGAAAATGTTTCTAAGAGTCAAAGGGCGCTGGGCGTTGAGCCATTTTATAGGTGAGGACGTTAACTACTGGCTAAATATGACCACCGACAGTGAAATTATACCTTTACTGCCAGCTTAAGAAGACTACCGGTAGTGAAACTACTTTCACTGTTGGCCCAATAAATCTACCGGTAGTGAAAGTAGTTTCACTGTCGGCTTAATATGTCCACCAATAGTGAAACCCCTTTCACTGCTGATGCCATGGGATGCACAAAATTGGTTTTACCTTCGCACGTGTGTGCAAAGACTCAAACCCACGACCTGCACTAAGTAAGACCGAACAAACCACTGCGCTACTCAAGTGATTTCGATTGAGTTTGTACTATATTTATTTATTAACATTCTGTTGACCTAAAATCCTAATACATATTTATTTAAATTTGAACTTGCTATATACCAAAATTAAGTTTTGTATATACATAAATTTCCTGGTTCAATTTTCTAATTCGATAAAAAATTAAAATAAATATGTTCATACATAAGTTTCTATATTGAGGCTTGCTAATTAGTGAAATGGTATTTTCATTACCAGCTGAAGAGGACTATCGGCAGTGAAACTACTTTCAATGTCAACCCAATAAATCCACCGGTAGTGAAACTAGTTTCACTGCCGACCCAATATGTCCACCGGTAGTGAAACCCTTTTCACTACTGGTGCCGCGGGGTGAAAAAAATTAGTTTTAGCTTCACGCGCGCTGAGACTCGAACCCATGATCTGCACCAAGTAAGACCGAATAAACCGTTACGCTACTCACGTGATTTCGATTGAGTTTGTACTATATATATTTATTAATATTATGTTTGCTTAAAATCCTAATACATATTTATTTAAATTTGAACTTTCTATATACTAAAATGAAGTTTTGTATATACTAAATTTCCTGGTTCAATTTTCTAATTCAATAAAAATTAAAATAAATTTGTTCATACCTAAGTTTATATATTGTGGCTTGCTAATTAATTAAAAAATATAAATGGAGTTTCCTATATATCTTAATTTTATCAATAAATACTTTAAATCATAGGTAATTCATTAAAAATAAAAATAGTAATATATAGCAATAGCGCTAGCTTGTGTTATTGCTAATTCATTATAAAATTAAAAATCAATATGCTCAAAAATAAAGATAACTTCCACCATAAACTACAAATTAAAGCTTCCATAACAAAAATAAGGTATAATTACATCTAAAATAAATTCATACATAATAATTAATACAATTTAGCTACTTTGTCTTAATGATTCGCCCTTTCATTAAGATCGCGAGGTACATAGGGATATTTATCAGTGTCTTCCATGGGACCTAGCTCGACATCCTCTCTGAAAGGAGGTAACATGTCGAATTTATTGTAGTCTTCCTCGTCAACAATATTCTCTACTCTGACAATCCTTCTTTTTTCTTGAAGAACCACGAGGCGCTCTTCCTTGTTAACCGGGTCTGGGTCCTTTACATAGAAGACTTGCATAGCATCATTCGCAAGTAGCATTGCATGTAGGGTGAAGTTCTCTCGTTTGTATGCATACCATACCTGCACACCATCGTTCTACAGTATTACAAGATCTTCTATTAATAGTTTCAGGTAGATATCAATATCGTTGCCAGGTTGTCTCGGCCCTGGTATCAGCATCGGCATCATAATGTACTTCCGCTTCATACACAACTAAGGAGGAAGGTTGTAGATACATAGAGTCACAGTCCAAGTGCTATGACTAATGCTCATGTTGCCGAATGGATTCATACTATTCGTACTCAACCCAAATCTTATATTCTTCACATCTTCTGTAATGGGCACCTTGTATTTCCTATCAATATTTCTCCACTATGTAGAATCAGCGAGATGTCTCCGTATTCCATCATCCTTGCGCTCCTCGGCGTGCCACCGCATCAATTCGACATGCCTTTTGTTCACAAATAAACGCTCCAAATAGGAGACTATAGGAAAATACCACATCACCTTGACGGAAGCCTCTTATTCTTTCCTTCACCGTCGATATCATCACGGTCATGCTTGTACCGTGATGCACCACAAATGAGACATGCTTCCAAGTCTACATGCTCTCTACAATACAACATGCAATCGTTTGGACCTACATGTATTTTCTACACCTTTAACCCCAATAGGCACATAATCTGTTTGGCCTGATACGTGTTTTCGGGCAGCACATTTCTCTTTGGAAGCAATTTCTGCAAGAACAATAACAACTCTGTGAAGCTTGTATCAGACTACTCGTTGTTTGCCTTCAATTGTAGCAGTGAAAGCACGGTACGTAACTTTGTGTGCTCCTTCTCGTAGCCCAAGAACAACGGTGTTTTAGAGTCTACCATACGTTGGAACTTTTAAAACTCTCTTTCATTGGTGAAATTTTCCTCTCCATCATGCAACATCTACTCCAGATCATCGGCGTTGGCGTCGGCGTCGGAGTCGGCGTCGGCCAACATCTCTTCCAGATCATCATCAACCAACATATCTCTAGCAGGCGGCATATCGGTGTATTTGTCAGCTGGTAGATCGGTGCACAAGTCTTCGTCTTTTCTGCCAATGTATTGCCGTTCCTGTACGATCTAAACTTCGTTGTGCTCGGTCCAATGAGTATTGCTAGGCATAAAGCCACTTGGGAAAGTTGAATATATCTGTTGGGTTCAAGTAAGTTGAATATATCTATTGGGTGGTGGAAAACTGCTTCTTGTTCTCACAATCGACGCATGGACAATACATGTATTGAGACTATGTATTTGACTTGTGTGTCGCGGCTTGTACCAAAAAACATTCCAAACTTTTCTTCTACTCTGCGCTCATACGGCTCGCATCGTACATCTATCTCCTGTCAATCTACAATTATATCATTATTGTAAATTCAAATTCATAACATTTAGAAGATTTTGCGATCACCAACAAATAAATTATCTCGTCATCTCCTACCGGCAATTGGCCCCGGTTGGAGGAGCCGCCTTTTGCATGCTTTCACATCCACTTCTGATAAGTATTTATTGGTGCCATCCCTAAAAAATTTCTTTATTATTCAACCTCTTATCTATGACTCATTAAGGAAACATGAAAAATAAATACGCTCATACATAAAGTTTCTATATTGGAGTTTGCTAATTAAATAAAATATCAAAAATACAATTGGATCAAAATATCATGGTAAAATTTTCTAATTCATTAAAAATCAAAATAAGGGATAAGATCAACTTTGGTTTTTAAGGTAACATTTTGAGTTAAAATGCTAAAGATAGGATTTAGCTTGGGGATTTCAACTTACTAGCTCAAGAGGCTCCTGAAAGCTTGCTTGCTATTTGGGAAAAACCCAGGGTTCACTTGCCAAAAAAAATGAAGAAAAGACAAATGAGTAAATGGGGAGTAAAGAAGGAATTTTGTTTGGATGGCTAGAGAGAGTTTATCTAGACCTTCTTCTTGTTCAAAACTGAGCTTGAGTTGTGTGGGAATCAAAGGGGAAAGGGAGCGAAGTGAGTGCTGCCATGTGAGAGTTTGTGAGGGGGAGAGAAAATTTTAATCGAGCTGTCTGTTAGCTCGAGCATGAAGAAGGTGGGGAAGGGGGGCATCACTGCCGGCTCATTTAACTAGCCGATAGTGATATTATGCTATTACTGCTGGTTGGTAGATTAAGCTGGTAGCGATGAGAGACCAGGATATCACTGCCGGCTCAATCCATCGACCGACAGTGATGACACTTATCACTGCCAGTTCATAAGTCACGATGGCTGATTCTTCCCTGCGACTTACGAACTGGCTTTGATGTGACATCACTACCGGTCTATTAGGAACCGGTAGTGATGGATCGATATATAAGTCTGGTTTTATAGTGGTGGCACGTATCATACGTAATGCATGCCACCTTTCGAATATAATGATTATATATATCTTCATCAAACATAGATGGAGATTTAGCAATAGAATAGGTTTTGAGATGAATATTATCTATATGTTAAATATCATTTCTTTAATTAATGAATTGTGAGTATATGGTAGATACGGTCTACATCATAGCAAAAACTGTATAATAATAATAGGCTTCGTACATCTCCAAATGTAGCGGCTAGAATATATTTTATAAAATTGTCTAAAAAAGGTAGAATATACAGAATGTTTTTCGCACGTCAACTCACCTTGCCAAGAAGAGAAAAAGTGTAGCCCAGAGCTCAGGATGCGTACGTAGTGGAACTGCGGAATGCACCGCGCCCTGGAAAGCATTTCGAGCTGATTTTAACACACGTGACGTACGCTTGCATTGTCACTTACTTTGCCCCCTACTACGCCACTTCACGACTAAGCCACCTGATCTCAACTTTAATGAAGCACCAGAAAAGACAGAAGCCTCCATCGATCGATCTCCCGCGCATATATATAAGAGTCCCTCATCACCTCGAAGGCTAGAGCAGCACCTACATGTTACAACGAGCAATTCATTCATCGTACACTTACACCTCGCCTCGATCGATGATGGCGCCTGCGAGGCGTGGCGGCGTCATTGCTGCTCTGCTGGTAGCGGTGCTGGCGTGCGGCGCGGCCTCGGCGGCGTCGTCCGGGCCACGGAAACCTCGCTCGCCCTCCATGGTGTCGAAGCCGGGGGACCCCAGGACGCTCCCGCCCCACGCCAAGTACACGACCGTCGTCACGAACCGGTTCCACAAGCGCGACTACGAGATCACCTGCACCACTGAGTACGGCTCCGCCTGCTACATCAAGTGCCCTGCCCGGTGCCCCAACAAGTGCCTCGCCTACTGCGCCTACTGCCTCACCTTCTGCCGTGCGTAAACCACACAAACTGCACGCCCCAATATTTAGATTTCGTTCTTCATTAATTCAGATGATTATTCCATCCGTCGATATGATGCATTAATTCCGGCTGCATGCGTTCATGAACATACAGTATGTGATTTCATGCCGAGCACGTCGTGTGGCGACCCGCGCTTCACCGGCGGCGACGGCAACACCTTCTACTTCCACGGGAAGAAGGACGAGAGCTTCTGCTTGGTCACCGACGAGCGCGTCCACGTCAACGCGCGCTTCATGGGCAACCACAACGCCGCCTCCGGGCGGGACTTCACGTGGGTAAAGGCGCTCGGCGTCACCTTCGGCGACGGCCACCGCCTCTACATCGGCGCCCGGAAGGCCGTCGAGTGGGACGAGGACGAGGACCACGTGCAGATGGCGCTAGACGGCGAGCCCTTCAACGTAGAGGCCGCCAAGAACGCGCGGTGGGTGTCGAAGGTCGTGCCGGGGCTCTCGATCACGCGCACCGACGCCGCCAACGCCGTCACCGTTGAGCTCGACGGCGTGTTCAGCATCTCCGCCAACGCCGTGCCCATCACCGATGACGAGTCCCGCATCCACAGCTACGGCAAGACCGGGACAGACAGCCTCGTTCACCTCGATCTCCAGTACAAGTTCTTCGGCCTCGCCAAGGACGTCGATGGCGTGCTCGGCCAGACCTACCGGCCGGACTACATCAACACGCTGGACGTCAGCGCCAAGATGCCCGTCATGGGTGGCACGGAGAAGTACCTCTCGTCAGGCCTCTTCGCAACGGACTGCGCTGTCTCCCGGTTCCGCCGCCCTAGCGCCGGCGGCGTCGTCACGTTCGCCTCGTAAATGGCGCGGCGCATTGATCTCCGTGCCACGAAATAAGTCAATATATCCACCGTCCTCTCATGTACGCTGAGTTATATATATAAACGTAACAATGTCTCGTGTATTGATTTCTTTGTGAATGTGATATGTAACTATATATTGTTCGATTTCTAATTTGGCTGACGAATAAATAATGACTGCATTAATTGATTTTGGTACGTATCCATTGCTACTTTTTTGCATGAGTGCTACTAATTAAACGAAATAATGTTTGTGGTCGATTGATTTGATTACCTTACACTCCGTATTTGAAATGGGATGTCTACTTGTTAGTCAGTTAGAACATTGTCGGATTTCAGTTGAAGTTTTGAATAATAGAAGAAAGACACCTAATAAAGCACATTTTCGACGACTAAAAGATCGATAGTTTTTTTTTTTGGGCGACTGCAGTCAATTTAACATAGAAACCTAGCATATATACAGTTCTAAGTCAATTTTTCCTAATTAAAAAGTAATTACATTTCAGCAAACAAAAAAATTACACTATAAATTAACTATAACTTTAATATATACGAAATGTAACTTCCAGAACATATGAAATTGATAAACAGTTCAAGCCCACGAAAAACACAAAGTAGCAAGGTATCTGAATATTAATAGAGGCTGTTGAAGTAGTTGTTCATGTCTTAGGTTAGCAGTACAAGACATAAGCCATTCACATTAATACATAGATCACCTGGATATATAAATAATTAAGTAGAGATAAATAACAACATAGTTTTGATCCATATCACACAACAAACTTAAGATTACCATGTTGATCCTACAATAGAAGAAGTATTATGTTAGTTTTTAGCATGTTGATCCTTGCTAAACTAAAATAATCATAGCATCCTGTTTTGCTTCACTAGCTCTACACATTTACATTGTTACCTCCCAATACAAATTTACTAATCTCAAAAAGTAGTCTGCCAGCTCATTGAATGAGATGTGGAAGGGTTCAATCTTTTTTTACATTGAAATTGCGGTTGCTTGGCTACTTACCATGAAAAAGGAGGGCAAAACGCACATGCATGTTGATCATGCAAGTTCTTCAAATATGTTCTTATAGTTCTATTGTAAATTTGAAATCATAGTTGGTCTGTAAAATATGTATAAAATATTTACCTGTTTCAATAAGATGCAATTAGGTTATACTGAGGTTCATGCTTATCCTGCAACGCTTTACATGCCTTCTAGCATTTTCAACAACGCCTGCTGAACACCTTCACCCTTAGCCTGCATGTTGGATCATAAACTGATTAATGTTCACACCAAAAGGTAAATCCCAAGCCAAAGGCACATGTACCATACCTTCTTTGTGATCTTATCAACTTCGTCTATGTACACCATCCCTTGATGTGCTTCTTGCACATTAAAATTTGCCACCTAGTTAATGTCAAAATTGAACAAAAAAAAAAGCTCTCTCAAAGGCAAGATATTGACACAGCACGCAGTTCAACTTGTTTCATTGCATGTAAACGAGTCAAACAGGGGGGAAAGAAATAAACTGGCTAAGGCTATGCATGCAGTAGCAAAAAGCAAGATATGATCATTTTTTATTATTATTTAGTTAAATGGCTTAGTAAGAGCTATAAGATACCTGAGTCTACACATACTTACAAAATGGTACATTCATATCTTGCTTAAACAATCACCCACAGTGTCTAGTGTCTAAACGGTCTAAACGACCGTCTAGACGATTTAAATGTTTTAAACATTATGGACTGTAGCAGCAAAAATATGCAACAAAATAGCTAGCACACACACAAGCAGTAGCAGCAACCACAAAGCACACACGGAGCAAGCACAACCAAATAACATAGCACTGAGCACAAGCATGAAGCAAGTAACATGCACACGTACGGCACAAGCATGAGGCAAGTAAGCAGGTAGTACAAGCAAGGAGGAGGAGCAATTAAGCAAGTAACTTTCTTTACTTCTGTTCCTGTTTGTTGATGGTGGAGGAGAAGCAGTGGAGGAGGAGTCCACAGTGGAGAGGACTGGCTGAAGGCACGGGTGCATGATGAGGACGAGTCAAGGGCCGGAGGCGATTGGAGGAGAGGGCGGGCGTGTGATGAGGACGAGTTGAGGGCGGGCGCGCGGTGCCGGATCCACGGCGCGCATCAAGGTAAGGGCATGCGGTGGCGGTGATTGGAGGAGAGGGCTGGCACATGGCGAGGACTGAGTCAAGGGCCATGGGTGTGCAACGAGGCAAGGGCATACGGTGGCGGCGATTGGAGGAGAGGAAAGAGGTGGCGGATGGGAAAAGGAAGGACGCCAGCCGCCATGCTGATTGGACTCAGCGGACAGCCAAACCTAAAGATTGCGCAGGCAGCGTGGCTTAGGTGGGACCGAAATTTCCCATCTTGCTCGATCGCGCCAAAAGCTCCATCGCCTAAACGGCCGAATAGACGCGTGCGCAACCGTTTAAACATGTTCAGCTCGTGTTTAATAACTCTGTTTAAACCATTTTTTGTTTTTTTACCGTTGTTGACCTTCTACGCACGTCTAGCGTTTAATTCAGTGTTTAGACCCTAAACTACACGTAGTCCCGCTATTTAGCATTTAAACACGTCTAACTGCATTTAGGCGAACACTGACATTCATAAAAGGAGCTAATGTCTTCACAAGTAAAGTTTTACCTGTGAAAGAAATAGATCATCAATATAAAATACTACTGAGTGTCCTTTCTTTTCACAGTATTTTACGTTATCTAATATCTATTATAACAACTCTAAATGGTTGCAAATGTCTTATATGAGCCAGTAGGTCCTATTAACAATACATTGCTTTTTTCTAGTTCCACATTGTCATCGTCATCAGCTTCCCCATCAAAATCACCCAAATCTGCTCTAGACAAAAAAAATTAGCTTATATAATTACATGAATGAATTCTAGTGTCTATGGGATGCAGTAATAGATATCCTTCATTGTTTTGAGAAAAAGAGGAATTGACGTGGTAAATTGAAACTTACCCTTTTTTAAAGATAGATGGCATGTCCGTTTATAGTGGTTGTAAACTGCAATAGATAACACCTGCAGGTTCAAAGGGCTACATTAGATCAGGACAAATTCACGCATTACTGTTGAGTAATAGCAGTGTTGAAGTGCAATAATTAAGCACTTACTGATGCACCTGTTGACAAGACTCAATAGTCAACAAACAGATGTTAAAGTAGACTCAATGGCTCAAATAGAAACATGGTAGCAGAAATGATTAAACTACCCACATAGTCACTAACTCCAAACGACGGGTGTAACAAAAATTAGCATGTCAGCATGAAAAACGAATGTAACAATTTTCACATTAGCCAAAAACAGATAATTAATTGGTCCACATTGCCTGTATGGATATGAAGTAGTTCAACTCTTCAAGGTATCCATCAAATTAAACAGATACTTAGCCAAAAAAAAGACCTATCTTGCCAAGGGAAAAGAATCATATATGCCCTTCAAGAAATAGTAGCCTTTGCAGTCTTCTCACCCCTACCACCAGTAGCAGACGGTGCACTATTGGCCTCTGCTTCCGCAATTGCATCTGTCGGTGTATCAGGAACCGGGGATCCCTGAGTCCCGAGGCCAGGCCAGCCGTCCGCCACATGACGCCATCCCGCGAGGTCCCTCCTGCGGGGTGAGGAAAGTCCATGTTCCGGGAGAAGGTGCTCGGGGCCACAGTCTCTGGTCCCCGAGCACCCCAGTCCCTCGATGACCCGCAAAGTCTAAGTACCGGGAAGAACGTGCTCGGGGAGCTGCCCGGTCACCCCCGAGCACCCTAGTCCCCCGATGATCAGAAGGGCTAAGTTCCGGGAGAGAGTGCTCGGGGACTGCGCGCAGCGGTCCCCGAGCGCACAGTTCCCCGAGGGCCAGTGCGAAAGTGCTCGGGAGAGAGTGCTCGGGGCTGCACGTGGCAGCCCCCGGGCTCTCGGTTCCCCAAAGGTTCGTACAGGGATAAGCATTCTCGGGAGAGTGTGCTCGGGGAGGTGAACAGTACCCCCAAGCATCCGGTACCCCGAAGACAAAGATAGGCATTCTCGGGAGAGAGTGCTCGGGGAGGTGAACAGTACCCCCGAGTACTCGGTTCCCCGACGACCCAGAAAGGCCCCTGAGGGGCCCACCGATGAGGTATCCGCCCGTCAGAAGTTCAAGGCCGCATTGAATGAGCGCGCGTGGCCTGACACATCCAACTGCTCCCGCCGCAGCGTCAGTTCCTGCCATGCTTTGGCAGAGGGGCGTGGGGCTATTAATTGCACGGATCCTGTCCCGTATCATCCGGTGTGTTTCAGGATAACATTGCCAGGATCAAGGCATTTCGCCTGCCGCCCTGCCGTGGCAGAGGAACAAGACAGGGCGGGCACGCCGGGTGGCTCTGTGGCTGCCCGGTGGGCCCTCTCAATGGCGCCCGTTGCCAGGGCGTTTATGGTGACAAGTGACCGGGCGTGCGCCGCGTTTTTCACCTCCTCGGTCACTTCGCCCAGAGGAAATGATGACGCCTTTCTCAGTCATGGTGTCTTGGAACTTGTGCCCCCTCTTCCCGTTCGGGGCATGTCGCAGCCGGCGAGTGCATAAAAGAGTCGGCACACAGAAGAGAACAGGAAATCAGAAAAAAGCCCAAGCAGTCAACCGTGGGGCGACCAACGAAGAAGAGACCGCAAGCATCGAGCACAGAAGAACCAAACTGTAGTCCCTACTCAAGAACAAGGAGCCTCAAGCTCTTAGTTAGACACAACATTCTTGTAACCAGATACATCCTCGAGGGATCTCCCTCAGGACAGTTATTGCATCCATACAGGAGTAGGGTATTACGCCCCCGTGCGGCCCGAACCTGTCTAAACTCCGGTGCATTTATTTCCCTTTGCACTAGGTCGATCATCCCCCACCACCGGCCGTTGCATTTACTTTCACTTCCATTTATTTCTCTGACGAACTTATTCAGGATCATCCCCCCAGCCGAATCTCTAAAAAGGGGTCTCTCGGGATCTCTGCGACAGGAGTTAATCCTCCAACAGCATCCATTTCCTAATTAAGGTTCCTGTCGTCGCATGACGATGAGCTTACCTGGATGGCCTCCTAGAAGGATAGTTCCCTGGCCCTCATGGCGGGGTGGTCAAGGAGGTCGGCCATGATGCGACCGATCTCAACGAAGGTGCCGCGGAGCTACCAGGGTGGCTAGCGGCGGTGGCACAGCAGGAGGCGACTCCTTTGAGGATGAGGTAGCTCAACCTCGGGATGTGTTTGGGATCGGGATCAGAACGATTTAGGAGGCGATTTGGGGTGGGAAGCAGCTGGTCTCGAAGTCTGACGAGTCACTGAAGGCAAGAGTCCATCGAAGCATCGCATGATTGATAAAGATCGCTGGATATTTCAGGAAGCAACGCCACAATATTCATTTATCATCTCACCGTTCAACTGTGATCGGATGGCTCATGAATACCAATCAATCAGAAGCCGAAATGCCTACCGCACTTTAGATGGGTATAAGATAGCAAAATAAAATAGCTCACTATTGTTTAGTAATCCAATTTGAAATAGCAGTCCCTTTTCCAAAAAATGAAGACCCTGCCCCAAAAATAAGATGAAGATCCACCAAGTCAATGTGAAATATATGTTAATTATTTTACGATGCTGACTCTAGAACCAAACACCTTATAGTATGAAATATTCTACTTTCCTTGCATTTTGCACATTTTTTATTGCGAAATGCCTACTAACTCTCTATCCCGTCTTAAAAAAATCCAAGCGCTTGATCCTCACCTCCACCTATTGTGGAATAAATTATAATCAAGGCATGATATTATAGTATGGTTCTCGTATCATGTTCCTACGAACACAAGAAAAGTCGTGCATAGCATTCATCTTAATAACTATATTGTTATTGGATCTTGATACTACTACAGAAAATCTCTTCCTTGCCGGCTCCAAAACCCCTTTTACGGCCGGTTTTGGAACCGACAGTGGGCAACGGGCAGTGATAGTCGAGAACTATCACTGCTGACTCGGTGGAACGGCAGTGAAGGGGGTTATCACTGCCGACTGAAGGATTCAACAAGCAGTGATTATCTGGCATCACTGTCGGCTGTATCCTTTGGCCGGCAGTGATTTGCTGGAATCACTACCGGCTAAAGGTTTGAGCCGGTAATGTTTTCCCTCTCCCCTCTCCACAGTCCTCCTCTCTTTCCTCTCTATACTCTCTCTCTCCTCAATCTCTCCGTCTCTCTCTCAATACATGCATACAATGATACAATTTACTATAAATCAATAATAAAAACACCTTCATTAATACATAGTAATGAACCCATATTAGAAATCAGGCATTGACAAACACACAATATTACAAGCCACCCCCTGAAAAGTCGATTGAGTTGAGCCAGTCCAGTACCCTCTACCTCTCCCGCGACGAGGACTGTGTCCCCGCACTGACGATTGATGGCGTGAGTATGTCCGAGGATGCCGAGGGGTCGATGGTGGTGGAGCGGAGGACCCAGCAACGCCTAATCGATCGTAGCATCGCCTATGCTCCAGGCTCACTGGCGTGTCAAAGACATCGAAGTCTGACACCTGAACACCTCTAGGAAATGAGCCTTCGGCCTCCTTCACAGCATACTGATGGGCCACCCTCTCATCCTCCTCCTCTTAGGCGCGTTTACGGGATACTGCTTCTTGCTCCTCCGCAGTGCACAGCTCATGGACTAGCCTCTCATCCTCCTCCTCTTGGGCACATTTACAAGACACCGCTTCTTACTCCTCTTTCGCATCATCGTTGGAAGGTCATTGTGTCCAAGTGTCGTCCGAC
Organism: Phragmites australis; assembly: GCF_958298935.1. Taxonomy (NCBI): domain Eukaryota; kingdom Viridiplantae; phylum Streptophyta; class Magnoliopsida; order Poales; family Poaceae; genus Phragmites; species Phragmites australis. The sequence goes on from NC_084939.1 coordinate 20,937,892, forward strand.
GATACTAACTTCGCATCATACATAGTAATTCATATCATTCATTAATAAGTGAAAAAATCTACAATTTAGAACTGAATAAGTGTTGGTTCTATGATATGTCATCCATTGTGAGGATGACAAGTGGGACCTGGTCCCATATGTCATTGATACACCAGTGGCATATCGTAGAACAGGTAATGTAATTCATTAATATTGTGTCAATTGCGGAAATAGAATATGTTGTCAAGCCCCTTGGTAGCCTTCCTCCTTGTCTCATACTCTCTGCTTGAAGGTAAGGTGTCATCTGAAGGTCTCGCACGCGTGGACGGCTCAATTGGTTCATGAAACTCGTCATTTGGGTTGATAACATGTTCCAATAAGAACCCAACCATCTGTTCTTGAAGGGTATGTATTTAGCAGGTTGTAACAGACTTGTGCGTAGTTTGGAGCACTGCGTTTGAAGAATCGAAAGAATTAGTCCTTGAACACGTGTAGAAATTGAAAAGAAGGCATCAATATGTTATTTCATACCTCAAGGTCATTGAACCTAATAGCATCTGCGTCCGAGCTGAATGCGTGCATAAAAGTAAGAACATAAAACGCGCAGCGATTGTTGCCGGGTGACTGCCTCATACACTTCAAGAGGAAAGGATTTGTCAGTGGAATGAATTAACCCTTTTTATTCAGTAGGAAATGCAAGACATAAATATGTATTGTGTACCGGAATGTCAGTTTTTATAGTGTACTCCTTCCTGAATGGAAAGTGAAAAACACTCTTCTTGCGGTATCTTATGTACACCCTGTACGTGAATATGAATACCAATTAAACTTAGATGCAATCATCGAGAAGATTAAATGATCGAGTTAACCTGTTTAGCATGTCAATGAGGTGTTGGTAAGTCGTCTGATCTCTCTTTGCTGAGTCCAATATAATGATCTTGCTCAAGTCTGGGTGGATGACAAAGAGGATCCAATGAAAACAGCAGAATATGTCACCATAGCAAATTAATACTAGAATCGGTTGCCCATAAAATGAGGAAGCCCTTGCGTGCAAACACGTACTCATAGCTGTAGGGTAAGAGTATGAATTTCTTGTATTGGTGGTGAAGCAGACATTTCAATAAGTAGGCCTCGGTGAAGTCTAGATTCTGCGTTACAAGTTTTTGGTTCACAAGGCCAGGATCGATGAATCCTACTTTCTTATCTAAGTCTTGTTTGTATGCTTGGATCTCCATTCTATGAAAGAGAGAAGTTAGCTATACAATTACAAGGTGCAAGATCATATAACGTGAATTATATGCATAAGTCACTTACAGAGTCCACGCTCTGACTATAGCCACATCGAGGGCATCTTCCTTGTACAATTCATACAAGTGTAAGAATTCTAACCAGAAGAAGTCGTCCCCGTTGAGGAAATATTCTTTGAAGAACCATATGGCGCTCCTCTTTGTTAGCCGGGTCTGGGTCCTTAATATAGAAGATCTGCATAACATCATTCACAAGTACAAATAGTTCTTCTCTGTATCCAATGAGTTTTTTGTCCACTATAGTCATACCATACTAATCGATCTTCACACCCCCTGCGAGTATGACCCATTGGCACATAAAAAGAGGAACCTTTAACACTCCATAGTCGAGCTCCCAGATCTCCTCTATTAATTCGTAATAGATCTCCCTATTTCCATTGCAGTCGTAGGCATCTATACGGATACTGCTATATTGGTTGGAGCTCTTATTATCTTGAGATCTTATATAAAATGTATAGCCATTCATGTCATATCCTTAAAATGTGAGGATTGTAGTAGATGGTCCATGAGTCAACACATTCAACTGAGCACACTCTATCTGCTTATGCATCACCTATCTGCGTAACCAAGCGCCAAAATAATCTTTGTGCTCTCACGGGATCTAAACATCGGACTTCCTTGGCTTTCTGGTGCGTATCATCTTCTGGTGTTCTTCAACATACGGGTCCACTACAACTGATTGTTGCAGAACTGCAAAATGTGCTTGCGTGAATGAAACATGATCGTTTGTGCGAAATGCGTTTGCACCTATCGTCCCTTTCGCCTGTAGCCTCCCCTCATGGCGAGATACAAGCACACCAATTGATTTGAGATTCATGTAGTCGACGCAGAAATCAATGACCTCCTAGGCTCCCCAGCCCTCGGCCATGCAGCCTTCCGGCTGATTTCGGTCACGAACATATTTCTTAATAACTCCCATGAACCTCTCGGAAGGGTACATCTGATGCAAAAACACAGGCCAAGAATCCGAATCTCTTTCATAATGTGAATAATGAGATGCACCATGATATCAAAAAACGATGGAGAGAACAATACCTCAAGCTAGGATAGAGTCTCGATCACGTCTTCCTGCAGCTTATCTAGCTTGGTCGGATCGATGGCCTTCTGTAATATCGCGTTGAAGAATGAACACAGCTTTATGACTGGGTTTCAGACCTTCAGCGGTAGAATACCTCAAATTACAATTGGAAGCATCTATGTCATCATCACATGACAATCATGAGACTTCATGCCAGTTAATTTCAAGTCTTTCATGTTTACTATTCTCTTTATATTGTCGGAGTAAATAGATGGAATTTGATTCCATGCCAGCACTTCCACATTGCAATTTTCTCTGCCTTGCTCATATTGTAGCTCGCGGGGCCAAGATATTTGTTGCTTTCTTCCATCTCTTCGGGATGTAGATCATTTCTGAGTTTCAAACATTTTAGGTCCTTCCGTGCTTGGAGTGTATCATTTGTTTTGCCAGGTATGTCTAGTAACGTACCAATCAAGCTATCACACATGTTCTTCTCAATGTGCATGACATCAATTTTGTGTCGAACCACCAAATTCGGCCAATAAGCTAAGTCATAAAAGACAGATTTATTTTTGAACATAGGAGCTCTAAGATTAGATTTCAGAACCGGTGTACTCTCGCGTCCCTTTCCAAAGATAACCCTAAGTCCCTTTACCATCTCATATACCTGTCTCCCAGTACGATGCTTAGGAAGTGATCGAGTCTCAACTTTCCCATCAAAAGCTCTCATGTTGCTGCGGTACGGGTGATCCTTACGAAGAAATTTACGATAACCTAGGTACACCATTTTTCGGCTGTTCTTTAGCCACAAGCTCTCTATTTCATCCAAGCAATGCACACATGCACAGTAGCCTTTGACAGTCTGGCCCGATAGGTTGCCAAGGGCTAGCCAATCTTGGATTGTTACGAACAGCATTGCGCGTAGGGTAAAGTTCTCTCATTTGTATGCATCCCATACCTGCACACCATCATTCCACAATATTACAAGATCTTCCATTAATAGTTTTAGGTAGATATCGATATCGGTACCAAGTTGCCTTGGCCCTGGTATTAGCACCGGCATCATAATGTAATTTCACTTCATACACAACCAAGGAGGAAGGTTATAGATACATTGAGTCACAGGCCAAGTGCTATGACTACTGCGCATGCTGCCGAATGTGTTCATCCCATCCGTAGTCAACCCAAATCTTATATTCCTCACATCTTCTGCAAAGGGCTTCTTGTATTTCCTATCGATGTTTTTCCACTGCGTAGAATCAGCGGGGTGTCTCAGCATTCCATCATCCTTACGCTCATCGGCGTGCCATCACATTAGTTCGGCATGCCTTTTGTTCGCGAATAAACGCTCCAAACGGAGGACTATAGGAAAATACCATATCACCTTCATGGGATGCCTTTTCTTCTTTCCTTCACCATTGATATCATCACCGTCATGCTTGTACCATGCTACACCACAAACGAGACACGCTTGCATGTCTGCATGCTCTCCGCGATACAAAATGCAATTGTTTGGACATGCATGCATTTTCTGTACTTCCAACCCTAATAGGCACACAACATATTTGGCCTGGTATGTGTTTTCTGGCAGCATATTTTCCTTTGGAAGCAATTTCTTCAAGAACAGTAACAACTATGTGAAGCTTGTATCAGACTACCCGTTGCTTGCCTTCAATTGTAGCAGTGAAAGTACGGGACGCAACTTTGTGTGCTCCTTCTCGCAGCCCAGTGACAACGATGTTTTGAAGTCCTCTAACATACACTGGAACTTTTGAAACTCTCTTTCATTGGTGAAGTTCCCCTCCCCATTGTGCAACATTTGCTCCAGATCATCAATGTCGGTGTCAGCCAACATCTTCTCTAGATCATCATTGACCAATGTATCTCTGGAAGGCGGCATATCAATGTTCGTCGATCGGCATATCGGTGCACATGTCTTTGTCTTCTCTTTCAATGTATTGCCCTTCCTGTACGATCCCAACTTCACCGTGTTCGGTCCAACGGGTATAGTTAGGCATAAAGCCCCTTGGCATCAAGTAAGAATATATCTGTTGGGTGGTGGATAATTGCTTCTTATTCTCGCAATCGACACATGGACAACATATGTATTGAAACTATGTATTTAACTTGTGTGTCGCGGCTTGTACCAGGAAACAATCCACGCCGTTCTTGTACTCTGCGCTCACACAGCTCGCATCGTACATCCATCTTCTGTCTATTTACAATTATATCATTATTGTAAATCCAAATTCATAACATCTAGAATATTTTGCGATCACCAACAAATAAATTACCTCGTCATCTCCTACCGACAATTGGCCCATGTTGGAGGAGCCGCCTTTTGCATGCTTTCGCGTCCGCTTCCGATGAGTATTTGTTGGTGCTATCCCTAAAAATTTTCTTTATTATTCAACATCTTATATATGACTCATTAAGGAAATATGAAAAATAAATACGTTCATACATAAATATAATTGTATCTTTCTACATACCTAAATATCATGACGAAATTTTCTAATTCATTAAAAATCAAAATAAATACGCTCATACCTAAAGTTTCCATATTTGGAACATGCTAATTAATTAAAATAGAAAAATATAATTAGAGCGTTCTACATACCTAAATATCATGGCTAATTTTTCTAATTCACTAAAAATCAACCATAAATATGCTCATACCTAAAGTTTCTATATTAGAGCTTGCTAATTAATTAAAATATAAAAAATATAATTAAGTTTGCTATATACCTTAATATCATGGCAAAAAAATTTAATTCATTAAAAACCAAAAATAAATATGCTCATACATATAGCTAATGTAAATCAATAATAAAGACACTTTCCACCAGAATTGAAGCTTCCATATCATAAATGAGGTATAATTGCAACTACATTGTCTGAAAACATCATGGCCATAGGTTTATCTCCATCATTTCAAAATCTAGAGAAATTTAGCAAATAAAATTCAAAAAGAAATGGTTGGAGAGGAAGTTACACACCTTGGAACACCTAGGGCATGAAGATTCCTCAAAATTTTGAAGCCACCAAGATCCTGGTGAGCAAAAATGGCCGCCACTGAGCAAGAACAGAGCTCCTTTTTGTTGTGCTCGAGTTTGTAAAAGGAGAGGGTGACTTTTATATAGTCGGGACATCACTGCCGACTCATTTAACTAGCCGACAGTGATGTTATGCTATAACTGCGGGTCGGTGGATTAAGCCGACAATGATGAGTGAGCAGAGCATCACTGCCAGCTCAATCCATTGACCGACAGTGATGACCCTTATCACTGCCAGTTCATAAACTACAATGGCTAATTCTTCCCACACGGCTTATGAACCGGCAGTGATGCCCCATCATTGCCGGCCTATTAGGAACCGGCAGTGATGGACCGGCATATAAGGCCAGTTCTGTAGTAGTGTGACCTTCTTTCTTCATAAAAAGTGCATTATAAATTATATTTAATACAATTCTATTTCCTTGTCAAATTTGTATTCTAATGTGGTCCAGGAAAAATATTACATCTTCTATTTTTAATATAACAAATTATTGAATCAGTGAGCTAAAATTTAAAAGATTGCATCTTCTACTCACCGAAATTACCAAAAGCTTTGCGGTACTTTTCACATGAACATATATACTACCAATTCATATGAAGTCACCATCACTTCACTAAAACACCAATAAGAGAAATAAATAAAGGCCCACACACTTTCTTTCATTTCTATTTTCTTAAAAACGGTAACATCAATACCCATTCAGACGAGCATACTCAAAATAAAGTCGCTCTCTTTGCATCTTTGTTCTGAAGGATTCTGACCTACAAAATAAAGTCGCTCTCTTTGTTGTTTTGACGATGATGCTTTGAGTTATTTAAATGGATGGTATCATATTGGCATCCCTTTAGTAACCAAATGTGGCTATAAACATCATGCAGGACAAGAATTTGGCAATACTTATTTGAACCAAACACATGTATCATAGAATTTAAGTCTTCCACTTTAGAAAGACATTTTTTAGAGGCATATCACATCACTATTTCACTACCCAAACTCATGGATAGAATTAATATCACAAGTCAACAAAAGACAAGTAAAATGATGAAAGAAAAGATAAACATATGATCTTTTGTAACTAAATATTTCCACATTTCTATTTTGAGAAAGAAAAAATATGCACGTTGACTTTTTCGAAAGGTCACCACACTCCACTGAAACACTAATAATAAACCAAATCAAAATCCATGTACTTCTTTGGCCTAAACAACTCATGTACTTATTTCCATTTATATTTTCTTTGAATGGATAGAATCAGCACCCCAGCAACCCTCCTGTTCAACCAAGTGCATCCTCATTCCATGGATTCCAACCTAAATAAATTAAAAGTCTTTGTTGTTTTTATTGTTGTTATTGACAATGGTGGTGGTGATGCTAGCAGATATGCAATTATGCTATCATCTAGTTATTGGATCTACCATCATTTTTTACTTCATGTATTATTATGAATGGCACCATGGAACAAGAATTTGGCAACCAATCCATTGGAAATTTCCCTTGTATAAATCCCAAATCCTAAAACAACTTCTCCTCTCGCTGGTTGCCACTAGCACGCATTTGAAGTGGTCATATCTAACCCCTTTTTAGAGCTTACATCTTGCACTTGAAAATGACTTATTTTTTGGAGGCATACCACATCACTACCCAACCTGGTGCATAGGTCAAACAAAGCCACATCACGAAAATAGAGACAAGTACAACTCAAGAAAGGAACACATGTTTTCAAATAATTAGTGGGTCACAACAAAATTTAAACAACTTCCAACAGGCATACAATCTTTTACCAAGTGTTTATCAGTGGTACGAGTGGCAATTTTCCCCGTGGGGGTGGGGACCCGTGGGGATCCGCCCCGAGTGGGGCGAGGACGGGGCCAGATTTTGCCCTGTGGGGGCAACAGGACGGGGCCCTGAGTCCAAGTCGGGGCGGAGGCAGGGACAAAGTTCTCCCTGCGGGGCTCCATGGGGCCTCGAGCCTGCCGCTCACCCAGTCGCTTATCGCACCCACGCATTGCTCGTCGCGCTACCCACCATGCCCGCTCATCATAGCACCTACTCGTCGCGCCCACCCCGACGTGCCCTCCGTGCCCACCCCGCCGAGGCCCCACCGGAGTTTGGGGATCCGACGGGGATGGGGACAGGGCTCCAAGTTTGAGGACGAGGTGGGGACGGGGGACACCCCTACCCCTGCCCTGCCCCGTTGCCATCCCTAATCAATGAAGGAGTACTAGGGAGGAGATGGATGCCGATTGAGCGCCCATGCACATGAAAAATCACCATCAAACTATTTCTTGCCCATCTTGCACGCTCAGCCACGCCCCCATGCTCGTTATCGCCATCACCAGCACCACCGCACATCAAGCACCTCCATACCGCTCTAGCGCCGGTGACAACATATCGTATAAAAAGAAAGTTCTAGACACATGAAGAGTTCCATTTGAAGAAAGAAAGTTCCACTCACTCAAATGCAAAGTTCCATAGGTTCTATAATAAAGTTCCAAAGGATCCAATCAAAGTTCCACCAATTTAGATGAAAATTTTCAAAGGTTCCAATAGAGGATGGGACTAGGCTGCGCAACAGGGGAGGATGACGATGGGGTGGGAGGAGGCAGGAGGCACAATGACGTGCAATATGGGAGTGACGCTCAAGTGTGCACGAGATGATGATGGCAAACATGGGAGTTGGGGCACAAGGTACGCAGACGCAAGGCTTATCAGGATCGTTTACTTGCGTCCAGATTCGTGTTGGAAGGATATATGAAAAAAAGTTATGAGTAGATGAAAGAATCAATAGATAGATGAATATCAGATGGAAGGGATAGATAGCCGAGATAGCCTGTACATGCATTATGGAGTTGCTGCATTTCCTGAGGTGGGTCCATTAGGAGGGAGGAAGAGGACGGTGGCACACCACGCGAATGGGGAGGACGACGATGAGAGGCAGGTGGCGTTGTGACACTAGAGAAGGAAGCAGTGGCTCAAGAGCGCATGTGGGATGATGATCGTGGGAGGTGGGAGCTCGCTACGGGAGGTGAGGGGCTAGAGGAGGAAGAACCTTGTGCGTAGCCCACCCCGCTAGGGCCCCACTAGAGTTCAGGGATCCAACGGGGATGGGGACGGGGCTCCGTGTTTAGGGATGGGGGCACCCCTGGCCCCCACTCCGCCCTGCCCCGTTGTCATCCCTAATCAACGAAGAAGTATTGGGGAGGAGCTGGATGCCGGTTGAGCGCTCATGCACATTAAAAATCACCACCAAACTATTTCTTACCCATCTTGCATGCTCAGCCATGCCCCCGTGCTCGTTATCGCCATCACCACCCCCACCGCACATCAAGCACCTCCATACCGCTCTGGCACCGGCGAGACTAAAACATCGTATAAAAAGAAAGTTCTAGACACATGAAGAGTTTCATTTGAAAAAAGAAAGTTCCACCCACTCAAATGCAAAGTTCCATAGGTTCTAGAATAAAGTTCCAAAGGATCCAATCAAAGTTCCACCAATTTAGACGTAAAGTTTCAAAGGTTCCAATAGAGGATGGCGTCAGGCTGCGCAACAGGGGAGGATAATGATGGGGGTGGGAGGAGGCAAGAGGCACAATGACATGCAATATGGGAGGACGCTCAAGTGTGCACACATGATGATGGCAAACGTGGGAGGTGGGTCCGAAGGAAAATTTTCACAAGGTACGTGGATGCAAGGCTTGTCAGGATTGTTTACTTATGTCAAGATTTATATTGAAAGGATATGCAAAAAAATATGATTAGATAGAAGAATCATGGATAGATAAATATCAAATGAGAGGAATGAACAACTGAGATAGCCTATACATATATTACAGAGTTATTGCATTTCTCGAGGTAGATCCATCAGGAGGGAGGAAGAGGATGGTGGCACGTCGCGTGAACAGGGAGGATGGTGACAAGAGGCAGGTGGCGCCGCGACACAAGAGAAGAAAGCGATGGCTTGAGAGAGCATGCGAGATGACGATCGTGGGAGCGAGAGCTTGCTGCAGGAGGTGAGGGGCCAGAGGAGGAAGAACCCCGTGCGGGGCCTATAGTAAAAACTGAAGTATTGCCAGCAGAGAAGTACTAATTGTTCACTCTTCTCGGAGAATTTTTTTTAGGCTGACTTTTTCAAAAGAAAAATATTTGCACTTTGACTTGCTTGAGCACGACCAATGTGCATCGTCACCCAGCTTTATAAGGCGGGCGGGCCGCAATCAATGGGAAATTTGGGATTTTGCCACTCCCATCGTTGGCGCTCGCTAAAATGCCATCGGTGAACACGACTATGTTAAAATGCCACTCTCACCGATGCCCACCTCGCTACAATGCCATCATCCTTTTTTCTTCTCAATTTCTTTTCTTTTTCGGCTAAAATGGAGCATGGATGGACTGCTTTGCCCTCGGGCAGCAGAGGCGACCAACACCGATGAGGAGACCGGCGGCTGCGTTGGTCCAGTGCTTGGGTTCGACCTAGTGGAGGCGGGCCTGTTCGGATGGAAGGAGGGAGCGGTGGGCGTCTCCTGCGCGCTCAGGGAAGGGGATCTCGTCGGGGAGGGGCGTCGGAACTGCTGCAGTGGAGACCGTTGGAGCTACAGCAGTGGAGGCATCGGGGAGCGCTGCAGTGGAGGCACCGGGGAGCGCCTAGGGCCTGCGTGCCGGCGGAGAGAAAATAAATTGAGTGGAGTTGTCAATCGGCTAGGGGCAAAACAGTCCATCTATGCTCCATTTTAGCCGAAAAAGAAAAAAAATTGAGGAGAAAAAGGGATGATGGTTTTGTAGCGAGGTAGGCATCGACGAGAGTGACATTTTAATGTAGTTATATTCACCGATAGCATTTTAGCGAACGCCAACGGCGAGAGTGGCAAAATCCTAAATTTCCCCGCAGTCAATCTCCAGGAACCAAACCTGATCGACTGGACGGAGCCCAAACAAGATGGCAGCGGCCGCGTCCCCCGACGTCCCAACCTGCGGCGACCTCCCCGCCGCCGTCTCCGCCTTCGCCGACTCCTTCGTCGACTTCGCCGTCTCCGGCATCTTCTTCCCCACCTCCACCTCCCCGGCCCCATCCTCTCCTTCTCCACCTCCCACCACCCCAACAACCTTCCTCCCCTCGCCCTCCCGCCTCGTCGCCATTGGCGACCTCCACGGCGACCTCCGCAAGTCCCTCTCCGCGCTCCGCCTCGCCGGCCTCGTCCCGCCCACCTCCTCTGGGGGCGCGGACTCCGCCTCGGCCTCCACCTTCTGGGCCGCGGGGCCCACCCTCGCCGTCCAGCTCGGCGACATCCTCGACCGCGGCGGCGACGAGCTCCGCCTCCTCTACCTCCTCCGCCGTCTCGCCCTCTCCGCGGAGTCCCGCGGCGGCGCGCTCCTCCCCATCCTCGGCAACCACGAGGTCATGAACGTCTCCGGCGACTTCCGCTTCGCCACGCCGCAGGGCCTCCAGGAGTTCTCCGCCTGGGCCGGATGGTACCGCGCGGGCCTCGCCATCAAGCGCCGCTGCACGGACCTTCTTCCTCAGCCCAAGAACCCCTTCCTCGGCATGCCGAAGTCCTTCCCCGGCGTCAAGCCCGAGTTTTGGGACGGGATGCGGTCCCGCCTGGCCGCGCTCCGGCCCGACGGACCCATAGCGCGGCGGTTCCTGGCGGACCTCCCCACCGTGCTCGTCGTCGGCGACTCGGTGTTCGTTCACGGCGGCCTCCTCGAGGCCAACGTCGAGTACGGCCTCGAGCGAATCAATGCCGAGGTCAGCGAGTGGATCCGCGGCGAGGGCGGCGACAATGCCAGAGCGCCCGAGTTCGTGCGCGGCCGGGACGCCGTGGTCTGGCTCAGGAGGTTCTCTGACGGCTTCGATTGTGACTGCCAGAGGCTTGAGGGGGTGCTTGGGATGATCCCGGGGGTCAAGAGGATGGTCATGGGGCACACAATTCAGACAGAGGGGATCAATGCGGTGTGCGGCGCGCAGGCTGTGAGGGTCGATGTCGGGCTCTCAAGGGGGTGCGGGAATGGGTTGCCGGAGGTGCTTGAGATCAATGGGGGTGGTGCGGAGGTTTCGGTGATCACAACGCCTCCCGCGGAGGCCTGGCAGTACCGGAAGCAAGAGGCAGAGAAGGCTGCAAAGGCGTTGAACGAGAAGAGGGGGGAGGTAAAAGATGGGCTTGCATTGCTGGTGAGGGAGAGTCATGGGTTGAAAGAGGTAGAAGCTAAGGCTTAGTTTAGGGGTAACTTGATGCTAGAGATTGTTTTGCCAACTCCGAATTGGGATTACCATGGTCAATTTGGGTGTAGGAGTGGGAGGGATTGGTTGTAGAAATCGTTGGTGGAATTAACAATTGATGTCCACGAAAGAAAGGAAAATCTACAACAATTGCCAGTGTTTATCTGGATGTGCTAATCTGTTACTGCTATGCACAATTACTGGCCAATGTGTGAAATTTTCTTAGTGTTTACTTGTGTATATCTGCAGTGTTGCTGTGGACGCCGATAATAATGAACAACTTGGCTTCCATTTGGATAGCATCAACAGGAGTTCTGTAGAACTGTTGTGGCTGAGTGGCTATTGTTCAGCATGTCACCAACCCTGCGGAAAATACTGAAAATTTCATTGAGTAGCCAAGTTCCCGGTGAAGCCTGTACTGGCTATGCTGCCTAACTCAGGTCCGAGATCCAAAGTCATGAGCTGAAGCCATCATTTGTTTCTAGGTAAATTTGGGATTTTAGACAACAAACGCCGCCGTATTTGAAAAAATAGACAACATATTAACGTATTTACAAATTTAGCATCCGTATTCGGAACCTCAAACACCGAAAACTGACTTTCGGTAACTCAGAATCCGAAAACAGCCCGGCCCCACAATTTTCGGCAACTCAGTTACCGAATACGATACTGTTCACCGTATTCGGCAACTCAGTTGCCGAAAACACTGTAAACAGTGCCGTATTCGGTAACTGAGTTGCCGAATACGGCCTCTCCATGCGCCGGCGCCCGGAAGATACAGGAAAGAAGCTAGCAAGCAAAAGTGTATAAAAGTGCATGTTTTTTATTTAATTCACGATTTTTTTTGAAAATACAAAAATAGTAAAAAAACTCTAAATGTTTTCATGATCAAACTAGAGATCACCAGCAACCCATTTTAATTAGTTTGGTCCACAAAGTCTGAGCCAATATTTAATTAGAATTCTCCAAATAAATCAACTTTTATAAATTCTAGCAATATTTAATGCCTCAAATAATTTCTAAAAAATCTAGAAAAATTCACTAATATTGTTATAATGTGATATACTAATTTATAAAAATATTTCATCCCTATGTTATTTGGTGTAAAAGTAAGTTCCTTTATAATGCTTCGTTTATATGCATTTTTATCATTTCATGTGATATTCTCTTTTTAATTTAATTTGAATAAAAATAATGCAACATGCACAAAATTTTGGTTCTCATATTAATATTAAGTCTTTGTAATGCTCCATGTATATATATTTTTTATCATTTCATGCCATATTATCATTTCAGACACCGCTGTTTTCGGATTCTGAGTTACCGAAAGTTAGTTTTCGGCGTTTGAGGTTCCGAATACGGATGCTAAATTTGTAAATACGCCAACATGTTGTCTATTTTTTTAAATACGGCGGTGTCTGTTGTCTAAAATCCCAAAATAACCTTGTTTCTACGAAGCCAACGTATTTGGCATCAACGTTGAGAGTGGTTTTCGTTTGGGCAAATTGCATAGCCGACGATTGATGATGCTGCAAGCAAAACAGGCAGAAGGACTTTCTGTGACCAGCATAAGTTCAAAAGTACAAGATTAGCTGCAATAATTGTGACACAACAGTTGCTAGGCAAGTGTGAGAAATATGATGGAATTGGTCCTTCCGTTTGCAGTGGCCATGTTCACACTGCCGGACAAGTTGATGAAGTGGCTAGCTTCCAGGGAATTTAACACAAGATAGGGAATTGTTTTAAGAATTCTGAACTGGGGGTAATGATACTCATCTCATTTCCTCATTCTCTAGATTACTGTTCAGTGTCACATTTGTCACACCCAAAATCCCTATTTTGGGTTGCGAGCATTTTAAAACAATAAAATAATATTTTTTCTAAAATTTGAAAGATTTTTTAAAATTTTGTTTAGAGTTTAAAATGAATTTGTTTTGTGTGATGAAAAATATATTTATAAAATATTAGAATAGGTTAAGGAATTTTAAAATTGGTTAAATCCTTGTTTCATTTTTCTCACATTATCCCAAAATCCTTCGTGGACAATCTCATCTCGCATCATTTTGATTCAACTCAGCGTGCACTGCTGTTCCTCAATGTTTTTCTCTCTATCCTATGGCTCTAAACCAGCATCAAGCCATCAACCTTGCATCACATTGGATTGCTAGCATGACGGCACAGATGTGCGTTAAAGCTAGCCCAAACCAACTATCTTGCATATGCATGTACCTGATCGTTTCATCCACTTCCAAACGATGTCGTCCTTTCGCCTAACAGCCATGACCGGCCAACAAAGCTTGAGTTAGTGCTCAATCAAGACGCACTGACATCAATTTATTCTCTTTCAATTCCTAGCAATTTATAGTGGAAACCGCCACTTAAATAGCCATAATGGCAATTGAAGCCGGTTACCAGTTACTCCTCGTCGTCAGCCTCATCTTTTCGCACAGTTTCGGAGTTCAATACGGTCTCAAATACAAATCTTGACAATACCAAAATTGTAGGTCTCGTTGATAGCTTCGATTTGAACCTATGGAAGTCCCCCTTTAGATAATGGACCTAGGAGCTATGGCCCCCGAAATCTGTGCTGCGCAGATAAGTCTAAGTTCAAATAGTTTATCTTGTGGTGCATTTTTGAAAAATCAAGATGACGTTTTTAGACATTCTAATGAATACCAAAGTTGTAGATCTTTTCGAGTACTATATTTTAGTTCCAGAAATGTCCAATTTGGAGTCCAGACGGTGAAGATATCATCCTCGGAATAGAGAGCTGCGAAAAAAGAAATCGTAACCGACTCGAACTTGAATCCAATTCGTGTTCGGCTTGGACTCCACCTCAACCATCCGCCCCTAGACCTATTAATAGGATTTGCACGTCCTCTCATATCCCAATTCCACGCCCCTAAGCCCTAAACGTCGCTGCTGCCCTATCCGTGCGCCGCCGTTCACCGGAGCTACCACCACCGCCGCCTGTGATGCGCTACCTCATTATCGTCTCCGCAAATCCTTCTTCGCCGATCATCATAGCAAGGTGAGAACCCCAGACTAGCCCTTTCCCCTCCTTCTTTACCCTGTGTTTTTATCCCATGTGATCCCTAGCCAAACCCCCATCCCCTCGAATCCATCGTCGCACCACCACGATCGTCGCTGTCGCGGACAAGCGCGCCATCGCGGATGGCATCGGCGTTCCACGGCCGATCAAAGCTCGGATCACCACGCCCTTTAACCAGCACGTACCCCTGGATGTCCCACACACCCTCACCAAACCGATTTTCCATTAGAGCCCCGACACCTCCGGGATCATGATCGTCGTGCCCGCTGCCCAGTCTGGAGTTCTACGCATGTAGCGCGGGTTCAGATCGCGTTCCCCGGCAAACTATCACTCCAATCCACGAGTCCTTTGGTCGAGACGTGCCCCTGCTAGTCCTCTACATCCTCCCAAAATCGGTTTATCCAAAGCTACAACAGAGCCCCTGTTCCCGACATCGCAATCCCTCCTGCCCAGTTCCGTACACGTTCTACGTACCTAGAATATCAGCCGGGTTCCCTAGCGAACCGGAGCTCCAATCATCGATCCCTTTGACAGAGACGTGCCCTTGGTTATCCTCAATAATCCCTAAAAGTAGTTCAGCCAGAAGAGCACCAGCGTCAACGATTTTGTGGTCGCTATGCCGCTACCCCCATGTGTGTGAGTATTCTGTGCATGCACCCAGAATGCATTCGCGTTCCCCGTCAATCTAGGAGCCGTTTGGATGCATCGACTGCGTCACAGTGTGTCCCATCACATCTTCTGTGTGGCCACATGAAGGTTCCCTCGCATCTGCAGCGACGCCACCAGGAACACGATCCTAACTTCCAACATCGTTGCGCAATCTTACCAAAGTTCCAACTAATTGATCTCCTTCTCAGGTGAAGCCCTATCCAAGCCATCACCGCAGAATCATGTTCCAGAAAATATGAATATTTCTATTCAAACCATTTCTTGAATATCACAGCTAATTTTCGAGAACGTGCATGTCTTCTTCGCTGTGTCTGTGCGCGGTCACCTCTGAACCTAGGATCGTTCATCTCTCTTTTGCTGCTACCTCGGAACTTCTCTGACAAGACCAACCATAAAACCGACATTGTCTTCTCGCATTCTATGCTCGTGCTCTCCTTAATTTGTTGAAACACCATTTTTGCCCAATGTCAACATCAGTGATCGCCATTCCTATCGCCATCTAATCGTGCACTTCGCCGTCTTCAGCTCGGCGATGTGTGTATCCTTCTGTACCTCAGGTCAAACTGAGCCCTTTATGTGTTCATGGCTACGATGCGACCCCGTCTACACCATCTCCCTCAACCCTAGGCCTTTTCCATCACCGACGACACCGAGAGCCCACCGTTGGCCGACTCCTCCTCGCCAAACTCCCCTACTCTGCTCTCTGATCTTGCTCTCTTGGTGAGAATCCCAAATAACCCCTCCAGAGATCCTTTATTTCTATCTTTACTTTCCTATTTAGGATGTTTACACGTTAGTCCCTGTCTTCTATAGTTAATTCTGTTCCAGCCCTTATTATTCAAATAGAATCATCTATTCAAATCTTGTTCAGCGAATTTCATTCAAATCCAAGCAACACTCTATGAATTCGTCTAAATCTCGTATCCTATCCAACCATAGAGTATTTTTATGATGTGATGCCTTTGTTTGATGTACTGATCTTAGTTATTTGTGTTTTCTTTTTTGTCAGTTGTTCCTACGAGTAGACGACTACGTTCCGAAGCAATACATGGATCTCCAAGAGCAACAGTTCGGAAATCGATGATATGCAAAGTCAAGAATTCGAGATATGCTAGAATCGAGTTTACAAATATCACTTAGCAGCAGCCAGGCAAGTGTCCTTGAACATCTTGCACCTATTTTAGGACTTTTATATTAATTATTTATCCTTCTTGCATGCTTATTGTCGGAGGATGAACTCCACAAGCGGGGATCCGGAGGGGACCCCTTTGAGATTCGGCCGGAGAGATGATTCTGAATCTACCTCGTACGTGAAATAAATGAGAGTAAATGAGATGCAGATGGAATGGATGATCGGATGCTAGGGGAAATAAATGCTCAGGGGATTTTAGACAGGTTCAGGTTGCACGGAGCGTAATACCCTACTCCCTGTGTGTATGCTATAAATGCTCTAAAATACCTCTCTGAGGATCTCTTGTGTTACAAGGGTTTTTCTCTAAGTCTAGAGCTTCGTGTGTCTTGTTCTTCATCTGTTGGGCTTCTTGAACTTCTGTCTTCTGGAGCCTATTCGACCTCTGTCGACCTCCGTTCTTCTTCGAGGAGCCCGCCCCTTCTTATACCCCGTCGGGCGGCCTAGCGTGCCCAGAAAGGAGGGCGCGAGTTCCAAGGTGCCATAAATGGAAAGAAACCATCATGGGCTGCAGCTTGACGGTACGGGAGGGGTTGAAAACGCGCCCCCGTCCGGTCCTGTCGTCATCATCCCGCTTTTCAGCGGGTGCAGCAGGGAGGGACCACTGGGCAGCCACCGAGCAACCCTGCGTGCCCGCCCGGTCCGAGCGAGCCTGACACAGCAGAGCAGCAGGCGATATGCCTCGAGCCCTGCGATGATATCCTGAGGCGCGCCGGATGACTCGCGATGGGACCCGCCGCATTAAATATCCCCACGCCTCCCTGCCAGGCAGTGGCAGGGAATGACAGCAGGCGTGGGGGGAGTGATTGGAAGTGACAGGCCACACTCCCACTTAAATACAGCATCGGGCCTCTCATCAATTGACACCTCACCGCTGAGCCCTTGTGGGGATCACCGGCGAAGGACTTCTCAGGTCCTCGGGGAACTGTGAGTGCTCGGGGACTACTGTTTATAGCCCCGAGCACTCTCTCTCGGCTATGCTTTTTCTTGGTCCTTGGGAAACTCGGGCACTCGGGGACCACTGTTCATGGCCCCGAGCGTCCTCTCCCAGAACTGTGTCTGCTCGGGTCCTTGGGAAACTCGTGTACTCGGGGACCACTGTTCATGGCCCCGAGCACCCTCTCCCGGAACTTATTCTTCTCAGACCTCAGGGAGAAGTCCCCGAGGGAAGGCACTATGTGGCACTCTGCTGTCCTGGCCTCGGGACTCGGGGACCCCTAGTTCCCATGTTACCGACACTTATCTAATTTGGAATCCCATGATTAGAGTTTACTAGATTTTGTATGATTATCCTTGTCGCCGTTGATGAGTCATGAGAAATGAAGGGTAGATATGCTAGTTGCTATCATAGTTGGGGTAAATGTTAATCTTTACTAATGTTTATGCAACAAGAATTGTGTATGGTAATCTTGTAGTAACATGGTATAAGGATCCTAACTGGATGGTTGGTTTGAGGTGGTGCTGCACAGCAAGTTTGTGGTTGTTCTTATGTGGGATCATAAGGACTGGTTCTTGGAGCATGTAACCAAGCTAAACCGCAACCATCCACAGGGCCTATATGGGTACGGCCTGGCCAATTAATTAGCCACCCCTCCGGTTGTGCGAGCACCATTGGACGGTTGAGTGGCACAAGATGAGACTTCTGTTAGCGGTGAAACCTCAGTGGTGCGCACCTCGAAAGCGTGTAAGTGCTTGGCCAGCACGGCAACATGGAGACTATCACCTGGTAATGCGGATGATGAAATCACGACTCGTGGGAAAAGATGGGCAAACTCTGCAGAGTATAAAACTGATCGATCAGTCGTGCTCATGGTCAAGAGCAGCTTGGACTTCTTCTTGATTAGTTGGGATCAGGATTTTGGTATGGATGGTCAGGAAGCCAGGTAATGGGATTACCTGGTGAGTTATGGTAGCCGGATATGGAATATCTGGTGAGTTTGGTAGTTGGATGGAATCCGATGAGCTGTTCTTCTTGTTTAAGTTGTGTCTTCACACTTAGTAAATAGGATGCCTAATTCTGGGAGTTATAGGTTAAGGTTGCTTAGTGCAGTATACCGTTGTCTAACCCTTTCTTGACTTAAGCTCTATGTCATACTTTTCTACACTTGCAGATTACGATATGTACTCACACTTGCTATTTCTAATAATGAATGTTGCTCAGTTAGAGAAGACCTCATCAAGATCAATGAAGCTGAAGGCTATATGAAGACGGAGCATTCCGGGTCACGTTGCCCCAGTCGATTGCCTGTGGTGTTTTCAGAAGATCCTTAGGAGCCCTCTTGTGTTCTTCCGCTACTGTCTTGTAAACTCTGGTATTTATTTTAATAAAATTATTTTTTTGATATAAAACTGTAGATTATTGATAATGTCACCGTATGTATGATGAAACTGATCATGGTATACATGTGGAATGTATTTGGTTATTCTTTTGAAAAACCGGATGTGACAACATTATCAATGCTGATGACATTTAGAGGGGGAAACTTGTGCATTTCTTGTTGTAGTTGAATAATATTGTGTAACCTAGTCAGACATGACCAGTTATGAAATTATGCTAATCAATTCTAGAATATATTTTCTGAAATTGGAATAGTCTTCAAGTGCATGTGTAACATGTTCTAGGTTGTTAGGCTATGTACGTATCCTAAACATTTGTGAGGAATTCCGTCGTAGCCTGGTCAGTAGCCACAAGGATGTGTCTGTTGTGGTGAAAAGGAAATTGTCATGTGGATAGTGTGCCATGCCCTGGAACAGCAAGTTGACAAGGAAAGGTATTTCGAGTGTGATTTGCATTTGCATCCTTCCACTCTTTTTCCACCAATTTTCTCCTCGCGTTGGTTGTTGAATTAGCCTTCTGTTCCTATCCCCCTCGTCTTATCTTCAACCTGTCCTGGGTGGATGTTTTCCATGTTTCTTCCTGCGATTTTCTCATGTGCTCAACACATTCTGATGGCGACATCTTCCAGGTTCTCAAGGCAGTTCTTGGTGATATGGACACCCTACTTCATCCACTGGTTTGTTGTCTTGTACTTCCAACGTGATGTGCAATTTCTCTTTATTTTTGCGGCTGACTAGTGGAAATCTGATTATGTGGGAGTTTAAGTACCTTTTTGTTTCTTTTGATAGTCCAGCTTGTAAGGAATTTTAGTGACTCTAAATTCTCCTGAAATAGAGAAAGGTGATCAATGCTGGCTGAAGTTTGAATGTGCAAGCACATTACATTTCTTCTCCTGACAATATTATTTCAACGTTGTTTCTTGTTTGATAGAATTTGAACCAAAAACAAGATTCTCTGTTTTAAATGGCTGAAAAACAGTTCTGCTCCTTTTGTTTTCAGTTAGAGACAAACGAGTAATCAGTAGTTCGGTACAACGTCTATTTAGCATTCTAAATTTTTTCTTATGATTTGTCCTTGGTACTGCAGTGACCTAAGAAAAGGAAGTTGATATTGTGAATCATGTGTTTATTGGGCAATACGATAATCAGATTATATTCTGACTTAATAGCGACAATTAGAGGCTCTTTTCTATTTATAAATGAAAGCAAGTAGATGATGTAATGCCTTAAAATTTTGGGAAAAGTTGGAAGTCGTCGTTTCTGGTTTCCGGTGTTGAATCGCTCTTGCTAGAAAAGAAAAGAGAAGGAATTGAAGTAAAATAGCAACAATAAATTTCTTTAAAAAAAAAAAACATAATCTGGGAGTGGGCTGAGCCAACTGGGCTTGGTCTGGTTAGTCCTACCCCTCCGCAAAGGCCCAGGCACCCCTTCCCTTTCCTTTTCCACACCACCCAGTCAAAACCCTAGCGATGACTTGTTTTTCCTCCCTAGCTGCCACCTTGCACCTGCTGGACGTCCTCCCCCTGCTGTTGCTCTTGTGCAATAGAGAGAGAAGTGAAAGGAAGAAGGGAAGAAGAAGGGAGGGAGGAGGAGAAGAAGGACGAGGAGAACCCCGGGGGACGTCGTTGTGCTCTCTGTGGTTTCTTAGGTGAGATTCGTCACCCTAATCTCATCCGTTTGGTCGATTTATGAGGTTTTAATCACGAGTTTAGAGGGGATTTAGTTGGAGGTTTGGTCAAAATGAATTCCGTCCACGTTCTAAAATCTGTCAGCTGGTGCAGTCTCTGTTCAACGTCGTTTTTGGGCAAGTTAATAGCTGAAATAAATTTTTCCACCAGAGACAAAGTTGCAGAGGACTTCAATGCATTTATTTTGGCACCAATATTATCCTCATAGCCTATGCAATTTGAGATATATCATCGTTTCAAGTTGACTATTTTTTTTCTCTATCAAGAATTTGGACAGTATAGATCAAATTAGTTTTTGGCCATCATAATGGGATATTTTTAGGGTACGATCTGAAGCAAAGTTGTAGAGTTTTTCATAATATTTCCAACGGCGTAAAGAACGTTATCATAGGATGAGTAGAACTCCAGTTATGACCTCTTAAAAATTGTTGTTATTGTTTTATCGTCAGAAAAGATCAGTCATCTTCAGAGCATGATTTGGCCACCGTAGAAGCTTCAAATACAAAAAACTATAACTAGAAAGTGGTAGATAATGGAGTTTTATAGCTTCTGTAAAATACTTAGAATTGTTGGATTTGTGGATTAATTACGGGAAAAATGTGAAGGGTTCTGTTAGACATTTTGGGATAGTTTTCAGTACTGTTTTCAACAGCAGATTAGAGACCCTTATTGACCTGATAAAAATATGATTTCTCAACGAAAGTTTTAGACTTTGTTGTGTAGTCTCCAGAAGTGTGGTTTTTTCTATGATAATAGTTGCAGAAAAAAAGATATGAAAATGTGAATCCCTACTGCTTTTATCGGTAGATGGATACATGTGTTGTTTTGTGATTCTCTTATGAGCGACAAGTTGAGGGTTTTAGGCATAGGAGCGCTTTGTATTATGTATTTGCTTGTTATGAGGAGCATTGGTGCTGAGATATGATTGTGTTTAGGTGATGGTATTTCGTCTCACACTTGAAGTTCGCCGTTATCGCCGGTTGAAGGCAAGTAAACGTAGCTGTGTGTTGCTACTGTTTTGACTTGTTATTTTCATCACCTACACCTTTATTTCAGAACCATAAAAAATTTAACTATGATTTGAATTCTATGTTGTTCTTTACTTTTAAGCATGATTAATTATTATTTTATGTCTATCTTTATGTTGCTACAATTATTGTTGAACTATGTTGCTGTTCAACTTGAGAATGAAGTTGAGGTATTATTGGTGGTATACTTTAGTGCAATTGCAATATATTTCTGCCATGTGTACTTGCATTTGCATATGTATTGGAAGTTATATCGTAAAGATCACGATTTTACCGATATGCATCGTACGTTGTCCCAGGAGGGGTGCGATGTAAAAGAAGATATATCATTGCATTCATGGAAGTTAATCACATTTATATGTTATTACGGATATGAAGTCATACTTGTGGTTGCGACCGTTATTCGAAGTTATTCTTTAATATTATTGATACTATTTTAACATGGCTTATGTCTTGAGAAGTCCTATATTAAATTGATGCTTAATCAACTTGTGATTTAAATAGCTAGTCAAAATAAGTTTACTTGCTGAGATTTTTAATCACACCCTTGCATTACTCTTTCTAGGTACTCGATGCATGTTATAAAAGGATGAGAATGTAGCAGCACGTTTTCCACTTTATGTTTACACTTTTTATCATTGTGCTGTAATAATAAATAAAGTCTAGTTCTTAGAGTCGTTCGTTAGAAGTTTAATGTGTGGTGACGATGTTAAACTTTATATTTTTGCTCTTGGTTCATGTTATGATGATTTTATTTGTTAATATGATGTTCTGTATATCTTCTTTATCTATATTATTGCTTCTGCGATACTTAAATTTATAGTGAAGATGCTATTGTTTTTTTATGACAAATTATAGGCTGCGTAGTTTAGTGACATCTTAGGTTTTGTGACCCTGGGTGTTACATATGAACTCTAAAAAGAATGACAATTATTCATTGCGTATACTTCTTGTCATGGAAATTTTAATCAGTTGCTGTCATAGTGACCAATCATGTCTGTTTCGTTATTTGCAAAAAGGCTAAAACCTGCTTCGTTAGTTACTCAAGCGGACATATTCTGCTGCTGTTGTGGCTGTGGAACAGTAACACATTGGCCCTATAAAGCCGCTGGAATCAGACCGCCGAAGTTGCCACGACAATAGCCTAAAAACACAAATACAAACACATACACCCTAGATTTGTAGCATTTCACTCTACATCTTAACCCATCCAACCGCCGTTAAATGAACAGTCATTTCAGTTGATCGAGGAAACAAAATCTGCAGTGGCAGACTAACATGTTTAAATTGTTGGGGTATTTGCAAATACCTCTCTGATTTTTTATTTCTTGCAAGGATGTCACTTGAATGACAATTTTAATAGTATTTTTGTAATTTTTTAATAACAAGTTTACAATTGTCCCTATATTATTTGACTAAAAATCTGCAGCGCGCTCAACATGGGTGTTTGGCCCGTGGGCTTTGACTGACGTGCTGGGCGAGCTAGGTTTACAGCGTGTCCCAGCTGGAATGGAGAAACACTAGATCATGGAAGAATGCCCGCCTGTCCAAAAAAAAAAAAACAAAAAGAATGCCCGATTCAGAAGTCGATATGATCAGTGTATCAGTTAAACTATATTGAAGAAAGAAGATATGGAAGGAGAAATAGGTCTAAGCTAGCAAGGAAAAAAGACAAGTACAAAATAATATATTGCAGCAAAAACATGAAGGAAAAAGGAATTAGTAGTTTCATGGTTAACCTGAAACTCTTTGATATACGTGAGTTCCTGACACCTCCCAAACCCAAAAGAACTTCTCCCATCCAAAGTACCAAACAAAGAAAGATAGCTTCTGCCTCCCTCCCTTTATGGTTTGCCCTTGGCCAAACTGTTACCATGGAAGTCTCACTCTGCTTGTACCGGCATCTTTTTGAACACATCAAGTGCAATAAAATTCAAGTTTTCATAAGTTGTGTTGGTGATTTACATCTTCTATACTTTGCATGATTAGAAGATGAGTTAAGGTTTCGTCGATTCGCGTCACTTACTGACAGAGTCATCTTGTTTCGACCATAACTCTTGATCTAGAACTCCATTTGACGTGATTCTTATTGGGTTAGTTTCATAATTTCATAAGCTTTTTACCCATAAAAGTTCAGGTTATTTGGAGTTTCGGATTAGGAACTACATGCGTTTTAGTGACAGGTCAGAAAACTGTTTTTAGGATGAAAAAGTTTCCGCTGCCGTTTGTGCTATCATTCAACCGCCCCCCCCCCCCTCTTGATAGCTTGTTTAGAGGGACATCGATCCTATCGATTTTGAACGATTTCAATAAAAGATTAGCAGTGTCACTCTTCATGGAAATAATAATCCTCCTTATTTGGAGCATCTGGACAACCAGAGTTGATTTGGCTTCAAATCAAATTCAACCTACGATGTGGTCCTAATTTGGTTTTCTCCTTACTTCTATCCTATTTTAGTCTTTCATCATGATCTGAATGACGGTTGATCTCTATTCATGTGTTACCTGCCAACTAATGAAACTACATCAAGTACTACTAATTTTTGCCAAATAAGGTTGGTCACAGCTGATCTTAGTAAGCACACTGCTCGTAGCATTCAAGTGGATAATTTTTGTTTTGTTCTTGCTTTTGATTTCATAATATGATATGATATAAATACTGTAAAAATGTTTGAAGTTACTAAACCTTAGCAAGCACACTGCTCGTAGCATTCAAGTGGATAATTTTTGTTTTGTTCTTGCTTTTGATTTCATAATATGATATGATATAAATACTGTAAAAATGTTTGAAGTTACTAAACCTTAGCAAGCACACTGCTCGTAGCATTCAAGCACACTACTCTATCGTCATTCTAACTTTTTCACCATTACTATCCAATGGTTTCAAAACTATGTACCACCTTTTCCTTTCCTTCATTGGAAGCATGTAAAGTTCAAACTGTTTCTTAATAACTGAGTATAACGCCAGTTCATCTTTTCTTTAACACGTGAATTATTGGTTGTGAGTTGGTTAGTAAACTCAAAAGTTTGCTGCAACGTGAAATGTATCTACCAACTGATGAACTAAAAAATGCTGGTGTATTTATACTGGTGTATTGGGGAAATGGCTACAGAACTTGCCGCTATACTGGTGTATTGGGGATTTGGATTTCGTGTTTCTGAAACCACTTTCTTGGATGCTGGTACAAGAGATTGTGGAAACATGGTATTTCTCATTAGATTCATCCATTGGTCCCGTCCACTGTTCCGGTAGGCACACCATGCCTTTTGTATTGAAAGAGGGTAGTTGTTGCTGGAGTGCTGATGAAACCACATCGCCGGTTCATTTTAATTTTGTCGTAAAATTATGCAGCAGTCAAGCAAAAACATGACGGAACAGGGGATTAATATGTTCAAGAGCCTACCTAGAATCTTGGACTACATTACACCTCTCAAACCTAAGAGAAGCAATGTAATAAACCATGGAAAATAATGTCTGCTTCTCTTCCTTGCTTGCTTCCTTGCTATACTCCTGTCATAATTAAATCTATCTAGATTGGTGGGAATTTTTGCAAATGCGACCCGTTAGCTAAGAGAGGAGTAATGATGTACCTATATATTTGTTGAAACTTAGATTAGCACGGCGTCAAAAATGTCGTCTCTATATTGGCTGTAGCTTGATTCTCTTTGCACAGTTCACCACCTACCTTGGGATAGTTTTTAGAGGTACCTAGCTAGCTACATAACCTCCATGATATAGAGCTCACAAAGTCATATGGCTCCCTGCTTATTTTGACATACATGAGTAATTTGATTCCTCCTCAACATTTAGGCATGGAAAACTGTAGGACCGAAAATGACAATTAGAGGATGTTGAATATGCGCCTTATAAATTTATTTGATTGTATTTTTCTAATCTTTCACCCTATGCACCTAAAAATCAAGAGTGGAAGCAACTAAGAAGAGATACAAGTCACAATAAAAATCTCCCAAGTAAACACGACTCTCATAGATAGAATTGAACCCTAGGTTCCATAGAACACCAATTCAAGAGCATAGCCAAAAAATATAATAACTTGAATTTGGAACACTTAGAACCTAGAATCTAGTCACCGGGTGAATAAATTCTTCAAGTTGATAGATCTAAAGGCAAAAGAGATTAAAGACCATTCTGAATGTGAATTTTATGCTTCTAGCAACAAGAAGAACAACTCTCGCAATGTGAAAAAAATTCAGCTCTCAAACCAAAACAAAAATCGCAACAAAAACTTAAAAACTCGCAAACAAAACAAGGGAGCTAATAGAGAGAAACTAGAAGGAGATGAAAACAAGCATGGGATGAAACACCAATTTCATTGCTTGCAAAGGACAATCCTATTTTTGGCATATTACTAAGTACTTTCACTCACAAAACCTCTCATCTAATACATAGTCTAAGCACTCCTCTCACCCTTTGAAAACCCTAACTCTCAACTCTCAAATGGATGGCTCAAAGAGCTCAACCAGTCATCCTCCTCTATTTATAGCCTAGGTTACTTGATCCCTAAGATTCCTATATTATTCCTTAAATGTTCATCTCTTCTGATACACTACTACCTAATACTAAGTGAAAAATAGACAAAGAAGACACGAAATGAGTGACGGGTCATAACATGACGCGTCACTGATGATAAAAGTGATGAGTCATAGTTGTTACTCATTACTTATGAGTTATCATACGCGACGGGTCATCCTAGGTCAATCATAGGTGATGAGTTGTAGTTGTGACCCATCACTACTATAACTCATAAATGATGGATCTTACTAGCTAGTCATTGGTAACGGGTAACAACTATCATTTCATGTGATACAAAAGTGCATGTACTTCTGGTTTATGCCATGTATGTGTGTATATATATGTATAGTAGTACAAATATATACTCATATATATATATATGTATTCTATGCTATTTTTTTCTATTCATCTGGTGTGTTTGTATATATATATATATAATATTGCCTTAGGAATATATATATATATATATATATATGTATATGATGCTATTTTTTTTATTTTTCTCTTATTCTTTTCTCACCTTAACAACACTAGAATATGAATTATTGTACAATTTTGCTCAAGTTTGATATAAGGGGTGGTAGCTATGGACACAAACACGTGTTCCAAAAATGGTGCAAAAACTTTCGGGGGTGAGAACTTAATATTTCACGCTATTTATTGCCTCATAAAATTCTTTGAACCCAATAAAGTGGGGGAGAAATGGATGTAAATTTTTCTGTAGATGTACATAGAGTCAAAAAAACATCGAAATTAGAGTCCGTATACAAAAGTTATATCTTTTTTTTACTAAAAGCACTCCGAATCAATATTTCGGGAAAAACATCATCAGTGACGGGTCATAGTTATGACCCGTCATCTATGAACTTTGACGACGAAGGTTGAAAGGATAACATAACCGGTTTCTATCATAAGCACGTAATAGCTGAGGTGGTAAGGGAGTCACGCGCGAGGTCCTGGGCACAGGTTCGAGCCCCATGAAATATAAGGACCAAAATATATTTGAAAATGATGTGGATTGGGCATATGCGATGGGCCCTGTATTAGGGTGGCTCTCATGTGAAAAAAATATTTTTTTGACTTTTCTCGTATCTAAAAAATGTGAAACATATTCATCAGTCATAAGTGATGGGTCACTGTTACGACCTGTCAATTATGTTCAGTTATAGGTGATAGGTCACTATTACGATCCGTCACCTATGATATTCATTGGTGATGAGTCAAGTTGTGATCCGTCACCTATGACCACATTGGCGACAGGTCTGTACCTGTCACCCATAATGACTCATCAGTGACGCGTTTGGGGTGACGTGTGTGGGACACGTCACCCATGAGGGTTATTATCCGTCACCCATGTCCCTTTTTCATGTAGTGTAACAATGAGGGCATTTTCGTCCATCTTTTCCTCGTTCATCGGATGGTCGTGACGTCTTCAAAACTTAGCTTCGTCTCGACGCAAGCTTCGCGATGATGTCACGTGCACTCTATCCTTCCATGGTTTTAAGGCGAAACCACGAAACCGTCTTGCACACTTCTTAAAGCATGACTCACCGCTACTTGCTACCCCTTAATTAAGCGTCCCGATGTTGACATATGTACACCATCTTGCGATCTTGACCGCCAACAATTCTCTCCCACTTTCGATCTCTCAGGATGCCTTGTCACTTGCACCGGCATCCCTTTTTCTTGACTTTGTCAACATATCATCTTCATCCATCTTCACATGCTCCTATTGCCCTTCATGTGTACAACAAGGATCACCCTTGGCTCCGCTCGGCCTCCTCAATCATCTAGCACTAAGCACCCCGCTTAGCCTCGATCATCCCACTGTAGACTGCCAAGTTTCATCCATTACTTACAGATCATGAGACAAGCAAACACCTATCTCGAACTCCATTATAGATTAGTCAGAATCAAAACCCTCAGTTGAGAGCACATCACAGAAAGATTGTGAACACCGGATGTTTCAATGTTACCAACTCCTCATCACCGGACAATCCGGCGCATGCATCCTCACCAAACAACACATTTTGCACCCTCTGTAGAAAAATTAGTCCAGCGTGCATTGCTGCCCATCATCGGATCATCCGGGAGTGCTGTGAGGATCGGTGACATCCTAAGAGAGGGGGGAGGGTGAATTAGGGCACTTAGAATCTATTCAGCTCCAAAGGCTTCACAAGATAAACCTATCACAATTTCTATCAAAATGTGCTCTAGGTTTATCTAGTGTGTCTGATGTACCGATCAAAGCGCTTGCAACCTATCTAAGAAGGTAAATTACAAGTAAGTAAATGCGGAAACATAAATAAGGTAGAGAGAGGAAACTCGTCACAAGAATTTTTCCCGTGGTATCGATGGCATGAATGCCACCCCTAGTCCACACTGGAGCTCCACCAAGGATATGCTCGCGGTCTTTACCCGGTCACGGCTATTGAGCCACCAAATCATAAAGACAAGGCCTAAACCCGGATGAGCAACCAAGTCACCGAGGCAAGGCCTCACCACAAGTCTCTCTTCTGGTCTCTTGCCACCATGATCACTTCGGAGCTTGAGCCACTCATGTAAGGGTCTCCGCGTCCCCGTACACGTGTCTTGCTGCTTCTCTACACCAAGTCAGAGGGTTAACAAGATGCCAGCGAGTCACAAAGACTCCAAGGTGCCAGTGTACCTCTCGGTACACAGTTGGATCACTCCTTGATCAACTCTCTAGGTTGCAGTACCTAGCAACACTTCTCTCTAGGCCTAATAGCACTAATCACTCTCTAATGGTGTGCTAAATTGCCTTGGATGAACACTTTAAGCGCTTTAGTGGCTTGGATGTCTTCTCAAGTGTACATGAGATTCTCTAGACTCCAGCCCTTTCAAATGACTGAGTGGAGGGGTATTTATAGCCTCAAACCTGCCAACAAGCCGTTGCCCTAACAGCTCAAAAAAGTTGTTAACACTGGATGATCCGGTGAGAACAATGATACTAACACCGGATCATCCGGTGAGTACATCATCAAAAACTAGCCATTGGAACCCCCATTCAACCCTCTGTAAACACCGAACACTATTCAAATCCATCACCAGACTTTCCGGTGAGTTATCTTGAGCCATCTTAGCTTTTGCATCCTCTCTAAATTGCTCTGGTGAAGCCTCCGGTGTGCATCTCTTCATCACCAGACCTTCCGGTGAGCTATCCTGAGCCAAACCGTGCCTTTGCAGCCTCTCTGTGTAAAATGCTCTGTTGCATTCATCAGGTATTCATTCCATTCACACCAAACCATCTGGTGAGTTAAACCTTCTTTACTTTTCCATAGAAATGCTCCGGTGCAACTATCTCTGTGATCACCGAACTATCTGGTGCCTTCATCCTCCTTCTTCAACAGTTGCATCTTCTCTGGTAGGAATGCTCCGGTGAGATCATCCGGTGTGTACAAGCCAAACACCGTACCATCCAGTCAACTAATCATCGCTCTTCAGCACTTGCAGCCCTCTCTGCAAGAATTGCTCCGGTGTATAACTTTCGCTGATTACCGGACCATCTAGTGGGTTGTTCCATTTTGCCTTCTGAGCAGAAACAGTCCGGTGAGTACACGAGTCTTAACACCATACTATCCGGTGCCTTCTCTCTCCTCTGCTGAGAATACTCCGGTGATTATAGCCTTTAGTACACCGGATTATCCAGTGGGAACAAATCTCCTGGGACTTCTCAATTTCAACCAAACTTTATCCTGATTGCGGTGGCTTCTTTATGTATTGCATTCATGAGACCTACTAACATATATTCTTGACAAATATGTTAGTCCTATTGACTATATTTTCATTAATCACCAAAATCACAATCATGGCCTAATAGGACCATTTTCGCTACAATTTCCCCATTTTGGGTGATTGATGATAACACAATCAAAACAAGTAGCAAACGATAAATGATACCAATTGACAAGATCATAAAAGAGCACAAATTACCATATTTCTTGGATACATGTTCTTACCACATAGTCCCCATTTGTTGTGGCTCCCCTTTTCTCCAATGTCACTATTTCCCTTGATCAACCTATGCAAAAACTTCTCTTTTGTCAGTCTAGGCACCTTATGTTGTTTCTAGCATCTCCCCCTTTGCCTTCTGCATTCCTAGACATCTTGCTTATTGCTATAGTTTCTCCCAAATTGTTCATCTTGCTTTCATCGTCAAAATTCTCCCCACTTTATCAACAATCTTCCAAAAAGGCTATAAGCAAATGTTGAACTCAAGGAAAAAATGTTAGAGCACATGGGATAGAGCTTCATAAATCATGATCCAATAAAAATAATACCAATTGAAATGAAAAGAATATGGATCACAATTCATGAAACTTGCATAATATAGTCTAAACTTCTTCTATAAAATGATACAAATTTTAATGATACCAATTGAAATGAAAAGGAATATGGATCACAATTCATGAAACTTGCATAACATAGTCTAAACTCCTCCTATATGTGTTCATACACATGATAAGAAAGAAACATATGCACAACTAGATAATATGTCAAGATAGGAAGTTTAAGCTATATTATGCATGAAGGTAGCTTATATGAACAAAATGATATGATAATGATACCAATTGAAGCCTTTAAACATTGCATATCTCCGGAGACTTGTAGATTACTCCATGAGACTACAAAAGATATAACTTGCAACACATATTAGTCTCAGATCACAATCTATAGGATATACCCCCCCCCTAAATGTGTGCATACAAGTATTTAATACTTGTGAGGCATATGCACTTGTTATCGATAACAATGGAGATTTATCCTGTAGATTGAATCATGGCATATAAAAGATACCAAATGTAAAACTAGTGCCATGTAAGGGATCTACAACTAACAAACCATGTAGGTTGCTCATGAGTTAGAGATAAGCACAAGCAACTTACCATATGAAAACCTACATTAGGCATTGCAATAAATTGAAATAAGCATATGCAATCCTAGAAAAGGCAAAAGAGCTACAATAATTAAAAGTTTTTGCATCTAGCTTCATTACCTATTTTACCTTTGGATGGGGATTTGGGTATATGATGATCATGATCTTCATCAATATGCCTAATCTTGTATACTTGGCTTCTTTGCTTCAATCTTCACTTCATTTTATAACCCAAGCCTCTAAATCCTCATGACCTCTTCGGGCTTCAAGTCTTCTATGGAACCCAAACCGATTGGGCCCCTTCATATTGATGATGACTTCCTTAAGCATCCAAATGGGTTAGTTTCACCTCTAATTCTTTCTCCCAACCATGTGTGCAACCACCTTGCCATTTTTCTTCTTTTTGAGTTTGTAGTGGTTGCTCTTGATCTTGACCTTGTAGTTGGACTTGGTGTAGAGGTTGAAGGTCTTGCTAGAGATGTTCGTCGCCTTCTTCTTCTCCTTGGTCTCCTTTTTAGCTTGCTTGCATTAGAAAGACTTGTGGCCTTGTTGATGGCATTTGAAGCATGTCACGGTAGACCCATCCGCAAGCTTGTTCACCATGCTATCATAGTTATCTTGAGAAGGTTGGATATGTCCTTTGCCCTTTAATCTTGTCATATCTTCCTTAAGCTTTTTCACTTCTTGCTTAAGCTTATCATTCTCTTGTGCAATGAGTTCATTGGATGATTCTACAAAAACATTCTCAATACATGTCTCATGGCAAATGGGTGAGCTAGATATATCAATTAAATCATCACAAAAAGTGGAAGTATCTACCTTAGGCTTGAAACTAAAGAGTGAGGTAGACTGCTTCAAAGGGACCTTAGTTTGAGATTCAATGCACTCAAATTTAGCCTTAAGCTCTTCATGCTCTTTATTTAGCAAATTGATTTTTCTCAATAATTGTTCATAGTTAGAAACAAAGGTAGCATGAATATCATTAAGGGTATTGAATTTTCTTAAGTTCTTTAGCTTGTTTCTTTAAAATGACCACAACATAAGGATCCACTCATACTAGGGCAATACAAGCATTAAGAACTGGCAAATTTCAATCTCAAACTAGGCAAATAAGTATTCATGACAGTAGGCTTTGCAAACATTCATATATGAAATCAAGACTTAGTTAGATCAAGTGATTTAAAAGCAGAATTGATCATTGAGGCACATTTCTTTATCATTCTTTTATCCTCAAGTGGTCTTTTATCCAATCGAAGTATCAAACGACTGGGTGCGACAAACATCTCGAGGCTTCAAGATAACCGTATTTAATTATATTTTAGCACAAGAAATCTGATTGCTTAAGATTATTTAAATTACACAAATTATCAAGTTTTTATAAAATCAAGTCAAGTCTTTGCGATTCTAGGAACACATGTTCCCCCAATGTTCTATCATGAGCTAAATATCTGACAAAGATAGAAAATATAATGCAATATTTTCTCAATCAACAGTCTTGAACCAAGATGCTTAGAGCAAAATATTCATCATACTAGTCGTAACACAAATATTGACTAAGCTAAAGCAATTACGAACATGGTGATCAAGAATATAGCATTTCATAGTCTACATGATTCATAAAATTACCGAATTTCATCTTTAAGAATGCTAACTTACTTGAAATGTTTCATGTTAAAGCATCAAGTGGAGCCTAAGATTAAAAGATTGCTTTACACAACTACTCAACTTAGTCTAAATTCAAGACTAGCAACTGAAAATTCTAAATACATACAAGTCAAAGCTCAACTACTATGTTTATCTTACAGAATGCTATGCAATGCAAATGCAACAAAAGTAACATTGAATATGTGCAATGGCAGCTCCCCCTTACACAATGCTATATGGATGACACACTCCAAGATCTCCCCTCAGATAAGCAAATCGGGTTGTATCTAGAGGTTTGATAAAGATATCGACAAGCTGGTATTGGGTATCAATGTAGCGTAGGTCAATACCTCCCTTTCATTGCAGTCCCATAAGAAGTGAAATCTCACATCTATATATTTGGCTCTAGAATGCTGGACTGGGATATTGGCTAAGCTTATTGCACTAGTGTTGTCATACAAAAATGACGCACTCTTGAAATCTAACCCAAAATCTCTCGAAGTAGCAACAATGCACAGAATTTGAGAAGAACAGCTAGTGGTAGCAACATATTTAGCTTTAGCAGTAGACTGCGCAATACTAGACTACTTGCGAGAAGACCAACAAACAAGAGAGGTACATAAGAAATGACAAGTACCAGAGGTACTCTTCCTATCAATTCTAAAACCAGCAAAGTCAGCATCCAAGAAAATCTCAAAGAGAAAGAGAAGAGGATGCAGAAAACCAAAAACCATACCCAAGGGTCTGTTTGAGATACCTCAATATGCATTTCACCGCTTAGCGATGAGATGTCCTTGGTGAAGCTTGGAAGCAAGCACACAAGCATGTGACAAAGTGGATATTGAATCTTATCGTCGTCAGGTACAGGAAGGAGCCAATCATGCTCCTATACTTCTGCTGGTCTAATGCCTCGGTATCTTCATCCGGATCAAGCACAGTCAATGTAGCTATCGATGTCACTAAGGGCTTTGCATCGCTCATGTTGAACTTCTTCAAAAGATCCTTGGCGTATTTCGCTTGGTAGACGAATGTACTTTGCTTGCATTGTTTGATTTGAAGCCCAAGGAAGAAGTTGAGCTCGTCCATCATCGACATCTCAAATTTTCTGCTCATAGTTTCTGCATGCTTGACCACAAGTGCATGAGAAGAGCCAAAAAAAAAATGATATCATCCATGTATATCTGAATAAGTAGAAAATCATTGCCATGCATGAAGGTGAACAAAGTTTTATCCACCGACCCCATCATATATCCTTGCTCTAACAAGGTTTTGAGCCTATCATACCAAGCCCAAGGCGTCTGCTTAAGCCCATTCAAAGCCTTCTGAAGCTTGCATACTCTATATGATATTTAGAGTGCTCGAAACTAGTGGGTTGCTTGATATAGACCTCTTTTTTGATAAAACTATTTAGAAAAGCACTTTTGACATCCATCTGATACAACTTGAAACCTTTGGATGCCAAAAATGCAATTAGGATCTTAATGGCTTCTAGCCTAGCTCCTGTTGCAAAGGTCTCCCCAAAGTCTATCCCCTCTATTTAAGTGAAACTTTTGGTCACAAGTCTAGCTATGTTTCTAATTACATACCCGTCCTCCCTTTATTTGTTCTTAAAAACCCATTTAGTGCCTATGGTATGAATATTTAGGGGTAGCTCTACAAGGACCCAAACTTGGTTTCTTTCAAAGTTTTCTAGGTCTTCATGCATGGTATTGAGCCAATTTGAATAAAAAGAGTGTTTTCAACATCATGTGGCTCAAAAGAAGCAACAAATGCAGAATTAGTGAAATGAGCATGTTGAGCAGATTTGGACTTCGTTACCCTTTTACCAAGGTTGCCGATCATTAGCTGTGGAAGATGTCTCCACTAAATATGTTGAGGAGCCTCGCGTTGTGAGATGATCTCCTCCTCAAACACTACTGGTGTAGGCTCGAATGCAGCTGAAGTCGAAGTAGAGATTGTAAAACCCTCTGCTGGTCTAAAAGAGGCAGGAGCCAGCTCTGAAGCAGGTGTGATAGCAGGAATTAATGAATCATCCTAATCAACACCGAGAGCTAGAAGAGCGCCATCTATGAAGATGCTTTCACTCATCTTTTGATCATCTGCACACTCAAGAATAGAGCTAATACAAGGGATTGATTCATTAAAGGTCACATCACAAGACTCCATGATGGTGTTAGTGTCAAGATTATAAATCCTGTAAAAATGACCATGAAGAGAATAACCCAAGAAAATCCCATCGAAAGAGTGCGACTCAAACTTGTCAAGATTGCCACACTTTAGGATGAAGCATTGACAACAAAAACTCTCAAGTGAAAAACATTCAGCTTCCTCCCAAAGCGCCACTCATAAGAAGTCACATTCATAATCGAGTGTAAGAAAATCCGACTGGAGATTAACAAGTTGTGCTAATAACCTCTACCAAAAAATTCCTAGGAGTCCTATGCTCATTAAGCATCATTCTAGCCATCTCAACTAAATTTTGATTCTTTCTTTCAACCATGCCATTCTGCTGAGGAACACGTGAGGTAGAAAATTGATGCTTAATGCCATGTTCAAGATAAAAAGTATCAAAGAGATAAATCTTGAATTCGGTGCCATTATCACTACGAATTTCTTTTCAATGCACCAAGGAGTTCCTTGAACAATCTCAAACCTAAGCTCCGAAAGTGTGAGAACACTTCATCCTTGCTCACAAGAAAGACTACCCAAGAGTAGTGAGAGTAGTCATCAATAATTACATGTACATACCACTTTCCATCTGCCGAACGAAACCGGAAAGGACCAACGCTGTCCATATGGAGAAGTTCCTTCGATTGTTCAATCATCACCAGATTAACTGGTGGGTGAGAGATGACAACCATTTTGCGATACCGACAAAGAGCGCAAATAAGATTCTTCTCAAACCTGAGCTTGAGCAATCATTGGATCAAGCTTAGGGCACTCAATTAAGAGAGCAAATCAAAACTCATGTGTCCTAGCCTTTTATGTCACATCCAAAGCTCAGAAGAAGGTTGTGCAATTAAACACCAAGAAGAACAAGAAAGCTCAAAAAAATCAGCTCTAAAAGCTCTCCCAACTCGAGAAATCCGACAAATAAAAGCAATTGAGAAATCAAGAACTTGAGAAGCATCATACTTGAAGCGCACTTTCAAGTCCTCATCAAACAACTGAGATACATAAAGTAAGTTGTATCCCAGATGCTCTGCGAAAGTCACATCTCTGAGAGTAAAACTCTCATTTACCTTTACCATATATTTGACTTTCAGTCTTCCTTTTTTGTCATTCCCGAATGTGATATACTCATGCTACTTTGTCGGAGTGTGGCTGGAGAACCATGATGCATCTTCAGTCATATGACATGAACAAATGGAGTCAATGAGACACTTATTCTACATGCCTCCATCTGCCACCTATACATGAGAAAAATAGTAGATGGATGGCTCAGTATTAGGGCTAGTCAGAACCTCTTGGGAATCTAGTACTGGGCCATTAGCCTTGAAGCAGTAAAAGCAGGTGTATGTAGATCAAATCTAGCATGCTGGGGGTGAACACCACGATGAGGAAAATGTACGCTACCAAATGGTTGTGAATCAAAGCCTCTAATATGCAGACCAAAATTATATGAACCATGTATGGCCTACGTCGGGCACCACCTCTAGGAGGAAACTGAAAAGCGTCTAAAACCCATGAGTGAGGGCGAAGAAAAGGCTCATGTACACTAAATGACCCTCACGCCTCTCATTTCACCTACAGCTAAAGCAAAACTCGACTAGATGACCCTTCCTCTAGCAGTAAGTGCAATGATAGTATCTCTTATCATCTTGTCTGCTAGTTACTCTAGACTTTCATAAGGGCTTTCTTTTTAAGTTGAGGAGCTCTCTTGGGTTGTGGTGTGGTATTAATCTTTGATCTCTCAGCCTTTAGGGTAATAGGTGTGGTGAAAACAGCCTTACTAACCCCATTGTATGCCACTCTCTCAAAACTCAACCCTAAGGCTAATCGAGCCTTATCCGCACAAATTTTGGTCTTGGCCAAAATCAGATACATTTTGCCCTTGCCTTCTGAGCACTTCTCTACAAGAGAAACATGATACTCATTCTTAGCCATGAGCTTTTGAGCTTGCCCTCTAACCCAGCTGAATTTGTCCTCAAAGACGATACAGGTGGAGCAGTTCGGCTGCACATCCTTAGAACATTCAACACTCTCCAATCTAGACTCTAACTCCTTAATTTGCTTGACTTTCACTTCAACATACTTTGTGAGCAAAGGGCAATTCTTGCAAGTGCCTAAGAGAGTAGCTCTAGACTCCTCCTCAAGGAGCTTTTTCTCATCAGTCTCAAGCCAACTGACAACTTGAGCACGCAAAATATGAAGCTCAGCAAGCTCACTCAGGACTACAAGACAACTATCACACTCATCATGTTTGGCCCTAGACCTAAGTAACTCAAGCACAGAAGAAGAGCATTCTAGCCGAGACTTGAGTTCCTTAACCTCACGAACTACTTTCTTAAGCAATCTATCTTGGCTAACAAGTGCATCATTCAGGGCATCAATCTAAATAAAAAGCTGGTCATAGGAAGATAATATCTCAGAGGGATCAAGCTCAGGGTCGCTACGTTGTCGTCTGCCATGAAGCAAAAGCTGGTGAAGTCCTTATTCTTCTTCTTGCTCTTCAAGGGTTGCTCCTCCTTCGAGCTCTCATCATT
This sequence comes from Phragmites australis, assembly GCF_958298935.1. Lineage (NCBI taxonomy): Eukaryota > Viridiplantae > Streptophyta > Magnoliopsida > Poales > Poaceae > Phragmites > Phragmites australis. The sequence goes on from NC_084939.1 coordinate 20,975,211, forward strand.
GCTTGAGGAAGTGTTGACATCGCTGAGCACTGCTACAAAAGCTCATGAAGCTATCTTGTCCGTCTTCTTGGCCATCTTGTCACGGTTCTTGAAAAAGGTTTCTTGTTCTTCTTGTATTTTTCATGGTCGTAGTTGCGGTCTTCCTTGTTCTTGAGCTTGGGGCAGTCTGCCTTACGATAAGTGGTGTCACCACATTCATAACAAGCACAAGAATCACCTCTCCTCCGATCTCGTCAGTTGTTTTAGAAGAGGGTGAACTTCTTCACAATCAATGCCAAATCTTCGTCATCAAGAGCATCCACCTGCTCTTCTATAATAGAGACCAAAGAATACAAAGAAAATACACTAGGTGAAGTGTGAGCACAAGAAAGACCAATTCCAGCCTGACTACCACCACTCAATCCTGAAACCAATGCCATATTCTAAGACAGGGAGTTTTCTAAACCTATCCTAGCCACTTTGGCTATCTTTGTGGATTTTAGTTTGTTGAAGAGTTCATCACAAGTCAATATGTCATAACTGAATGACTCCTCAATGCTGAAGATCTTTACTTCTTATATGATACGATCAAGAGCATAGAGAAGCTTGATCGCCCTCTCATGATCAGAATAAGGCAAAACCCCAATAGATCTAAGATTGCTAACAATCCCATCAAATCAAGCAAATATGAAATCCAAAGACTCTATAGGGTCCTACACGAATATCTAATATTCTTGATTGTATGTGCTTTGGTGCCGAGCCTTGATCTAGTTGGTACCCTCATGAAAGACACTAAAAGTGGACTAAATCTCTCTAGTAGTACGAAGGTGATGAATTCTATTAAACTCATTATGACTTAGACTAGTGAACAATATATTTCTAGTCTTGTTGTTGGCTTCATATTATTCAATTTGGGCCTGAGAAGTGCGAGTGATAGGAAGATTAGAGAGTAATTAGCACTATTAGGTCTACAAAGAGTTGTTTCTAGGTGTTGCAGCCTATAGAGTGGATTAAGGAGTGATCCTACTGTGTCCCAAGTGGTACACCGACACTTTAGAGTCTTAGTAACTTGCTGGCACCGTGAGCCTTAGTGGCTCATGCTTGTTGACCTTTCGATTTGGTATGGAGCAACAGCAAGAAATGTGTACGGGGATGCAGAGACCCTTGCCTTTATGGCTTGAGCTTTGAAGTGAAGACAGTGGTAAGTGACTGGAAGAAAGGCTTGTGGTGAGTCCTTGCCTTGGTGGCTCAACCTACTTGAGGCCTAGGTTGCTCAAGGGTCATGACTAGGTGCCATCTGGGAGTAATAGCCTTGGTAACTACTATAACGTCGATTGGGGGTGAAGTTTATGCCATCGATACCACAAGATAAAAATCCCTTATGCTAAGTTTGCTTACTCTACCTTCTTTACATTTCTGCAGTTACATACTTACAATCTATCTTTGTATGTTTACCTTCTAGAGTAGTTTTCTAGGATTGGATATAGGTTGCAAACCTTTTTGAATGGTAGATTAGACACACTAGATAAACCTAGAGTACATTTAGATAGAAACTGATATATGTTTATCATGTGAAATTTTTGGAGTCAAATAGTTTTAGGTATCCTAATTCACCGCCCTCTTAGGACGTCATCGATCCCTACGGTTGAGCCATTGTCTCATTTTTTATCAGTTAGGCTTCATCGCCTAGTGAGTTGTGATGTCCAAGGTAGGGATGGATATCTGTAGTGCTCTACACTTTGATGACACTCACTTTCCCATTGGAAAATTCTAATGAAGCCAAATGTTTAGATATTTGAAGAGTCACCGAGGAGAGGATGAAGCAACATCTTACAAATAAGGAGAGACAATATGATACTTCGGCGAAGAGTATCATTTTATCATCTCTATGTGTTGATGCATTCAATCGAGTATATTCTCTTACCAATGCTCATAATATTTGAACTAACCTCATTGAAATACATGAAGATACAGATGATGTGCGCAATGAGAAATATCATGTGCTAGTCTCTCAGTTCAATAACATTAAATAACTTGGCCATGAAAGTGCTAATACCATGTACTCATGTTTGAATATTCTTGTCAATGAGATCAATGAGCTAGGTTTGACGCAAATTAGAGATGATCAAGTGATGAGAAGAATACTTTAAGCTCTTCTTCTAAATTACAAGTTGATTGTGTCTATCATCTACGACAACAACAATATTAGCACAATGACTCCAAGGCAAGTACTCGGCAATATCACCATCCACGAGATGATCATGAATGTGAAGGTTGAAGGTTCATTCTTACCCTGCGCCAAGAACCTTGCCCTCACAAGTAAGCAAGCTCCTTGCCCCCACATGAAAGAGAAGATGAGAATGCAAGAGCAAGAGTTAAGATCAAGCAAAAATAATAGTGATGAAGATGAAGAAATTGATGAAGAAGATGAGAAAATCACCTCAACTGATAAAGAAATGGTCCCAAGATCACAAAGCTCATCTCAAGATTAGAGAAGGACCTCAAGAGGATTAATGCCAAGATTGATCATCCAATATCTATAAAAGACTTGGTCAACACAATTGATCATATAAAGGAGGAGAAAAAGACCAAGAACAAGATGGAGATAAGGGAAGAGAAAAAATATTTGCAAGCATACGAAGATGGATGAGTGAAGATAAAGATTAAAGCTCAAGTAACGAGAGCTTCACCGTCCACCAAGAGAAGCTCTTCCTCAAGATCGTCATCACGCAAGTCATCATCCACATAAGTATCTTATGACCAAAGGTATGGAAACTGGTGTAAGTGATGATGAATCCAATGAGGATTCACAGTTTGAAGAAGAACTTCTTGAATTGATCAATGAGCAACAAAGGGCCTTTAAAAAAATAAGCTAAAGAACTTAAGAAATTCAATACCCTTAATGATATTCATACTACCTTTATTTCTAATTATAAACAATTATTTAGCAAATTTGAATTGCTAAACGATGAGCATGAAGAGCTTAAGGCAAAATTTGAGGGCATTAGATCTCAACCTAAGGTCCCTTTGAAGCAATCTACATCTCTCTTTAATTTCAATCATAAGGTAGATACTTCCACTTCTTGTGATGATTTTATTGATCTATTTAGCTCACCCATTTGCAATAAGACATGTGTTGAAAATATTGTTATAGGATCATATAATGATGCCATTGTACAAGAGAATGATGAGCTTAACAAGAAGTGGAGAAGCTCTAGAAGGACTTAGCAAGATTGAAGGGCAAGAATCATGTCCAACCTCCTTAGGATAACCATAACAACACGGTGAACAAGGTTGTGGAGGGGTCCACCATGACATGCTTTAAGTGCCATCAAGAAGGCCACATGTTCTTCCAATGCAAGCAAGTCAAGAAGATGACCAAGGAGAAGAAGAAGACGATAAACCTCTCAAACAAAACTTTAACATTTACACCAATCCTAACTACAAGATCGATACTAAGAGTAACCACTATAAGCTTAAGAAGAAGGACAATGGTAAGTTAGTTGTACACATGGTTGAGTGAAAGGATCGAGGGTGGAACCAACCCATTTGGGTGCCCAAGAAAGTCATCATCAACATGAAGAGGCCCCAATTGGTTTGGGTTCCAAAGAAGATTTGAAGTTCACAGGTCGCCTCGGGAGATTTGGAAACTTGACTCATAAGATAAAGTGAAGGTTCAAGCAAAGAAGTCAAGTGTACAGATTATATGCATTGATGAAAACATTGGTCATAGTATACCCAAAATTTCCCATCCAAAGATAAAAGAGGTTATGGTAGTTACATTTTTGTTCATGCATTTTGTTTGCATTTTGTACCTTTTCTTGTCTAGGATTGCATGAGTATATTTCATATTCTAGGTTGCTTGTGTGTTTCATAAAAGAAGTTATGGTATGTTCATATGCTAGGTTGTGTGTGTTTTTCTCTAACCCATGAGCAACCTACATGGTTTATTAGTTATAGGTTCTTCTCATGGCACTTATTTTCAAGTAGTTCTTTTTATGTGTCATGAGTCCAATCTATAGGATGAATTCCCCCTTATTATCATTGATAAGTGCATGTCTCTCATAAGTATTCGACACTTGTATGCATACATTTAGGAGCAGTATATCCTATGGGTTATGATTTTGAGACTAACATGTGTTGCAAGTTGTATCTTTTGTAGTCACATGGAGTAATCTACAAGTGTCCAGAGGTATGTATTGTTTAATTATCAATTGGTTGCATTGTCAATTCATTTGTACATTTAAGCTACATCCATGCATAATGTGGCTCAAACTTTCTATCTCTACATATTATCTAGTTGTGCTTCTATTGTTATATACCTATAAGTGGATCTCATCATGTGTATATAAACATATAGGTGGAGTGTAAACCATATTATGAGATTTTCATGTATTGTGATCTATGTTTTTTTCATTTCAAATGGTATCCACATAGCTCATTTCAACTGCATACCTACAGTTGGTATTATACCTTTCAATTAGATTCCTACAAGTGGTATAATTTATTATTGTATTATAGTTCATGAAGATCTCTCCCATGTGCTCTAATGTCACATACAATACATACAACAAGATAAACATGCATTCATGTTTCACATGCACATATAATCATCTTGGCACATATAATCTAACATACATACACAATTCATTCATGTCTTATCTCATTCATGCGTATATAACCATGTTCTTTCACATGTCATTCAATAAAGTTAATAACTAAGACATGTTTGCAACAAAAATTCGTAATTAACACAAGTATGTAACAAAAGGGTAAGAAACGATGTCATTGAAGTTTTCTTATTAATTGAAGACCCTGAACTACGCTTTTTGCCTCAATAAGAAACTGGTAACGAACTCCACGGGCTAGGTGAAGGGATGGCGTCCGAACAATACAATTGAAAATATGGTCCTGGTTGGACTCTAGAGTGATTCGCCATTGATGAACCCGCAGAGTTGTTACTGAAGTGCGACGATTCTTTGTGGCATGAGGATGCCTGTTTCCAGCTCAAATTCTTTCAATTACTAGAATTGAAGAAATCAATCTATTTGATCATGAGTAGAGACTAAAAATTAATCATCAATATGTATACCACTTACCTTAGCATTAGTAATGCTACTATAATTGTTTTTGGTGAATTCATGCATGAAGTCACATACATAGTGGCCACATAAATTATTGCCATGAGTTAGAATCCTAAAGGGAAAGTTGGTTATGACATTCCATTCCTTCTGGTATGGAAAGTGACATCCATTCCTCTTGAAGTAGCACACATACACCTTGTACATGTCTGATTATTGACCATAACTAGACTTAGATTCAATCAATTCGAAGTTTACTAAAGCATTAATGAGATGATTAGTTTACCTTTGTAGCAAGTGTATGATGGATTTTATTTGTCTACATGATTTCTTCTCACGTTGAGGACAATGATGCTGCTAAGGTTAGTCTGGATGACAAAGAGGGTCCAGTGAAAAATGCACATATGTCACCATAGGTAATTAGTCCTAAGTCCTAACATCGTGGTGCTAGAAAAGAGTAGAACAAACATGGAGGAAAACACATACCCAAAGTTGTAAAGTAAAAGTATGTATCTCTTTAATTGGTACATAAGAATAAAATCAAGTGCATAATCCTTGGTTGCTTGTGGCTTGGTGGCGACCATCGTCTGGTTCATTTTCATTGGGTGGAGGAATCCTACTTCCGTGATGCTCTTTTGACCACATGTATGTATCTCCATTCTACATACACAAGAAGTTAAGACATTCATGCTACTATGAATTATACATATAAAATACTTACAAAATACACAAACTTATGAGTTGAACACCGAGGGAGTCTTGTTGGTACAATTGATACATTTCATTGAAATGAATCCAAACTTTGCCTTCCTCTTGGAGGAAATCACTATGATTCTATTTGAACATGAACATTTCTCTACTAGTCTTTGACTGTTTCATGTACCATGCATGGAATCTCCACATTTGGGGTTGTTAACTTCGACAGGGACTCGACCAGTGACTCACCAAGCTAGTTTTTGCTTTTTCAACCTTGGACTCATTATCAAGAGCTACTTTTGTGATTCTGGCATTATGATGAAAGTTTCTTTCTAATTCTTCCTATTGTTCTAGTGTCTTTGTATTTTTACCTTGTTGCAAGATGCCACCCTCAACTGTTTTCTATCCATAATGCGTGTGTAGTTAGATTTTGGCGGTGGGTCTATAGGTCTGGCCAAATTCAGGAGGAACTTGACGGCCGTTGCTGATGTGCAGTCACATTGGCATTCCCTTCCATTCTGATTTCCTCATCAGTTTTATCATAAGGAAGAGTAGATGCTAGCTTCTTAGATGCTGCCTGTCGCTTCTTAGATGGTGCTCGATGCTGTGATGAAGTTGATTTCTAAGATGACATCGACTTCTAAGATTGTGCAGGTGCTATCGGCTTTTGAAATGGGATAGGCGATGGCAGCGAAGGGATTGGAGATCTTCTTGGTGGCTATGGAGGTGATGGTGGAGGAGGTGGAGATCTTTTGGGTGGGTCCGACGACTCTGAACTAGATCTAGACTCATCTATGTCTTTGCCAAACACTATGCCGCTCTTACGCCACATGACGTATTGGCCTACATTTTTTGAGAGCCTCATTTCCCCTGCCTCTCCAGGGTAATCCAGCTTACTTTTATGGTACGCATGTATTACATGGTTCACATGTACCCTGGCATGTCTCTATGATATCAAGCGGCCATTGAAAAGAGTTCCTTCTACCCATTGTTCAGCCAGCACCCTAGCCACCGTGGTGGGAACACATATGGTGGGCACGACAAGCTTGCACGATGTGCTTTCTGTGATGTCGTCCACATGTTGATAGATTAAGGCTTCTCCTAGAAGCCCCGTGGACATGTAGCTACTCTGATTACCACCAAGATTCGTCATCAAAGTATTATCTACGACGGCTAACTGCTCCTGCCTGGTTTGTTGAATAGCTACTGCTCTTTTGGCATCTGTCATCCGCCTCTCCTCTACAAGTTCTACTTTCAAAAGGGCCATCACTTTTGACATATTTTCTTTTCCTTGTTTCTTGTAAGTGTCGGTGTTTTCTTCAAATCCTACATTCCGAGGCCTCAAATCCTTCCCTCGTGTACGACCAGTGTGCTCATTGTTTCCCTGTGCCAATGTTAGCTTGTTGTTCTCACAATCTGCTTGAAAAGAGCCCTGGGAACACTGGATGTGGGCATCTCTAATTTTCCATGTGACTTCCTATTCTCATTCGCTTTTGAAGCATAAACTTTCATCAGTCACAAGAGTCACCCATCTCCCATACAAGTAGTTATTCGCTTCTAGAATCCACTCAGTCATCACATGTGTGACACCACTTTTGGTTACGTCTTCTTCCACTTTGTCCGACTCATCAAGTTTCCTCATGTACCTGCATGAGCCGATTTTGTGGGGGTATAAGTTCTTCTTGGAGTTGGTCTTGTTTGCTTCACTTATCTTTTTTTGCTTCCTCCAAATCTCTGTACTTCATGAAATCATTCTAAAAATCTTTCACCATTGGATAATCATCCTAGTATAGCGTTGGACCCTTTAAGTGATAATATATGTATAATTTACCCTTAAAATTCTTAAAAATTCTGCACATTATGACTATGGCTAGATGCTTCGCTGTGGCCATGTTGCATCCTTGAGGGTACTTGAACTTTTGCGACAACTTGCCCACATAAATTCCTTGATGCCATCGGGAACCACCCACTTGTCACCTCGTTTGCCTCTTCAAGTTCTATAAGTGATTGCAACATAGTCCCTTACGAGACACCCGCATGCTGTCTTGAATGGCCCGAGTACATCTGAAGATTTTATGTACTCCCTAGCTGAATCGACCTCTATGATGACAAAACATCCCTCAGGCATCTTGCTGGGACCTTGACCACGCCTCAGTTCTTTGATTGACCAACCCACTGACGCGTCATTAGTGGTCGGGCTACCGCATTGCTCTGGAGCATCATTGTAAGGTTGATTCAGGTTGAGGTATAAACTTGGGCTACCGCTTCACTCTGCAGCATCATCTGAGGTTGGATACTGATCAGACGAGGAGCCTTGTATTGGGGGGGGGGGGGGCACGTCCGTGTGTAGTGACTTGGTTTTGTATATGTCATTCCTACGTAAAAAATTTATCTAATGAAATTTTTTACATGAAAATGTTGATTTCAAGGTTCCAAAAAATTTGAACCAATGCTCATAACATGTTCGCATCACAAAAACTTGGAGCATCAGAATGTGGAGACAACTGTACAAGGGCCAAAGCACGTTTCACCCTGATAGTTCAGTAGTGCACATCTATGAATGTACAGAACCATCAAGGCAGAGCTATGCTTTGTCAGAACATCAAATAATGGGTCTCCAATTTCATCATTTTTTCACATTAAGTAATGCTGATTTCAATGTTCCAAAAAAATTGAACTAATGGTCATAAACATGTTCGCATCATAAAAACTTGGAGGATCAGAATGTAGAGACACATGTACAAGGGTCAAAGCACGCTCCACCCTGAAATTTCAGTAGTGCACATCTGTGAATGTACGGAACCATCAAGGTAGAGCTATGCTTTGTCCGAACATCAAGTAATGGGTCTCCAATTTCATCATTTTTTCACATTAAGTAATGCTGATTTCAATGTTCTAAAAAAATTGAACTAATGTTCATAAACATGTTCGCATCATAAAAACTTGGAGGATTAGAATGTAGAGACACATGTACAAGGGTACAAGGGTCAAAGCACACTCCACCTTGATAGTTCAATAATGCACATCTATGAACATACCAAACCATCAAGGTGAAGATATGCTTTGTCCGAACGTCAAGTAATGGGTCTCCAATTTCATCATTTGCTCACAATAAGTAATGCTGATTTTTAATTTCCAAAAAAAATTGAACCAATGCTCATAACATGTTCGCATAACAAAAACTTGGAGCATCAGAATATGGAGACACCTGTACAAGGCCTAAGCACGCTCCACCCTGATAGTTCAGTAGTGCACATCTGTGAACGTACCAAACCATCAAGGTGGAGCTATGCTTTGTCCGAACATTAAGTAATGGGTCTCCAATTTCATCACTTGCTCACATTAAGTAATGCTGATTTCAATGTTCCAAAAAATTTGAATCAATGATCATAAACTTGTCCACATCACAGAAACTTGGAGCATCAGAATGTGGAGACACCTGTACAAGGGCCAAAGCATCCTCCACCTTCATAGTTCAGTAGTGCACATATGTGAACGTACCGAACCATCATGGTGGAGCTATCCTTTGTTCGAACATCAAGTAATGGGTCTCCAATTTCATCATTTGTTCACATTAAGTAATGCTGATTTCATTGTTCCAAAAAATTTGAACCAATGCTCATAAACATGTTCGCATCACAAAAACTTGGAGCATCAGAATGTAGCGACACCTGTAGAAGGGCCAAAGCATGCTCCACCCTGATAGTTTAGTAGTTTACATTTGTGAACGTACCGAACCATTAAGGTGGAGCTATGCTTTGTCTGAACATCAAGTAATGAGTCTCTAATTTCATCATTTGCTCACATTAAGTAATGCTGATTTCAAACTTCCAAAAAATTTGAACCAAATGTTCATAACATGTTCGCATCACTAAAACTTGGAGCATCAGAATGTGAAGACATCTATACAAGGGCAAAACCACGCTCCACACTGAGAGTTTATTAGTGCACATCTGTGAACGTACCGAACCATCATGGTGGACCTGTGCATTGTCCGAACATCAAGTAATGGTCTCCAATTTCATCATTTTCACACATTAAGTAATGTTGATTTCATTGTTCCAAAAAATTTGAACCGATGCTCGTAAACAAAATACTCTATCCAAAAGTAGGAACAACCTGCAAATTATACTCTGGTTCAATAAAAGCTTGATTCTATGAGTTCAATAAATGCTTCATATTCTCAGAACAATAGAAGCTCACATTAAACATTTATGTACATTCTTGTAGCCTCATATTCTCAGAATAATATAAGTTCACATTAAACATTTCTATACATTCTTAGACATGCAAATTTTGAGTCTACAATGAAGTCCATCCTTGGCTACTGTGTATAGGGAAGAAAGAAGGGTATCGGGGTTCTTACTAGAGTTGCACTGGGATGTGGTCAGGCTCAGGCTTGTGGCGCTAGGGATGAGGAGGCCGGGCTTAGGCTTGTGGCGCCATTGAGGAGGTCGCCGGGGTGGTCCTCGGGGACAAGGTCACAGTAGTGGAGCTTAGGGATGATGACATTAGCCTTAGGCTCAGGGCACCAGGGAGGAGGTACTTGGGGCGACAGCGGGCTTGGGGATGAGGAGGCTGTAGAGGAGATTCTCAGAGCAGCATGGACGAGGTTGCCAGAGTGGAGCTCAAGGACGACGACACCGGCCTCGGGATCATGGCATCGGGGAGGAGGTCACCAGGGTGGACCTCAGGGATGAGGTCACCAGAGTGGAGTTTGGAGATGATGACACCGGGCTCGTGCTCAGGCTCGGGTCACTGGGGAGGAGGTGCTTGGTGTGGCGTGAATGAGGAGGCTGTAGAGGAGGTGCTTGGGGCAGTGTGGATTCGAGCGTCGGTGTGGCCGGGGAGGAGGCCACCGGGGAAGAGGTCACTGGGGAGGAGCCCGCATCATGGTGTTGGGTCGGCGGAACAGAGGCCGGCGTGGTCATTAGGGAGTCGTCGGGGAGGAGGGTGGCGTGTCACGGAGGTGTGGGGGAGGCCATCGGCAAGGGGTGCATTGGGGAGCTATCAAGGAGATGCGAGGGGCCCTGGTGGTGGCATCGGGAGATGAATGGAGGAGGTTGCGGCTAAGTCTTGAATATATAGGGATAGAGCATCAGTGTGAGTTGTAGAACCCAGCCGATACTGATGTTTGGACTATCAGTGCTGATTGTTCCTTAAGCCGGCACTGATATTTTTTTCCCTTTTTTACAGAACATTTTGTTATATATTAGGATTTGTATTAGATCAATAATATGTGTAGTACTTAATCATTATTTTTCTACATGAATTAATTTGTTGTATATGTAGGTTTGTAATTTATTGTATATTAGGTAATTTTTGATATATTAGGTTTACAATTTCTGTAATACATCATTGTTACATAAGGAAATGTATATGTTTAACAAAAATTAAAGCTTTTTACTTAATAGAAATTAAGGCATATTCTTTATACTAATTAAAGCTTAAATGATAGCTTTGAACTTTTTACTTAATAGAAATTAAAGCATATTCTTAATTAATACATATCCTGGATGCAAATTACAGCGAATCCTAAATTAAATATTACATTAAAGCTGCTTTCATTTAACGATTATAGCCTCATTATGATCGTAGTGTGTGTAGGTAGCAGGTTCCTCAGTGTCATCAATGAGAGGCAAGTCGTCAACTTGATTGTAGTATTTCTCGTTGACATCAAAGTAACATCGACAATCTTTGTTTTTCCTAGAAGAACCACATGGTGCTCCTCATTGTTAGTTGGGTTCATGTCCTTTTCATAGAAGACTTGTGTAACATCTTTGGCAAGCACAAATGGTTCTTCTCTGTAACCGACAAGTTTGAGGTTGACGGTAGTCACTGTAGTTGTCAATATTCACTCCACCTAGCAGTCTGGCCCATTGGCACCAGAACTGGAGGATCTTCAATTGTTCTTCAAATTGAAGCTCCCAAATCTCCTCTATAAATCCATAGTAGGTCTTTCTATTCTCATGATGGTCGTAGGCATCAATATGGATATTGCTATTTTGGTTAGTGCTTTTGTTTTATTGTGCTCTTTTATATATTGTATAGTCATTAATGTTCTATAGCTTTGTCTATATGAATCATAGTTGATGGCTCATTAGCTAGCATTTCCAACAGTGCATCATTTGTATCTTTATCCATCATGTGTCTACATAACCAACTGCTAAAATTGTCTTTGTTCCCTCTTGCGATCCAATCCTCTGATTTTGTTGGATTTGTGGACCGTAGCATTTGCACGTGCATATTGTTATACAGAGCCACTACAACTAATTGTTGTATAATTGCAAAATGTGCTTGGGTGAATGAAACATAATCATTGGTATGGACTCTATTACGATCTGGCGTCCGTTTCCCCTTTAGCCTTACCTCATGACGAGATATGGGCTTACCAATTGCTTTCAGATCCATGTAGTCGACAGAGAACACAAGGACCTCCTCCATTCCCTAGCCTTGGGTCATGCAATCTTCCAGTTGACCTTGCTTATAAACATATTTCTTCATAACTGGCATGAACCTTTTAAAATGGTACATCTGATGTAGAAACATGGGGCCAAGGTACTTTATCTCACTACTATAGAAACCCCCTTCACTGCCGGTTTTGGAGCCGACAGTGTGTAACGGGCAGTGATAGTCGGGGACTATCACTACCGGTTCCATGGACAGGAAGTGAAAGGGGTTATCACTGCCGGCCAAAACCTTCGGCCTGTAGTGATGCCCTGGGTATCACTTCTAGCTGGTGGTTGTAGCCGGTAGTGATTCTCAAGGCATCACTGCCAGCTCAAAGCTTCAGCCGGCAGTGTTGTGCCTCCCTCCTTCTACTCTGCCCTATCCCCGCTCTTTGTCCTCCCTCTCTCTCCTCGTTCTGTCTGTCTCTCTCCCACTCAATACATGCATACAATGATACATATGTAATGTAAAATAATAATAAGGCACCTTCATTAATATATAGTAATTCATGTATCACATATTGTCGGTGGATGAACACCGCAAGCGGGGATCCTGAGGGACCCCCTTTGAGATTCGGCTGGGGGGCTGATTCTGGATCTACCTCGTACGTGGATCTAATGCAAATGTATATGATCTAGGCGGGACGAATGATCGTCGGCTAGTAGGAGTAAATGCACAAGGGATTTTAGACAGGTTCGGGCCGCACGGAGTGTAATACCCTACTCCTGTGTGTCTGATATGCTATTAATGCTCTTGGAATGTCTTTCTCTGGATCTCTGTGTTACAAGGTTTTTTGTCTAAGTCTAGAGCTTCGGTCTTGCTTTTTGCTTCGAGTCGCCCTATCCAAGCTTGTTCACTTGTCTTGCTCGAGCTTGTCTTCCTATGGAGTGCACCCCCCTTTTATCCTATCAAGGGAGGCTCAGCGTGCCCAGCACGGGGGCATGAGTTCCCATGAGCCATAAATGGAAAGCAACCATCATGGGGCTACAGTTTGATGTTACAGGGGTTGAAAATGCGCCTTAGGCCGGTCCCATCGCCCATTACGCCCAACTTTAGCAGGTGCAGGGGGGCCCACCGGCCAGCCGCCGAACATCCCCGCATGCTCATCCAGTCAGAGCAGACCTGACACGTTCTGACACGGTGGGGTGGCAGGCGATACGCCTCGAGCCCAGCGATGATATCTCCAAACCATTTCCTTCATGGGCCCCACAGGGTGACATACGATGGGACCCGTCGCATTAAATGTCCCCACGCCTTCCTACCAGGCGGTGGCAGGGACTGACGTACTCAGTACAACAGGCATGGCGAGGGGGGGGGGAGTGGTTGGATGTGACCGGCCACGCTCCCTCTTAAATGCAGCATCGGGCCTCTCACCGATTGACACCTCACCGTGAAGCCCTCGCAGGGTCCACCGGCAAGGGGCTTCTCAGGTCCTCGGGGAACTCTGGGTACTCGGGGACCAACAGTTCATGGCCCTGAGCACCCTCTCCTGGGTTTGTCTCTTCTCGGGTCCTCGGGGAACTCCGGGTACTCAGGGGCCAACTGTTCATGGCCCCGAGCACCCCTCCTGGAACTGGCTCTTCTCGGGTCCTCGGGGAACTCCAGGTACTCGGGGGCCAACTGTTCATGGCCCTGAGCACCCCTCCCGGAACTGCCTCTTCTCGCGTTCTCAGGAACTCCGGGTACTCGGGGGCCAACTGTTCATGGCCCCGAGCACCCCTCTCAGAACTGCCTCTTCTCAGCCCTCAGGGGGATGGTCCCCGAGGGATGGCACCACGTGACATTCTGCTGTCTTGGCCTCGGGACTCGGGAACCCCTGGTTCCCAGATCACCGACTGTGGATGGGGCCCTCATTTCTTTGTGGCCGATCACAGCATTGGTGCCACGTGGCTTTCTGCTACCAGGTGCCGAAATCTTTGCGGGCCTTGCAGCTTTTTGGCCCAGGCCCTTGGTATAGCCCAAGGAGGAAAACCGAAAGGGCGCGTGCCCTTCTGACTTTCGAGGGAAGTGATGATGAGGCAGGAGGCGCACCTGGCAATCGCGCGGATTGAGGGAGATGCGCCTCGCAAATTGCGCCGAGGAATAAGGCATTTGAATTCCCCACGATAGAAAAAGGAGAGGGGCAACGAACCATTACCCCCCACGCCATTCTTGCAGTTGCCATCTTTTGCCTTCGTCTTCCTTGCGAACCGGGAGCTTCCTCTCCAGCCCGCGGCGCACCTTGCTTCTAGTCTCCTCTAGCGCACTCCCCACTCCCAAAAAATGCCAAGGGCAGGAAGCGGCCGTCGGGATGCGTCGATCGCTAACAGCGTCCTGCCGAGGTCCCACCTTATGAACGAGGAGGGGGCGGAGAAGGTCCGGAAGCTGATGGTCCCCGCTGCTCAGCGGGGAGCGTCGGTGGTGACGCCGGCCAGCTACCAGCTCACCCCGCGCAGGCCTGAGCAGATCGTGGTCTTTGTCTCTTTCGTCACCGCCGTCCTGGTGCCGCCATTCTCGGCGTTTCTATTGCAAGTGCTGGACACCTTCGGTGTCCAGCTGGCCCTTCTGAGTCCGAACTCAGTGGTCATCCTGGCGATCTTCGCCCACTTCTGCGAGATGTTCATGGGGGTGCCGCCATCGGTCGTGCTCTTTCAGCACTTCTTCATCGTTCGAGCTGTCGGGAAGAGGAAGGGGTCAGATGAGGTAGAGGTCATGGGGTGCTGCAACTTTCGCCTGTGGGAGGGACTCGGCGATGCCTACATCCCGCAGGTGCTATGCGGCAAGTGGGACGATTGGCGCCGGGACTTGGTTTACGTCGACGTCAGTCCCCACGACCGCCTCTTGCTGCCCCAATCGCCGGCGGATCCCAACAAGCCAATCTGGGAAGCGGCCCCCGTGAAGGATGCCTGTCTGCGCCCGGTGCTGAACCGCATTGAAGACCTGCACCGGGCGGTCTTACCTCACTCATGGTGGTCGCTGATTTCCTACGTTGCCGTGTGGCCCCTCTGAGGGAACACGCCCGCTTCGCCTGGATGTACACCGGGCCTCGCGACTTGACGAGGACCTGCATAGGCAAGGACGGGGACCTCGACGAGGGGGCCCTGGCGACACTGCTGAAGGTGGTGACCGGCGTCGACGACCTTGCATGGGCGGTCCTGCCACGCGAGGAGCTAGCGCTTTGCGCAGACCCGGGCTGGGCAGCTCTACAGGAGTCAATGCCGGCCTTTGACGCCAAGGGGCTGGTTGACAATCCGGGGCGCTAAGACCCTAGGACTCTGCACATCCCCGGGGAGGACGATAATGGAGGGCGGGGCGCCACCGGCGACGACAGCAGGCCACCGACCTGGGGCGATAAGGGGAAGCGTCCCCAGGCGTTTATCCCTCAACCGTCTTCATCCTCGTCGCCGTCACCTCAGCGGTTGAGGCAGCCAGTCTTCAGGAGCGGACTCCGGGGCGGAGGCTGGGTCTAGCTCACGGCAACCCGGGGGCTAGAGCCCGGTCGGCGGCGCGATGGTTGGCGGCCGAACCGGCCAGTCTTCGGAAGCAGGCTCCGAGGTGGCCGCTGAGACCGGCCCACAACGGCCTGAGGGCCAGAGCCCTCCCCCGAAAAGGAGGAGGCCGGAGCCCAGGCCTGAGCCCAGGCCACAGGACCCAGAGTTCTGGATCTCGCAGTCCCGATGGTGGTACCGCGGGCCCAAAACCACGTAAACCCCTTTTCTTTCTCGAGCACACTTTGCCTGGATTTTGGCTGGAGGTTAACCTGTTTTCGTTTTAGGCCGCCCAAGGACTCTGCAGGAGGCCAGAAGTCCCCGAAGCAGGCGAGGCCATCCCCTGCCCTTGAGCCGAGTGCCCCGGCGGGCTCCGAGTCGAGGGCCCCGGCCAGTTCTGAGTCAATAGCCCCGGCCGGTCCTGTCCCGAGCCCTCCGACGGAGGAGCACCTGGCCGCAGGGGAGGTCGTTGTGACAAGGGTGGCGCCAGCACAGCCACCGTCGGGGTCCCCGAGCGCCTCTGCTGAGAGGGCTCGCAGGGGACCCAGCCCCCGGCCATCCCCTTACCAGGCCTCGGAACCCCTCCCTGAGGTGCTGGGAAGCGCTCGGGAGGTCATCGGGTGGTTCGAGGCGGCCGTTGTGGCAGAGCGGGCCGAGCTTGAAAAAGAGCGCGCTGCCTTAGTCGACGATAGGGGCCGGCTGGAGGAGGTCCGCAAGCTGCTAGAGACTCGTGTGGCCTCTACTCGCTCGGCCTACGAGAAGTCCATGCGGGAGCTAGCCATGGAGCGGGAGGCTCTGGAGGAGGCTCGCGATGAGGCAGTCGCCGCACAGGAGGAAGCCGACCGCCTGGGGCGGCTCGCGGTGGAGTGTGACCAAGCATCGAGGAAGCGCGCTAGCGAGGTGGCCACCTGCGAGGATCAACTTGCCCGGCGTGAGCGGCAGATTGCCTCACGGGAGGAGGCGGCCAGCAAGAGGGAGGAAGCCGTGCAGTGTGCACAGGCGGACCTCTACCGCCAGAACGACGATCTTGAGCGCGGCCGCGCCGACGTCCTCCGCTGGGAGGAGCAGGTTGCACTGCGTGAGACGGATGCCAACTTGGCGTCGTCAGTGCTGGCTGCCCGGGAGGAACAAGTCGCACGACGTGAGGCTAGTGCCAATTTGGCGTCGTCAGCACTCACCGCCCCGAAGGAGCGTGTCGCCAACCAGGAGGCCGACCTAGCCGCCCGAGAGCAAGCCATCAAGGCCCGGGCCAAGCAATTGGAGCAGTCCCAGATCGAGATGGCTGCTTGACTTGAGGAGGCACGGGCCGCGAAGGGTGTCCGTGCCAACACCGCCGACAGCAGCAGCCTCGAGACTCGGCTGAAGAACGCCGAGGAGGAGCTCGATGCCGTCCTTCAAGAGCAGACGAATGTGAAGCTGATGATGCGGTACATCCTTCGGCAGGTGCGGGACTTCGTGGAGGCAGCAGGGCTCGGGCGAGTGTTTGTGGGAGACCAGCGGCTGGAAACAGAAACAATAGGACACCTCGCCCTGGTGTTCTCAAAGATCGCCCGGCGCCTCGAGGCTCTCCCTGCCGTTGTCCAGGAGCTGGCGACTCGGGAGGGGCGTGCGCTGGCCCAAAGTGTGGCCGAGCACGTTCTCGCCTGCTATCGCAGCCGAGACCCCGCGTTCCCGCTGGAGCCAGCTCGGCAGGGAGTGGTTGAGGCAGAGGAAGCCGCCACCTGGGCGGCCGTCCGCGATGTCGCCACCGAGGTGGCGGAATCTTTTGTGCGGGAGCCGGGCCCGAGCAACGACAGCAGCAGCGAAGCGTGCCCTCCTCCTTAGCCTGTAAAAATTTAGGGTTTTTGTTCTTTTTTAATGTTGTAAATATGGGAGTGATTCCCTTCTGAATGGTTCCTTTCAACATAACAGAAGCCATTCTTGGAATTGAACTCCGCTCTGTACTTGTTCTTTATGTTGTTTGTTTTTCCTCAGTGTCACGAGAGGCACTGGCCGGGCCGAGCCCGTCAGTTTTCCCGCGAGAGGTTAGGTTGCCCCGGCCACTCATGTTCGAGCAGCGGGACCACCCGAGAGTCCAGCCCTCGAGCCCTCACGAGTGCGCAGCTGCTGAGTCAAAGAGACACAGACATGAACTTCTTTGCTCGGGAGGCGAATCCACCTGGCACGGTAAATGCCACGACCAGTGAACGCTTTTCATCCTTCGACCTCTCAAACAAATATACCGGAGACACGTGCGGGCGGAAATGCAACCAAGAGTCCCCACGGTTTGGTGGTGTCCGGGGTAGGACTGACCAGACTAAGCACCGACAGCCCGCCCCTGGAGTCTAGGCGGTCCTGACTGCTCATGTTCGAGCGGTAGGATTACCCGAGAACCCCAGAGGCTCGGTAGTACTGTGGGTACGACCAAGCCAGCCGGGCACCACGGCTACCATAAAGGACCTAGGTCAGCCATCGCCGCCTATACGGTACACCAACTACTGTTTATTTTTATCATTCCAGAAAAGCGAACACGAGGGCGGGGTTTTGCGTACGAGGGGACTGCCTCGCCAAACAGATTAGCATACGAGGGTCCCGAGGATAACTCGGAGGGGGCCACCAGTACGGGCGGTGAGGTGACATACTTCTTCAAGTCTTGGAAGGCCTGCTCGGCCTCTGGTGTCCAGTCAAAATGACCGGTCTTCTTCAGTAATTTGAAGAGTGGGAGCCCTCTCTCCCCGAGCTTGGAGATGAAGCGCCCCAGGGTAGCCATGCACCCAATGAGGCACTGGACCTCTTTGAGCCGAGCCGGGGGTCGCATCTGCTCGATGGCCCGGATCTTCTCGGGATTGCCTCGATTCCCCGACTGGAAACCAAGAAACCGAGGAGCTTGCCGGCAGGTACCACGAAGACACACTTCTCGGGGTTGAGCTTCAGGCGGGTGGTGCGGAGACTATTGAAGGTCTCGGACAAATCTTCCAGCAAGGTGGCCTGGTCTCGGGACTTAACCACGTGGTCGTCGACATAAACTTCGACGTTGTGACCAACCTGCGTGTTAAGGGTAATGCGCACGGCCCGCTGGAATGAAGATCCAACGTTGCGCAAACCAAAAGGCATTGACACGTAGCAATAAGTCCCCACCGGGGAAATAAAAGATGTTTTTTCCTTGTCCTGCTTGGCCATGCGAATTTGGTGATAACCCGAATTTGCATCTAAAAAACACAAAAGATCGCACCCCGCAGTGGAATCGACTATCTGGTCTATACGGGGTAAAGAAAAAGGATCTTTTGGGCAAGCCTTGTTAAGGTCGGTATAGTCGACGCACATCCGCAGCTTGCCGTTGGCCTTCGGGACGACGACTAGGTTTGCCAGCCACTCCGGGTGGAGGACTTCTTGGATGAAGCCGGCATCAAGGAGCTTGCTGACTTGCTCTCAGATGAACTCCCTGCGCTCGGGTGCCTGCTGGCGGATCTTCTGCCTCACTGGCCGTGCGTCTAGGAGCACAGCAAGGTGGTGCTCGATCACCTCCCTAGGGATCCCGGGCATATTTGATGGCTGCCATGCAAACACGTCAGCATTAGCCCAGAGGAAGGCGATGAGCGCGCTTTCCTATTTGTCGCCCAGGTCACCACCGATTCGGATGACCTGGGATGAGTCTTCGCCCACCGTGACCTCCTTCGTGGGGATGGAGGCGTCGGCGGTGAGTTGGGGTTTGGATGAAGAGGGTCCCGGCCCCCCTGGGTGTCCTTTGACCTCGGCCCGAGCGGAGACCAAGGTCAAGTATAGCTACTCGGTGCAGGAGACGGCGCTGCTGGTCTCGGCGGGCACAGAGATGGGGCCGGCAGGGCCCGGCATCTTGATCGTGAGGTAGGCGTAGTGTGTCACCACCATGAACCGGGCGAGCGCTAGGCGCTCGAGGATTGCGTTGTAGGGGAGAGGGACTTCTGCGACATCAAAGATGGCGTTCTCTGTCTGAAAGTTGTCCCAGCTCCCGAAGGTGACGGGCAGCTCGAGCTGCCCGAGGGGTAGTGTGTGTCCCGGTGTCACCCCATAAAAGGGGAGGGACAGCTTTAGGTGCCTCGAAGGCACTTGCAGCTTCTTGAATGCCTCCTGGGAGAGGAGGTTCAGGCCTGCACCCCCGTCGATCAGCACCTGGCTGACCTTCACATTGCAGATGGTGGGGGACACTACTAGAGGCAGTCACCCCACCCCTGCAGTACTCGCAAGGTGATCCGCTTGACTGAAGGTGATCAGGGTCTCTGACCACTTGAGGGGCCTTACGGCCGCAGCGCCAAGGGTTGCCGAGCAACCTCACTCTGCATTGTCTTGATGCAGCGGTGAGAGGAGGGCGTGTACACGCCTCCGTCAATGAATGCGACGGTGTGCTCGGGCTCTTGAAACCTGAGCTCTTGATTTTCGGGGGCGGCTTTGTCGTCGCCACCCCTGCGGTGATCCTTGTGCTCCTTCTGGCTCCGCTCCACGAGACCCTTGACCGACCGGCACTCAGTGAGGTTGTGCCAGTCGGTTTGGTGGATTTCACACCAATTTCCCAGCTTGGGCCTCGCGGGAGCGGGCTTCTTGTCGACAGCCGCCCGAAATGCCGGCCTGCGGGCTGTGCCTTCTGCCGGCAGGACGGGGGCAGCGTTGCGCTTCTTCCTCGTTTTCTTTTCCCGCTTGTCGGAGCGGGAAGGATCAGCCTTGTCGGCAGCGGCAGCAGGTTGCTCATGGTGCGGGACGTGCCACGCCCGAGCTTCCGCCGCCTTGGCGCACTTGTCGGCCAGCGCGAAGAGCTTCGCGGTGGTCTCGGCCTCGTGCGTACCTAGCTTCTCGAGCATCCTCTCATCACGGAAGCCTTTCCGTAAGGCGACAATGATGGCATGGGGGGTGATCCACGGAATGGTGTTGTTGACCTGGCTAAAATGTTGTATGAACTGTCTCAGTGTCTCCCCCTCTTGCTGTTTAACGGCATGGAGGTCGCACTCCAGGCCAGGGCATGCGAAAGTGCCCTGAAAATTAGCCACAAATTGGTGGCACAGATCATCCTAGGAGCAAATAGATCCTGGGGGTAAGTTCGTAAGCCAAGAACGGGCAGAGCCCCTCAAGGCCACGTGGAAGTAGTTGGCCATCACCTTTTCATTCCCACCTGCTGCTTGGACGGTTGTGGTGTAGATTTGGAGGAACTCGGCGGGGTCGATGGACCCGTCGTACTTCTCCGGTAGCTCTGGCCGGAACTTCGTGGGCCAGTTGACCCAGCGGAGCTCACTGGTGAACGCGCGGCAGCCCGTGCCGTATCCCACGGCGCTGGCCGTGCCCCTGGGGGGCGAACGCTGGCGCACCGGGGAACTCCGGCAGTCGCAGGACGGCATAGAGGAAGCTTGGTCCTCTGCTTCGGCCTCGCGCCGGGACTCCCGGTGACGCTCGAGCGTAACGCGCATCCTCGACGGCCCTCCGCTCATTGAGATGCAAGCGGAGGTCCTGAGCTCCTGTTGTGACCAGGGGGCGGCACTACGTCTGGAGCCCCCCCGGCCGGTTCTGCCGCCACCCGAAGATGGTCCGGCTCTTGTTGCACTACGGTGGGAGGTGGCGCGGGAACTTTCGGCAAGTACTTGCCGGTGAGCCGTACCCACCAAGGCGGCCACCTCCTGTAGCCAATGGCCCTCCGTGGTTTCCCCTGCTGCCTGGACAGGCGGGTGCTTAAGGAGGGCTTGCGCCGCAAGCAAGGCACTCCTAGGGCTGGCGTCACCAAAGGTGAGTTTACGCCGTAACGGCACCCGGGGTTGTCCGGACGCCGACCTTGCGGCAGAGACGACTGCCGCTTGCTGTGGGTTTTGCAGCCCACCTACGGCAGTTGCGGTCCTACTGGGCCCAGCGCCGTTGTCCCCGAGGGAGGGATGTGCTGTACGGGCCGACTGCTGCTGTTGCTGAGGAACAGCAGGAGCTGGGGCCTCCTGGGCCATGTCTTCCACTTCTTCGCTCGAGTTTGAGCCAATGCGCTGAAGACGATGTCCACCTGCCATTTTTCCTGCAGAAAACAAGGCAGACTCAGGGATGCAGCCCCCCTACCTAGCGCGCCAGCTGTCGGTGGATGAACACCGCAAGCGGGGATCTCTGGATCTCTATGTTACAAGATTTTTTTTGTCTAAGTCTAGAGCTTCGGTCATGCTTCTTGCTTCGAGTCGCCATGTCCAACCTTGTTCACTTGTCTTGCTCGAGCTTGTCTTCCTACAGAGTGCACCCCCCTTTTATCCTATCGGGGGAGGCTCGGCGTGCCCAGCATGGGGGCATGAGTTCCCATGAGCCATAAATGGAAAGAAACCATCATGGGGCTACAGTTTGATGTTACAAGGGTTGAAAATGCGCCTTTGGCCGGTCCCATCGCCCATTACGTCCAACTTTAGCAGGTGCAGGGTGGCCCACTGGCCAGCCGCTGAACATCCCCGCATGCTCGTTCGGTCAGAGCAGACCTGACACAGTTTGACACGGTGGGGTGACAGGCGATACGCCTCGAGCCTAGCGATGATATCTCCAAACCATTTCCTTCATGGGCTCCGCAGGGTGACGTGCGATAGGACTCGTCGCATTAAATGTCCCCACGCCTTCCTGCCAGGCGGTGGCAGGGACTGACGTACTCAGTACAATAGGCTTGGGGGGGAGTGGTTGGATGTGACCGGCCACGCTCCCTCTTAAATGCAGCATCGGGCCTCCCACCGATTGACACCTCACCGTGAAGCCCTCGTGGGGTCCACCGGCAAGGGGCTTCTCAGGTCCTCGGGGAACTCTGGGTACTCGGGGACCAACTATTCAAGGCCCCGAATACTCTCCCCCGGGTTTGTCTCTTCTCGGGTCCTCGGGGAACTCCGGGTACTCAGGGGCTAACTGTTCATGGCCCCGAGCACCCCTCCCGGAACTGGCTCTTCTCGGGTCCTCGGGGAACTCCGGGTACTCGGGGGCCAACTGTTCGTGGCCCCGAGCACCCCTCCCGGAACTACCTCTTCTTGGGTCCTCGGGGAACTTTGGGTTCTCGGGGGCCAACTGTTCGTGGCCCCGAGCACCCCTCCCGGAACTGCCTCTTCTTAGCCCTCGGGGGGATGGTCCCCGAGGGATGGCACCACGTGGCATTCTGCTGTCTTGGCCTCAGGACTCTGGAACCCTTGGTTCCCAGATCACCGACACATATATACATAATAGTTCTCACAGTTCACCCCCCCCCAAAGTTGGTCGAGTTGAGCCAATCCAGTATCCCTCTACCTCTCCCACGATGAGGACCGCATCTTCGCACAGACGGCTGATGGCGTCTATACGTGCGGGGATGCGGGGGGGGCGATGGTGGTGGAGCAGAGGACCCGACCACGCCTGATCGACCATAGTGTCGCCTAAGTTCTAGGATCGCCAGTGTGGTAAAGACATCAAAGTCCGCCTCCTAAAAACTAGTACAGTTTGAGCGTTCGACCTCCTCTGCAGTACACTAATGGGCCACCCCCTCGTCATCCTCCTCCTGGGTATGCTTACAGGAGGTAGCTTCTTACTCCTCCACAGTGCACAACTGACGGGCCAGCCTCTCATCCTCCTCTTGGGCGCACTGACAAGCCACTACTTCTTGATCCTCCTTCGTATCATCGTTGAAAGGCCATTTTGTTGAAGAGTCATCCGACGGTACCAACTCTGAAATACACCTTCATTAATACATAGTAATTCATGTCCTATATTAATACATAGTAATTCATGTCCTTCATTAAAATGATATCATTTGGCGATATGTAAGCCATCTAACCCTCTGGTAAACTTCCTCCTTGCCGCATACTCTGTACTAGAAGGTACAGTGTAATCTGATGGTTTGTCACTGGTTGACGGCACGATTGGTTCATGAAACTCGCCTTTTAGGTTGATAACATGTTCCATGAAGAACCCGGTGATCTATTCTTGAAGGACATTTATTTCTACAGGTTGTAACTCAGTTGATAACATGTTCCAACTTTAGCTTGTCTTGGATGATTTGACTGTTGTATGCCACAACAGCTTCATGTTTGGAGTTGTATCATTTGTAACATGCTCCTTTGAATTCATTAACTTGTGCGTGGCATTCCTCCCAACTGGATAACACTCCACTTTGCGATCACAACGAACAACATACCATGTCATAGCAGTCCTAAATTTCAAAGAATATGCAAAAAAGACATACTACAAACCACACTAATGCTCTCTGAACTAGTATTGCACTGGATAGCCAAACCAACTAGTATTTCAAAAGCATGGATATTATACCACATATCAAAATACTAGAGAATATTCAAGAGTATTCATTACACATGATATTCAGATAAAAATACAATAAGCCATAAAGGACAGTATCTCTCACCATGAATACAGAAAGTAATGGACAATAGGAACATAATTTGTGTAAAAGTGCTCTCGGATATTTAGTAACAATTGGCCCCAGAACTGTTAAAGTTCCGCTCCCTAATTGCTCTAGTGAATACATCATAGACAGGGCAATGTTTATGAGATTTCAGCTAGCAAATAGAACTTGATTTAGTTCTTCAAAATTTAAGACATCATCATAGACATGGTTGCTGTGGCAACAAAGTGCACAAACTCTGAGCAGAACAAATAAGAAAGTGCCGAGGTAGGAGAACTGAATATCAGTTTGCAAAATGATTGCTCAAGGAAGATAACATAACAATTTAACAAGTATCAAGTATATTAGACGGACTTTGAACTCATTGCAGCACACATCCAGGGATCAATTTAACATGTATTGCACTGGATAGCAAAACCAACATAGATTTCTTAGTGCATAGGTACAGAACTGAACATACAACAAGTAACATCCAGGTCTATGCTAGTGTACTCAGAAATCAAGCCAAGTCTCAGTGCATTCTTTAATCGCAGAGCATAAAGCACATGTAACCTGCTGTCTAGATTAACAGAGTAGGGAGGGAGGTGATCATAAAATTTACCTTTGCTCTATCGGTTGGCGAGGCAGGCAGGCGCGGACGATGGCGGCATGAGTGGGATGGGGGACGGTGTCGTCGGGGACGAAGATGGCGGCCTCCGAGAAAGGGACGGCGGCCTTCGTGGAAGGGGATGGTGGCCTTTGGGGTGAGGACGAAGGGGCTCCAGGGACAGTGGCCTCCGAGAAGGGGATGATGGGGCTCCGAGGATGGTGGCGTTGGGCAAGATGCGGCAGGGACAGCAATGTCGGGGAGGAGGTGGTGGGAGGTGTTTCGGAGCGGAGGTAACAGGTCGGAAATTTTTTTCTAAACGTCAGAGGATGAAAGTTGAGCAATTATATAGGGGAGGGCTTTCACTGCAGGCTCAATATGAGCACCGGTAGTGAAAAAGTACCTTCACTACGGACTCAATAGGACGACCAGCAGTGAAAGTAGTTTCACTACCGGCCCAATAATTCCAACGACAGTGAAAGTAGTTTCGTTGCCGGTCCAATATGTCCACCGGCAGTGAAATCCTTTTCATTGTTGGTACCGCGGGGTGCAAATTTTTTTTTTCAGTTTCGCGCGTGCCCAGAGAATCAAACCCACGACCTGCACCAAGTAAGAACAAACAAATTGATGGGCTACTCAAGAGTTTTCAATTGAGTCTGTACTATCTATATTTATTAATATTCTATTGACCTAAAATCCTAATACATATTTATTTAAATTTGAAAGAGTACCTTCACTGCCGGCTCAATAGAACGATCAACAGTGAAACTACTTTCACTGTCGGCCTTGATAATTCCGTAGGCAGTGAAAGTAGTTTCAGTGCCAGCCTAATATGTCCACCAGTAGTGGAACCCCCTTTCACTGTTAGTACCATGGGGTGCAAAAAAATTGTTTTAGTTTCATGCGCGCACAGAGATATTGAAGCTTCCATAACAAAATTGAGGTATAATTACATCTAAAACAAATTCATACATAGTAATTAATACAATTTAGCTACTTTGTCTTAACGATTCACCCTTCATTATTATCATAGCGTACATAGGGAGGTTCTTCGGTGTCTTCCATGGGACCTAGGTCGACGTCCTCTCCGAAAAAGGAGGTAGTGCGTCAAATTAATTGTAATCTTCCTCATCAACAACATTCTTCACTTTGACAATCCTTCTTTTTCCTTGAAAAACCACGTGGCTCGCATCGTACATCCATCTTCTATCCATCTACAGTTATATTATTATTGTAAATCCAAATTCAAAGTATCAAGAAAGATTTTGCGATCACTAACAAATAAAGTACCTCGCCATCTCCTACAAGCAATTGGTCCGGGTTGGAGGAGCCACCTTTTGCATGCTTTTGCATCCGCTTCTGATGAGTATTTGTTGGTGCCATCCCTAGAAAATTTTATTATTATTCAACCCTTATCTCGGACTCATTAAGGAAAAATGAAAAATAAATATGCTAATACCTAAAGTTTCTATATTGGAGGTTGCTAATTAAATAAAATATAAAAAATACAATTGTATCTTGATACATACCTAAATATCATGGCTAATTTTTATAATTCATTAAAAAAAAAAAAATATGCTCATACCTAAAGTTTCTATATTGTAGACTTCTAAATTTATTCCTATGGCCATTAGGATCAACTTTGAAGATTTGCCTAGGTCTCTATAGGGATAAGATCAACTTTGTTTTTTCAGGGAACATTTTGGGTTAAAATGCTAAATATAGGATTAACCTTGGGGATTTCAACTTACTTGAGCTCAAAAGGCTCCTACTAGAAGCTTACTTGTTGTTGGGAAAAAAAATCCAGAGTTCACTTGTCCTAAAAAATAAAGAAAGGGCAAATGAGCAAATGAAGAGGAAAGAAGGGATTTTGCTTGGATAGCTAGAGAGAGCTCATCTAGACCTCATTCTTGACCAAAATTGAGCTTGAGTGGTGGGGGAATCAATGCGGGAGAAGGGATGAAGTGGTTGTTGCCATATGAGATTTTGTGAGGGAGTGAGTACTTAAATGGCTCTGTTCGATCGAGGTAGAAGAAGGTGGGGAAGAGGAGGATATCACTACCAGCTCATATAGGTAGTGATGTAGAGATATCACTATCGATGAGTAGATTAAGCTGACAACGATGAGGTGTGGGTGCATCACTGCCGACTCAATCGATCAGCAGTCAGTGATGACCCTTATCATTGCCGGTTCATAAGTGATGGCTGATTCTTTTCATGCGTCTAATGAACTGGCAGTGATGCCCCATCACTGCCAGCCCATGAGGAACCGGTAGTGAAGGACTGGCATATAAGCCCAGTTTTGTAGTAGTTTCTCATGCACGATGTGAACAATGTGATGGGGCATTATGTCAAAAAATGATGGAGGGAAAATACTCTGAAGCAAGCATATAGTATGGACCACATCTTCCTGTAGCTCTGTTAGTTTGCTTGGATTGATGACTTTTTGAAATTGCATTGAAAAATGAACACTACTTTATGATTGGGTCTTGAATCTTATCTATCAGAATACCTCTAATTGCAACAGCAAGTAATTCTCCATCATCATGTGATAACCATGGGACTTCATGCCAACTAATTAACTTCAAAGGTTTCATGTTCGCTAATCTTTTTACGTTGGAGTAACCGGTCAAAACTTTAATTCTATGCAAGCAACTGCACAAGTTGATCTTTTATTCCTTGTTTAGAGTGTAGCAAGCCATGAGAAGTTTTTTTGCTCCGTTGCCTAGGATTTTAGGATGCATAATTTTCATTAGCTTCAGATCTTCTAGGTCTAATCGTGCATTAAGTGTATCTTTTATTTTACCAGGTATGTCTTGTAAGGTACCAATCATGTTTTTAAACACGTTCTTCTCCACATCCATGATGTCGATTGTGTGTCGGACCATCAAGTGCTTCCAATAAGGTAGGTGTCAGAAAATTGATTTCTTTTTAAACATAGGAGAATTTTCTAGCTGGGAATTTTGTACTTCGTTTTTCCTTTCCAAGGACAACTATAAGCTTCTTTACCATCTTATATACATGTTCCCCAGTGTGAACCTTCAGAGCTCGACAAGTCTCTATTGTCCCTTCAAAAGCTCTTTTATTACTGTGGTATGGGTGATCATGGCATAGAAATCTACGGTGCGCATGTAGACCATTTTATTATAGATCTTTAGCCACTAACTCCCTGTTCCATCTAAGCACCATACACATCTATAATAGCCTTTAAAGTCTGTCCCGATAGGTTAGTAAGAGCAGATCAATTTTGGATCATTATAAACAATATTGTGCGTAAGGTGAAATGCTCATGTTTATATTCATCCAACACCCATGCGCAATATTTCCATAGTACAAGGAGATCTTCAAGCAATGGTTGGAGATATACAGCGACATCGTTGCCTGGTTGATTCAACCCACTTATCAGCAAATGCATTATAATGAACTTCCGTTTCATACACAGTCAAGATGGAAGATTGTAGATATAGAGAGTCATGAGTCAAGTGCTATAACTATTGCTCATTTTGCCTAAAGGATTCATCCCATCCATAGTTAACCTGAACCTTATATTCCTCACTTCAGTATTGAATTTCTTGTATTTTGTATCGAAGTTCCTTCACTGCATTCCATCAGCAGGGTGTCTAAGCATTTTGTTTTTCTTGTGCCCTTCGACGTGCCATCACATCTGGTGCGCGTTTGCCTGATCTTCTGAAAGGTAATATGATAAGTCAATTGGTGGAGCTTCGACGTTGATGATCCAAAGGCTTCGAATAGAACAGATCGAGAATTCTCGCAACCACTACACCACTACTCAGTGGTTATCAACCGTGCCAAGATGTGGTTGACCTCAGCAAGAAGGCTTTTCCTGCAAGTGAATTGATAACACAAGCAATAACAGGTAGATGCAATCTGAATATTGCTAATTACCAATGAAGTACTCAAGTTAGGATTCAACAAATCGATAAACGGAGAAATTGTCTAAAACAGAATAATCTAAGCTAAACCCAAGCCTAAACTACGATGGCTACTATGTATATATATGGGGGACATGAGAAGGTCGACCTAGGGTTGTACAACCACAGAAAGAGGCGTACAAAACCTGCACTCCGACTTAAAAGACCCAACTAGGTCTAAAACGGTGGCACAACACCATATTTCTTTACCTCTTACTTCACCATAAGGAATATTTGGTCAATCTCATGTCCATTGGAAAGGGCTCGTTGTAAGCTTTCCAGAATGTCCAATATTGCCTAAAACGGGCTTCGTATGAGAGAGTTATGCCCGTTTTACTGACGTGTTGTCCTAGGACTCGACCACGACCACAACCACGACTTGAGCTCAGCCTTGAGTTTGAGTAGACTTGGCCTTCGAGGGGTGATGTCTGGGTAAGGTTTGTACTACTTCTGCCACATTCCTAAGTAATAAAACATCATAAGAATTTAGTAGTAATCCATCCAAGAAAGCATGAACAGCAAGGGACGAGTTCACCTGGTGATCTAATTGTCGTGCACGTGGTCTTGTAATTGGACCTTGTATGATTTGAGGATTATTGGCGGTATTGATCGTATCCGAAGGAGCCATGGCCTCATCATCCTCTCCCTTTTTAATTGGAGTCGTCCTCGACTCAATCTCATATTCTTCTCCCAAATATGGCTTCAAATCTAAAATGTTAAACGCGGGACTAACCCCAAAATCTACAGGTAGGTCCAATTTATATGCATTGTCATTGATTTTCTCAATTATCTTAAATGGTCCATCAGCTTTATACATCAAATTTGACTTTCTTAGTTTTGGAAACCTATCCTTCCTCAAATGCAACGAAACTAAATCACTCGATTCAAATTTTATTTCCATCATACCTTTACTTCCAGCAATCCTATATTTTTCAGTCATGCTCTCTATATTCTTTTTAGTTGTTTTATGCAACTTAAGAATAAATTCAGCATGTTTCTTAGCGTCTAACTTAAGTCTTTCAAATGTAGGCAAAGGTAGTAAATTAATAGGAGCATAGGGATTAAATCCATACACTACCAGGAACGGACTTACCTTGGTGGTGGAGTGTACCGACCTATTCTAAGCAAATTCAATATGCAGTAAACACTCCTCCCACATTCTCAATTTTTTCTTTAGAACAGCTCGTAACATGGTCGATAATGTAAGGTTGACAGCCTCTGTTTGACCATCAGTTTGGGGATGACACGTAGTAGAAAATGGTAACTTCGTCCCTAATTTATTCCAAAGTGATCTCCAAAAGTGACTCAAGAACTTTGTGTCATGATCCGAGACAATACTGTTAGGTACTCCATGTAGGCGAACGATTTCCCTGAAAAACAAATTAGCTATGTTTGTAGCATCATCGCTCCTGTGATAAGGTATAAAATGCGCCATTTTAGAAAATCTATCTACAACTACAATATGCTATCTGTCCCCGTCAATGTCCTAGGTAGTCCTAAAACAAAATCTGTAGAAATGTCCTCCCATGGTGCACTAGGAACAGGAAGAGGCAAATAAAGACCATGTGGATTTAAGTGAGACTTAGCTTTGTTACAAGTGGTACAACATAAAACGTAGCGCTCGATGTCACGTCTCACCTTTGGCCAAAAGAAGTGGGCGGCCAGCACATCTTCAGTTTTCCTTATTCCAAAATGTGCCATCAATCCTCCTCCATGCACCTCCTGTAACAACAAAACATGAATGGAGCTAGCTGGAATGCATAGCTTGTTAGCACGACAGAGCAATCCTTCATTCAACACATATTTATTCCATGTCTTCCCTTCTTTACAATGTTCAAGCAATTCTTTAAAGTCTAAATCATCAGCATATAATTCCTTAATGGTCTCTAAACCAAAGATCTTATGATCAAGATGAGACAACATGGTATAACACCTAGAAAGCGCATCAGCAATCACATTGTCCTTTCCTTTCCTTTCTTATGTTTTATAACATATGGAAATGACTCAATAAATTCTACCCATTTAGCATGTCATTTATTCAGTTCAGCTTAACTTCTAATATATTTCAGCGATTCATGATAAGAATGTATAACAAATTCTTTGGATCATAGATAATGTTGCCAAGTTTCAAGCACACGTACTAAAGCATACAATTCTTTATCATAAGTGGAACAATTCAGACTTGGCCCACTTAATTTCTCACTGAAATAAGCAACAGGTTTACCTTCTCAAATTAGCACACATCCAATTTCAATCCCACTAGCATCATATTCTAGTTCAAAGTTCTTACCAAAATCAGAGAGTTGGAGCAATAGAGCATTGGTGAGCTTCCCTTTCAACAACTTGAATACTTGTTCTTGTGCAGGTCCCCATTTGAAAACTACTCCTTTCTTTATCAACTCATTTAATGGAGTGACAATGATGCTGAAATCCCGCAAAAATCGACGATAGAAACCCGCAAGACTATGAAAGCTTCTCACTTGAGTAACAGTCTCAGGGGTTGGTCAGCTCTTATGGCTTCAATTTTTGTTTCATCCACCTCTATTCTCTGTGGAGTAACAACATAGCCAAGAAAAGAAACTCAATCCGTGCAAAAGATGCACTTTTTGAGGTTACCAAACAAACGTGCATCTCTCGAAGCGTTAAAAATAGCACGTAAGTGATCAAAGTGTAGTTCATATGACTTGCTGTCAATCAAGATGTTATCAAAGTAAACCACCACAAATCTCTCAATGAAAGCACGTAAAACTTCGTTCATCAAGCGCATGAAAGTACTAGGTGCATTAGTTAACCCAAAAGGCATTACTAACCACTCATACAAACCAAACTTAGTTTTAAATGCAGTCTTTCATTTATCTCAAAGTTTCATCCTAATTTAGTGGTATTCACTTTGTAAGTCAATTTTAGTGAAAATTATAGAACCACTCCACCCATAAAGCATATCATGTAACCTAGGCATAGGGTGATGATATCTTATAATAATATTATTGATGGCTCTACAATCAACACACATACGCCAACTACCGTCTTTCTTAAGAACAAAAAACAGAACAACACAAGGACTAAGGCTTTCTAGTACGTACCCACGATCCAATAGATCTTGGACTTGCCTCTGAATTTCCTTAGTCTCTTCCGAGTTGGTCCTATATGCAGCACGGTTTGGCAAAGTTGCTCCCAGAATCAAATCAATTTTATGTTCAACCCCTTGAGTATATGGTAATCCCGGGGGTAATTCAGTTGGAAATACATCCACAAACTCCTACAAAAGGTTAGCAACAGTAGAAGGCAAAGAGCTAGATATATTCTGGAGTGAAACTAAGGCTTCTTTGCATATCAAAGCATAGCATGGCAGCTCATTAGCATAAATTTCAGCAAGATCAGATTTAGTAGTAAGCATAACATAACCTTTCAGTTTAATTCCATCGGACTTAGAAGTTGTTACTTTCTCCTCTTTGGGTGGAAAATTTTTTTCCGCTACTTGCTGATTTTTAGTTCAATCTGAAACTCTTTCTCTTATTTTCAGCTATCTCTTGTTCATATTTCATAATTTCAGCAAGAGTTAAAGGTAGAAAAGTTATTTTCTTCCCTTTATGCATAAGGGTGTACTTACTACTTCTACCATGATATGTTGCATCAGTATCAAATTCTCATAATCGTCCTAACAAAAGAGAGCATGCTTGCATGGGAACTACATCAAAATTAGCACAATCATGGTATGAACCAATAGAAAAATACACCCTAGCTGTTTGCATTACCTTTAACTTACCACTATTGTTGAACCATTGAATATGATACGGGTGACGATGGTTTATTGTCGGCAAGGCAAGCTTCTTGATCATATCTGATGGTCGGCATAACTGGTCGGAACCCCGAGTGGGTGGTCGGAACCCCGAGTGGGTGGTCGGAACGACTAGTGGTCGAACCCAACTAGATGGTCGACTCGACTAGTGGTTGAACTCAAG
The DNA here is from genome assembly GCF_958298935.1 of Phragmites australis. Classification (NCBI taxonomy): domain Eukaryota; kingdom Viridiplantae; phylum Streptophyta; class Magnoliopsida; order Poales; family Poaceae; genus Phragmites; species Phragmites australis. Next base: position 21,007,696 of record NC_084939.1, read on the forward strand.
TAGATGGTTTAAGTGACTAGTGGTCGAACATGACTTGATGGTTGACTTGACTAGTGATCAAACTTGAGTAGATACACAATCCCGGCTATAGCAAACAAGCCCAGACCAAGATACATGATGACTAAACAGCAAGACTCGACACTAGAAAGTAGAACATGATGACTCGACCAGCAACAAAGACACCGACGATGGACTCAAACTTAATGACACGAATACTGAAAACAAAATTGTAGAGGCTCAAAGTGGTTTGGATAGCAGAAAAACTAAGATCTAAATATTTTTGTAGGACAATTTTTTGACTTTGGGTAATGGAAAATGATGAAACAAATGGGATAACTGAAATTACCTAACGGGCAACCGAGGCTCTGATACCACTTGATGCGCACTTGCCCGATCTTCTGAAAGGTAATATGATAGATCGATTGGTGGAGCTTCGACGTTGATGATCCAAAAGCTCCGAACAGAACAAATCGAGAACCCTCGTAACCACTACACCACTACTCTGTGGTTATCAACCGTGCTAATCGAGAACACAAGCAAGAATAGTTAGATGCAATCTGAATATTGTTAATTACCTGTAATACCCGGAACAATTGTTGTCTTTGGTTTTTATTCCCTTCAAGTCACAGCGAAAGGAAGAAAGAAAGGAAGAAATCACAAAAGAAAGAAAAGAAGAAAAAAAATCAGTTTAGGGGTTGTCTGGGCCACCCATGGGCTGGCCCTAAAGCCCAGCCGCCCCTCCCATGTACCCCATGAAACCCTAGGTAGTCTCTCCTCCCCAAACAACCCCCTTCCCACCCCCTCTCCACCCTTGGCCACCCCCCCCCTCCCCTGCTGCAAGATGCCTGCTGGGCGTCCCCCTCTCTCCACCTTGCTGCTGCAAAGAAACGAGAAAGAAGAAACAAGAAGGAAGGGGATGGGAAGAAGAAGAAAGAAAGAGAGGGATTTGACCCCGTGTTGCCCTAAGTTTTGGAGGAGATCAAGGTGAGATGGAATCCATATTTTTCCCTGCAAATAAATGATTTGTAATGGTTTTTATACTTGGGGAATAGAGGATTTGAGGGGAGAAATCTCATTGGATTATGATCCCCCGGTTTTACAATTCTAGTTTTCTGCAGCTCTGTTCGGGTCTCTATTAGGGCATGTTCAAGGCCGAAATAAATATCCAACTATAAGGTTTTTCGTAGGTTTCTTGCTGATCTATCCACTACCAAAAATTCAGAAGTTTTGGCCAAGTAGTTTAGCAGATATGAATTTTTGAATTCGGCTATCAGATTCTAGCGAGATTCTGGACAGTAATAGATCAATTCAGCTTTTAGGCATCTTAGATGCTGAACCAGTGTTTCAGAATAACTAGGAAGCTGTAGTGGATTCGTTATCCTTTCCAATGGTGTGTAGTATGAAATTTTTCGTTTGATATAGCTTCAGTTATGCTGTTCTGAATTTTCTGCTATCGATCATTGATAGATTTCAGTATCGAATGTTCAGAGCTTGATTAGGCCATGATAATGATGTTTTCTATAGATCAAAGTTATACCGAAGTTGAAGCTTGTGTTGTGATACACATGTACACAAAGTTTAGATTTTTTGTATCTTTTTTGTAGTAGATATAAAAATGTGGAACTTGCTGCTTGAAATTTCAGATAGATTCTGAAGTCTGTTTTTAGTTGTAGCTTAAGCCACATTAAAGGCAGTATAAAAATATAGTATTTCCACGAAAGTTGTAGTATTGTTCTGTAGTTTTAAACAATGTATTTATTTCCTATCATTGCTTTTGTAAATAAAAAGATATGAAAAAGTGAAGCAACATTACTGCAGTTAAACAAATGTGATGAGTGTCGGTTTGTTCGTTGGATGGGTGGCGGGGTGTAGGACCATGTTCCTTGCTATTTGTATTTCATGTGGTATGTTGTGGTGCTAATATATGGGTGCTTGAGCGGGTGGTGTTACGTCGATGCATGTATGCCTTGTCTTCATCGTCGGTAAAGGCAAGTGAGCGTGGCGGTTGTTGATACAACTTTAACTTGTTATTTTTTCTACCCTCACTCATAATATGTAGCACACATGATTATAATTATTAACTTGAAAGATTATACCTACTTACCCTAGATATGTGAGTTTGTCTTAATCTTTTGGTTATAGTTGATGGAGTCATATGCAATAGTGATAATGCCTCGTCGGTTTAGTCATTTCTAGCATAACCTCACCTTATGTCTAATGTTTGGTTTACTTGAGGATAATGATGTCGGTTTTGTAGAAGCTTATAGTAGAGGATATGCTTGACTTGTAAGTGGGTATTTAATTCTTTTGGAGAGCTATTTCATATGTCTATAACTCGTTGGAATATAACCCTTTTAAAACCCTCTACATGTTAAATGATAAGCTAGTAGAAGCATAGTTGTTATGTTTTTGTGCCCTACATATAATTAAACTTGTAATATGTGGTTATGAAATGGGGTTGGCCTTGCTCTTTCAAAGTAAGTTTATTGCTGCTATATGTTTATGTTCATGTCATCTGCACTTTAACATGAAGAAGGAATGGTGGATATTTGCGGATGAAGGTGGCTTATATGAATTATCTAGAAAATGCTTTTATGTTGATGTATGTTCAAGGTTGTGAACTATGCTATTTATATTTTGGCATTTGAAGTATATCATGTGTATTGCATTTTATATGCATTGGAAGTTATGTCGTAAAGATCACGACTGTACCGATATGCATCGTACGTTGCCCGAGGAGGGGTGCGATGTAAACGAAGGCATGCCATTGCATTCGTATGCATTGCTGTATGGAATGGATTGTTGGATATGTTGAAGTTGCATTGGAGTTCATTATGAGAAGTGACGCTTCTCCATGGATATATTCATTGTGGAATGACATATAGATTTATGAAGGTATTGAAGTTCTATGTGGACTTGCATTGCATAGTATCCATATGCATCATATTGTGTTACAGTAATCTTCCATATACAATTTGGTTGGATAAATGGTATGCAGACGTTTGAGTAATCTTACTAATTGTAGAAGGTATGTGGTTAAGAGTGGGTTATTATTGACACTGTCATTTATTATTAATATGACTTGAACTCTATTTATGATGTCTTGGATGATGATTTTTCCTTACAAGTCTTATTTAACTCTTAGAAGTTGAAGTCAATTATTGATGTTGAGATCATGTCATGTGAGATAGATAATTTTTTATATCTTACTTATGTTATAGTTATGTTTGCTATGAACATGTATTTATCGATCTTATTTTAGAAGTAACTATTTAACTTGCTTAAAAATAAATATGATGAATAATGCAATACCTTTTTATACATGTTTAAGTTTTAAATTGATACTTTAAATATTATGGTTTAAATAGCTTGTTAAAGTAGTTCACTTGCTAATATTACCCAATCTCACCCCTGCATTCCCCTCCCCAAATTATCTTCTTGAAGCTAGCCTAGAGGGAAGGGCTTAGCAGCACATCTTACATGTTCATGACATCACATACACCATTCAAAGTAATTTTGCAATAATAATGTAATAGATGCTGGTGTCATTACTTGACTATCTTAAAAATGCCCTAGAGTTGTCAAACGCTTGTTCTTCTCTTTTACTAGAATATTGTTAGATGTTAGTGTGGTGTTATCTCATAATATATACCTCTATCTGCTGTTTCTTCCGCTTTGCCTCTCGTTTCAAGAGAGGTGCTACCGAATTTTTTTATATAGTTCAGCATGCTTGGAGCATAGTTAAGTAGCATTCTAGGATTTTGTGGTACCTTGGGGTGTTACATTACTAATGAAGTACTTGAGTTGGGGTTCAACAAACCAATAAACAGTAAAACTGTGTAAAACAGAATAAACTAAGCTAAATTCGAGCCTAAACTACGACGGCTATTGTGTATATATAGGGGGAACGTGATGAGGTTAACCTAGGGTTATGCAGCCATAGAAAGAGGCGTACACAACCACGACTCCGACTCCGACACGATTACAAGACCCAACTAGGTTCAAAACGGTGGCACATCACCTTATTCCTTCGACTCTGACTACACCATAAGAAATGTTTGGTCGAGCTCATATCCATTGGAAAGAGCTCGTCGTAAGCTTTCTAGAATGTCCAAGATTGCCTAAAGCGGACTTCATATGAGAGAGTTATGCCCGTTTTACTGACGTGCTGTCCTAGGACTCAACCACAACCATGACCTCGACCACGACCACAACTAGAGCTCAGGCTCAAGTCCGAGTAGACTTGTCCTTCGAGGAGTGATGTCCGAGTAAGGTTGTGCTGCTTCTCCCACGTTCCTAAGAAATAAAACATCAAAAAAATTTAGTAGTAATCCATTCAAGGAAGCATGAACAGCAAGGGACGAGTTCACCTGGTGGTTTAATTGTCGTGTCCATGCTCTTGTAGTTGGACCTTATATGATTTGAGAATTATTGGCGGTATTAATCATATCCGAAGGAGACATGGGCTCATCAACATCAACTCGGCATTCATTTTATTAGCAAACAATGGCTTCAAACATGAGATTATAGGAAAATTCCAAATCATCTTACCTGAAAGTCTTTAATTCTTATTCTTCTCCCTTACGTCATCACTATCGATATCGTTAACATTATTCTTGTACCATGATGCACTGCAAACATGACTCGTTTCCAAGTTTGCATCCCCGTTGAGATACAACATGCAGTTGTTTCGATATGCATGTATTTTCTCCACTTCCAACCCCAATAGACAGACAATTTGTTTGGCGTTGTACGTGTTTTTAGGTAACTCATTGACCTTTGGAAGCAAGTTCCTAAAGAATCATAACAACTCGTTGAAGCCCTTATCAGACCAGTCATTGCTAGACTTTATTTGCAGTAATGTCAATATAATATTCAGCTTGTTGTGCTCTTTCTTACAGCCTGGGAACACTTGTTTTCTATAGTCTTCTATCATACACTGGAACTTTTCATGTTGCCTATCACTGGTGAAGTCTCACTCCACATTGTGCAACATTTCGTCTAAGTCATCATCATCATTGCTGACAAAAGTATTTTTGAAAGCCGACATATCGATGTCTTCATCTGCGGTCATATTGTTGCCTCCGTCTTCTTCGGTTGTTGGTTGCTCTTCATACACAAACTCCTCATGTTCACCATGCTCGGTCCAGCGGATATAGCCAAGCTTGAAACCCCTACGAAATAAGTGTGTACGGATCCGCTATATGTTTAAGAATTGTTTCTCATTCTTACAATCAACGTGCTCAAGTGGAAGATCACATATATATTTATGGCATGTGCAGTACATACACTAGGTGGATACATCATGGAGAACCACTTAATGTTGAAAGCAATGGAGGTAGGGAACATGAAATTGAGGCCGATGATACGGATGATGATTCTCTTGATGCCATTGGTACACATGAATATGACAACGATGATGATTACGATGATGATGGAACTCCACAACTACTGCGAGACTTGTACACATCCGCAGACAAGGATAATGGTCAGCCAAGGTTTGCAAACATCTTAGAAGATGCAAAGTGTGAACTTTACACTGGGTGTGCCAAGTTTACAAAATTCTCTTTCCTTATTAAGCTACTTCATCTCAAGTCCTACTACCGGATCAGCAACTCTGCCTTTGATGCACTTCTTCAGTTGCTATCCTTAGCATTCCCAGATCCTAATGCAGTACCCAGATCATATAATGAAGCCAAAAATCTTCTTCGTGAATTAGGGCTTAGGTACGAGTCAATTCATGTGTGCATTAATAATTGTGTACTGTTTTGGAAGGAGTATGCCAAACATGACCATTGCCCAGTATGTGAAGAGTCAAGGTGGAAAGATCCGAAAGGAAAAAAGCGAGTTCCTCAGAAGGTACTGCGTTATTTTCCTTTAAAGCCAAGGCTTCAAAGATTATTCATGTCTAAAGAAGTAGCGGAGAGCACTCGGTGGCATAAGTTGAAGCAGCAGATTGTTGATAATGAAATGAGGCATCCTACTGATGGTGAGGCATGGACAGACTTTGATAGAAGGTATGAATGGTTTGCACAAGATTCTAGAAATCTAAGACTTAGTCTTGCCACTGATGGCTTCAACCCATTTGGCAACATGAGCAGCTCGTATAGTATGTGGCTAGTGTTCATTGTCCCATACAACTTGCCACCATGGGCATGTATGGATCAATCTAACTTTATCATGAGCTTACTTATCCTGGGTCCAAAAGCTCCTGGAAAAGATTTTGATGTATTCATGCAGCCATTAGTAGATGATTTGCTTGAATTATGGAGCGGAGTTCGTACCTATGATGCATTTACAAGTGGAATGTTTACCCTACATGCAGTAGTGCTATGGTGTATCCATGATTATCCAGCCCTTGGTACTTTGTCAGGGCGTAGCACAAAAGGCTACTTTGCTTGTGTTCATTGTGACAAAGATCCTTGTTCGCAAGCTTTAAGGAACAAAATTGGTTATCTTGGTCATCGCCGCTTCCTTCCAATGGACCATCCTTGGCGGAGAAGCAGATCATTTAATGGGAAACATGAAAATCGGGCCAAACCAATAGAATTTTCAACATCTGAGTTATTGGAGAAATTGGAAGAGGTAAAAAGATGTTAGACCTGGAAAGCATCCTATGAATAGAAAGAGGAAACGCACAGAGAAGGACCAGCCAACCTGGAACTGAAAGGTTAGTTTGTTTGAATTACCTTATTGGTCACACCTAAAGCTACGGCATAATGTAGATGTAATGCACATTGAGAAGAACATATGTGATAACCTTCTCGGGACATTTCTTGATATTGATGGTAACACAAAGGACACTGTGAGGGCTAGGCTTGATTTGGAAGATCTTGGCATTAGAAAGGAGCTGCACTTAAAACAGAATGGTGATTCATATGTCATGCCACCTGCTTGCTAAACATTGACAAAAGATAAGAGTATTGCATTACGTGAATTTTTAAAAGATGTTAAGTTCCCAGATGGATATGCTGCTAACTTGACAAGATGTATTAACATGGATGGGCGTAAGGTTCAAGGTTTGTAAACTCATGACTATCATATCCTTTTACAACAAATTTTACCAGTTGCTATGCGGGGACTGATCCATAAGGATATCTATGAAGCAATTGCAGAATTGGGAATTTTTTTTAAGGAAATATGTGCTAAAACTTTGAAGGTGGATGTTTTGCACAGACTAAAATCTGAAATTCCAATCATTCTTTGTAAACTTGAGAAAATTTTCCCACCTGCCTTTTTTGATGTGATGGTACACTTGGCTGTGCACTTACCTGATGAGGCACTTCTTAGAGGACCAGTACAGTATGGGTGGATGTACCCTGTTGAAAGGAGACTATGTACTTTGAAGCGTTATGTGCGAAATAGGGCAAGACCTGAAGGGTCCATTGCAGAGGCATACATAGTCGATGAGTGCTTGACTTTTTGCTCAAGATATTTTACTGATGTGGAAAAGAGATTTAATCGACTGGGAAGACAAAGCACTAATCTAGACAATGGGTTACCACAAGATGGTATTTCTGTTTTCGCACCTAGTGTTAAATTACTTGGAGCCGCAAAGGTTTCATATTTTCATGGTGATTTTGACAAACTGTTGTGGTATGTGCTAAACAATTGTACAGAAGTTGATGAATACAAGAAGTATGTACAAACATTTACCCCTGTTTATCTTCATCTTAAAAATTAAGTAGCTTGCCTCCCCTGCGATGATAATTAGGTCCTTTTTCTTTTTTCACAGCTTGTTTAGAGAAGAGCTGGAAAGTGAAAACGAACACGATGTTGACCAAAGGCTCGAAAAAGGGTTTGCAAAGTGGTTGAAGAACCATGTAAGTTTTTGTTCACATTTGAAGAACCATGTATTTTTGTTTCTTTGCATAACATGCTCTGTTGTATTTGTATGGACAGATTGCAAAGTTGCACTGTGAGGGGACACTGGAAGTAAGTGCTGATATCTATGCATTGTCATCTTGTCCAGATAAAAGAATCAAAACTTACTCATCATGTATCGCCAACGGAATCCGGTACCGAACTGTGAGCCGGGAGAAATATCGAAAGACACAGAACAGTGGTGTCATGACTGAGGGTACACATAAAGGTGAATATATTGACTTTTATGGTGTCCTTAAGGAAATAATTGTGTTGCGATATCCATCCAATAGGGAATTTGTTCGATATGTTGTTATATTTCAATGTGATTGGTTCGATCTCGAAGGAAAAAGGACAGGCATGAAGGATGATGGGTATTTTAGAAGCATCAATTGTGAGCGTTACTGGTACAGAAATGATACTTATATTTTAGCCTCTCAAGCAGCACATGTTTTTTACTTGAATGACACAAAGTTTGGTAAAAACTGGAAAGTGGTGCAGAAATTTCAGCATAGGCACTTGTATGATGTGGCTGAAAATGATGTGGCATATCAGGATGACATTTCCTCAAGCATTGTCATGCCTTTGCGAGATATTGATCCATACCTACAGACATTGCATCGGGCGAATGAAGATGGCTGCAGCATTGAAGCTACATTAGTCAATAATATTAGACAGAGCAATAATGGTTCTTGTCATGATAGCGATAGCGAGGATGAAGATGACACTCTGCAACAGTATTGCAGCGATAATGAATTTCCACAAAGCCCGATCAGTGAAAGCGAAGATGAATAATTTCTGTTGAACAGTTTAATTGTACTTCAGTGTAATATGTCAAACACATTTCTGTTACTGTTCACTCAAGTGTTTCAATTTCCAGTGCTATGGTGTTTTTGCAGTTTTGTTGCTATGGTGTTTCAGTGCTATGGTGTTTCAGTGCTATATGGTGTTTCAGTGCTATGGTGTTTTTGCAATGGTACTGAGCTAATTCCTCCTTACAAATTTGTAGCTGCTAAAGCTTGACTAAAAGAACAACGGTTGTGGAAGGTTGTCCAGCTTTTGCTGGCAGTGACAATTGTTTCTGTGAACTGGCCGAACCATATGAAGTAGGATTGCTTGTTGAAGCTGGTGCAGTGTTTTTGCAGATTTGTTGCAGTAGCAACATGAATCTGATTGTGCAACATGCTCTCTGTAACTTTAGGAGTAAAACAGAAGGTGAACATAGACAGGGACTAAATTTCTTTACAAGTAAAAGTGATTTGCAATACTTGTGATAGCAACATAAGATCTATCTGCTTCAGCTACCTAGTTAATTGCAGTAAAAGTAACTCATTTCTTATTAGGCTTACTCCTACAGCCACAGGACTGGCTTCCATCTTAAGTTTGCTGGCATCAACATCAACTTCCATGCTATCTCCCGATAAAGGCTTCTTGTTTTCACATGTCATATTTCCTCCAGCAACTTTCTTTGCTCCTGGTGATTTATCCAGAATTGAACCATGTTAGAAGAGTGTCCTTCCAGAAAATGCAAATCAGAAGGAGAAAAGGCAAGACAGATAAATTGTATCGGTCCAATATGCAGATTGTTAAAGTTTGGCATGCAGAGCTACTAAACATATGCAGTTGCATCTAAGGAGAGATGGTCCTACATATCAATACATCACTTGTGTATCAGTCCTATTAGCTTCAACTAGGATATACTTCAGATATGTCTTAAACCAAGAATTTGAAAAGTAAAACCTTGAGGACCTCAAAGCAAAGCAAATCTGCCATAAAATCGAGCTACCTGAGTTATAACCACGCGATTTTAAAAGAACAGGAAAATTAGTTCTTCATCAGATGAATTAGTTCAATTTCTATTACTAAAATAGGTCAATGCAGGTGTCAATTTCTTATTTCTTCAGGCTCCTTCCTTTCTTGATATGTAATACAATAGGCTATTCACAAATATATTTTTTATTTTTATTTTATTTTTCTTTTATATTTTCTCACCTCAGTAGCACTCGAATAGGAATCATTGTACATTTCTACTCAATTTTGATATAAGGTGTGAGGGCTATATGCAAAAACGCGTGTTCCAAAAACGATACAGAAACTTCCGGGGCCGAGAACTCAATCTTCCAAGCCGTTTTTGGCCTTGAAAAATTCACCGAACCCGACAAAATGGGAGGAATCGGATGTAACTTTTTCTGTAGATGTCCGTAGAATCAAAAAACGTCAAATTCGGAGTCCGTATGCAAAAGTTATGCCCGTTTTACCGAAGGTACTCCGGTCACCTATCAAATTACGATAATTTCAATGAGATATTCAGAAATTCATAAAATATTATTACAAATTTGGATGAAGAAAAATTTTATATGTAAATTCACTTTGCTTGTTTTAAATTCTAAATTTTTTGTATGCCAACATTTGTCCTGATCAAACAAAGAACAGTTTCTGGATAACCGAGTGCTGTCTACTGAGCGTGGGTGCCAACATTTTGGCTCTGGGTGCCAACATTTTGCCTCTGGCACCAACAATTGGGCTTTGGCTTAACTCTCTCCCCAAATCACTCTCTTCACTCTGTCTGCTACCTCTCTCTCCCTCCCCACGCCTCCATGGCGGTCGTTTCCTCCATCCCCAAAACGCATCCCCTCCCTCCCTCCCAAAATCGCCTCTCGCTCAGCTGAATCGCCTTCCCCTCTCGTCGTCTCCCCCTGTCGTCATCTCCTCCCTCACCACATTGCCTCCCAAACCCTAGGCCACCGTGCAGGTAGCGGCAGGCTGGCGTGCGGCACCGCTGGCCAGCTCCAGGCGGGCGTTGCAGCAGGCGGCCACGAGGGAGGCGCAGCAGCAGCAGGCGGGCAAGAGGGAGGTGCACAACGGCAAGCGGACCATCAGAAGCGTCGCATCGCAGATTGGTGAGTCTTATCCCCTATGTTGCTTTGTTATTCCCCTGCTAGTGAAGTGAACAAATAACTTATGCAATTTGGTTCTTAAAGATTGTTCCACAATATACATAAATCGGAATTTTTTTTTCTTTGTAATGATCCTTGCTGCCGCAATTTTTAATTACAGAACTTAGTAGCAATGCCAATCAATAAATATGAGGAGAACAGGCGTAAGCATATCGCTGTGATCCAAGCAAAAATGGACTCACTAGGTGTGAATCATGCAGCATCTGAATTCAATCTACTGTCCATCTCAAAGAACAAGAAAAATGACTACAGAATTGTTCCGAGCAAAAAAAAATAATAGTGAAGAATCTGCATCGGACTATGACCCTGATGAGTCCGAAGAAAGTGAGTTAGAAGAAAGTTACTCCAGTATAGGAGACGAAGATGAATTGTCGGGGATGGTTAATATATCTTCTAGGTCCAAGGATGAGTCCCTAATTCTTATAAACTTTTGCATGTGTGTTCACTTAATATCTAACTCATTAATATCTAACTCACAAATTCTTGTAGATAGATGTGCTTCTTTTGCTTTTCCTACTGAAAATTTCTGATTGAAAAATAATATAATGGCTCTATATATTTGTGTTATGTAGGCCTCACATATTTCCCAAATGGCTCCGGGATCAAGGCACCCAAAGGCAACAAGAAAGTCCCCAAGCAATTCCCCACATGAAACAAGAAATTCCCCAAGAAAGTCCACACAGGCAGCAAGACAGTCCCCAAGAAAGTCCACACTGGCATCTAGACAGTCCCCAAGAAAGTCTCCACATTTTGGATCATGTTCTCCATTAGCCAACACACCTCTTCCTGAAGAAAGCAGTCGAGCTAGAGTAGGAGAGCTCTCATCATCACAAGCCAACATTGTTGTGCCTGAAGAAAGTAGTGCAGGAAGGGTGCAAGGTCTTCTACCATTAGCCAAAACACCTCTTCCTGAAGAAAGCAGTCCAGCTAGAGTAGGAGAGCTCTCATCATCACAAGCCAACATTGTTGTGCCTGAAGAAAGTAGTGCAGGAAGGGTGCAAGGTCTTCTACCATCAGCCAACACACATGCTACAGAAGAAAGTAGTGGAGCTAGGGTGCAAGGTCTTGAACCAACTTCTACATTTGAACCAACACGTGAGGGAACTTATAGCATGGATGTTGACCAAGCTAGTGATAATGCTGGACAATTTCAAGAGGATCGAATGATTGATGAAGGTACGGAATTGCAACTTATTTTGATTCAACTATCTAACTTGCAGACATACTTTTGATCCATTTACATATGTGACCTTAGTTGCACCACCAAGGCCCAAGAAACCGCGGAACCCGACTTGGGGGAGAGGGCTTAACAAGCTTACCAGATCTATGGGTAGTGAAATGCATCTGTCTTTTGTCGAAGGGAAGAAACGACCTGAGCAACCATTGCAAGCAGCAAAGCTAGCTTCAGAGTCTAGCATAGTGGTGCATGATAATATAACTATCTACCCACATTGGAAGGAGTACAAGAACAGTGATAAAGACCACCTGAAAGATCACATGAGCTATCTAGCTGTGAGTCCTATGATTTCACTTCAATAGGTACCCATTGTGGCATTTTAAGTATACTAACTTTCTGCTAAATTTCACTTCAATAGATACGCTTTGACATGGATGTTGATGATACCACAACAAAAAAGGTATGTTCTGACCTGCTCAAGGGTGGGGTGCGTCAACAACGCTATAGGCTGAAAAGGAAATATTTCAATGGTGTTCCGAAGAATGAAGTGCTCTCAAAGAAACCACCAAGTTTTACTGATGAAGATTGGGCAAAGCTTGTGCACAAGTGGAGTGATCTGAAACATAAGGTATGAAACAATGAAAGTTGATGAAATCTGTATATAACTATCTAGCTCCAATTTTGACAGTGTTTGTTTCACAAGCGTCACAATTGGACATGCACATCACCTTTTTCACTTCCACTCTCCCATAAAACTCAGACTTGTCCATAAAGAAAAACTAGAAAGTAGCAGGAAACATAACACTCGCAATACCTGAGAAATTAGAAAAAAAAAATAGGAATAGCTTTTAAGAGAACACACTGAAATTTTAATTTTAACATAGCAGAAAACCTTTTCAATCTTTCTTAGCTTATATGTAACATCCTCACAGTAGTTTCCATAGCGTGGAATTGTCATTAAGCTTTACAAAGTGTGTTAATACAAGAGGATAGATATCTGTGAATTACATCTAAACATTCACAAGAAAACTATATATTCCATGTCAACCTCTTCCAGTAGAATGCTCTTAGATGAACTTAGACAGAGCATCTCTAATTTATGAATCTTTTCTACTAGTTTTCATCCAGTGCCTAATCAAAACTGCAATTAGCTCAAGCGATATTTCTAGAGTAACTGTTAACTCTATCTAGTTCAGTGCAATATTTATGTGAATGGTTTGATTATGAGATACAACAAATTTATAACCTTTGAAGTCTGGGTCTCTAAAGTACAAAAGTACTACATCTAGAATAAGAAGTAGTTCACCTCAGATGTTATTTTCTCTGGTTCTTTAGAATCTTTTGTTGCCTGAAAAGAAAGAACAGCTATCAGTTTTAGAAGGTGCATATTAGGTAGGATCGATGTAGGTGCACAAAGTAACCTATAAGGCAGTAACACTTAGGAGTTAAGAGTTGGCGCAAATCACGATCCTTTATGGCTTTCTTCCTTCCACAGTATATTTATAGAGTATTTCTTGATCTTTTATGATTGTTTGATAGTTATCATGCTTCTAATGAATTTAAAGATTTCCTGCTATCTTTCTTTCTAGTCAATTGTTCAGGCCTCTTTAGTGTTCTTCTTTTCCACAGTGATATGAATTCATACATAATGCCAGATAGTCACTTACATATCACATGATAATCTATCTCAATCAACAAAAGCAAAAGGCATAATTCAGTGCTATGTTACATATTTTCATTTCACCGAAAAAGGGAAAAGTGTTATGCTCCCTTATTGAAGGATAAATCAATTTCAGCATGCTTGTGGGTTGCTGCATATTTCTTGACAAAGTTCAGCTGTATTGCCTTTAGATTATGCCTTTTGAACTTGCTTTTCTTGTAACCAATGACCATGGTTGCCCCATCTGTATGAAAGAATGAAAGTTGATGACATCTGTACATTTCATAGTTTGTTACATGGGCTTTCATCCTTTGTAGGAAACATCTGAAAAGAACAAAGAGAATCGACAAAAAGTCAAGCTTCACCAAACCACAGGTTCTCGGAGTTATGTTGCCCAAAGGTTTTCCTTGGTAAGCTAATTGTGGAACATTGTATTACAATGTATATCTAGGACTATAATTCTGAAACTTTTTTTTATATATTGCAGAAGGAGCAAGAAAATGGGGAAGAAACCGATTCAATTGATCTTTACAAGGCAACCCACTAGAGCAAGAAAAAGGGTTATAGTGATGCTGCACAGGAAGCAATTGTAACTATACTAATTGCCAAAATTACAATTGTACCTATGTGTTCTTACCTATAATATGTACAGAGTTCTCACTACAACATGCTACAATATCTATAAAGTTTTTCTTTCTTATTTAGAGTTTTAGCTATCAAATGTAGGATTACTGATGATAGATTCACAGCAAGGCATATCTAAGTTGTCAGATAGCACTTTCCATCTTTACATGCACTTCCATATAGCCGAAATTTATTTTGTACTTGTAGAAAATACCTTGCATGCATCTGCTTATCCTTTGCAACCAATTCCAGGATGCCATGGAGTCTGCAAGGGATCAAACTCTAGAAGAAGGTGAAGAACCAAAAACTGCAGATGAGATTGTGAAAGATGTCATGTCTGAGTTCAGTAAATCGAGCAAGTTTTTGGTCACCATGGGTATTCATTCAGGTGGTTCAAGCCAAGCAGCCACTAGTTCATCTACCGCACGAATAAGAGAGCTTGAAGAAATAGTCCAAGAACAAAGGCTGCAGTTACAAATTGCTAGTAGAAATGAGGAAGAGCTGCGTGTAACTGTTAGTTCTCAGCAAGAAGAAATTGAGGGATTAAAGAAGCAAGTTGAGGAAGCAAAGGAGTCAAACAAAAAGCATGAAGACCAGATGACACTTCTCATAAGCAAGCAACAGAGAACTGATGAGATTCTTCTGCGCCTCATGAGCCAGTCCTCAAACATAGGTTCAGGTTAATCTTCTTTCTAGTACTACATGGTACAAGGTAGCTGCTTTTGAAGTACTTGTCGAATATGCATGGTTCATAGAACATTAAGTTACCTTTTGAAGTACGTGATGACTGCATACATGGCAATGTAGATATGCTTATATTTTGTAGCTGTGGTGAAGCAACATGTGTTGTATATATTTTTGTGAGGTTCTATGACTTGATGTAATGAGGTGACTGCAAACATGTTGTATATATTTTTGTGAGGTTCTATGACTTGATGTAATGAGGTTCTATTGACATGCTTATATATTGCAGCTGTGCTGAGAAAACTTAGACATGTGATGTCTTTTTTCAAAGATTCTGGGACTTTGTTGAGATAGTATTCTTATTGTTCTGTAATGTATGCTGCTGACGATATCAAGGGATCTGTGATGATATTGCATTATGACTAATTGTTTCGTCACAATCAATCAATGCATGTTGCACCTTAGTGACGATACACAAAACTTCATGATGAACTGTTGTGTCACAACGATCACGCTTTGCATGACAATATCATTTTTTGTCACAGACAGACAGTGGCTGTGCAATTTTTAGTGACGAAACATGCACTAATAATGATATTTATTAAGACATTACATGACAAATAAAAATGTCATAGAATATACTATCTTCATGACGACATATAAATCGTCATAAAATGTCAACCGTTCCATGACGATTTTGCGGGCTTCGTCACTAATTACATTCTATGACGCAGATTCTATGACGAAGAGAGTGACGCGAACAATACGTCACTATTTCTATTCTATGACAAAAAAAATACATTATACCATGACGATACCCTGTCATCATAGATATTCAAATTTCTTGTAGTGCATCTACCTTCCAACACTACCATAGAAACAACTATTATTGTTGACTCATCAGTGATATACACTAAATGGATATTGATAGTATCCTCTACGTTCCAACGTTACCATAGAAACAATTATCATTGTTGACTCATTAGTATCGATATACACTAAACCGCACTGATAGTATACTCATCAGTATCGATATACACTAAACCACACTGATAATACTATCAGTGCCAGTTCACAGCTGTCCCGCGCCTCCAATAATGGAGGCCAGCATGAGCCGACACTGATAATAGCTTACCAGTGTCAGTTCACGTCATGAATTGATATTGTTACTATCAGTACCGGTTCACCATAAGAACTAACACTGCTCTTCTTATCCATGTCGGTTCATGTTCAGCACAAGAACTTACACCGATAATTTTTTGCAACCTGTTTTTCAAAATTCATAATTTTTGATACAAAGTCGGATTAAGATAATTTTTATATAAAAATTATAACTCTCGACGTGATCTATAATTTGGTAGATACAATTTTTTTATTTGAAGTTATCTAGGTTCCCAAATAGGCTTTACAACCAATTTTATCATATGTAACTTACCAGCTCGATTCTTTTGTCGTATGGTTCACTCATGGGGAGCACCTAGCACTATAATGTCAAAGGATCAAGCTAGCAATAACATGATGTAATGATAATGTATGCAATGGTTAAGCGCTAAATAATGATTAACATGCTAACTATAAATAGCACAGTTCAAGCTCTCGATAAAATAGTAGAATGATACAACCATGTAAGTTAAATAAATGACCATCTCTAATAGTGGCAATTATAAGATGAAATAATAAATATGTGAGATGATTAAATTGTTCAGATGAAGCTGGGAACATTATCCTTTGTATGACTCCGAGATATTAAAAAATTTATAAAATTTTCATATGAAATTGGAAGGAAAACATGTTAATACAAAAATTACAACGTTTGATGATATTTATAACTGTGTAGTTGATAAGTTATTCATTTAAAGCCATTTAGATGTCATAATAATTGACACAAGTTTCAGACAACAAGGGTCAAAAAGAAAAAAATATCTCATTGCTATCAGCAGTCGGTGATAAGTGAGATGGCAAGGAGGCTTCGTTCAAGGTTGGAGGTTATAGGTTTGACTCCCACGAAACGCATAATTGCAAAACATCACGGGACTTGTGAATACGGGTGGCTGTGGTTGTGATTAGCCTAGTTGTATGGTCGGGTGCGAAAAAAATTATTTTGGTTTTTCTTTTTGTCCCGAAAACTTAATTTTGAAAAAATACTATCAGTGTTAGTTCATAGTATGAATTGATACTGATAATGTGTATCAGTACCGGTTCACATCGGTTTATATTGTGAACTGACACTGATACATATTTTCAGTGTTGGTTTACAATATGAATCGACACTAATAGTAATATCAATGTTGGTTCCACAGCTGACAGTTGTGGAGTCTCAATTCAAGAACCAACACTGATATCAGTTATAAATTAACACTGATGAGGTTTTCTGCAGCAGTGCAAGTTATAATTTGGTATCTCTTGGAACCCTTTCTAGGACCGTAAAAATCCTTGTACAGCAAGGAAGCACGGGAGAGGTGGACACTAGTTTTCGTGTTTGGTAGTTTCATTGGATCCAAAATGTCAGGAGAAGTGCTGGATCCAAAAGGGCTCGAGAGGTCTCAGCAAGTGTAGCCATGAATCTCTTAGTTCCCTTATCCTGTTATGTTTTCGCTAATACAGCATTTACATCGGGTAATATACAGTGTATTTCTGTTATTATGGTAATCTACTTTGCTAATTCAGACCTTCTCTGCGATTTCATTCTCTGTTTAAACTTTTCTTTAGTAATTTTGAATACCTTGGGGAAGTTGCTGCAGCCAACAATCCCGTCGAGGACATTTATGGTAAAGCCTACGAGGTCATGCTCCCAGAGCTGAAAGGGTGAATTCTCTAAGGGTGTGTTTTATTGTGGAATAAGGATGGATGGAATGGTATGATCCTGCATTGATCTTCATCCATATGTTTAGTTTACTGAATGGAATCATTTCATTCTGCATGAAGTGATCCAGTTTTGAGGAATATTCGCCCTAGATTCTGAACGGATCTGTGACAAAATCGAGTGAACACGCGATGCAGGAGCGAACGTGCACGCTCACCCTCGCGTCGTGCCTCTCCTACTCCCCACTCGCCATGCCTGCACGCCTTCAGAGCCATGGCGATGGCCACGAGAATGCGGCAGTTCTGAGAGGCGAGATTACGATGGTCTCCTTTTGCTCACGCTTGGAACTCATCTTTGCTCTTGATGTGGGCTAGGTCGATTGCTGGCTATGAAGGCAGTCACAAATACAAAAGGAAAGAGGAGGATAGGGAGGAAGCCAGGAAGGAAGAAAAGAGGAGAAAAAAAAAAGAAAAGGTAACAAACAAAACTAAAATTCTAAAAAATTAAAAATTAAAAAAATAAAAAATAGAAAAGAAAGAGGAATTACCATATTCCATCCCATACCTCATACCAATCATAGAATCAAATCATTTGGGATCATCTCATACAACCATCCAAACAAAATACTACATCATTCCATATACCAATCCAAACACCCTACTTGAACCATTTTATTACATTTCATCCCATTCAAATTAACTCCATTCCATACCATTCATTATTGCACATCCAACCAAACACCCTCTAAGATAATTGAGGCAAAGGCTGCAGAAGGCTTTGTCGGTGTATAAAATAGGGAGTCCCCTATTCTAAAGGCTCACACCCGCCGATACAATTTGATAGAAAATTCTTTCCTAGACCAGGACCCCACCACACGACCAGTCTGTGCCCTCGTGACCAGGATGCTTCTATATAAGGAGATCCTGTGACTATCCTTCATTGGTCGCGGGACAGGTACTCACCAAACCAGTCTGTTCTTATTAAATACTTTTCACTCAAGTATTTTTTCCTTCCCTGGGCACTCCTCCCTAATGGACAGGTTGTGGCCGGCGCAGAGGTGCCATGCCCCATCACATAGCATTAAATGCTATGGGACGAGCTCGCAAGCATGTCAAGCTGCTTCACAGGCGCGCGTGCGAGACCGATGATGAGACAGGGCAGACCTGCTGACCGAGGTGAGGTAAGTGTGGAGGTGTCCGGTGGATGGGACAGGCTTGGCGACATCATCAGGGCAAAAGGGGTACAAGTATCACCTGTTATAATGGCCTAAGGGTAGAAGGTTTAGTGGGGGAGGGGTCTAAAGCTTTTGGTCACATTTGTAAGTTCTCCTTCTTTCTAGTCTAGTGTATAAAGGGGGAGAGAACGGAGGAGAAGGAGGGCTGAGGGGAACTAATCTGTAACCAGTTCACAAACACTCATAACAAAAATACATAGGACATAGAGTTGTTATCCTTTGAAAGGCCTGAACCTATATAACCTCTATGTTCTTGAGTTCATCACACAGACACGCACATTGCAAGCATGGTTCACGCGCCCATCGACCAGTACACCCCTAAATCATTGTCAGGGACTAACTCTCGATAATTCGTATGCCAGGTAGGGGAGCTCATTTCTACGTTTCGGTAAGTGTTGGAGATTAGATTGGGCTACCAATGGCCAGATCCATGGTAACCGCTAATATCCCGTTCCGAGTATCTCGGTCACCGTGAGGTATTCGTCATGGGGTACGACCCAGATGAGTCTGGTGTGCTCCAGGTACGGGATACCGAATTGGAGTTCGAAGGCCCTGGGGATCAACGGGAAGATTGCATGACAGTTCATTCAACGGGTCACACTCGTGATATGTCGCTAATCCGTGATTAGCATCTCAACTATGAGGCCATGACACCTGCATAGAATATGCAGACCATGCGAATACTTCTTAGCTAACAACTGTCGCAAGGTATTCACTGTTAGGTATGAACCAGAAGAGCCTGACTGTGCAATCAGGGGTGTAGGAGGCCCTCATGTTTAGAGTACTGGTGGTAGGCTTCAGGCCGTGCGCCCTGGGAAGCCTACCCCAATGGCTACATCACTGTCTAGTAGACCGTCTGTAGGCCTGTGCATATTGTTTCTCCTCGCCAACATGACATCTGCAACATGATCCAGGGCCATCGGCCAGGCAGTATCCCCAAACATGTAAGAGGGTAACCTGAAACTAATCGGGCTTGCGGCCTTTTGGGCAGGGTCATCTCCAGGATAGGAAAAAGGGTCTTCCTCTCTTCAAGTTTCTAATAGAAAGAACGACCACTTCCCGCGGATACTAGGAACGGGGGTAGTGTGAGATCATGTGATGAAAAATTGGTTTGATTGATGAAATTGGCAGAGCAAAGTGATTTAGGATAATAACATTTGGTTGATGTTCATAAGTTGCTAAGATATGCTTGGATAGCATAGTTGGTTTGATGCGTTATCATTAGTTGGGTATGCTTATGTTAGCGTATTGGTTTTACTTGGAGTTTGTGTGGTGTTGCGTGAACTGATCTTGAGTCAGTTAGGAAGGACTTGTGCTCGTACTCGATTGTTGTTAGATTCATGTGCAGGTGTTGCTCGTAGGTGAACGTGGTCGATGACGGATAGACGAACTAAGTTCAGGGAGGAACTGAGGTTCGGCGACTAGGTTCAGGAGGAACTGAGGTCATGGTGATCGAGGATGTCATGCAGGACATTCGAGCTGAGAGAACAATGCATATGGGGACAAGGCTTCGCGATGGACACAGGAAGTGATCTGATCGTGAGAGGATATGAAGACTTATTCGTGGCTATCGAGTGCTTGTTTTGGAGACTAACAAAATTGTTGAAACCTGTGAGTTTACTTTTGATGAGACTAGTCATAGAACTAGATCAAGTGATGCAGATACAAGTACACATATTCAAGGGGAGTTCGAAAGCATTTTTGTGGATGATGATGAGGTCGATGAGGATGGGATTTTAGTTCCGACGATACAACAAGCTGTAGATCCCTTGACACCTTCGATCACTTCAGTTACAATTGGACATCCTCAAGCTACTACATCATCTGTGCGTATTGAAGGAGAAGAAGAGATTGCTTCTCGAGTGACAGCTCCTTTGCACATTCAGCAGAGTCATCCACCTGATCAGATGATTGGAGATTTGCATGAGCGAGTCATACGGTCCATGTTTATTGATTCTAATTCTCGTACTCATTCAGCTTTTGTTGCTTCTTTCGAACCCAAAGATGTTTCACATGCATTAACTGACCAATCTTGGATCAATGCCATGCATGAGGAACTTGAAAATTTTGAACGCAACAATATATGGAAGCTTTTCGCACCTCCTCTGGGTCATACACTTATCGGTACTAAATGGGTTTTCAAAAATAAACAAAGTGAGGATGGTGTTGTTAGAAACAAAGCTAGATTTGTAGCTCAAGGTTTTACATAGGTAGAAGGGCTAGATTTTGAGGAAACTTTTGCTCCGGTTGCTAAACTAGAAGCCATTAGAATTCTTTTAGCTTTTGCTGCATCTAAAGGCTTTAGATTATATCAAATGGATGTCAAAAGTACTTTTCTGAATAGCTACATAAATAAAGAGATTTATGTTAAGCAACCACCTGATTTTGAAAATCCTAAATATCTAGATTATATATACAAATTATCGAAAGCTTTGTATGGTTTAAAACAAGCCCCTAGAGCGTGGTATGATAGGCTTAAAACCTTCTTGCTTGAAAAGAGTTTTGAAATGGAAAAAGTGGACAAGATATTGTTTGTGCTGAAGCACAGTAATGATCAACTATTTGTTCAGACTTATGTAGATGATATCATCTTTTGTTGTTCTTTTCATGCTATGGTGTCCCAGTTTTCAGAAATAATGAGCAAGGAAATTGATATGAGTATGATGGGTGAACTAACGTACTTTTTGTGACTTCAGGTCAAACAAACTAAAGAAGGTACTTTTGTTCATCAAAGTAAGTATACACGAGACCTGCTACGATGTTTTGAGATGTAAAATAGCAAGCCGATCATGACACCTATTGGAGCAACAACGACACTTGATCCTGATGAAGATGGTGAGCAAGTTGATCAAAAAGAATATAGAAGTACGATTGGATCACTTTTGTATCTCACCTTTTAAAGACCAGACATACAATTTATTGTATGCTTGTGTGCACGCTTTCAAGCTTTCCCACGTGCTTCACATCAACAAGCTGTCAAACGGATTCTGAGGTATCTTCATGGAACTCAAAATTTTAGCATTTGGCTTTCTACTTCTTCATATATTAGTTTAAGGGCTTTTTCTGATGCTGGTTTTGGAGGTTGTAGAATTGATAGAAATAGTACATCTGGTACATGTTATTTCTTGGGTAATTCTCTTGTTGCATGGTCATCTAGGAAATAGTCCTCTGTTGCACAATCTACTCCTGAATCCGAATATGTAGCTGCTGCTAGTTGTTGTTCACAAACTCTTTAGATAGTTGCTATACTTAAAGATTATGGGGTTAATTTAGAGAGTGTTCCACTTTTCTGTGATAACACTAGTACTATAAGTATTTCTAAAAATCTTGTGCAACATTCTCGGACTAAACACATTGATATCAGATTTTATTTTCTTAGAGACAATGTTGAAGAAATATTGAACTTCTCCGTGTGAATACTGAACACCAATTGGCAGGCATTTTCACAAAACCTTTGAATTCTTCTCGTTTTACTTTTCTTAGAGGAGAACTTGGTGTTATTCATCATATGGGATTGTTTTGAGGGGAAGTTCTTATATCTTTGGAACTTGTTGAAGTTTATAAAAATAAGAAGACAATGAAATATAGTGAGCATCATATTTGATACATATGTGACTTTTGAAGCCAGTGCTTATGCTACATATGAGTTTTTGCACTCTCATATCTACATGTGTAACTGTGTAGTTTTTGTCATGACTTTTTAAATCAAATGACAACTTGAATCAAATTTTGTCATGGTTAAACTCTCTTGATTATTTTGATCTTTGATAAAAATGCTATATGTGAAAGAATCAAAGAAATGGAAAGGTGCTGAATAATAGTTGATAGACAAAAGATCAAGGAAGTATGCACTGTCGCACTTCTTTTTTCGAGACTGCTTATCATTGCACTTTGATATGAACTTGGAAAAAGTCGTGTATGACCAAATTCATTGTCTTAAGCTTCTGATTGTCTTTTTGACATAGGCTTGGCATAGTTGGATACAATAAGGCTGATGGTGCATATAATTCCTTGCAAAAGAATATGAGAAGTTCTTGACATCAAAATTAGCATATTGATATATGTCTTTTTAAATCAAAACAATGACATACTTTTGATATTCATGTTTTTGATAGCATATAATTTGAGGATTCAAGTGATTGAGATTGGGAGACCATACCTTATAAATAAATCAAGAATTATACTTGATAAGTTGTGCTCACACTATATTTTTACATGTGTAGACGGGTTGGTGCAAGTATTTTTTATAGCGTGGCTTGGTCGAGTATTTGTTATATATGTGGATGAATTTTGATGCTCATTGAAATGTTGAAATAACAAGATTTAATTCTCTCTTTTTAATTTTTTATGAAATCATTACCAAAGGGGGAGAGAAAAAAAATTCTTCAAAGGATTTTTTATCTTTTTATTTCACTTTGCGCTTGATTTTAAAATCAAATCATGTCTGTTAAAAGGTTGCCAATGTTTTCATCAAGGGGGAGATTGTGAGATCATGTGATGAAAAATTGGTTTGATTAATGAAATTGGTAGAGCAAATTGATTTAGCATAATGACATTTGGTTGATGTTCATGAGTTGCTAAGAT
Source organism: Phragmites australis (assembly GCF_958298935.1). Taxonomy (NCBI): domain Eukaryota; kingdom Viridiplantae; phylum Streptophyta; class Magnoliopsida; order Poales; family Poaceae; genus Phragmites; species Phragmites australis. The sequence continues at coordinate 21,031,282 of NC_084939.1, forward strand.
ATGCTTGGAGAGCACAGTTGGTTTAATACATTATCATTAATTGGGTATGCTTATGTTAGCGTGTTGGTTTTCCTTGAAGTTTGGGTAGTGTTGTGTGAAATGATCTTGAGTCAAGTCGGGAAGGACTTGTGCTCATACTCGATTGTTGTTAGATTCATGTGCACATGTTGCTCGAAGGCGAACGTGGTCGATGACAGATCGACGAACTAAGTTCAGGGAGGACCTGAGGTTCGATGACTAGGTTTAAGAGGAATTGAGGTCGTGGTGATCGAGGATGTCATGCGGGATGTTCGAGCTAAAAGAACAATGCATATGGGAATAAGGCTTCGCAATGGACGCAGGAGGAGGTGATCTGATCATGAGAGGATGTGAAGACTAACTCGTGTTCAAGTCGGAGCAGGCAAGAGGGAGTCTTGTGGTGGCCGGACTTGAGACAAGAGTTAGTGTTGAAGACAGACTCTGAGTTGGTTACGTATATGCATGTGTGCATGGGATATGTGCATACATGATTATGTAAGAGTTGTTGGCTAATTAGCTTAATTAGCGGAAGTTGTTTATCCTCTTGTGATTAGAGGAGGATAGAGATCAGATTGAATACAACAGGGAGTTATAGTTCGATTTAGTCACGTTTGTGTGTGTGGCTACCCTATAAATAGAGAGGTCTGTTGTACTGGGTAGAGTAAAATAGAGTACAAAACAAGGAAGCACAACATAGCAGAGAGATAGAGAAACTCGAGAGGGAGTTGTTTTGGGTTTTCGTGAAAATCCTTATTGGATGCTTTAGAGAGGCATCTTGTAAACTCATCTATGCAATGAAAATCAAGTTTCATAAGTTGATGAGTTGTCGATTCGGAATTTTCTCTCTGTTTTATATTCTACATGCTAGGTTTTGGTTTTCAGGTACTTTCATGTGTCTTTGAAGTTTCATCTTGGTTTAATCCATCCAAAATCTTGCTAGAATATCTAGTGTTTGATCTGAGAAAAAATCGAGGGGATTTGGTTTGTTCTCGAGTAATGTTTTGTCAACTAGACTAAGTTTTGATCTACTCGATACAAGTTGACATAGTCTGTTTTGACTAGGAATAACTTTTGATCCACATATCCGATTTACTCGATACTTTTTTGGTTAGTTTCGTATTTGAATCTAGTTTCCGCTGACCAAATTGAAAGCAATCCAACCAGCAGATCTTTCTGTACATCGTTTTTACTAGAGCATATACAATATGTTTCGAGTGGAATACCGAGTTTAAATCGAGTTTTGTTTTGGGTAGGTTAATCTTTGAATTTTGTTTCCGCAATCATTAACCACCCTCTAATCGGGTATTTTTCGCATATTCGATGCTACAGGTAGCCCTCTAGGACCACAACAGGTGTCCCTTTCTCCTTTTGTACTAATGTCACACCGGGTTTTAACGGCCAGAACTAGATACGGCTTATGTGTGCCCAGAATATTCAATACACATAAGGACGTCACAGGTGAAGTAACAAAAATAATACTTTTATAGAATAAACATTTAACTCTTACAACAATTGACATATATTATCTTCTATGAAGATATCTGCAGCGGAACAGAAGCTGTGGTGCCCAACAACACTGCAGGCAACCGACCGGGAGACACGCACCTAGAACATCGCAACCTCGTCTTGATAGTCTTCAACATCTTCACTCACTGAGCAGCAGCACACATGTCGCATGGTATCGGGAAAATAGCAAGTGTGAGCACATGACGCGCTCAGCAAGTGTGGGAAAGATAATGATATACAGGCTTATATCAAGAATAGACTAACACAAGGGTTTATTTACATAAATGCGAGTAAAGAAAACAATTGAACTTTAAAAGCATTGAGCAATTATTAAGTGAATTTAGCCCAATTAATCCAACCTTTATCCCACACCCAAGGCTACCCACCTTGTAAACCATAACCAAAACTAGTTCAATCATGTGAGGATCCAAGTCTCTCATGATCGCGAGCACGGCTGATATATCAGATTTTACAATGTGCAGAGGTTGTCTAGCTTTCCCCATGAGTTGTGATTTCCGTGTTGCCGTGTTTGCAAGACACTTAATACACGCCAGTGGTGTACTGCCAGGAGATCAATATGAAGCATTTTCCATTGATTAAGTCCTAGTACTCCAATGCATACCAGCCAGGTGTCTAACCAATATGCTAAGTCTTACCCATATCAGCCTCGTCATTGGTACGGTAATTCTTGGGTTGTCGCTCCACGAACCGGTCCTTATATGTGACACTTGGGCAAACACTATCCAACAGAGAAATAACCGACAAAACCTAGCATCTCTACTCGGAACGTATCCATAGGCCCACCACAAGAACCAACAACCCCTAACCCATTCTTTGCCCAAGTCCTAGGGTTTCATGTTACTAAAACAAGTTCGTCATCACCATTGTTTATGTCCACTAAACATGTATATGATACTTCCCAACATCCCAAAAGCATGGCTACGCAATTCTCCACAAGAAACTCATATCAACTACCACTTAGGCGTAAAGGAATGTAAAGGAAGATCTAGGTAAACCCTAACATAGGTGACTACCCATCATATTAACAGACACTGCATGCAATTTTGTAAAACAAAACATTTAAAATATAGGTTCAAGATGATCAAGGACACTTGCCTTTTACCCAATGCTGCTCAGTATTGTCGAAATCTTGGTCTTCAAGTCCCTCGAACTGCTCCGGAATGTTATTGACTAATCGCGAGAACTACCGACAAACAACACAAAGCAAACACTAAGAACAACATACCAAACATCATTAAAACACTTTAAAAACACTATGGTTGGATAGGTAAGATTTTGGAAATATTTTTACGCAAGAATCACCTAAATCGGAGTTAAGATAAAAAGAGAATAGCTTTCGAGAGATGGATTAGACTGAAAAGAAAATGCTGATTTTCCGGAACTATCTTCCTATGTGAAAGACTTTGTTGCACAATCACTGTGTCAGGCTTGACAACATTATTGCGCAAGATTCAAGAAGTGTAGGGCAGACCAGAATTTGCTAACTAGGCTAAGGAGAATGATGTGGCACTAACTTAGCATGCTATGCAAGTACCATCTTGGATTAAAGAAGGGATACACTGAGATCTAGTATCGACCACCTATGATGGATTAAAAAGGCCACAGGTTGCGCTTCTAGGTTAAGGATACTACTGGTGACTCTATGTAGTAGTGGTGGTTCGGGTTTCATCGGAGATGGCGATCGGGCGCGTGGCCAAAGACATCGATGTCGGGCTTCAGGGGTGTTTCAGTGAAACGAGGGAAGCATGGCGCAGAATGTGGAAAAAATAACTCAGCGGTATGGTTGGTTTTGGAAGGGGTCATCCAAGGTAGCGGCAAAATAGCGATGACTGCTGCTAGGTTTGGTGGTGACCGCGAACAGATGCAGCAATGAAGATGCTCGTGTTCCAAGAGATTGGCTACGAAATTTGAGAAACCGTTTAAACAAAGATGTTCCTATATCCCGGGAATACAATGCTATGGCATATTTTTGGGTAGATCATCCAATGAGAGGAAGAACGATCGGCAAAGATGAGACGAGTGATGGTTGCGAAGTGCTGTGGTTGGCAATGGTGTTCTGGTCCTGTCGCTGCACAAACATGGATGGGCTCATAGGGTCACGTAGAAGACTTGATGGGACACGCCGTGATGTGGTTGGTGCATCCATACGGCCTTTGGATTGACAGGGAATGCGTATGCAAATCCGGTGCATGCGCAGAACGCGTCCAGAAACCGGACAACAGGTATGTCAACCTTGATTACAGTGGTTTGGCTGCTCTACTAGCTGACCTGGTTGGTGAGGGCGTGGGGAACATCATGGGACATGCACCGGTGAAAGGGCTTGGTGATTTGACCATTGGTTGGTCTGGAACGTTGATGCCAATTGGCTACAGCGCGGCTGTCTACGACGGAGACAACCATGGCGGCGTAGATCGGGCTTTGGCCGAGGCTAGGGCTTGGCTAGGGACTTAGTATGATGCTAAAATAGTATTAAGGGAGGAGAAGAAGAGGTCCTCACCTTGCTTTGATGGTCGAGGAGGGAGGATTCGCGGAGAAGACGATGAGGTAGCGCATCACGGGCGGTGGCGACGGAATAGGAGTTTGGTGGTATGGAATAGGGGTGGGAGAGGGCGTGCAACTCATATTTATAGGGCTAGAGGCGGTTGGTTGAGGTGGAGTCCAAGTCGAACACGAATCGGATTCGAGTTCGAGTCGGTTACGGTTTCCTTTTTCTCAACTCTCTATTCAAAGTATGATATATCCATTGTCCGGAGTACAAATTGGATGTTTCTTGACTCTAAATTATAGTACTCAAAAAGATTTACAACTTTGGTATTCATTGGAACTTCTCAAAATGACATCTTGATTTCCAAAAATGAACCACAAGATAAACTGTTTGAACTCGGACTTATCTGCGCAACACTAATTTCGGGAGCCATAACTCCTAGCTCCATTATCCAAAAGAGAACTTCCATAGGTTCAAATCGAAACTCTTGACGAGACCTACAACTTGGTCTTGAGCAAGATTGAGCTCAAAGATACTTTAGGTATATCTAGGGTTCAAAAAAGAAATTTTTGCAGAGAAATTTGAATAGGATTTGAATTTGAATTGAGTTTGGAGTGAATTTAAGAGAAACGAAAAAATAAGGTTGAACAAGAATAGGAGTATATAAGGAATTTGAATTTGGATTTGAGTAGAATTTGAGAAAGATGAAAGATTGACTTTTAACAAGGATTTAGATAATATTTGAATTGAACTGGAGAAGGATCAGGTATAAGAAAAGATTGAATAGATGATGAATTCAAGGATTTTGAATTCCAACCATTAAGATCCTTAACTTATTCACTATTGAGTTTTGTAAAAACCTTTTCAAAATCTTTTTCACTCAAAACACCAAAGAGAAAGAAAAAGAAAAAGAACTCTAATGCATTTACCTGGCTCCTAACAAAACTCAGCATGCAATGCACACAAAATAATAACCTATATTGATTGATTGACTAAAAAAATCGGTTTTAAACCTATACTACTGGTGAAGCTATTCAATAATCTTGGAAAATTTTAGAAATTCGAGAAATTTGAAAATCAGAGTGTTACAACTGACTACTCCTCTACCAGTTGAAAAGTCATTGCCCTATTTTGCAGCTACCCCCATAGGTCATGGGAGTGATATTGGTCGTCGAGCGGTGAGGGTTTTTGCGACCAGAGATGAACAGACACAAGACCACGCATGTCAATAGGCTGTGCATGTCAATACACCAACGACACCTATAGGTACATATTTCAATTAAATTTTTAGGCTACCAAATAATTTTGCGGAGTATGAGGGTCTCTTATCTAGAATACAAGCAGCATCTGCACAAGGGGTTCTTGTGCTTAGACCAGACGATGGCGACATACCTCTCCAAAGTGGGAAAGCTACAACGACGCTTCTTCGATTTTGATGTCTAGCACATCCCTCGCAAGGACAATTTCCTAGCAGATGAGCTAGCCCATCTAGCCTCTTCTTGCGCACCTGCTCTGGTCGAAGTCTTCGAAAAAAGATTCACACGATCACCTACTGTGGTCTCGGGCCAACGTGGAAGGGATTCTCCACTAAGAAATAGAGCACTAGAGGCAACACCTTTGGAGACAATGCCTCCTTCGGTGCCGTCGACTTTGGGTGGCCATCATGTGGTCATCTTACTCGATTTGGGTATGACCTAGATGGATCAGATCTTGGACTACCTTCAGAATCAAGCAGCCTCTAACGATGATGTGTCAGTAGAAAGGGTCATGTGGCAAGACCACAAATACTCATGGGTAAAGGGACGCCTCTATCACCAAAGGAGCAATGGCATTTTACTAAAATACATCACTTAAGAAGGGGGGAGCATAGCATTCCTCAACATCCTCGGAGGCATATGTGGTGGCCGCGCTTCATACCGCACTCTGATCTGGAAAACATTCCGATAAGAATTCTATTGGGCCACAGCCCTCCAGGATGCTTGTGAGCTGGTGAAACGGTGCGGGTCATGTCAGAACCATTGCCGACATACCTAACTACCAGCCCAAGCACAGAAAAACAATATAACTCTCTCGTTCTTTCACTAACTAGTGGCTTGTTATCATGAGACCGTTTCCTAAAATCCCTCGGAGGTCTTGAATTCCTGTTCGTGGCAGTAGGCAAATTCACTAAGAGGATCAAGGCCAACCTTGTCAGGAAATTCACCATCACAACAGCAATTAAGTTTACACGAGCAGTGATAGTGCGATTTGGCCATCCAAACCGCATAATTACGAATAAACGGAACTCAATTCGCCAGTCGGAGAATGGACGTCACCTCGTATGACCAACTACTCATACGACGACCAGGAGGTGTGATGAGAGGACAATACAAACCCGAGCAAAGAGTCCTGCAAATGTGCTCAAAATTTGAGCAGCCTGATACCAGCAAAGCCTCAGGTGCTACCGCAACAACAGGGTGCAGAAGCGGACAGTAGTCGTAGGCGACCTCGACCTCGGACGAGATCAAGATTACAGCAGGTCGTAATAGGCTCTTCCTCAAGGGGGAGGGCTCATACAAAGTGGTCTATTTTTCCTGACCAGCATGGTCGACTTGGCCAGAGGCCGACCACAAATTACACAAACTCGCGGAACACAAGTTCTATGTGTAAGGCTGCTCGAAGATAAGCCTGTTTTTCTATTTTGCAGGACCTTTCGAGTGAGCGTGGAACATGGCTTGTAAGTTTTTTAAATTCAAAAACAGACTCTATTTTGCAGGATAACCCGAGTATGAATGGTCTCACAAAATGGTAAGTTCTTCTGATTCGTAGGCTTGACCGCGTGGTCGGCAATTTTCCAGCCGACCAAACGGTTGGGGTCTCGAGCTTTTACTATCTGTAGTTTGTTTATGTGCAGCGTATAGGTTTTGTTCTAGTTGATTGATCATATTGTTAGGGTGGGAGTCAGAATTGCTACTCGCACAGTGTCGAAGGTATGGACATTTAAGGGATGACGTCCATGAGGCCACAAGTCCTAGATCGAGTCGAGCGCTGGTCGGCCCCGAACGGCTCGTCGTGCTAAGGGACATCCTAAGCGCCAGAAACCTTGCTAGCGAGCACCCTAAACCTACTTGCCACTCGAACACAGGAAAAATTTACATGAAGACTAGTCCTTCCATTACAAAGCGACCACCCGGGCAGCCTCCGGGGGCTAGTTCTAAGTAGTCTATTCAGTACATGCGAGACCCGAAAACATACGGCAGTGGATTGAACCGGACACACCAAAGAAGGTAGCAGACAGATATGAGTCTACAAATTCATGGAGCTCCTCTGTGGTCTTCAGGGTGCTGACAAAGCCTTCGGAGACTGCAGGGATGAGGTATGTATCCAGAATCGTGGATGTAGGTTAGGGCAACACAAACGCCGGTGGCTCTGTCATCCAGCAAGTGGTCGCCCACCATCATGTGTAGCTTTTCCTCAAGGCTCAAGGCCACTCGCCTCCTAAGAGGCCGCCAAAAACCAGTTGACGTGACCAATCACGGTGTCTCTAGATGTTGGGTGAACCTGAACATCGGTGGACTGCAGAACTGAATCGAAGGGTGTAAAAGCTCGGCTGAGGCGATCATAGAAATATTCTCGTCACTGGTCGCTTTCTCTGGCCATCTGCTCTAGGTCTCTCCACGCTGCGAGCAACTCCTCCTAACAAGGTGGAGTAATCTTACGCATTCTAGGTTAGAGAGAGATGCAGTTGTCTGTTTCTGGGTGAGAAGATAGGTTTTATTCGGATGTGTATGTCTAAATGGTTGTAGTCAGCGTTAAAATCATAATATCTAGAGCTGTGTGCTAGAAAACTATGTGTTGTGAAGTTGTAGGATGTGTGGAATCGAGAGTGGAGCTGGATGTACAGGCTCTTGGGCCTAAGGGCAGAGGTCGGTGGGTAGGGTGGGCTAGGGGGATTGAGCGGAAGCTAGTTGGGTCAATTCATTGTTGGGTTGGAGAAATATGGGAGGTGGAGAGACATGTGAGAGGTGGATGCGTATAAGGTGAGAAGCCGGCTGGGTCAGTTGAGTATTGCATGCAGGGTTAACAAATTCATTGAAAATTGCTCAAAAATTATGGTTTTCGACCAATTCGATCTGCACCGCATTCAGTATGTGACCGTATTTCGGTTTGATTCAAATTCAAAATTAAAAAATAAAAAATTTGACAAAATTTGTTATGTTTCTACTGAACTTCACCGAATTTGTACCGATATTCACGGTTTTCAAAGAATTTTCTGGGTTCCAGTTTTTGGTGCTCCATCGCATTTGTGTACCCTGGATGCATGTAGTGTGTAGGATAATATTATACACCATGGGTGATGAATAACACATGTGGAAGTGTCTTATACCTCAGCATAAAGATGTCCAAATGGGCCGTGCCTACTGGGCCGGTCCGAGGCACGGCACTGTAGGCACGGCCCAGGCACGGCACAGCCCGATTACCGACGGGCCGGGCCGGCACGGCACGACGCCATGGGCCGTGCCTGGGCCGAGCGCGCGGCACGACAGGCCGGCACGGCACGGCCCGGTCAAGTCGGGTCGGCACGAGCACGGCCCAACCCAGGCCGGCACGGCCCGGCACGGTCCGGCCCGGCACTATTTTCTATTTTTTTATTTATATTTTTAATTTTTTAGCTATTTTTAAATATTTTTAATCTATTTTTTATATTTTTATCTATTTTCTATATATTTTTTATGTATTTTTTATTTTTTTAATATTTTTTTTATCTATTTCGGCCCGTCGGGCCGACCGGGCCGTCGGGCCGAAATCGTGCCCGGGCCGGCCCGGCACGGCACGGTCACCGACGGGCTGTGCTGTGGGCCGAGGGGAAGGCACGCGGGCCGGCACGGCACGGCCCGTTACTGTAGATGGGCCGTTTGGGCCGTGCCGTAGCCGGGCCGTGCCGAGTCGGGCCCGTGCCGGGCCGGCACGAACGGCCCATTTGGCCATGTTTACCTCAGCAGTATCATTACAACATGGCACAGATACACGTGTAGATTCTTCATTTGATATGTGATTAAACTAGCATAGTGATTCTGCAAACGGATCAGGTACACAGCCAACTACAGTATCGGTGTAAGTTGAGTAAAATGTCCATCTTTTGTCAGATTGATACTAACAAACATATCAATTAGATAGCTTAACGTCTAGCTTTCACTACAAGAGAAATAGTTATATTTGTCACCTATAACTACCGGAATCATAGAAGAAAAACTAACACTGATACAATTATCACTGCCAATTCGTATGAAACCCTATTACTGCCGGTTCATAGGAGTTATGATTGCCGGTATGTCTACAAAACTGGCAGTGACCGTTACCTTGTTGGTTTTGATCGGATTTGAATTTTTAATTCACTCTAGTTTTGTCTCGTGCCCTCACGTCCGGTCCCCCTCTAGCTCCAGATTTTTTCTCACTCCTCTCACCAAGCACGCACTCTCACTTATCTCTTCTCCATGAGTCTCTATCTTATCTCTTATCTCTCTCTTGACTCGGTGCAGCAC